>NW_028262347.1:41597500-42222500 GCF_047370975.1 Nipponia nippon | reverse complement strand
GGTAACTTATGCCTCAATTTTCTATATCTGTAAAAATAGAGATATTGATGCCAATCTCCTTTGTAAATTGCTTTAAGGTGTCATGAGGAAAACTTTTATGTAAAATTCAGGGGGAAAAAAACCAGTTAATACCAGTTAGCATTAGGTCAAATGCAAACTTACAAAAAACCTGCAAAATATTGGTGAGCTACTGCCTTGTGAAAGCACTGCCAGGAGTCCTCAGCTTCACTATCTTCCAGATGTCAGCATGGGGACACCTTAGATAATAGCATAACTTTTGTAGCCATTTGATTTAGGAAACCATAAAATAATGTTATTTGAATTTCTTTACAAGTGGAAGAAGTTGGACTTAAAATTGAGCTTCTTACTAGATCTATAGTTTCTAATTTCAGCAGAAGACTATTGGGACCACTTAA
Source organism: Nipponia nippon (assembly GCF_047370975.1). Lineage (NCBI taxonomy): Eukaryota > Metazoa > Chordata > Aves > Pelecaniformes > Threskiornithidae > Nipponia > Nipponia nippon. Next base: position 42,222,084 of record NW_028262347.1, on the reverse strand, counting down.
AGAAGCAAAGTCAGAGAAAAACCTCATTTTTTTCATGTCTAGATGGGGAGTTCTCACTCATCTGGGTGCCATTAGGCAGAAGACAGACTGTAATGATAAACAATCCATGTAAAAATTTTATGTTATGAAGAAAGAGTATCACACATTATTTCATTGGCAAGTCATAACAAGCCAGCAGGTTTCAAAAGAAAAATTATAGTATCTGGTTGAAAACAAATTAGCTGAACTTTTCAAAGCTTACATCTTACAAGATGGAGTCATAACTATAAAACAAAAAAGACAAAACTAGATTTAGTAAAATGAATGACTTTTAACTTCTGAAAAACTCAACATGTTTTGTTTTATAGCTGACAGCAACTATTGGTTTCCAAGCACCCATCATAGAGAGCACTGTTGGAGAGGTTGCAAATCATATGAAAAGTCATAGCTGATTCCTATACATTTTGGTTACCTTATTTAAGGAACATGGAGAAGTAATGGATATAGTAGTATTTCAGGAGGTTATTTTTCCATCAGGCTTATCTGTCCAGTGAAATTCCAGTTGGGAGAATTTGTTCTCTTGCACCAAACTGCAACTGTGTGCCCAGTTTTCAGTTAGGTACCATTATCCACAACTGGGAGCTGTTTCAGAATGAAGAGAAGCCAAGCCACAGCCTGTCTGGGCTAAGGTTTGTAGGATGGAGCACCCATGAGATGTGGGGAAGCAGAGCCATAGTCACTGTGATGGTCACTGCGATGGTCACTGCACTGGCCAGATGTCGTTGGGGTCTGCAGGGTTCCCTTCTCACAATCTCCTTCTTATTGCAGAGAAGGAACAGACAAAGGCCTTCACTAGTACTTCTGTACTTACACTCCCTTTTGCATAGCCCCTTTTGCATAGCATATATTAATACCAGTCTGTTATCCAGCTGCTGACATTTTTGCCGGCTTTGCTAAACACATACATAAGCTGTAGCGTTTTATCCAGGAGAGGAAATTCCAAGTTTGCTAGGGTGAAAAGAAGCATATGTGAGGGCTGAAGAGAAGGTGAGGAGAGAGTTGGGGGTGTTTCTTGTATAGCTTATACTTGCAATGTACTGAAAATACACTGGTTTTGAGAATGTATTAAGTCAAGTCTAAATTGGAGTGGCTACAAAGTAAATCTTCCCCTTCATTACTCTTCAAGCATTTGTCATGCTTACGAAGTCCCAGCAAAAACGTCTATGACAAGAAGGAATATTACAGATTGCTTCTGCAGTTTACCACATTTCAAGTCATGCTGTGAAATGATGCCTCTGCATTTTAAACTTATGTCAGACTTGGGCAGGTTTCTCGTGGCTGAGTTATGGTTCTTGAAACACGACAGTGTTGCAGAACTGTTCTTCTGTATGACAGAATATGAGAGAGTTTATAATTCTTATTTTGAACTTCCTAACCCTTTTTGTATTACTTTTCATCTCACTGTTAAGCTGATTGTTATAGGCAGGCATTCCTTTCACCTGTTTCCTCATTCCCTTAGCAAGTTTTATTTAGCCTTGATCTGAAGTCAAAATAATAATAATACTACATAGATAATAATAGTGTTCACACAGCAATAAAGTTCAACTAATTACAGCCATTTTTTAGTCCCTGCATTTTCAGCAGTATCTTAAGTTACATTTCATTGCTATCTGTTAGAGAAAGTATTTCCCATTATTGAACGAGATTATTATATTCAATTTCAGCAAAATTTAACAGTGAATTTCCAAAGTAAAGGCCATCATAAATAAGTTCCTTTCAAAAAAAATCCAAAACAAGTCACCAAGATTGAACATTCAAAACCAAGCAAGTAAGCCAATCCATAATCATGATTTAAATAATACCAGAAGAATGAGAAAGAAAGTGTAATGTCTAGCCCACTTATCAAGACTTTCCTTAGAGGTAATGGAGAGAGATATGCAGCTCCTGTGGGCAATTTGTGCCGTCCCTAAGACAAGAGTTTAAGCTAAATGGGATTACCTGCTTTCAGATGTCATTTTATTGAATTTAGAGAGCAGCAATGCATACCTTAGACCAGATGCCTGACTTTTAGATGGTGACAGTTAGGTGTCCGACCTTATCAACCATCACACAGTTAATTACATTTGTGAGAAACACTTCAAAACAGAGTCATCCACTGACTGCTTATGGCAGTGATGCTGAAGACATGAAGATATTGGCAAAGAATTTCTCATGCCCACTGTAGGCAACTGTTTGATCCTATCATGGATGTCAATCTATCTGTATTGATGAGCTCTTCACATTTTTTGGTGTCTTATTTTCAGCTCCTGCAGAAAGCTTATTGGAGAAAAATGTCTCTTGTCCTGCTGCACTGGGAAATCAGTCTTACCTAATTGACTGGAAATGACAATATAAATACTTAAGGAGGTATTAAATGTTTTCTAATAAACTTTTTCGAATCATGCAGTCAATGATAGTTTGGAACAAGAAGAGAAAGATGCCTTTGTGGTAGCAGAAACATCTTTGTTGTCCAGCACTGAAGTGCAGCTTGGAGCAGTGAAATTGCTCAGCACAGGTTCAGATGCTAAAATTTCCACTGCTTCCTTTATCAGCATTTAGAGATGCAGACTTGTTTACCACCATGTAGTTATGATGGTACAGTACATTGCATTAAATGGGAATCTCATTAGCTGGACGAGCATATATAACCACATTATTCTCAGAAATGAGCCGCCTTCTGAATATTGTTTTCTCTACCCTTATGCAAGCTAATGATAAGCAGGTCAGCACCAAGATAAACAGACCTCATGCAAATTCTGGTACCCTGCTTTTATTTCTGTGCATGCTTTCATGCTTCTTTTTGGGCTTACAACTGCATCAACACAGCACAGGGAAGAGGTGCTTTCTGACACTTGCACCCTGCAAGCTGCTTCTTCCTGTCCCTCTGATGGCACTTGTTGTGCCTGCAGCGCAGTCTGTGGCCATGCAAGCACTTGTCAGTCATTTCTGTGCAAAGTCTGGTGGCCTGAGCTGTCCTCTGAGGTGTTTGACTTTGCTAAAGGAATGATCATATATCTTTTCTACTGCCTACTGCCCTGCTGGAACAAAATGTATGACAGAGAGGAGCAATAACATCTTAAATCATCGTTGTCTATTGCTATGTGAAAGTATGTCTAAGTCCTGAGGTTAACTCAGCCACATATTCAGAATTCATTGATCAGAATTCCAGCCATTTTAAGGATGCCTTAAAAATGAGGGCTTAAAAATAATAAAGATGTTAATTTCTAACTGTTCCCTAGCTATTTAAGTACTCATAGATTTTCCAGGTTTTCTTTTCAACTAAGGAAGTTAGACGATAAAATAGAGATTGTCATTATTTTCATGATTTCAGAAGCAAGAGTTACCAGAAAAGACCCAAAATATTAATATGTACTATTATGCTGCAACAAAGAGAGAGAATCTGTATATTTACCTACATGTTTAGGTTGATAAATAGCAATTGATGACGTCAGAGTTTTTTGTATTGTGAGCTGAAGTATGTTTTCTTACAAGACAGTATTTTAAGTTTGGATTCCTGAAACATAGCATTTTCTCACACCTTTTATATGCCAATCAGAAAAACTCAGCAGGGATGTATGTATTTTTCCTGAAGTTCATTAGGTTCCAGGGTGATCTGCAAATGTTTAGCTGATGTTTGCCTCGTCTTTTACTGAAGATGCTTCTGACATTCTTTGGGGAAATTTCTCTTTTCTTCAAGGAGATCTAAAATCTTGAGTTTGTAGGAGAACATTTCTAGGTAAGTCCTTCTTTCTCTAAAAGTGATTTGAGCAGTTTGTCTCATGTTGTGTAGCTGTTCAAAGTGCAAGAGTGTCATCGCCCTAGGGTTCAGCTTCCATCTTCTTTCTTTCTTCTGGAACCAAAGTGTCCAATCAGACTGCTCTCCACCAAGTTAGCTATCTTCACTGTCATCATCAAAATGATTTCTAACAACACAAGAGGTTCCTGATACGCCTCATCTGTCAAAAACAAGATGAGTGACAACCACAGCAGGAGTCTCTAGAGGAACAGCTCCAAAAGCCATCATTGAATCTGTTTTTAACTCTAGCATACATATTCATTAAGTGTTGATCCATGATATTGAAGTTACTATTTTTTCTGTGTTCATAATTGAAGCATCTTTCTTATAAATATAAATTCCTTTCTTACTCGTTTAACTCAAAAAACTTCTGTACTGGCGGTCCCATCACATGAGAAAAGATTGTCATTGGGTTGTACAAGGGCATGTTGATAGTGTAGATCTTGGGAGTGGTGTAAAAACTCAGACTTTAGGCACACAGTTTTTAAATGCAGGGCTAATGCAAACTATTTAAATATGATTTTTTTTTCTGAGTGGCATATGGACTGGTGAAACTGAGAACAAATGAGGGTTTTTTCTTCATTCTGAAGAACGTTGAATTCATATAGTGTTCCAGGTTTATCAGTATTCAAGCAGCAGAATAGGCAGCATATAACAGGCTAATGCAGATGTTATTGTAATACTAATATTAGTATCATAAAACAAAATATAAAGGGTTAATCTGCACCATTCATCCATTTGATGAAAATAATAAGCTAAAATGCCCTTCCTGATGGTGACTGAAAGCCAATATTATTAACACAAGGCTGATGTCTGGTGTTCACATGCAGCAATTAAGTTCAGTTAATTGCAACTACTTTGAAAGGATTTTTCAATTTTAGTCTATATTTTTTGATCTTTTCAGGTCATGCATCATCATTTTCTATTATGGCACTATGATTTTTCTACTATTTTCTTTTCACCCTTGGCTCATTTGTATGACAAGCTGGAAATGTGCATTCCCCAGTGAGTGACAGAACTTGTGTTAACCAATGAACGGAAACTGACTGCAGGCCGCCCTTGCAGAATGGCACAGATTAATAGTCCTGCATTTTTTGAAGAGTAAAGCACTTCCTAGTACAGAAACAAATGGCAGGAGCAGCCCTTATTTGATTAAAGTAAAGCCATAGGCTGTAGGGCTTCTAAATGCAAATGCTTTTTTAAGATCAGTCTAATTGAGGAAGGAGCAACTTAATCAGATCACCCACTTTTTTCCTCTTGAGCAAACTATATTTTCTGGTCTCTTTCCGAAGAGTGAACCCTAGGCTGTACAAGGGTGGTCTAGCTCTCATCTCAGAAAGTGGATCACAGAGCGCTCTCCTTATGGATTCACAATTACCCACAACTGCAGGGGAGAAACAAAACCTAGAGAATCAGTAATGTCAAAAATAAAGTGCACCAATATAGCATTTGCTAAACAATGAAAAGCTGTAGGGAAGCCTTACCCACAGAATAAATGAGCCATGGGGAGAGAAAAGGAAATAAGGTAAGACAAAAAAGGGACAATAAAAAAAAAAAAAAGTTCAAAATGACATGGAAGTGTGGTAAAGTTCCTGTGGAGTTTGATGAGAGTAGATGGGTTTTCCCAGAGACACACATGGAGGACAGAGGTCTTGAAGATGAAAGGATAATTGCCTCAAAATAAATAAAATCAAGAAGACTGAGATAATTAAGAGTAACAAAGTCTATGCAGGCAAAAAAGCAAGACAGTGTCAGAAAAGAATTGGCTTTCTCCTAAAATCTAGTGTTCATATGTAAGAGCCTGTGTTTTCAAAACTGAAAAGAAAACAACTTCTGGATACTACCAAACAAGTGCCATCCTTATGGCTGGTGGCTCAAGAGTTCTCAATTTCAAACTTTTATTTTAGCAGCAAAATTGAAGGCAATACATTGAGAAAATGCCCTTCTATTTTATTGCTTTTCACAATTGTCAGCTCTTGGGAGATTTCTCTTCCTCTGTAAAAGGTAATCAAAATGACCTGAAAAGTGTGCAGAATTCTTTATCATATAATATCAATAATAATAACAACAATAATTATTCTTAATAATACTGATATGGGAGTGGATGATTCTGCAATCTCTGTAGGACATCATTTGTAGAAACTGAAGAATAAAATGATCTGTAGCAAATGTAACATTTCTATACATTAATTAATAAATCACTTGCTGCACTGCAGCATAAGGACCACATTGCTATCTGCATGATGAGATGTGTCAGACCTTTGATATTTTGTCAGTGCCCTGTTCCTATACAGAACTGATTCTTCTGTGGAATTTAATGTTACATGTCAGCAAATAAAACATGATTATATGGTTTCCTCTATGGGTATCAAATGTGTTGCTGTAATTAAAATGTGACCTCCATGGAAAAATTTATGTGGAGTGGATTTTAATGTCAGGTAGAATGGCAATGCCCAAGTCAGAAAGAATTTTTGATAAAATACAAAAATGTTATTTTATTTATTCTGTGACTATTCTCTGCACCAAAATCTGTGGACTTTTTGATAATTTACAGTGATCTTTCTTCATTCACTTAATTAACTGCATAGTTAGAATAGGTTGTTATCAAACCTTCCCACCAACTCCCAGGGTCAACTGGCTTCCTTCCAGGAGGCTACTGGTTTCTGCTACCTGCAAATATGGTTAGACTTACCAGAAAAAAAAGTCCCATTAGCAAAGAATTGCCTGATTATTTAATACAGCTGATGTGGTAGGAGAAGGCAGTAAGCAGGCTTGAAATATCTTCCTACTGTTTGAGTACCTGCATCATTCAAGAGCTTTTGAATCGTGAACCCTTTGAGGTTCCAAAACTTTTATTGGCCAATGTTGACAGACTCTTGCCACTGGTTTGAGTTTTGAAGTTGGCTGCAGAAATTCTTGGAACTTCCAAAACCATACACAGAGCAGGAAAATAGGCCCACAGGGTGCATGATCATTTAAATAAGCAGCAAAAATGAACGGGTAATTTCTAGATACTTTTTTTCTGATTTGTGTTTGTTTTGCCCCACTCAAAGCAAGAATACTCTGCCTATGTAATGAAGAATATCTCTGTTTAGCCAGTCCACAAATGCATGTCTGGTCTGGTGCTGGGAGAGGGGCCATGGTGTTGGCTGGAGAATGTCCAGAACGGTCTACATGTCTCTCTTGGCCAAAAGATTTTAACCAAAGAAAAGCCTCCCAAATTCCACGCTGTTGATTCAGACACAGTAGATGCTTTAATTAGTGGAAGGTTATACTTACTGTAACCATTTGTGTTGTCAGACTCTAACTAAGCTACTCTAAAATGCTTTAAAAAAAGAAAACATTTCTCATGGCAAGATAAGGCAATGAAACCAGAACATTGACACAGTTTGCATTGTTGTTCAACAACCTGGCCCGTGGCAATATGGAATCGTATCATTAAATTAGATTGGGCATTTATCTTTTGATATTTTGCAACATTGTCAGAAATATATTTCTTTTCCAAAAAGAGAACCTTGCACAAAATTACATCACCTCTTTACAGGCAGACCATATTGAGCATTACATTGCTTCAGGTAGTAACAGCAAGATGTGAACTCACTTTGTTTCTTTAACTATACCAGATGAAAGCACCCTAGACTAAATGGGGAAAATCTTTCCTTTTGACAGGGAATGAAATGGAATTATTTTGATTTAATGAAGAAATGTAATTTAATTGCTGTATTTGGGCTTTTTCCCTCTATAATGTTAGATATGTTATCTTGAATGTAATTAATTCTAACTGAAATAATGTACTTTGATTTGAAATGTTGTTAAATGAACCTGCCACCTAACCAAACTTTTAAAACCAAATAAAATAACCCATAAGTTTAATAATACTTGACATGGAAGGAGTTGGTATTGCTCATTAAAATTCTACTGCCAAAAGTCTTTGGTTGGTTTTAAGTGGTTTTAAGTGGATAAAATGCAATGCAAAAAAATGTGATGTCTAGATGAAGCTAATGTTATTAAAAACTTCAGGTTTAGTACTTTTACTGAAAGGAAGGAGGCAATCAAGTACTGCTGAAGTGTTTGAAGCAGGTTGTTGGTGCCAGTTTACAAACCCAAGCTGGAATGCCAAGGGAGAAGTGGTTAAATTTGTGTATGTGATTTGTGTACATTTCTAAATGCTCCTGAATCTGTTTGAATTGCAAGTTTTGTACCAAGATCCAATTGACAAAAAAAATCCCTCAGCTGATGCGTGCAGTAATTATTTGGAGTGCTAGAATAGAGTTAAAAGTGTGGGAAGAAGGCTGTTATGAAGGATTTATGACTTTTTTTCTGTCTTCACGGAGCAAATTAAATCCAGTCTGTAGTGTCAGTTTTCCTTAAAGATGGACAGGACTGTAATGGAGCATTAATGAATGAAGGCACCAGCAGACATGGGCAATGTAAATGCATTGATGAGATGGAAAATTCAAATTTGCAAGGCAGATCAATACAGCGCTGCGTGAATCTTCTACACTGTTGTTCCTTCTCCTGGAAATTAAGGTCACTGTCTAACAAGCTGCAATAATAATTGTTCTGGAGAACTGCAGAGTGAAGCCGCTTGGTTTCAGCCATATTTTCTAACTCTGAATGAAGTGATTTCTTCTCCCACGAGTAGCAAAATCAGAACAGATAAAAAGTTTCTTTTGATGTGTCTGTGTTTCTACAAGCAACCTAGAAAATTATGTATGTTTTTTTTCTTTGAGATCTTGAGCTTAGGTAGCAGCACCAGGGAGCCAGTGTACCAGAGCCCAGACTGGTATGCTAAAACTGCCCTAATGCAACCTGGGGCCCCACTTCTCCTTTGTATTTCAAGCCTGGTCCATAATATTTAACACCCTTGCCAAAATGATTGACTCCTTCAGATCGTCACACCTGCCTCCCTTAACTCCCTCTGTCTTTCCATAGAAATCTGGAGGCTTTTCAGTTAAACAATTCTTTTTTTTTTTTTTTTTTGTTTGTTTGCATAAAATGTTAAGGAAAAGGGTATTTTTAATTCTCCCAAAAATTGCAGTGGTGGTGTTATGAAGTAGATGGGATTTGGATGATGCTATTTAGTTGTCAGTTATTTGTCATTGCAGGGTTGTTTAAGTGTTGTGTTAAGTTTTTGCAACAGAAGGTGTTGTGTGCAGGTGGCGGGAGGGGGAAGATATGTTGTGCTGAAGTCCTGTGGAGATTATGTGCAGAAGGTAAAAATCAAGATGTAATTACCAGTGCTGAATGGAAAGCAACTTTCCTCTTTTATAAAATGAAGTAACAACGCTTTGAATTCTTTTTACCTTACATTTTCATAGAATCGCAGAGTGGTTGAGGCTGGAAGGGACCTCTGGAGGTCATCTTGTCCAACCCCCTGCTCAAGCAGTGCTGCCTAGAGCTGGTTGTCCAGGACCATCTCCAGATGGCTTTTGAATATCTCCAAGGATTGAGACTCCACAATCTCTGGGCAACCTGTACCAGCGCTCAGCCACCGTCACAATAAAAAACTTTTCCTGATGTTGAGAGGGAACCTCCTGTGTTTCAGTTTGTGCCCATTGCCTCTGGTCCTGTCACTGGGCACCACTGAAAAGAGCCTGACTCTGTCTTCTTTACACCCTTCCTTCAGGTCTTTATATATATTGATAATATCCCCTTTGAGCTTTCTCTTCTCCAGGCTGACAGTCCCAGGTGTCTCAGCCGTTCCTCATAGGAGAGATGCTTCAGTCCCTTAATTGACTTTGTGGCCCTTTGTTGGACTCTCTCTAGTAGCTTCATGTCTCTCGTGTACTGAGGAGCCCAGAACTGGAGGCAGCATTCCAGGTTTGGCCTCACCAGTGCTGAGTAGAGGGGAACGATCACTTCCCTCAACGCGCTGGCAGCACTCCTCCTAATGAAGCCCAGGACGCCATTAACTGCCTTTGCAGGAAGGGCACATTGCTGGCTCATGTTCTGTTTGGTGTCTACCATGACCCTCAGGTCCTTTTCTGCAAAGCTGCTTTCCAGCTGGGTGGAAAGAAGCCATTTTGCAGAAATCCAGATACTTCCTTAGCAAAAGGACTTGGCTGGGTTATATTCTTCCAGGGGAAAATGCCAACAGCCCCACTACTGCCTGCTCTCAATGAGAGCGCCCTCCTGGAAACAAAGCTATGCAGTTGTCTGTGGCAGCAGGGCAGAGTGCCATGGAGAGCCCTTTCAGGTCTCTGTCCAATAAATTTCCACCAAAACAACATCAATAACAAAAGCTTTCCCTGCTGATTAACTGTTGCAGCTTTTTTCTACTGACTGAAGGTTTCTCATGGCCTCTTCTTTGATCAGTGGCAGCCCTGAGGCTTCTAGCTCATGACTGCTTTAACAATAATCTCTGTCCTTAGTACAACTCCTGTGCTCTTTCACTTACCAACATACTTTCATTTTTACTATACCTCATGGTTACGCTCTGTGTAACTCATAGAAATGAATTCTATTTTGCTTTAGATTCCTTTGAAGATGACAGAAATATCAACCCCCTTTGAAGGCTATTGGTACCACAGACATCTATTTGTAAAATATTAGGTATATTTAAGTCTTCCATCATCATGACAACCTGTTTGTATTAGTCAGAAAAGGAAAGGAAATAAACGCTTTTATTGCAGTTGTCACTCAGCTGACACCCAGCACTCAGAACCTCCTCCTGACAGTATCTCCTCTTGCCAGTCCTTCAGAGTACGGGATTTCTTCATTGTGCTTTCAATATCTAAAACAGTACGTGTTGTTGGCACCTAACAAACAGTACCAAGGCCCACATATTTAAATATGTTTAACCACTTGACCTAGGTTTCCAGGATCTGTCTCTAAATTCTTGTATGGCACCTTTAATCCCTATACTACAAAACTCTTTTCAAAGGGAAGCAAGCACTGCTGCCCACGGTGATTTCCCATTCTTGGGCAGTTCTGCCTCCCTGATCACTTACTATTGAACTGCAGTAATCAGAGGGTTTACACGCATCAAAGAAAAATCCTTACATGAGAATGAGAAAGCCATTCAGTAAGAACAAAAAAAAAAAAAAAGGAAACCTGAAGAGTTTGAGAAAGAACACATAATAACATGCAGGGCTGAAGGAAAAATACTGGATCCTATGTCTCATCTTCTAAGAAAAGCTACAGGTTTTGCCATCTTGTTTTAACTGTATTTTGGAAGAACTCTTTGAAAAATAACTTTTTTCAAAGGACTTGTAAGTCCTTTTGTTCAAGCATCAGGCTCATGTGCAAAATGCTCCCCCAAACAGATCTCTCTTGGAGGCAAAATTCACGTGTGGCTTGCCTCGCCCCCAAACAAATGGTTTTGCATGAGTCATAGACTGTGGAACTATTAACCCTAATTGAAATGCACATCTAAACTGACACTGAACCCTGATTTTTTTAAGCAGCACATGAAGCTGTGGGTGTTACTGTCTTATTTGGATAGCACCTTGCAGCCTGGAGGCTTTAAAAGTGTATTATTTACATAATGTCTCATTTATTTTGTAAGAATTACACTCTCCCCATCACTGCTATGATCTTCTTTGGCACATAAAATATCCAGCAGCTGTTTATCAGCCTACAGAAATGCTGTGTAATAAGAAATAAAAAGAGATTGTGCATCTCACTGAAACCATGGATTGAATCAAGAAGGAACACCATCAGGAAAAAAAAAAGAAAAAAAGCAGTAACTGGGCTTCCACCCTTCATTTGTACAGTCCTGTAGGTCACTGGTAGACACAGCATCAGATGGGAAAAAAGCAGTGACTAAGTTTCCACCCATGGTTTCTACAGTCCTGCTGGTCACCAGCAGGTACAGTGCACTAAGGCACAGGAACCACCCTGGGCAATCTCTGTGGGGAACAGTATTTTACATAACCTGAAAAAACAAATGCATAAGCCAAGATTTTGAGAAGTGACACATTCTTTGGCTGCTGAATAGAAGGTATTTTTAAAGGGGGTAGGGCCTATGTTTTTTTTTCAAAAACAGATACCTATGAGGGAACACTAATTTCACTACTTGGAGCAGCCAGTGACAGCCACAGGAGAGTGCAGAGAATAAATTGCAGGAGATAAATTGCACAAACCTTCAGAAGTTACACACCTGCTGAAGTGGTTTAAATTTTTTATTGTTTAAAATAGTCTGATCAATATTCTTGTTTGCATTTGATTAGGATAACAGCACAGGAGAAACATCAAAACTTTATTAGTTGGGGCCACTCGATGGACAAAGCTTATTATAGTTTAAATGTGTTTGATTACCTCAGTGGGAGAGATATTTATAGAACAATAGAGAAAATGCTGCTGGTATCTTACAGGTGGGAGAATATTTAGGTGTAGAGAAATGCAGTACAATTTGAGTTGTGAAAATTATAGCTCTTTCTAATTATAAAAGACAGAAGATGCAAAATATAGTATTAAGCCTGATGGGAATAACAGGAACTTTACAAAAAAATAATACATTTTTCAAGACATAGTGTAAGTAAACACCTTGAAAGCCAATTCATGTGAACTTGCCTTGAAATACATAAAAGAGTGAAAGTTAACCAAGCAGCAGCTGGGATAACAGGCTTTGTGAATTTATCTCTTCAGAAAGAATGGGGCATTTGGAAACAAGTGCATTGCCATTTATTATTATCAACTGTAATTGAAATTCGGGCAACTCAACACTTTGCTCTGAAATCGTGAAAGCTGTGTCATCAAGTATTGGGCTAACACAACAGAGGCCCTTAACTTTCACTTGCAAAGCTTTGGAGTATTTAACGCCCTCACTCATCAAAACTCCAGGTTATTAAATATGACAGTAGAATATGTATATAGGGGGAGAAAGAGCCTCAGCCATAGTTTTTACATCTTTTTAAGCAGTGCATCCCTTGCAAAGGTCTTCCAGGTGCTCTTGTTGTCACTGACACATGCCAGTAATTTTATTTAGGGATTGTGTATCATTCCAGCAGCAGTCAAGCGTATTTAACTGACTGCAAAAGAATGATAGAATATCTAAATTCTAGGCTGCCAAATAAATTTAACTGTAACATATAAAGACTAGTGATTAAGAAAACACAGAGCTACAATTTGTAAATTATTCAGGTTCTCCAGGCTGAGGTTTTGCATTCAGCACAAAACTTCAGGTTTGAAGAAGAGTGGCTGCTCTCATCTATATTTCTTGTCTGATGGTGGGGACTTGCAGGAGGGCAGGATGGCTTGCTGTGAGTCTATAGCCTGCAAACTACAGGCTATTTAGCTGGTTTTCCTTTTCTAACTTTTTTCTATTAAATACTTCTTTGCCTGTCAGACTCTTCTGTAAATAACAGCATTTAGGTACCACTACAAAGACTGATATAGAAAGATAGCTGTGCTTTAATTTCAGCATATGGTCTTGAAGGTTAAGGATGAGATATCTGAAGAATAGGTGTCTAGTCATGTCAGTCACCAAGATCCCTTCTACAGACAAGGGAAAGAGTTCATACTTCAGGAGGCTGATGCCTTCTATCTAAAGACAATGGTTTAAAGTCGGTAGGTTGAATTCACCCTTCAAGGTGCCTGACTCTCCTCCATCAACTGTAAAGAAGATCAGATGACAAGCTTTCATTATGTGTCTGAGCTTTTGATGGCTAAAAATAAGATAATTCCCCAGCTGAAATGAGACAGTTCCCATGTTTGGAGGCCAGAACTGCTCTTCATATGTTCTCTCCTGGTGAGAGGGAGAGCCTGGACAACCAGCTGAGATGAGGGAGGGGACTCTTCTCAACCAATACTGAAAAAAGATGTGACCTCTGTGGTTTCTTCATCTCAAGAAACAGGAAGCTCCAAAGGGTGGGCTGTACCGTCCTGAAACACTTCAGAAAGATGGGGTGGATTGTCCTCTGAGGATGTTATCCTCACCATAGAGAAAAACATCTTCTTCAGACAAACTTCTAAATGGTGAAAGTGAGCTGAATCTCACCAATATGACAGCTCAGATTGAAATGGGGCAGTATATTAGGTGTAGGTCTCAAAGTGTTGGCACCAGGGGAGTTGCAGGGGTGGCCTCTGTGAGAAGAGACCAGGGACTACCCCATGACAGACACAGCTGGTTCCAGCTCGCTCCAATGGACCCACTGGCAGGACATGGCTGAGCCTATGAGCCAAGTGGGTGGCACCTCTGGGAAAACACACTTAAGAAAGGGCAGAATGCCACAGAGAGAGGAGGAGGGAACAGAAATAGTGAGAAAAAGCAGAAGGAACACCAAAGCTCATAGGAGCAGCAGGAGGAGGAGGAGGTGTTCCAGGTACCAGAGCAGATATCCTTTGCAGCCCATGGAGGATCTGTACTGGAACAGAAGAAAAGTATGAGAAGGAAGGAGCAACAGAGAGAAACTGCTATATACTGATGAAAATACCCCAGCCCTGTGCTGCTTGCAGCAGGGGAGAGGAGGGTGGAGTGAACCTAAGTCTGAAAAAAGGGGAAGGAAAGGTGTTTTGTTAATGTTTGTCTTTTTGTTTCCCATTACCTGAATTAGTAATTACGTTTTTATTTTTGTTGGGAACAAATGAAGTTAATTTTCCCCAAGTTGAGTCTGTTTTGACAGTAATTAGTAAGTGAACTCCCTGTCCTTATCTCTACTGATGAGCTTTCTTGTTCTTATTCCTCCCCCACCTCACTAAGGGGATGGAGTGAGTGAGCACCTGGGTGGGTGTTTGGGTGTTAGCCAAGGCTAACCCACCATAGGCACATTTACCTTTTATTATTATAAATTAACTTCATGTGTCTTTTCTAGGGAAAAAAAAGACCCTGAGCGTACACAGTTGCTTTGGAAAGTACGGCAAAATTCCCTATGTGGTATCTAATACATGGGAGAGACAGTTAATGAGAAAATTCAGATAATGCCTTAATATTTCCTTTTCCCAGATAATTCAGGAGGGAAGATTAGAATAATCTATCAGAAGGTGAAATGGCTTTGGCAATATCAAAATATTTCCAGATATATGTGTAGAATATGTGCAAACCTATGCTAATGTATGCACAAACCCAAGTGGCTGTCAGATTTGCATTGTAAGCTGAATAATTGAATTGGGAATGTATTTTCCATTCAAAATTCTAATTTCCTGAATGTTTCACTTGCTCTGAAGTAGGAGAAGAGCAACAAACATTCCAAAAACTGTATTAAATTAGCTGGATTGTTTAGTTCTGATTTGGGAAGACAAAACATTTCATTTCAAATTTCACCTTTTCATGAAAGTATGATTATATTAATTTTTACTCTAAATCAGCTTTTCAATATTGTCTTTCAAAAATGTTAAAACTGGGCTTTTCTATATCGCAGCAGTTCTTTCCTAAATGAAAGGCTGTCAATACTGACACATATTAAAAACATTTCATTGTGGGTGTGAATACTACTTAGCCAGGGAAAAAATTCTGACTAAAATATTCTGACTGGCAGACCATTTATCTCAGGCCATCCTTTTCATTAGCTCCTCTTTGCCATCGATGGTGGAGCAGGTTTTCTGTTCAGAAACAGACGCAGTAGCCTTCTGGGTTGGTGTCACAGCAGTCACCTTCTCTGTAGTCACTATGGTTACATGGCAAAAGCAGCATTCATCCTTCATGCTCACTATTCAGCTGTCCCTGTTCCACTTTCTACCAGGACTACCACCATACTGGCAGGGCTGCATTGCTTGAGAGCTCCCTCATCCTTTTCTCACTGGGAATGAGCAAAACACCTCGCTCTGCTATTCTCTTAAGAGTGAACCCTGGGATGTGGTTTTGACAACAGCAACATCTTGCAGAGAGTGTTCACTGATAGCTGCCAGGTGCAAAGGAGGTATTTAGTGTGTGGGACTGCAGCTTAATAATGGGGTCTTGCAAATGATAGCTGAGAACATAATTTTCAAAGTCTGGGATTCATTAGGTTAGGTATAGTTGTAGCTGGGTACTCCTGGGAGCAGAAAGCAGTTCTGTAGGCATTAAGGTAGAGTAAAATGGACAAAACCATCTGAATAAGATACACAAGATAAGGGCATAAGATCCAGATCAATAACTTGCTTCAAAGGTAAATCAAACTGAAGTCAGGCTTCTTTTAAAACAAGCTTTTTGGTGGCTGTTTTACATTTCTGCCATGGCTTTTCTTTCCTTGTTTTGGGCCAGGACCAACAGAGCTATTCTGAAGTGCCTCAGCAAGCATATGGTGCGTGTGCTGTTTCCATCATTAACTACCCAGGCAGCAGGGAACGGAGCGCCTGCTTGAAAATATTGCAGGAACGGGATTGCTGTTACTTGAAGTGCAGGAGTTTATGACTCAGGTTGTGGGTATGCCTCCTTGCCAGCTAATATCTGGACAGAGCCAGAAATTGGATATTATAAGGCTGAAGTATCATTTTGACACACAATACCCACCGATTCTCTTCATGACTGGTTATATTTTCGCTTCTTAGAGATACCTATTCACAAAAACAAGCATTCATACTAGGCTCTTCCAATTGCGGTTTAAAGTGGTACTGTCATTACAGAGCTGACACATTGTGTACACCCTGCCAACTTGTTGACAAAAAGTGGGAAACATGTAATTTAATACAGCTGTTTTACTGCAAAAAGTATCAACAACACTTCAGCCTTTTTATTTCAATCCTGTCAATCAAAAATATCCATTCCACCAGATAAGTTAACATGCCCTGGAAGAATGTCTGTTTTTGACAGGCATTCAGAACATGGTGTGACTTTTTTTTCTCTTTTTTATTCTCTGTTCCTTTGGCCTATTCACACATCTATTTATTCAATAGACTACAGCCATCCTCTTTGACTTCAATGACGAATTCAGAGAAAGTTTTAGGCACACCCCGAGAGCTTTGCAATCTTTGGATGTAAATGAGTAATTTGAGCTGCACAGCAGATTACTATGTATGTATGAAATCAGTTTTCTTTCGAGTGTGAACATATCAGATAGGTACAGTTGTTGAATTGTCTTTTAGAAATTTGTCCCTTCTTTTACAAGTAAGGTCAGGTTTCGTTAAAGGTATCAGATTTATGGATGCTTCTTGGATTATTACCTGTCCTTGCTTACATATTTCTTTGACTAACTTCTTGTGCTTGCTCAACATTGGCTTTTCTGAAAGTTTGATATCTTGTTTTATAACCCCCTTTTTTTTTAAGTGAAACTTGACAAGATGTAGTCTTCACAGCAAATTCTGACTCCCCTCCCCACCTTTTCCTTTTCCCCTCTTCTTGTTAACAATCCTGGTCTATTTGTAGTTACTTCACCCCCTAGTTTATGTAAAACAGACCATTTGAAGTTGTGAATGAACCTGTCCTTGGATGGACATTAAGCTTCTGCGTCCTGAATAGGAAACTGATGTGGAAATGCACATTACCTGGACCAGCAACAGTTTAGGTTTTTTTACAAGACTTTTATTTCTTCCATATAGTTATTTTTTATTCTTTCATTCATATATTTTTAAAATAGGAGAAAAATTCTGTCTGGAGACTACCTGATAATGTTGTGAGTTTCTAGCTGGTGAGATTTCTATATCACTAATTCCTGAATTACTAATATCTTAATGCAATATAGCAAATCCTGACTAGGCTACTTGTCAGCAGATAAATAGCATATTTGTGAGACTTATAATTCCATTTCTAATTTATAATGATTTTCAAAACAGGAACTGGAAAAGAGAGTCAGCTGAATTTTGACCTTGCTTACACTGAGTGTTTGTAACTGTAGGGAATCTGAGATCTTCCTGGTGAGCAGGAGGATTTAAGATCTGTTCAGTGAGAATTCATAGGCTGAGATCTCTCTGCCAATAAATCTTGATATTCGTCTTGCCTAATTCTCTGTGAAGTTAATGCAGAAAATTCTTAAGGCAAAATAGATGGTTTGACTCACTATAAGTTTTTAATAAGTGATATAGGATGGAAGTAATTCAGAAGGAGAAAGCAGCCTTTCTGCTCTATGCTGTTTTTCATGGATTCTGTGACAAAGGAATGAAGTAGCATGGTGGGCCCAGGCAAGGTGTGTATTTTTGGCAAGGGCTAATGAATTTTACATTCTGCTTCAGACAGAGCTGTCCTGATGTGAAATTTGCCATTTCAGCAATGTATTTCAGCATCAACAACAGTGAAAAAATATAGCCATTATTGTGCGCAGAATGCTTGTTAGGGCCAAATTTAGTTGGCCAAGCATGGCTGGGGAGAAGTCCAAGCTGGAACCCACAGCTCTGTCCAGAACAAGGAGACAGAACCCTGTTATACAAACAATATATTTGAAAAAGACAAATATGAGACAAAGATGCAACTGGCACTGGAAACCATGGCAACATGTGGGTGCATCTCAAAAGAGCAGGGAATCCAGGAGCAGGGTTTAAGACTAAAATATATTCATCTCTTCTCTATGAACTCCCTGTGGTCTGGGGAATTGTCTTTTTGCAACCTGCAACATTTCACACTGTGGAACATTTTAGGAATGTGTTCATTTCTTTGAAATATTTCAGGTACATAATCATGAGGCAGGTATCTCCATGGAATAACTGCACTGAAGTGAAGATACGCAGACAGGGCAATTGTGCCCCAAATGTGCTTTACAAAATTCCAGTCTAGTAAATCATAAGAATGCTAGATCTCTCCCTGACATCAGAATTCAGAATCCTCTAGGATCTGGTAGCACTGTCTCTCGATTGGCTAAGGGGAACCTGTCTCTCTGTCCGTGCCAGGTTGAGGTGCAACAGGGCCCATGGTCACCCAATTTGTGCACAGGCTGGTTTCTCTGCACTGTAAATGACTTCAAGAGAGGTTGCCACTGGCTGGAAGCTTAACTGCTTGCCTGAGACTCCTTCAAGTGTAAGGAAATTGATTCTTAATCATGTACTTAATTCCACTCATGACCGTCGTTATTCTAGCAAGGCAAAATTATCATGTTTTAATTTATGGAGCTGCGCATAACATTTGTTGGTGCCTTGCTACTTTTTACTCTCAGAAATATGACACAGCAGTCTTATTTGGTAGTAATATTTTGATACCATATTGCACATCAGAATTAAACACAAAGTCTCTATGCTTTTTATTAACATCAATGATCTCTCGGAATTTTTTGTATAAAGATGATGTGTTTCTCAAAACATCTGAACACCAAAGTAATAGATCTCTGGTTTATCTGCTTTTGAAAGATTTAACAAGATACTACAAACACAATAGTTCAAAGAGATGGAAACAAAGACATTATACACACTTGCACACAATTTTTAATTTTTTTCCCCTTAAATTAGAGCCAAAACCTAGAATTTTTAAGAAATTTTTTGATTCCTTAAAATATTTTAAAATTATAGACTGATGGTTGTAAAATCCAGACATTTTGGGGAAAAAAAATTAACAGAAACACCTGAAATTCAAAATAAAGAATGGTTTGCTGTCTTTCTTCTCCTAGTAATATTCAAGCTGATAGATCACCTAAAGATTTCACTCAGATTAGATGGGTCAGAAAGTCATCTTTTTACTCAAAAGGTCTTAACCGCATTTTGACATTTAAACTTTCCTTTGGATATTTTGTTTCTCTTCCATGTAGATTCCTAAAGATCTAAGCTACTCCATCTCCAAATCCGTGTTCATCCTAAAAAGACAATTGATATCCTGTTACTTACCCACCGTTATTCTAGCAGCATTGCTGTCCTCCAGAGTCTCTGAACATATGCAGAGTTGAGTGACTTAAAATTCAGTGCAATATGAATGTTCTCAGACAATTTCCAAATTTTTAGGTTTGGCTATGCAGCTATTAAGAGACAAGCATATATGTGTTTTTATTTTTATTTTCTCACTGAAGAAATCTAACTGGAATTTTTTGAACAAGTTACCGTGTTTGACCAATGTGTTTGTTCCTGGAGATCTTAGTAGTTCTGCTATCTATGTCCCTCCAGCCTAGCTTTTGCTCTTTACAACAGATATCCCGTCTTTCTGCTGATGGCAGCGAAACATGTCTATCAAGCCAAATGCTGTCCTATACCATTTAATTATCTTTGAATTTATGTCATGATCATCAATTCGTCCATTGACTGCCTCCTCTAAGACTGACTGAGAAAATGAAATGTCCCGGTTCACAGTCTATTCTCTAAAAATAACAACATGAAAAAGCCTGAAAGGCTTGTCCTAAACCCTGTTAAGAAGTCTTGCTCAGCCTGAAGTTTAATAGAAATTCTCTTATGGGACGTGTGGAAACTGACTTAAATGATACTTTTACAATAGTAAAAGGCCAGTATTTTGTCTGGTAAGCTTTGATGAAATAGCAGGTACAATGCTGGCTCCTTTTGAAATCATTGGGAGTTTCACAGTAGAGGTCAGTGTGCCCAGGATTTTATTCAAGGGAAAACTCAATACCGAGAAGTATGCCTTGTGTCTTCAGGACTGCGAACCCATCCACGCTGTGGATCGCTCACGGTCACTTTATTCATTTCACTGATTTGAAAGTAATTTACTACCTAATAAAAAACCCCTCTAATGTATTTTGTAAAAAAAGGGGAAAAATAAATAAATACTTTTATTTCTTAAAAGAAGTTAATTCTCACAACTGTAGGAGACAGAGGCTGCCTCCTGTCCACCTACAAAATACTCACTTTGGCTCGTGAAACATGAATTCTGAACCTAGACCACCAATCTGGTCTTCTCCTGACTTACTTAAGTCAGGAGAGCTGGTTGTTATCCTGGCCCCGTGGAGTCCCAGTGTCCAAGATGTGTGGGTGCCAGCAGGCACTGCATAGCCATGGGGACATACCTCCCAGGCATACCATGGGGGCACAGCATAGGAAGGCACCGCAGGCTTCCCAGCATTGCTGGGAGCTGAATGCAGCAGCCGCCTCTCCCCCTGCTCTGCTCCAATCCCCTGGGGCTGGGTACCTGGCAGCCACCAGCTGCCGGAGGGTGGTTAGGAGACAGAGGAGTGGTAGCTGGCTGAGCCTTCAGAGAAGGGTTTCTGCCATCAGTGTGCAGCAGGATTGCTGGCAAAAGACACCCAGTGTCTGACTAATTCATAAAACCTACTATAACTTATCAGGTGACCAATCCAATGCTGAAAGAGAAACAACATTAAAAATTGGGAGAAAACGCTTAAAATAGAAAGTATGAACACATGTTTGCATATAGCTAGACAGATGGCATCTCTTTAAGCAGGGTTTATCCATATGGCAAGCATTGAATCTGAATGCTGTATAAGATCCCAGTGGAGCAAAACCCGGATTTTTTGACTCAGAGTCTATGCTATATATCTCACTTAAGCTTCAGATGACAACATAAGCAGTTTTATGCCATCAGCTTCTCGTAGTAGGTGCAAATAATCAGAGAGAGAGAGAGAGATGAAGAAACATGAACTTATCAGGGAGTTAGGAAACTCTCTGAGTGAGAGTTTGAATAAATAGAAAAAAAGAATAGGAAAAAAGAGACATTCAAACCCCAGTAAAGCAGTTTTCATAACAGCAAAATTTAATAGCTGACTAAGAGAAAATTGCAATTACTGCATCATACTACCCAGTAATAACTCATTAACTGAAGAGTCCTGTTTTAGCACTGATGGACAAGAGAGTCCTGCAGTACCAAAAAGTCTGTGTCAGTCTGGGGGAAGGTTGTTGAGGACATGAAATTTCTCTAATATGGTAGGAAGAACGTCCACATACAGAAGATTTGTGAATCAGAATAAGCACATCCCTCGCCTTTTCATCCCTCACAGGACCTTAAGCATTCAACTCATGCACTGGTTACTGCTCTTGAGCTGCAAGCTCTTCTCAATGGAGATATTCTGGGCATAAAGGAAAGGTTGTAGCTGAGAATGTATTACCTGCCGTGGCACAGGGATTACACTGCTTGAGCAGGAGGAAGCCTGCCCTTCAGTCTTACGGTACAGGAGAACTGGTAAGAAGCCGATTTTATCTATGAAGAAAACTCAAAAGATAATTTCACCATTAATTTCAAACGAGAAAATCTCCATACCTTTTGAAACAAAGCATAGTGAGGCTATGATGTTTGAAAACAAACAAAATGAATGTATCAATATGAAATATGAGCCACGAAGATGGTGACGGGTTTAGAGGGGAAGCCGTATGAGGAGCAGCTGAAGTCACTTGGTCTGTTCAGCCTGCAGAAGAGGAGACTGAGGGGAGACCTCATCACAGTCTACAGCTTCCTCACAAGGGGAAGAGGAGGGGCAGGCGCTGATCTCTTCTCCCTGATGACCAATGATAGGACCCGAGGGAATGGCAGGAAGATATGCCAGGGGAGGTTTAGGTTGGAGATTAGGAAAAGGTTCTTCACCCAGAGGGTGGTGGAGCACTGGAACAGGCTCCCCTGGGGTGTAGTCACAGCACCAAGCCTGATAATATTTAAGAGGCATTTGGACAACGCCCTCAGATATATGGTGTGAATTTTGGGGTTGTCCTATGCAGGGACAGGAGTTGGACTTGATGATCCCTGTGGGTCCCTTCCAACTCAGGACATTCTATGATTCTATGATATCTTCATTTTAATAGAAGTTTAGTTGCAAGAGGTTGCTGACAGGTTCAATCAATCTCATTTACTTGTTGACATGTGAAGTGTAGAAAATGTTTCACATTTTTTAGACACAACAAAAGCAAAGAAAATGTAGTAATAAAAAGAGCCCACTTTGAATATTTCTTAGCTAAAAAAGCATGCATATCTGCACATTTGGTAGAATGGCCAACTAAATATAAATAGTTTATATATTAACACTTCTGTGTTTATCCACATTTTCAATTCAGTTTAACAATCCCTTATTAATCTCTTATACAGACAATGTCATTTTTGGAACAGGGAAAAGATGCAGGGTTCAGTATGACATTAATGAACTTCTCAGGAAAAAAAATGTACCCATGCTCACCTGCAAAAACATAGGAAAGGCTGATGATTTGATAAACCGGTGTGCTTTTACTGCTACATGCCATAACTGATTGAACCAGTTAGTTAAAGTAAGAGTGGAATATCAAAAAAATTGAGAACCAACTGAACTCTATTTTCAGGCTTAAATTTGTACTTTCAAATGAAACGTGATGTCTGAACACATTTCTCATAATTTGCAACCATCCTGTGCTGCAGTGAGACCTGAATACACAGATAGCCGTACCTGTATGCTGTCTTGCAGAATTCAGTGGCACATTGAGGGCAATAAGATATCCATGCAAATTATGGTGCAAGACAGTAATCAAGGCCTGTCTTCAAAACATTATTAAATTATTTCTTAGTCCCATACAAGACTAGCATGCATGCAGTGGATGAGATTTCAGTCATTTACCATCTGGGTACCAAGTACCACAAAGTCTGATGAATTTCAGATTCCATCTATCCCAGTTTTTATAATTCTTCACAAATATTTCAGGTTTTTTGGGGGATAATTTTGTGTTCTGTAGCAAGAATGGGTGCTACTGCTAACTATGACGACCAATAATTATTACTAGTAGTCATCAGTGTATTGTTAACTTTTTCCCTGATCTTTCTTGTTCACCAGACACAGAAAGCATCTTTGACCTTTCAGTCTGGAAGATGAGGCTCAGGAAACCATTCAGCTCTTTGGCACAAGGAAGGTTGAGGACTGACAGTTCTTCCCTTCCCTCATATGTTATCTATAGAAAGAGGATGTAAACTTGTGAATGTATATCAGGCTGGTGACTCATGCTGATTAGCAGATATTTAGCCAGGCTCATTTGCTTAACCTTAATGCTTGTCACATGTCATGCAACAAACTCCACTGTGCATTACAAAGGATTTGACATCATGGAAGTAATTACTCCAAAATGATTCTGATAGATTAAAAAAATAAAAAATGAGGCAATTTGGCCCTCAAAACAACATTCTCTAATGAGAGTGTTTCTGGGTCTGCAAATCCATAGTCATGTTTTATTTATAGCCTGGCCTATGATTCATCATTAGAATTTCTTTCATATTTTGGAATAAAAATTGTTCTTCCATGCACGAGTGTTTTTAGATAACCACAGCTGCTCCTCACTAGCTGCTGTTTCAATAGCAGAAAGCCTAACACTAGCATTCTTATGCATCTTCGCTCCTATCTGCTCACATTCAAATGCTTTTCACCACACACAATCAATCCCATTGTAAGGGCTTCAGGCAGCAGCCACCCCAGCCGTCATTTGGCTTGTCAGCAAACCATCCCCTTTTCGTTCCAAGGAGAAGAGCTGATGGGATGAAACTTTGCTGCTGGCTAGAAATCTTTGAAAAGATGGTGCTGTCCCACCCCTGCTCTCATCTTCTCCTGAAGAAATGCTGCCTGTGCCAAAATGCCTCTGAAACATTTTAAGGCAGTTGTCAGAAGCTCTGCTGGGTAGGCAGCAAAGGAAGGCAGGATACTACCTAGTCCTTCTGCTGCTCTGGCATTAAGGGCTACAATTTGAATTTTTCTGTGTGTTGCTTGCTGGGTGATAAAAGGAGGAATGGTCTAAAGTGATTTGTCATTGAGAAAATTATTTTTGGAGGTTTGGTGTTGCAGTTAGCATTTCTGCTCTCTTGTTTTAAGAGCCTTTTCTGCAAACAGGCAGGTTTACAGGTTGTTTAAGAAGCAGAGCTTGAGCTAAACTTTTCTGATAATCCTGTCCCCAAATAAACTTTGGTCATCCTGCACACACATATCTGTATACCTAGTAAGGTTTTTTCCATTAAGATAAAACCCTGTTGAACCCTCTGGGCTGCAGGGCTACTGTTTAGCAACAGGTGCTTCTGCACTTTCAGATACCATACCAGGTTATTATTATCCTCACGTTTGCTCTTTCAGGACCTGATCAGACTTGAACTGAGAGACCAGAGGCTGTGCCTGAGTTAACAACCAGCTCACCGAATCCCACATCGCTTACTGAGAACCTCTATAAGCAATGTTGAAGAAACGAGACCTCAGCTTCACACACACGCCTGGCACAGCAATACCAAATGGAGTTGTTTTGTTGTCTCACCTTTGTTCAGCTTTATGTTGGAGATGGGTATGAGCAAAACTTTGATCGATGCTGGTGGGGATGCCAGTGGATGAGCAGCAGAGCAGTACTTGCTGCACTTGCAGCACTTTGTGAGTCAAAAACAACTGAAGCTTTGTGACTGTAATCAGCACATCTGGGGAACTTGTAAGCTGAGTTTGTAATCTTGGCCTAAGGTTGAGGAAATGAATGCTCTTGTCACTTATCCTATTGGCAGTTTACTGCTGTCTGGCAGTAAAGAAGGCAGAAAATACTGTAGGGAGTAGCTAAGTGGGTTACTTCTGACTCTGTAAATAGAAAAGGAAAAATTGAGGCCTTTGAGCAGTCTTATAGTTCCAGTACAAGGAATCTGAAGGTCTGCTATAAATTTCATTCCTGTGGGCAGGCAGAAATCTTGTCCTGTCATATTCCCTCTTCAACAGTATTGTGATCATATGGATATACAGTGCAAACTGCCTGAGTACTTTGTCTAGTTCCCATAAATAATAGCATATACACCCATCAAAGTAGAGCAGCTTCACATGAATTCTGCTTTTTTCATTAAAAACTACATGATCATACATATTGACTAAATATATATTTGAACAAAACCCAACAGTCATCAAAAATTAAAAAAATTATTTCCCTGAGAAAAGGAATCACAGAAGAAATACTCATACTAGGGTCTGTTTTCTACTATTGGTAATCCCATATTCCATGTGTTTGGGCAACAGTTGCATGTCCCTTCCTAATTGTTCTGTCTGTTCTCAGTCCAAAATATGAGCATGAGATCTGTACCTCTTACAGTTACAACATAAAGAGTTTTTGTATAACTTTACTTCCTGTGCCAAGTTTGTATGGAGATTACCTCTTAAATATGCTAAGCAGAGAGGTCAGAGCTCTCTCTATTTGTTAAACAAATTAGTGTCAGAGATCCTGAACAATTCCAAGGCAGAAAACATAAGAAAGGCAGTGAGAGAGAGAGGCAGTTAGAAAAGCACAACAAAATGTATTTTATATGTCAAAAATCATAGACTTGCTAATAAAAAGCTCAGCTTCTCCAAAAAACTCCATGTGGAGGAATTAACTTTATTTTAAGCTAAAATGTAAACTCCTCTCTGACTGCCCCACCACAGAAAATATATTAACTACTTTTTTCAGAGGTGGCCTTGGAAATGTGAACCTGGTAATTGGAGGGACTGGGGAACCACTGAGGATCCTCAACCTCTGTTTAGTTTAGGTAAAGATCCGTGCATATTTGAATACATAGCTGAAATGTATCTTTGCCCGATTCATCCCATCTATGCTTTTCTTCCTTTCCATCTCATGAGAAAGCCTTTGGGCTATCCTGCTTCTTCAAACTGGCAACCAAGACTCTTAACATACAGACAACCTCCCTCCCTGCCTCCCTCAATTCCCAGCTCATCCCTGGCCATGTGCAGCTCTCCCCTTCTGGATACATGCACCACTAGCACTAGTGCTACTGTGTGACTGAGCTTATATCCAGAGCTCCATGAAAGGCTCTGATCAGCATTCAGTTTACAAAGATATCCAGGGGTTTACAGCCAGGGTAGTCTCTGCCTGCAAATTTGTAACTTTAAAGAAAGTCAGGCAGGGAGGGTACCTTTCATGCTCATTACATAAGGAAGCCCTACAGTAATCTTAGACTTAGATGAATAAGAGGGATGATGAATGGGGATCAGTCTTATACGAAGAAATGGAAATCTATTCAGGAGAGAGGAAGAAGGTGAAGGATCTAGAGGGAAAGAATTGCTGATTGATCAGACATCATGGGAGAAAAACAGGAAAGAGGAAAAAAAAAAGAAAAAAGAAGCAACAGTCCCTGTAGGGGGAAGAGCAAATTTGAAAGAGGAAGAAAGACCAAAGAAAAAAGGTATAAGGCTTCTGATTGCTTTTTTGGTGGTGGTTGTTCCTTTATCAAAGGCATCAATACAATCAAAAGACATCTGGGATTGTTTAGTCTGGAGAAGAGGAGACTGAGGGGTGACCTTATTGCTCTCTACAACTACCTGAAAGGAGGTTGTAGTGAGGTGGGGGTCGGTCTCTTCTCCCAAGTAACAAGCGACAGGATGAAAGGAAATGGCCTCAAGCTGCACCAGGGGAAGTTTAGGTTGGATATTAGGAAAAACTTCTTCACCGAAAGGGTGGTCAAGCATTGGAACAGGCTGCCCAGGGAAGTGGTTGAGTCTCCATCCCTGGAGGTATTTAAAAGATGGGTAGGCGTGGTGCTTGAGGACATGGTTTAGTGGTGGATTTGGCAGTGCTAGGTTAATGGTTGGACTCGATGATCTTAAGGGTCTTTTCCAACCTTAATGATTCTATGATTCTATGAATACAACATGTTTACGTACCAAGCAGCTGTGGAGGTTTAAATCCTTACTGGCTGGGGGCTGCTTGTTACCACCTTCTGTTGGAGGTTACCCAGCTAAGCTTCCCCCAGCAGAGCAGAGCTGAGAGAATAGCAATGGGCACCCCTCTCCCCTTTGGCCGTCAGGCAGCCTGGGTTTGACTGCCCATGATGATAAGCTTAAGCTTAGTTGCTTGACTTCTCACTAAAGCAGATAGGGTCCCTGCACACAGTAACTAAAGGAAAAGAGATTCATGCACACAACGAATAAAACAGACAGAGTCTGTGCACAGTCACTAAGGCTGTAGGTCCAGCAGGTAGGGTCCATGTACACAGTCCCATCAGTTGGCACAGTAGGAACCTCTGGCAGAGGACTGAGACATGGTAAAGTGTTTTTGCACTGTCAGAGCTCGCTCCCAAAAGCCACAACAGCTCAGAGGTTTTTGAGGGAGTCATGTATCTGTTTGGTCAGGTGAGGTGTTCCAACCACATAAATAAGGTGCTTCTTCACCTGGACCACTTTTTAGGAAGTTGCCATACTTTGTATTCATTTATTAAGAAAAAAATCAAGAAAAAACATGTCTTTTTATCCTGTTTGTGAAGCACTGGAGAATCAAATTAAAATTGTATTGCAGCACAGCTGATTCATTTAATGAAGGGTGTCACTCTTTCAGGGTCTTTATATGAAATCTCTGTGAAGCTGCAGAGGTGAAGAAGTGGGCCTCAACAATTCAGTTGGATTACTGTATTAAAAATATCCTCCAAAGTATAATACAATTAAGTTACCAGAGGAAAAAATAAAAGGCTAATTAGACCAAGCACATGCATCACAGTATGATTGGTCTCATAACTTCTGGAAAAAAAAAATCATAATGATACATTTCCTTTTTGAAAGCTAATGGATATGCTTCCACTGCCTGAAGCTCTGGTCAAACTTTTATTCTCCAGAAAATAAAATAAAACTTTCTGAAATTAAACTTGGTGAAATAAAACCTTTGCATACTGATTTTTTTTTCCTTAATATAACCAGTTATATATGGTTAAAGTTAATTCAAATGCACTGGTTTGGAAGTTACAGCTATTTTAAGAAGTCATCAAAGAGATATTTGAATGCCACCTTTTGAGAATAAAAATATAATCTTACCATTTATTAATAATATTCTTATTTTCCTCAAAATTTCACTGAAAGTGGTGGAAAAAGAATTGATATAGAACATTAGGGCCAAAATTTTCAAATTTGAGCATCTAAAATTAGGTTCCTAACTCCATATTTAAATAGCTAAATATAAGTAGCCTGATTTTCAGAGCTGCTGAGCAATCTCAGCTGCCACTGAAATCAGTGGAAGCTTGGGGTAAATACCAGATTGCCTATTTAGGCTCATTATCTTGTAAAGACTAAATAGGGGTTGGGACATTTTAGCCAATGATGTTATTAATAAAGGTTACTGCGGTAGGACTGCGATCTCTATAAGTGTGTAACAAACTCTCAGTGTCTTTCAGAGGCCAGAGTTCACCCAGGCTGCCACTCATGTAAGCACAAACCCTTCCTGAGCTGTCTTGCCTGTTACCTTAAACCATATGAAAGTGACCCCATGTCACTTTTGAACAGTCTCTAGCAGGTGGGTTGCAATTGCTCTCCTAGAAAAATCATTGCACCAATCACCATTATTGTCTAAAGGCTTTTCCTGGTGTATAAGCTTGATACAACCCTTTTCAGCTTCCTCCAAGTCTTGCCTTTACAAACACAAGGCACATGTTTCACTCCTCCCTATCCTGTTCCTGATGTCTACCCTCAAATGGCACCATCCACCTGTGCGTGGGCACCAGCACCTCATCCCAAACTGCTGCTGGGGGGCCGGGAGGCGCAGCCCTGCAGCATTGCCTGGCTGTGGATGATGCCCACCTCTTGCATGTTGCCAGACCTGGGAAGAGTCGGCAAGTGGCTCTATGCACCTTCTGGGTGTAGCACCCTTCCTCCTGGGGAGCCTCCAGGCTCTGTGTAAGGGTAACTGGGACTCACAGCCTCGCATTTCTTCCATGCAAGGTGGTACAAGAAGATAGTACAGCTCTCACACTGCCTGCACACCCTGGAACAAAAGAGGCTTTCTTGTACAGGTGCTGCACTGGGAGCTGCACTTTTGGTTTGTATTTTTTGAAGTAGCGCTGTGTTATGTTGTTTGTTCTCCATAATCTCCTCAAGCCTCTTTCTCTGTGATAAGAGTTGCCTAATGTCTATCTTTACTTCACATGGCTACGGCAGCCTCAAAAGCTTTTCTGAGCTCTCTACAGAGCCCAGAAGAAGCAGGCGCCCAGCTGCCGGCCTTGCTCTCTCCTTCTCCACCGAGCCCCACAGCGACTGGGTACCGCTGATTATGAAATGAAATGAAATGAAATGAAATGAAATGAAATGAAATGAAAGAGAAGCAGCTTCCATTGAACATGCAATTGATGCAAAAATCAAAGCAGGAGCAAACAAAACAGAGCCTGAAAGAGAACAGTTCAAGGAATCAAGCAGATGCTTTTTTTCCCTACCTCGTGGTGCAGATGCAGAATGAAACCTCAAGTCACTAAAGTCAATATCCAACCTGACAGGAGCCAGGAGTTCACCTTCAGTGTTTTAATCCCTGGTTTATGTCAAAACTGCTACATTCCTCACATGTTTTTATTCTCCCATTCCACATTATTTTCACAGCTAAGGGAACTCTGTTTTTTAGTTTAGTTCCCCATCTTTCCTTGGAGTAAGATGGATCTTCTGTGTGTAAGCCTTGCTTTCATCAGGCTTGTGATCTCCAAGAGTTACATTTCTGTTTAGCTTCTGGAAGCTCATTTAGCTGTCATGGTCTCATTTGAAGCCATGACTCCGGAGCTGGGAAAATCTAATCTATGCTTTAAGTTGCTAATATTCTTTTTGATGGTTTGTAATTTCACCAGACTTTAGCAACTTGTGTTCAAATATTCCATGTAAAGTGTCTGCTGTTTTTTGGGTTTTTTTTTAATTATTATTATTTATCCTTTTGGTAACAGGTCAGAGAAGCATGGTTAATATTTCATGAGGGAAGAAAGGGCAAAAAATATTTGTTGTTTTACCTTAAGAAAAAAAAAATTAAATTGTCATCCATTTAACTGAGAAGTTTAAATGCTTCCATGCCTGGGAGCAGGTAATTCTTGGGGCAAGTGGGGTGAGGAGAAGAGAGACCCCTCTTTCTTGTATTGGTGTAATTTTCTGTGTTTAATGGAAGTGAAGTTTGTACCCAACATCAGTGGACAAATTGCTGTCCTTAAAGACATCACGTACAAAGAAAAGAGAACTGAATGTTTTCAAAAACATTTACAAGCATCACAATTTGAATATTGATGGGCAAAGAAGAGGACATTAGGTTTTCTGAAGTGCCTGAGTGAATTATAAACCTGAGTGCCACTGCATTTGAATGATGCTTTGGGAAGCCTGCCTGGTGTGAGGCAGCACTGGGCAGTCACACCTGAGCGAGCATCAGGCGGGGTATCTCAGGCAGGAGGCTGCACTGCTGCATGGAGCCTTGGTGCAGCGTCATGCTCAGGGGATGATACTGTCCCCAGGGCCTGAGGTCGTTCCCCTGAGTGGAGCTGCCCTGTTAGGAATGCATTTACCAAATCAACTTCATCTTGGCAAGGGTGGCATGACTCCAGACTACAGTGAATTGCTTGGGACAGACATGCCCACACCCTCCTGGGTTTGTAATAAGATATTTAGACTAAATGCAGACAAGTAGGTTATGGGATTATCAAAACCACCCAGTTATCTACTAACATCTTAATATGACCAAGAGTCCTTTATAGTCAGCCCTAAGGTGCTTTTGGGGGAATTTCCTACAGAAAAACACCACTGGATGGAATAACATGGGTTGGTGACGGTAAGGGAGGGGCAACCTTTGGAAGTGTTTCACGAGACAATTAGAAAGAACAAAGATCTAGAAGTAAAACAGTAGGGTGCAGATAGAAGAGGAACAGACAGAAAGGCTATAGCAATAGTAAACAATTAAAGCTTGCATAAATTTTTGTGAGAAAAACTTAAGCCTGAGAAAACGTACTGGGATGGTGATTGCAAGCGATGTCTCACTTTGCATGGAGACTGCTTTTGTGCAGCATGTAATTCCAAAGACATAAAGAAGCCCTTGGGCTTCCTGCTTTCAGTGGGTGGGAATACATGCCTTCAGCTCACCTCTGATCACAGAATACTATCTAAAAGAGATTCCTGCTCAAATCATGCCTAAGCACAATCATTTTGTCATGGTGTCCTGTAATTGCAGACACCTGCCTGTATCAATTTCTGAATGAGAAATAAATCTTGATGTGTGACAAGAGAGGCTGTCTTCTGAAACCTCTGCATGTAAATATCAGGTAGATCTTGCAGGCCTGTGTAGGTCTTTCTTCCTTCATGGAAATGGACAGCAATGGCTTTGCTACTGGCCTGAAATCTGACGCAGGCTGAAACCTCTCCCTTAAAACGTGGGAGAGGGGTATATGCAGTAAGTTGCCCGCACAGCTGCATGTCCTTAGTTCTGAAATCCCACAGAACCACAGTTAGACCTGTGTATGGGTAATGAATGGGATTGTATTGCTTGTTGTTCCCACCAATAAAATGTCTACAGCAAAGTTAGTCCAGCTTGCTGGTGTTTCACCATAGCCAGAGACATTTCTGCACCCCTGGAGGTGCTTCAAAGCAGAGGAGGGTTACTCAGAAAATAATGCAACTTTGCACGTGACAATTTAGCCTGGAAGATGGTATGTCTGTGCCCAGGAAGCTGAGGTCCTGCAGAGCGCTGAGAAGACTTGAAGGAGGTTTCTGTGTTTTAGGAGGTTTGTTTCACTGGTGAAGAAGCTGCAGGAGCAGGGAGCAAGGCATTGTGTAAGTAAATGTCTTTGGGCACGCGTTCCTGAAGAATGGATTTCATTGTCAGATATTCAGAGGTGAATTGTTTTCCACTTTTATTTCTAATGATGATGATAGAGATTATATTTTGATACTGTAAGTTATGAGAAAATATATTGTCTGACAAGAGTCACTCCCTATTGTATTCATTGACAATATTCCCATCATTGCTGCTAGACTGTATTGCCTCCCCTTCAAACTTCACCATCTCTTGCAAAAACAAGTCCGACTAGAGTTTCTGCCTCTCCCCATCCTTTTGCTGCCCCACCATTATTTTCCCCTTCCCTGTCACAGCCTGTCTCCAGTTCTGAGGTCTGAGGACTATTATCTGCTTCTCACTCCTTCAGTCCCTGCTATCTCAAGCTTCCTTTCCTCCTTTATTTCTGTTCTTATTATCTCAGCCTCACCTTCAACTCTGCTGGCTCCTGTCCCACTGCCTGCAAGCATGCTCTTGCATATTCTACATCAAAATAAGGCTTCTTTATTCAACTTGCCCATTTACAATCCTATCTCCTTCCTCACCTTTGTTTTCAGTACTCTAGAGCCCAGATCCAAAGATCTATTTAGGCTCTTGACTTGTCCTTGAATGCCAAACAGTATTCTCAATACAGTCCTGCCTCAGTTTTCTTTCCTTAGTTCTCACAATGCTCTTTAAAATTTCTCTTGTACCTTCCCTACTCTTCTGTGACAGCTGAATTCCTTTTTGGGAAACAACCTTTATAGGTTTTGGTTCTTTATGGAAGGGACATCATAGCAGCTGAGCACGTTGTATTTGTGCTCTTACAGACCTAGCATTGCTGCCCTAATGGTGGCTTCTTCCAAGAAAGAGCTGAGAGAAAACTTCTTACTAAGTCCATATTGGACCAGTCAGCACAAATTAGTTCACAAAAATAAAAGGAGAAATTAAGAGTAATTCCCACCATTATTCTCTCTCCATCAACAAAAGCTTTCCCATATTTTAACAAGACATATTATAGCCTTCTCAGCCCTGCTGTGATTCCCCAGTCAGGTAGACTCCTAAGCTGAACTAACTAATAGGACAATGACATACATGACTGCTTCACAATAATCACATCTTAAGGTTACTAATAAGCCTAGTTGTGTGGAGGCAGTGCCCAGACCACAGAGGAGACAGGAGCAGCTCAACACAGAGAACAGAAGCTGATGGAAGGGACTCTGCCAGCAAGCATGGCGGAAAGACATTCCTGCACTGGGGGTTTTGTGTTGCACAGGTAGAGCCATTGAACCACTCGAAGGCTGTGACACAAGTTGCAGAGGATCCATAGAGAGGACCTGGATGTTGCAATGTGTCATACCACAGCATCTTTTAGCTTTGTAGCCACCTAGCAGGACTCACAATACAGAGCTTAGAAAACCAACTGTAATGGGTCATGAACTGGGATTCACAAAATCCAGCTGCTGGAGAAGGCAACTGGGAAGTGCTATGGAGACGTCAGAGCATTTGAATGCTTTCCCTGCTCTTTAGGTTTTCAAATCACAAGCACTTGCAGAAAATTATCTCATCTCCATTCCTTTGGGACTAACAGTGCTGAACTGTTTGCTAGAGTTAAAAAAAGACAAATGAAAGTCCCTTGTTTTAAAAAATTGACAAGGATTTAGTTTTTCTTCCTAAAGCTGGCTGGGAAGAACATTAAGACACTTAGCAATACTAAATAACCGGTGTTTTCGTTAGCAACTCCCTGGAGAGCACATGTGCTTCTGGCTTGTCAGAAGCTGGCAGAGGTGCTACAAAGATCTGAGTTCTGTGTTTAAATGTCTGAGATTAGTCAGCCAAGGTCCCTTGTTTGGATTCAGCTCACAGGTGTTATCCTCATAGTTGTTCCTGACAGTATTTTATGCTTCTTAGTTTTGCATATGAATGGTAAATGGCCTGTTACAAATTTTGGAAGGACACCTAAAATGCAGCAAAACTGTAGAATAATTATGTCTCTCAGTACATTTGTACATGCAGTAGGGGCCTGACTTTTTCACTTGAGTTTCAGGAGCTAGAACAGCCACAGTATTGCCTTCTAGTGCTCTCTTTTTGCAATGCTGTACACAGAGGCTAACAGTGAATCTGTACCTTTACAGTGTCCTACCTCTAAGTTGACCTCATTAGTATAAGCTTACTTTGAGTGTTTTACCTTTGACTTCATAGTTGGTTGGAAATGACATCCTGTACAAGTGGGGAAATCAAAAACACTCATTGCTTTAATACTTACCCATGTACAGCAGTTGATTTTCACATTTTGGATCCTCTTTACGTTTTAGAGGAATGGAAAGCTATGCCAGCTTGCGTCAGTAGAGCATAAAAATATCTTCCTCTCATAGAAATGAAACATAGTAACAGATAACATTTTAAGTGATGCCAATCGCTACATTTTCCTTTTAATAATTTAGAATGCATAACATGATTTGTTTAGCTAGATCACTTACTACCTGTGTATCATATCAACCATAGAACAACACACTTTATTAATACAATAGAAGAACGTAAAACGTAATTCACTCTTTAAAAATGCCATTATAGTATCACTAGGTTCAGCTGACTTCCAGAGTGTGAATATATTTGAACTCTTTGCTATTAAATGCATGATTATTAACTAAAATCCAATGGTATACAGAGTAGGAGTGAACGAAGGGCGATCCCATGGGGACGTGACGTCAGACACAATGATCACGATCGATGGAGGGCACGCTGGAATATTTTGTGAACTTAGGGCAAAAGACAACACTGAAGTTTCCATTCACAAAGTTCAGCAAAACCCAATTGAATTTCGTAGAGCTGCACTCGTGTATTCTAGTAAAGGATTATCAGACAAAGATAAACCTTCTCTGTTATTTTTCTTTTGATGGTTCTTAGGCTCACTTGCTCCAGACAATAAAGAACTGGAGGGAAAACAAAGTAAAATTAAATGTAATAACATAGATTCTAATAACCTTCTGCAGAAAAGATGGGAACAGATGTAACAGATGGAAGACACGCACTAAAAGAAGTATTAATTCACCTCCATCAGTATGGCTATGAATGCTGAGTGCCTTTTTTTTTATTACAAGTCAGTAATTTCATTAATTTTTGAGGCAAAAAAAAGAGTGCACTGTTGGAAATATTTTATATTCCTTTCTCTGTGAAGCTTTATCCTTCAGTTACCACAAGGGCTAGTAATACCCCTCTCAGAAAGAGACACAAACTTGGTTCAGAAACTTGAACCAGCAACCTTTCAGTGATGTAGCAATAAAAACTGCCAACCTTGCACATCAGAGAAGTTTAATTTGGGAAGTAAAAAGAAGAGAGGGAAAAATGAGAAGCAGATCTGAGAGGAAAGAATGGAAAATCAAACATTCTTCTTTTTCTTTCTTGCCTTCTCTTCTGGAGTGTCATAAAAGCCCACAAGAGGTGGTGGTCTGGTGCCACACTTCACCCCATTGAGGCTGGGATTGCAGCTGCCCTGGCAACATCCCTCTTGCTGCAGGGTGACCAGAGTTGGGCTTGCTGCCAGTGAGAGGTCTTTGCTGTGGTTGTGCATTTGTTTGAATTACAAGCTCAGCCCTTCCTTTGACTTGGCTGCTGGGTAGGACCCATGTGCAAATATGTGGCAGCTCTACACCTCTCTCCAGAGCTGGTCTGGAGTGGTGAAGAAGCTGGCAGCTTCATGGGTGTGCTGGGACCGCCACTGTGGTGGGGACAGCAAGGCAGGGCTCAGCTGGGCACTTGTGAAAAACTGTCTCCATGCCATGTATCTGGCAATACTCATACTCTCCATTGATCTGAAGAAGGGACACTGTTCTCTAATATATTTAGTAATCCAATTTTAATGAAGTCTGGAGAGCAAAATAGTCTAAGGAAACGTGTTTGTTTTGCTTAACCTGGCACACAACAATCATTCTTATCTGGATGGACAGAGAATGTTGCCAAAACCAAACACCATTTCTTCTGCTTCTAAATACTGACTGATATATAAAATTCAGTGTGCCTGTGTGCACTTATTACTTGAACGTTAACAGTATAACTATGCATACAAATACATAAAAAAAAAATATATATGCGTATATCTTTATATCTCTTCAGAGACACAAATGTACTTAAGATAGGGAAAAGCAGACACCTGTTTAAATAATTTTCTTATCTTATATGCTTTTTTCAGATATTTTACCCTAAAATCATATTATAAACAATAATAAAAAGCTGAATGTAGTACAAAAGTGATGAACAATTCAAGTCATGCAAAGAAAACAGAATTCTGTCATTCCATAGTGGTATTAAATAAAAAAAAATTGTCTCCAAGTCTAGATTTCCTTTGGTTTTGCTTGTGATGAAAGCTGATAAAAATCAATGAGCTTTCCAAGAAACTCCAGATTCATTGGTGCCAATAATGTGAAAACTCTCTGTGCAATAATAAATTTGGAAAGTCATTTATTCTTAAAAAATTCTTCTTGAAGTCTTAGGCTGCAGGGGTAGCAGCACTGAAGGTTCTCATTTTGCGTGTTTTCCCTGAAAATGAAAAATAACTCACTCTGTGACTAAGCCTTTTTGAACTCTATTGAAAACCCTATAATCAAGGCTTTGAGATACAAACCAGTTCCCACTAACACTTATTGTACCCTCACTCCTTTTATGTGGCACCCCCGATAAATGTGAGGTAACTTATCTCTTTCCCTGAAGAGAAATTCCTTTACAATTACAGCACTAGTGCCAACGCTCAGAATTACTGCTTGAATCATTAAGGTGCTGAAATATCTGGGGATCCAGGATCCACGCCTGAGACCTCCATCCATTAAGCAGAATGGAGCTGACAGTACTTTGTGTTGCAGCATCTGTATTTTAGGCACTTGGCCCTGCAGCAGCACCCATGGTCCCTGCCAAGCCAGGGTGCCTGCCCCGTGCAGCACACCTGAAGCCGGGGAGGAGGCCAGGGGAGCCAGCACAGGAGTACAGAGTTGCATTAGCCAGAAAGGAGGAAATGTGCGGAGAAAAGTGGATCTTAGTACAATATATGGGCCTTTATTGTGACAATTCCCATCACTCAAGATTCATAAGACATCATGAAATCAGGTTCCTAGGACTTTTCCTCCAAACTGGTGATGCCTCTTTATGAGCTAATAGGTCAGGCATGACAGTGGGACATGGGAGACTGAATTTCCATTAGGTTTTTTTATACATTAGGATTTAATCTTATGTTTACTGCCTTCCAAAAGCATTCCATAACAGCAGCATTATAGGCCTCTCTCAGGCCCCCACCCCCCCGCTTAATTGCTTTGTGTACGGTGGATTACCATACATCACGTGTGTGGATGCACAGGAGATGAAAACCAAGGGGCACAGCTCTTTATCCTGGTGGTTTGGGCACTCATTTGGAAGTGATGAGACCTGAACTTCAGTGTCTGCTCCTGTTAATGTTTATGAGCTTTATATTTAGTGATCACAGAACAAAGGTATTTTTTCAGTGCTTCAAAGATAAAATCATTCAGCACTGAGGTGCTTCTGGACAGGCTTAGACCTTTGGGCACCTAAGGATTTCTTTTCCAAAAAAGAGAGATATCTAGAGCTCCCAAGTACCTTTTTGGTGATAAATGAATTTCTGACTTGCAATGTTTTGAGCTTTGACCTGCTCGTCCAAAAATAGAACTTGGATTTCTTGCATCTGACAATCCACACTCATTAGTGTTTATACCTTTTCCTGTGGGAGAAACCCAAATAGACAAAATACAGTCAAAATAACCTTTTGAGCAGCAAGGACTCCCCTTATGATATAGTATTATTCATTCCATTTGCTGGGTACTGGATCAAAAGAAAATGATCATTTATCAGAGGTCACCAAAATGCTTAGTTGTGCTCAGCCCTTAGTAAACGCTGGCTCTGATTTGGGACATGTACTATTTTTGATGCTTTGTGATGTTATTAGATATCCAGAGTTGGTAAAGTACTTGAAAAAGGTGAAGTTTTCACAGAAGTACTCTCAGTCCCATAGCATCCAAGGTCACAGGGCTCTCACAAATAGGAGAATGCAGATAAAGAGGAGCTGGCATGTGTCCTGGAAAGATCCTGTTAGTGAATCAAAAGAACAGACTAAATCCCTGAGCAGTCATTTCCTACCATTCAGGAACTAGGGGTAAATTGAGACTTGAGCTCTTGGCAAACTTTTTTTTTTTTTTTTGTGGAAGGGGTGAGACAGCAATAAATACTGGTAGAGATGTTATCCTGTGTATCCAGTGGAGATGCACAGAGGTGGAAGAATGAGAAAGAAATAGCAGAAAAGCAGACTTGTATCAAAGTATTCCTATGTTTTGATTTCCCCCCTATTCTTAAGTCTTCAGACCTGGTACTTCTCCTGGCCAGCTCTGGGACCAGAGCAGCTGTACATAATACAAGGGATCATGCCAAGAACAATTTGTGTACAGAGAGAGGCAGGACCTGTGACATTTGTGTTACTCCCAGCTTGCTACTATGGAAACTTCGTAATTCACCAACTGATGGCTGTGACTGCTGGGGAACAGAGCAGCTGGAGCACCCTGGAGAGTCTCTGTGGTGGTGTCTGCTCCAGTCACTGATGCTTCAGCCTGCCCTTCTCTAAAGCATCTAATACAAGTTGGCAGGAACCTGCAAAATCTCCAGAGGGTAACCTGAACTCATTATTCTTACATTTTCTTACACATTGTCATAAATGAACCTCTTACAAAGCATTTGTGAAGGCATGCTCTGCCTGAAACATAAGAATCAAAGCTTGTGCAAGAGAACATCTCCAGTACCCTGGTCTGAGTGAGCTTTTCATATCAAGAGACTGAACACTACCATAGGGAGAAACAATCCACCATTTTAGTAAAGCATGGAAGACCTTTTGGGCATGTTAAAGACTTTTTCAAACAGAGTGCCTTGCACATTGCAACTCACCTAATTTCTTAGCTGGAAAGGCCCTTAGTTTGCTTGTGGATGCTATTGCCCGTTGTGGATAAATTAAAAACACACAATGTTTGAAGTGTAATTGTTTCAGGAGCCAAATTTCATAGTTGTTCTGTACAATAGCAGACTTCAAGCCCTTCTGCAATGGTGGGAAGGATACACTGTACAGTGAAGGCGTTCAAATCAGTACATTTGTGCTGATACTGATGCTTTATCCATTACTTGCTTCATTTCATTTTAATCACCTGAGTTTTTTTGACCCAGGATGATGTAGGAGGAGGAATGAAAGAATCCAGTTACTACAGTTCTACTCAGCAAAAATTAGAAATAAAAAAGAAATGGAATGCTGAGTAGGTTTTTATTTTTAAATACTACAGTGATGACCTGCCTAATCTGGAAAAGCAGTTAAGAGTGACTTTCACTGTATTCCTGTTAAAAAAGAGACTGCTCAGAATGAGTAAACATGACACAGTATCAGTTTTGGAGAATTGCTTATTTTTATCAGTCATTTATTTGTTGTGATAATGCTCTAAATTGAGTATGGAATAAAATGCTTGTCAGACGCTTGCTTTCTCTGCAGCAAAACTGATAATGGTTTAAATTCTTTTCATGCTTCAACCAAAAGGCACTGACTGAATACATCCAGAAGTGAGTTAAGGTGTATTCTATTCCTCACAAAAGCAAAACTACTAAAAATTGTATTGCAATGTCAACAAAACATGTTTGTCTAGAGAAAGTTGAAGATCCAAAAATGATGCCAACTTAAAAGCTTAAGAGATAATAGTTATAGCCAAAATCACTGTTAAAAAGAAATTCAAAACTAGTCAAGCCCCAAGTTCTGTGCATCCTATTGCCTTGCGTGAAAGAAACCCGTATGTAAAGTGAACTCCAATAAAGTCAATACTGTCAATGTGTGCGATGAGTGGGTTAACTAGTTAGCCTCTAGCTAGCCTCTTTTCTTCCAGCAGTTATTTGATACTTCTGGGTTTAGTTCTGCATCTGTTGAAGATGTAAATCCCACTTTGTTGCTGACCTGGAGGTGCTCCTATTGCCTACCGGGACTTCTCAAAGGATGCCTCATTTTGCAGGTCCAAGGACACAAGGTATTTGATTAGAGGAATGATGAAGGAAGCCAAATCGTAACCATGTAGTAAAGCAAAATAGAGTTAGGCAGTCATTAGCAATCTAGAGTTTCTTGAAATTGACAGTTTTTTCCCTGTTGCCAGACTGGATAAGGAGATACATTTTCCTGATACCAGTGATGAGGGCATCCTTAGACAATGAAGCACAAACCATCAGAGCAGCCCTTTCAGCAAAGTCAAGAAACTATTATAATTTTTTTTAGCCAGCGGAAGAAATCAGATATTTCTTGATCACCAGCCAAATCTGAGCACCAAATGACATTACTATTTTCTTCTTAATACTGTTAAAAACAAAGCTGGATAAAAGTGATTTCTTCAATTGTCAAAATACCTATTTGCTCTTTGTTTAAGTTCTGCCTCTTTTACAGTCCAGGGAGCATGACCACGAAGCCACAGAAGTGAACTAACATTAAAAAGAGTTCTCCAACTTGCTTTGCTCCAGCAGTGTATCAAGGGAACAGAGTATCAGCATATTGAGATCAGGCTCATTCCTGTTCTCTCTTTTGTGTCCTGAGTTCAAAGATATAAAGGCTGTCTTCATGTATGGTGATGCCCCATACATTATAACTCACATTTGCCGGTGACATAGCTTGCTTGTGCCCTGCCCTCGTACACAATAATCATTGTCCCATTAGTGCTCTAGGCACATGTGTCTGCTAGACAAGCTGGCAAACAGCCTTGCTTTTTAAATTCCCTTCTCAAATTATTCAAGTTTGTCTATAGTTTCTGTATCAGCATTATCCGTGCTTAGCTCACATCTGGGCTCTGTGGAATCAGGCTGCATAACCCTCTTGTTGACACAGAGAGAGTAACAATTCACAGTCTGTCTTAATGAAACATTTTCTACAGTGTTATAGACTGACAGAAAATTAAATAATATTTGCTTAGGAAAGAAAGGTTTCTTTTTGCAAGAAGAGAGCTTGTCTTCTGCTGACAGGAAGATGTATATCTAAATCTAGGTATGCCCTTTTTCCTGCCAGCAGCCAGCTGGAAGGGAGTGCTTCTCCTGTCTCCATTAGGGACAAAGATACCATCAGCTGAAGTCCATTCAGGCCCCTGGCTACTCTTGCATAAGCTCTGGCAGCAGGTGTTATGCAAGAGGTAGGCAGAAGTAATATTCTATGCTGGTTTTGGCTGGGATAGAGTTAAGTTTCTTCATAGTAGCTAGTATAGGGCTATATTTTGGATTTGTGCTGAAAAGTGTTGATAATACAGGGATGTTTTAGTTACTTCTGAGCAGTGCTTACACAGAGTCAAGGCCTTTTCTGCTTCTCACACCACCCCACCAGCGAGGAGGCTAGGGGTGCACAAGAACCTGGGAGGGGACACAGCTGGGACAGCTGACCCCAACTGACCAAAGGGCTATTCCATACCATATGAGGTCATGTTTGGCATATGAAGCTGGTGGAAGAAGAAGGAAGGAGGGAATGTTGGGAGTGATGGTGTTTGCCTTCCCAAGTAACTGTTACGTGTGATGGACCCCTGCTTTCCTGTCGATGGCTGAACACCTGCCTACCAATGGGAAGTAGTGAATGAACTCCTTGTTTTGCTTTGCTTGCGTGCACGGCTTTTGCTTTGCCTATTAAACTGTCTTTATCTGAACCAGCGAGTTTTCTCACTTTTACCATTCCTATTCTCTACTGCATCCCACCGTGGGGGAGTGAGCGAGTGGCTGGGTGGTGCTTAGTTGCCAGCTGGGGTTAAACCACGATGTATTCCCTACAGAAATAAGAAAAACAGAAGCATGTAGGTATAAGCTTAAAGATGTGCTTTAATATAGTGCGTATTTCCTTAATGGCTTTAATTATAACCTAAATTATTTGTAGTATTTTTGGTTTTGTTTTGTTAATGTTCTCATAAGAGACTAAATGTTACTCAGGTTTGTTCACATTGATTTAATTTTTTTTATTTCAGTGCTATTATTCTTTTGTCTAAGGGTAAACTACTGCTGAACATATTTATCATATTTATGTAATTGTCCTGAGGGAAGGATTAAGTTATTGTTTTATTCACACTATTAGAACATGTTACTCTGAAATGGGGCAGTTTCAGTCAGAGTAGAGGATGGGTGCTGAACCATGGCACAACGGTTTTCCCATTGGTATGTCACTCTCTGCACTCCCCTTCAACATGTGCCTAGCTTGCAGGGTGTGCAGCCTAGTCGATGTAATCCCGCGGGGTACCTGAGCCCCTGGGAGTCATGGGACACCCATCAACAACCCTTTGAAATGAGAGCCTCTGCTACTTGTGACACTGGTTTGAGCTGGTGGGAGGAGGAGATCACAAAGAAGGCAGAAGAAAATGAAGCATCAAAGGACAGATGAAAGATGGAGAAATAATGTATTTTATGTTCATATGTGCACATTTAACAATTTGCCTTTCAGGAATTTGGCAGACTGCTTGCTCTCTTCATTACTTTTTCTTTTCAATTAATTTAAAAGTTTGAACACTTCATTACAACATTCAGTGGCAGGACAGCTTTCCAGGAGCTTGATAATGACTATTTTCCTGGCTAATGAATCTCTCTGTTGTGCTCATCTGTGTTCCACTGA
This sequence comes from Nipponia nippon, assembly GCF_047370975.1. Taxonomy (NCBI): domain Eukaryota; kingdom Metazoa; phylum Chordata; class Aves; order Pelecaniformes; family Threskiornithidae; genus Nipponia; species Nipponia nippon. Next base: position 42,179,488 of record NW_028262347.1, on the reverse strand, counting down.
TTCACATATTGTCTTACAGGGAGTCAGTAGCCTCAGGTTATCATTTAATAAAAGATGCTCTGTTTTACTCTCCTCCACTGTTATGTTTTTGATATAGTTATGAAGCCTTTCCTGACCAACTTGTTTGTGATCATTTCAGATTCAAATTTCAACCTTAAACGAACACGAAGCACCCAGAAAAAAAAAAAAAAAAAAGCCAGGCCTGGTGGACTGTTGTATTCACACAAACACAGATGACTGTGGGAGCAGGATTTGGTGCAACTTCTCCCAGCCCCTCCATGGCTCGCTGGCATTTTCTGGCTGCCTTCTTCTGCCTCTCCTCCCATTTGCTCTTATCCTTTCTCTGAAGAAAAAACGAGTGAGGAGAAGAGCCCTTTCTGAAGCAATAAGAAATAAGTGGCACTGAGAAAATGGGAAGAAAGGGAAATAAAATAATATGCCATGGCAACAGCCACATTACTGTAATGCTGTTGCTTTCTGAGCATGACAAGGGCTCCCTCAGCCCTTCCATCAGCTACTTTGTCTGCACATTTCAGGCAGTTGCCCAGCAGCTCTGCCTGCTGCTGCCAGGTCCTGCTGCAGAGGTACGAAGGCAGCACTGAGGGCCAGGGAGTGCATGTTTCACACACTTGAAGAAAAGAGCCCTGCTTGAACCTGCCTCAGGGTCACAGAAAGCAGGATAGGAAAATAGATGGTTTACAGGTCATGGTTTTCATGTAGGTGAGGTGTCGTCAGCTCTGCTGGACGTCTGAGTTGTATTTTGCTCTTTTATGACAAAAGTGCTTCAAGTGCATCCCAAAGGTGTGACTTCTAATGGGCTGGACCCCACTCAGATTTTTTTGTTCAAATAGTTGTTCTTGGCCAAAAGTTCATGTGCTGGCCTGTGTCCACCCTTACTGTCTGATGGAACTGCATGACACAAGGCACTTGGAGGAAGACAATTTACCACAAAAGATCATACACAAGCCCTGAATTTCCCCTCCTGTCACAAGCAACCATGCAGCAATGTTCAGACCAAAAGCCCCGCAGTACAACTTTCCCTCATATCCCTGCTCAGCAGAGGCCACAAAACAATCCCAGTAGCCCGTGGCCAACTTAGACCTAAGGTATAAGGTTAAAAGCCACAGATATTTTGCGTTACAGGGGAAAAAAAAATAGAGGGAAGATCATGTGGCATTTGTGGGGTGAAATCAAGCAAGCCTTCAAAATGAGACATGCTCTTGTCTTCAGAGAAAGGCAAAAATAGACTCTTACAATCCCAACTGGGGTAAAAATTCTCTGCTGACCCCAAACCTGACAAAGGTAATAAAAAATATATACTGGGCAAATACTTCTGAGACCTTAATACTGTGAGGAACAGCTGTGCACTTCATTTTCTCTATCCTGTCTCTGTAACCAAGCTTCAGTACTTCCGGAAAGGGCAAAAATCTACCTTAAAGCAAGGTATTCAACAAGTAAAGATCTAGTCTGGCTCCTTCCACCAGAAATACTAAAGCTTCATGAAATAATTCATTAACACATCCTAGATATGATGCAATAAGGAACCAGTACCAAAAAGGGAATTGTTCCCTCAGCTAATGTGCAAGTAAAACCAGAGGCCCACGTGAAACTGTTCAAATTCCTATAACTGTTGAGCACCCTGTTTCAGAAATACCTGTTCCCCAGCAGGGTGATCTCATTGTGGCACACTGAAATATTTGGAGGAAGGTCTTTCTGAGGTTATTCAGTCTATCATCGGAAATCCTGTGGTTGGATTCTGCTTTCACAGGTGATCCTTATGGGTAGGTTTTTGATGACCAGTGCAGTTATACAATGAACCTCCCTTACAGTGGCAGGCTGGGTGGCTGTATCCCATGAGTGCTCCAAGTCAAACTGCACTGCAAGAGCTCTAGCTGGTATTACAACTGCATCCACCTCTACAAAAGCACCTGGAGTAACTCCAAATATCTTAGCCCTGGAGTCAGGATTAGTATAGCTCCTCTGGCAAAGAGTCCTGCAAGTTAACTAGCTACTTTGCCTTCTTTTGGGGCCCTAGATGATGTGTTGGCATTGTGCTGCATAGGTATTTCAGCCCATTTGGAAGCATCTCCAATTAACCTTATGGTGAAGAGATGCTTCCTTTTATAACATACACGTATCCTTCAGAAGTGGGTGGATGTTTTCCAGTTTTCCACGTTTTCCAGTTGGTAGCACACTTTCTTTTAATCCAGGTCTGGCATTTGGACATAATTCATTTTTGAAGAAAGCTTCAAATATGACTCTGAACTTCAGACTTTTTCATGTCTGCCTGACTTGCAGCTTCTGATTTTCACTAGTCTCATAGCTGCAGCAAAATCTTCAGTTGTACATGCCATAATATAATATGTATATTATTCAAAAAGCAAAGAATTAAGAGAAGCCTGTCTTCCTAGGAGGTCAGGACTAAAGAGCATGTTATACAATGGCAAGGGCCTATGTGAGGCTCAAAGGTGGTGTCACATCCAGGAGTGCCAAAAAGCACATCTTCATTTAAGACAAACTTATGCAAAAAATCTCTAGCACTGTGATTTGTTTTTTTTTCCCTATATTGTAACTTGCATGAAAATCAGTGTAGGAAGTAGGCCACTTTTCAAGGATGGAGGGTTTTAAACTGATTGGACACTTTTTCATGACAAATCTTGTACAGAAAAAAGACCATGACCAATTAGAAAAATTTGCTTTAGTGAAAAATCACTATATCCTTTTTGACTGGTTAATCAGGTTGTGTTAAAGCACATGACTCATGCCTGCAGCCAATTTTGATAATTAGTCAGAAATTCAAGTGAGCAATGCAGGATGTGAAAGCACCAGATGAAAGCATAACAGCACTGAATCCTCGGTTTAGCCCTAACACACAGGATTTACCTGTGAACTTGCATGGACTGAAACTCTGTGTGTGGTGTAGCAGAAGAAAAGCCTCACCTTGCATCACCACCTACTTCTTGCAGTTCAGGAAACAGTGAGCAATGCATAATTTCATGTAGAGATTATGTGGTCCTATGAGAACTGAGGGGCCATAGTCCTTGCAGTTTGTGCACTAGGACCACCACTCTGGAAGGATGGGGTTGGCCAGGAGAGAAGTACAGATGTTAAGTCCTGCTCCTAAGTGGCTTTTATGTGGTCATGTTGTAATGTCTCCCCACTGAGCACAGGACCACGGGTTTTGTATGGTACCTGCATGCAGCAAAACATACTGCTTACACTGCTGTTGGCCTTTTATGGCTATCGATGAGAAGGATGGGAATGAATACAGTTGGATTGGATGATCTTAAGGGTCTTTTCCAACCTAAATGATTCTATGGTTCTATGAATGAAGGGCTCAGCAATAATCCTAAAACGGAGGATAGAGTGATGTTGCCAGCAGCATCTATCTGAATAGCAGCACAGACAAACTCACCATGGCTCCCTTCCCTTCTTAACCTGGGCTTTTCCCATCTCAGGGACTGGAAGCACTAATTTCAGCCCAGTGAAGTTCTGCAGGTCCGGCTCTTTTGAACACATTGTTTTTATCCTGTCCTGCTTCAAGGCTTACCTTATATACGACTCATTCCCCCTGAGCTGCCTTCTCCCTGTGTGTTTTTTTTTTATTCTTTTTGCTTCTCTTTGCTTTCTTTTTCACTTGATTCCTTTCCTTGCTTTGACCTTTTGTTTTTTTCACACTCATCTCAACCCTTCCTCTCAGGCACTGTCCCATTTTCTTCCTTCCTTTGCTTGTCAGTCATAATCTGCTCACTCCTAACCAAGTCGTTTTGCTTCACCTCAGCCTTGCTGCATTTAGTCACCCAGTCCTCCAAACATCCTGCAATTAGAAGAAATTCCTGTACTGGTCCGTAGGAAGTAAAGCAGCTCTGCACACTAGCATTAGGTGGACAGGGAAAATTATTAGCCGGTACAGACAAGTGGTTTTGTTTTATGGGTTTGGATGATACATAAGCTACATCTAGTGTAAAGAAACTGGGATAAAACATGGATCGGCACTGGCCCATGACTGTCCATACTGTTTAATAGTTATCATGCTCCCTAAAATGGTTTTGGACTGTGCTGAAGAGTTCTCAGCTAGCTGGCGTCTGGCAGAGCCTGCAGTATGGCAGCCCACAGGCAGTATGGGGGAGGGCCCTGTGTTTGGGGGAAAGCTGTGGAGAAAGTCCCCCCCTTCAGGGGCTGATACCCTAGGCAGCGCCGTGATAGTCACAGTCCTATGGGTCTAATTTATTTCACTGCAAGAAAAGAAAGAGTACATGTAAGCCTTCTCAAAACCAAATGCTGCAGGGACCTCTTCAACAGCATTTACACATCTTTCAGCAGAGGTTCAGGGTAAGAATCTGTTACAAAAAGACTTTGCATTGCGAAAAAGCTGATCACAGTGAGCAATCACCATCTGCAAAAAGGAAAACAAACACATGCACGAATAGCTACTTTTCCTTGTCTGCTTGCTTTGGAACTGAAACAGTACTAAAATAATTCAGGACACATTACAAATCACACACAATGCCCAGAAATGTTCCTGTTTACTTTACTGATGCACTATCTTCTACTTCTTAAGAGCAGGTGTTATCCTGGAGGAGGGGAGCCACTCATTCTGTATTTTACAGTACAATCCCCTATACATTTGAGTGATCTTGTAGGCATGCTACACATTATGTATTTTAAAGCTGGGAATATGGAGAAAAATAAAAGAATTGTAATATTTGGTAATTATTTTTTTTCTTGTCATTGATTCTTAAAGCACAATGGCTAGGAATCTTAGCTGTTAAACTTATCTTTGGAAGACACTCCTTTGAATAGGAGATACAAAGAAGATTAATTTGAGAATGTGATCTCTTTTTGCTAGAGAAATATTATGGTAACTTGAAGGCATTGTTTTGGTATTTTGCTTATTCTCATGGGAAATGACATGACATGCAGGATCCTGGTTCTTGTCATGCATTAAATAACTTAGTTTTACTGAGACGTGTGTTTATCTATGCGGCTCATCTGTATATGGTTGTTTGAAGGTGTATTTTTTATGATACTGTTGGTAACTGGCTGATCAATGGTGGGGTAGTAGAGATGGTCTGATGGAGGAGTGGTGGTTACCACATCTGTGTGGAAATCATCGGGATAATACTGTGGATGATGGAGGTGTTTGGTCTGTCCTAGGTGTCCACTGCAGACTTAGCAGTGCATATTATTTGTAATATATCCTTCTGTGTCTGTCTCAGGAACAGGTTGTGCATTAGGGACCACCTTGGAGAAGATGTGAAGGGGACCAACCCACCAGCACAGAAACATGTGAGCTTACACAGGACAGAATAGCTGGCCAAATGGGGGAAACAATTGCCACAAAAAGGTCATTGTCCTCTGACTCCTGATACTGCAGAGATGATACAAAACATCTTCAAAAGATGTTCCTGGGAAATAGAATTATTAACTCTGTTGGATCCTAGGAGTCATGGGATTAATAGAGATTCAAGTTTTATGGTACATAACAGTTTTCCAATCTCAGTTAAACTCCTGATGCTGCATAAATATCTTTTTTTTGTTGTTCTTTTAAAGCTAGCAGAAATGGGGATGAAGGTGAGATACTTTCAGTGACTGAATATTGCTCATATCCCTATTTGCTTAGAGCTCTTCCTTTATATTGCTTTCTTGAGATTAGAGCAACCTCTGCAGAAGCTTCTGACAGAATGCATTGGTTAAACGATAAGCTAGATAAAAATAATTTTTTTAATAATAAATTTAGCTCTTGTCTAAAGAAAACATCATAATAAAATAGAAAAAGTAGGAAGATATTTCATTTATTACTCGACAATTAAATCTCCTATGTTTGGCTCTACATTTCATTTCAGCAAACAAATTCTTTTAACCTGATTCAACCATTTCTCTGAGTTTTAGAGAAAAAATATTACTGAAGTTCACAAAAGGCTAGACATGACTTTTTGTATGAGACATGTTATGTAATGCAAGATTCAGTACAGCATATTTATTTTCATATGCTTCAGTGCATTGTATTAAGAATTAGTTTAATGTTCTGTCTTTAAATGGTTGTCTTCCCAATTAATTAAAAATCATGAAATATATTGAAAAGATTTAAAGATGCTCATCTCAGACGCAGCTATGAGAAGAATATTTTCCTTCAGTATACAGATTGGAATGGATTTCAGAAACTTTTTAAATATTGATTTTTCATGCTTTCAAATTAATTTTGTCCATAGAAGTAACGAGTTTAATAAATTGGTGTTCAAAAACATGAAATGTAATGAAATATACAAAACCTGATACAAGTATCATTTCAACAAATAAATTGGTTCATGATAGTTGAGTTACAATTTCAAGAGTGGTAGCAATGTACTTTTGAGAACAGAGAGCAAAAAAAATCTGTTAAAAGAAAATGGTTTTCTGAACAGATCTGAAAAGATGAGGCAAAACCTTGTCCCTTAGCTTTCTGGAGATTATTTCTTACGCCAGTGGAATAAAGGTGGTCATTCTATTTAACTGAACTTTTTTACTTAATATTTATTTAGTATTTCCCACAGAGTAGCTTTAATTTGCACAGAGGTGCTTAGTAAATCAAGAAAACTGATTATTCTATGACTTTTTGTTTCTATAAATAGAAAGAGATACTAAAGTAAATTATTTGCCTTTCACAGCTAATTTCACATTCATCTGATATCATGTGTAAGATTTAGCCTATCGTTTCAATCTAATCTGTACAGAAAGACGTTTGAGATCAACCAGGAGACTTTGGGCTCAGATAACCAGATATAAAATTAGAGAACATCCTTTGCTTTGTAGTTCTGATATCAATGTGTAAGTACCAGGACAAAGCTTATGGTGATCATGTCACTGTCTTCCTGCCATTTCGAAGCATAGGTTTCCAGATTTAGTTTTCATATGCATGTGTTTTACAATAGAAAACAATTAACAATGCAACCTGAATGAAGCTGGCACATTTTACTTTTATCACAAGGACTGAAAGCCTTTGTGCTTTCCGTAGGACAGTACTAAAGCCTGGCCTTCATACATATGCCTGAGGCATAAGTATCATGTCACGGTGGCATAAACTCTCTACAGAGCCCGGCAGTACTGCGGCGAATGGGCATTGGTCCAGAGCAAAATGATGGATAGACAGCTTCCAGGGCTGTTTTGGCAGATGGGGTCACCAGGACAGAGAGATGCCTTGATTAACCCCCTGCTCTGTGGATATTGAGGGTGAGGAGAATTGATGGCAGACCAGCATTAGTGGATGTGTAAGTTCACGTGGGAGCCTGCACGATGTGACGCATGATTTCAATGTGATGCTCTGGAGGGCTGGGGCAGATCAGGCTTGTTAAGATGGACAGCCAAGGTCATATTGTCTTTTTTTTGTTTGTATGTGTTCAGGGATTAATTTGATTCTTGGTCGCGCTTGCACCAACAGCGCTAATAGAAACCACGTTACAAAATGGGCTCTGGCACTGGTCTCCCTGCTGCGACATGAAGACAAATGACGGTATCATGAAACCTCCTGGTAACAGATTATGTGTTCAGTCATGTTTCCCTCTGGTGTCTATTCTGTCAGAATAACAAAAGGCTTAAAGTGTAGCAGAGGCCTGAAGGGGTGTCATCATTTTAAAAACCAGGACCGTTTCCAAAATTTTAACAAAAATGATACCAATAATCTGGAAATAATTCACTGCTTTTTTAATGATGAGCAAATGTTGTAATTGAAATATATTTACCCAGGTAGAGAAAAAAACAAACCAAAACAAACAGCTAACCTTACTTGAATAACTTAATTAGCTTCTGGTGGAGGTTTTTTTTAATTATTCTTCCTTCCATATCATCACATCAGATTTCTTATTACAAAAAAACAACAAAAAAAAAACAACAAAAAAAAGAAACAAAGCATCTTAAAGGAAAATGTTGTGGAGCTAAAGGTAAGCAATTTAAAATAAGTAAAACATATCTGGTTTTACACTGTTTCATGGTCGATTGATAAATCATGAATCCGTTTAAGAGCCTAAGACAAAAATGGCTAAGTTAATGGGTAGCTCACAATAACACTCATGAAGCAATCTGAGGGAAAAACTGCTGGGTATTTTCTTTCACTTAGCTTTTTCCTGAGAAAGAGACGCAATCTATTTGATGGTCAGTACTTCCAGTTTTTGCAAGGCTAAGGAGCATCAGTGTTTCAAAGGAAGCACAGAATACTGTATTTCATTCAGCAGCGGAGCATATTTGCCAGAATTCAGCTCACAGAGGAATAGGCTATGGGGCAATGTGGCAGCCAGGAAACAAGCCTGTCAATCTTCTGCAGAAACTTATTCTCTGATCTTATTGATGTACAAATTATAGTTTGAGACATAACTACCCAACCATTTTTTCCAAATTACCTGCATTATTTCAGTAGCTTTAGCAACTGTCAAACAGAGTTTCATAGGCCCTGTTCATCTGGACCCATTTGAGTGACAAATTACTGAATTCTGTTAATGCCATGAAAATTTATGACTACATTCAATACTTGAACAGATATCGATCCAATAAAAGTTTTATTATAGCTTTGAGTCATGCTGCAGAAAGAAATTACCTTTGTAATGATCTTACTTCATAACCAATGGTTTCAGTATGTATTGCACTTGAAAGTATGTGGAAGGGGTGGGCAAGAGGAAAGTCTCTCTTAAAGGAGTGATTTTTATGCAGCCCAGAAAGAAACCATCCATCCGATGGATTTCTAATGACATTTAGATCTGCGGAAAGCTGGCAATAGGGACTCCTGCAGCTTATTAAACCCTCAATTTAAAATGAACGGGGAGGCCTGTGCAACTGTCAATGGTGGTTTAGTTTTCTTCACTGAAGGTCTGGAAAAGCTGCTGTGACTTCAGGAGATTCAGTGGAGTTTCTGAAACCCACGAAGTGACACAAACAATAAACTATTGGTCCTGTTCCGACTGGATTTTTTTATGTATACCCTCGGAGGTACCGATAAGCACATCATAAACTGCACTTCAGAAATGTACCTGTTTTTGAACTTTAAAGAAAAAATATGTGGCCAGTTAGACTGAAAAAAACATCTAACCTTAAGTGATTTTATTTTCTTGGGGGTCAGTTTTAGACTGTTTTCTTCTTAATAGTCATATAGTGAGGTACTATCACATTGAAATGCTTTTGCAAAGCTGCATGCTATCCTAAATCTGAGATCTACCCTTAGACCTCAGAAAACAAAATTGTAAGAGGTAGCATCATTGTGCTTGCAAGCTTTGTCCCTAAGGACCTTATATCAATAGACATCTGTGATAATAAGCCCGAGCTGCTATTTTCCGTTGACATGGGCTAAAGAAATTGGAGCAAGAGAAAGAAATACTTTGGGACAATAGTAAAAGCAAATAGATATGAGACAAACGCTCCCAAACTCAAGAGAATGTAAACTTTTCATTTCTCCACCATTGCAGGTCAGGAGAGAAAATTTGCAGGAGGTATGTTATTTTGTAACTGCAGATGGCAGAAATGGTATTACCGGGTTCCACAACAGAGAAAGGGCCAGCATGAAGATTATATTCACAGTCTCTTAAGCCAGTCTGAATATTCATTTTCCATTACATTGCACTACTATATGCTAAGACTATTTAATATAGACATTCCAAGTAGTGGATTTCTTAGGCACAGAAGTATTACTGACAACCTTTGTTCTCTGAGTTTGCAGATTCATTTCTGTAACATTTTCCCCTGTGGCCTTCTTACGATAAATCCACAGAATCCTTAAGAAAGCTGGACTTGCTCCAGGAAGATCTTTGAATAACTCACTCATTTCGTCCACACGCTACAGCTTTGTGAACTCACCATTTGTACAGTTGCAATTAAGCTCTTTTCTTGTCTAGCTCAAACATAGCTGAGGCACAGCAATATTAGCAAAAAGGCCCTATGGGCTCCCTGTTATTAACTTCAGCTTTTGTACCAATAGCATGATTAACTTTGCATCTGCCATTAATAATACAGATAAAAAATGCAGAAATTCTTACAAAACATTCTAATTTCACAGACCCATGAGAATTTACTTCCTTATTATTGCCTTTGTTTCAGAAGTGTTTGCTGTCAGATCTGTGGATTTAGTGTGGGAAAATACCCCTGGCTGTCAATTGTTTGTCATTTGTGCTTGCGTCAACTAAAAGACAAAGCTAGCTAATTTTCCTTAGGATGCAACTGAAGGGGAAACACTGTCAAATTCCATCTGTCTGCAGTTCAGCTGGAAAGAGCAGAAACACCTGCCTGGAGGGATGGAGCTGTGCAGCTCTCTGAATCCAGAGGATCAGAGTGCTCTTACTTGGATGCCTGAAACCTGTCAGGTGTAATTTGAAGAGACCTTTTCAAGCTTTCAGAACATGACATCATGATAAATATTTCTAAAAGCTGATCAGAGATGAAACTAGTGAAAATTCAGGTGACCTATATGTAAAAAGAATTATACCCATAAATACCACAAAATAAAATAGCTTCATGTCTAAGCATGCATGCTGTCTGGATACAATTTTCTAGAGCAGGACACTTCATTTTGAAGGAAGCCAAACCTCATTTTGTGGGTGAGGTTGTGGCTCATGACATTTGCCATTTCCTTTCTGACTTTCCCCATTTCTGTGACAAATTGAATCTCTGTATCTTGCATTTAAAATTTAATATATAATTTTTTCAGTCAGATGAAGCAAAAGCAATGTATTCCTACTCGATCAAATCTTCATCTCCCTGCCAGCATTCATCTCTATATTTTTAAAGCAGCTTACCTAACAGTGTGTGTAGTATTTAAAGAGGTAACACATGGGATTTCGTTGTTTGGAGGTGTGGACTGGCTGTAAGGAAAGGGGCAGACTCGTAATTGTCCAGTGATGGGGGAGTCCCCAGCAAGTTGCTCTGCTCTGTGTTCCCCCAGCAGCTGAGGGCAAGGGTCTGTCAAGGGACAGGACATGACTGAAGTCCAAGGCTGTGTTCCCAGCTGATTTTTTAATGGTAAGGGTTATTTCTCATCCCAGCAATTATATAAAATCTCAACTCCATTTTTTTTCCTGAGCTCTGTTCATTGTTGAACTCTTCTGCATTAGATATTTCAATAAGGTGAAAATGGCTAATGATGAGCAGAATTGAAGCTTCCTTCAGCTGGGGAAATGTGTGAGTGTCCATGGCTGGCTTTCCGCAAGGACTGCTCTACAAGTTTGAACCTGAAATGAATATTGAGAAGCAAAGTGACAAAAAGTGAAGCTACAGTGAAAGGAAATAGTCACAGAACACTTAAAAAATATGAATAAAATTAGGATATGCTGTGGCTGGGTTGCAGACAGTTCAAATAAATACAAAGTGATGCAGGCTGAGACTGCTATCCATCAAACTGAAGGGTTTGCACAGAACAAACAGGAGTCTTCTCTCTCCTCCAAAGCAAGATTCTCAGAAGCAACTGAGAAATTGCTATCCAGGATGATGATGAACCAAACAATATCTCCCCACATATATCTGATAAGCAACTGGCATAAACTGAAAAGCTGAATGAAACTATTCTGCATATTATTATAGAGCTACAAAACCTGTAACTCTTTTCCACAGCACTAATAGAAAGAAGACAACTGCATTTTCTTGGTATTTGCACCTTGTAAAGTAGTGCTTATACATTTCTCTTACCACAATAGCCTGAGATAACATGAGAAAACTGTGCACTTGTCTTCTAAACTACTGAAGACATTTGAAAAATTCTCTGCATGTTTGTATCTCTCTTCTAATTCATTTTGAACACAGACAGACCTGTTCAATTTTTCTTTGTGCAAAAAATGTCTTCTTTTTCACCAGAAACAAGTCAGGCTTTTCTCTTCCATGATGAACTTCTTCAGCCTTTCTTCTTTTATGCACCAAATAGTCTTGTATTTGGCCCTGGAACATCCTTTCCCATCCTGAATGTGCCAAAAAATATGGCTTGATGGCAGGTTGGTTAGGAGGATGCACCAGGGAAGCCCGTGGAGTAGAGGATTTTACTCTTGCCACAGAAGTGTCATGAGCTCCCATCACATAAAAGTTACCTGCTCTTGCACCTCTAATGTCAGGCTCAGATATTCACATGCATCTGAGCTTTCTTCCAGGGAGGTGCACCCCATGTCTAGAAGAGCCACCTCTGTCTTCTCCAGCTTTGCTCACAGCCCAGGAGGGAAGACAGTGGTACCTGTGGGGCAAATGGGTCAACCCTGCAGCTGGCCAATGTCCCAGAACATGGGAGAGGTCAAGAGCTTGAATACAGAGGCATGCAAGCAGACATCAGGTGAGAAGCAGGGACAATTTCTTCACCCTCCTCTGGTGGAGGTGGTATACCCAGTAGCACAGCTATGGGCCAAAGGAGTCCCTTCACTTTGATTGGGCCATGCATGATTGCTGCTTCTCTGTCTGGAGGAAAGCTCATGGTCAGGCACCAAGGTCAGCAACCTAAAACACTTATTACCCTTGAAGTTTATATTAATGTGGGGTGGATCTGCCACCACAGGTTGTGTGGCACAGAAAGTAGGCACAGTCAGGAAACATCTGTTCCACATTAGGATACACACTTCATCTCTTGCTGTGGGGCACAGCTGATCTTTTCCCTTCCCTCATGGAAAAAAATTGGAAGTAAGTGCAGCTTTTTAATACAGAAGTCAGGACTGCCATTTTTGTGGGGTGCTGGTGGGGTGAACACCTTCCTGCAGAAAGGCCACTGCCATTGCTCTGCTTATGGTGGGCATTGTAAGCAAAAGAGCAGAGAAGGGAATCCAGCAAGGGAAAGGACCACTACAGTATGAACATTTCACAGGATACCAAAGCTGGGCTTTTGGAAGTAAGCTACTTAAAAGTTTCTGGAAGGAGATGGAAAATGTAATGTAGCTTTTATTTACCCAGAGACTTGAGTAAAGTCTCTGAGGAAACATGTTATTATAATTTGAAATTATGAGAGTATTATAAATTACATTATAAATCATTCATTTAAGTCAATATGTTTCTTTTACAGCTATGTGCAGATACATAGGAAAGCATTTTGAACAGCACTAAAAACAAGTAAGGGAGAAAGAGCAAGAAAGTGAAATGAATGTAATTCTGCCACTGACATGGTCAATATTTTATTATGGCTTCATAAATCTAACTGTCCCAAACTGTCCTTGGTAAAAAAGTGAAACAAATTACTGTAGTCAAGTTCCCTGTAGGTGTTAATGTGTGACATTACTGTGGTCTCCACTCTCTGCACAGTAGTGAATCATTCAACTGGAAATGCAACATTACTTTCTTACTTTGCAGCTGACAGGGATTATTGTTTGCCCAGTCAGAATCTGGCAAAATAAAAGGCTTAGAGAAACATCGTGTCTCAGTGCTGTTTCTGAAACGAAATTCTGCAACCACCACTAAGAAGCACCAGACTGAACCTGTTATGCTAGAAAGTCTCAGCCCTAACTTACTGATGTAAAGATTTTGTTTGCTTTTCCAATTGCATTAATAGAAGCAAACATCATTTTATATTTTTTGCTCAATTTTCTCTCTTCCCATGGTAAGAATTTATGCCCTTAACAAAAGAATTGAGAGCCATAGCTTGTAAATTCCTTGGCATATCATTGACATTGTCCTTCTGGATGGTAGTTCATTTTTCAGGAAGAGATCTTAGTTTGTAAAACCAATTAAGTATGTGACCAATTTATTGTGATTGAAGATGAGTGAACATTTGGGAATTCATTTTTTACAGGAGCAGAAAGTACCTGATGGAATATGATGGCAAGTCTTAACTGGAGCAAATGCCAGACTCTGGAGGGGATTGCAGTTTAATAAAAGTGTGTTATAGATTTGCTCAAGAATGTTCATAAAGACACAGAGGTAGTTCTTGGGCTTACAGTGAGATTCAGAGTTCACTGCCTGACTGTGGCTCTGGAACATCAGGGAGACAAACTACCCTCTTTCCCAAAAGTAGTGAGATCTTTTGTCAAGGCAATGTAATGGATAATTACATAGATCAATTTAGAATGTGCCTCAGCCTCGAATAGTGCCGTGAGAAATTGGCTAAATACTGAGAGAAAAAAAAAAAAAATTCCTCATTTATTTTAAAAAAAACCCCATGAGTGACACTAATCTAAATGTCCTCTTTTACTTGTTTCCATTACTCAGTGGTCATGCTAGTGTGTTCAGGACATATGACTGTACTCAGGGATTTGCATCACCTAAATCACTGCTGTAAACTTGAGTTAGTTACTACCTTTTATTGATAGTCACCATAAAGAGGGTAAAAATTGAATCTTTGGATGGTGATTCAGATCTGCAGTCCTAGTCCTGGTGTCACTTTCATTGGTAAGTCCAGTGAAGGTTAAACCTAATGGTAGAGTGCGATGCAGAACAGTGTGTTGCTGCGGCAGCGATTACAGCTGTAAAAGGAAATCTGCACCAGACAAAAATCCCTAGGTCTATTAATCATATTTCCTGAATTTTCTGAAAATATTTTCTTTCTTAAAAATTTCCTGAAACAGATGTAAATAGGAAGAAAACATTTTCGTAAGTCATTTTAAAAATAACCAGACTGTTTTTCTCCAGTGAGATGGCAACATTAAAATCAGTCTGCCTTGGCAACATTATATCTTTTAATTAAAAGGGACATCAGTTGTGAGTTTTTCCTTGCTGAATACACTCTAACGAAAATTCTTTCTATGGACAGTAAATTTAACATGTTAAATGTCACAGTAACTAAGGCCTTCTGGTATGAGAGCCAGACTATGACAAAAGTCAGCGTTACTCATAAGGATGTTGTCATTTTATGCAACAGCTTTCTAAAGACAATGAAGGACTTGCATTTAACTGCAAAGAAAAAACATTCCATCTTGGTAAGAACTGAGAAGAAAAGTGTCTTCATTAAGCTGTGCTGAATATTAAAGCTGTTCTTCACTACATTTTTTAATAATAAATAGTTTATTTGTTCTCAGATGATTGTCACATTCTCCTTCCATTTTCAGCAGTTATTTGCTAAATTCCTGCAACAATGAATGAGGGCTGAGGATTATAATGGATTATACTATTTACATTGTATATTTTACATACAGACGCACATGTGCATACATAGAAGATGTTCCATAGACCCACTGTACTTGGCAGAAGGAAAGCTCTTACTGCCAGACCTGGGCTGAGAGAGCTTGCTTACTCCTGGCAGGCCATCTGTGGAAGGAGACAGAAAAGATGGTGATGCCTGTTATTTTTTTTAATTTAAATGCACGATGATTGGAGGTTACCTGCAGCTTTTCAGTGACTTAATCAAGACTGGGTAAAATGAGAACACAGATGAAAAAAACTTAAATACTAAGTAATGTTAAAACACTTTTGTAATCAAGTGCTCCTGCTGCATGGATTCTGTAAAATGCTCATGCCTTCTTCACTATGTATTCCTGGTGTATTTAAATTTTCTCTGGTGGGTTCCAGACCCACCACTTTGCAGTGACTATAATGAAGAATGATAATCCACTGGTGAAAATAGCCTTGTCTCAGGCTGCACTGCAACAGGGAAGGACATGTCAAGGGCAAGGCATCAGTATGCTGTTTAGTGAGATTTTCTTTGGAGTGAATCTTTGCAACACATTCAGTGATTTCGGTCATATTATTGAATCTCAGTTGTCCTCTCACCGAACAGCTAGGAACAGATTTGGCTATAAAAAGACAAAATTTTGCCACTCAGTATTCTTAATCTGCTCCAGTATGGAAAGCTACACCGGGAAAAAAACAAAACAAAACAAAACACACAAAAAAAACCCCAACCAAGCAAAAAAAACCCAAACCAAACCAAAACAAAAACCAACAGAGGAAAAAAACCTATTAATATTGCTTGTAAAACCCACTAACAGGGATTACCCAGACTGACCTGGAAACAAATGGTCACAGCTTTCTTTGAGTGCTAACTATCCCTTGGTTTGGGGTGATGCACCAGCCCTCTGCTGTAAGAGGCTGAGCTCCCCTGAGCTAAGGCCAAGGGGATTTGAGAACAACAGGCATTTATGCCACAGAGACCTGGGCTCTGTTGTAGTGTTCTGCAATGCAGTTCAATGGGGACTTTCCTATAGGCATGTCATTGTAGAGCCTGAAAACTCCCCAGAGTCCTAGAAACTTCTCAAAGCCTGGCTGCAAGTGTGTGCCCAACATGAGAAATGAGAACTGAGTCTGAGAGCTTTGAATTCATAGGACTTTTCACAGCAAATTTAACTTTACATGGACCAAGTGCACTGCTCTTCTCTTTTGACATGTTCTTTTGAAGATGTCTGATAGTGCAGGGGAATGCAAATCATGCATGGGGAAGTGAAAATATTAGTGATAGGTTGTGATGTTTTCCCTTTGGTGTCAAATGTTTATCAGCTATACAGTTCTCTTTGCTGCTCTTGAGAATTTTAAATTTAAAATAAGCAAGTGAAATCCAGTCAATATTTCCTTAAGGACATACCTGTTTTTCCCAAACAAAAAGGTAACATCTGAAGCATGAATAATCTGTTTTACTAAATTAATATGCAGAAATGAGATCTAGGTTTGGGCTTTGACTTCAGTTAATTATCTGATAGCATTTCAGTGATCATCTGTTCCACCAGCATCTCCTCTCTAGACGTTATATAACTGCATTTCAAGGACTGTGCTCTGCTTTCAGGTTAATACCAGTGTACCTGAGAGCAATTTTCTTCACTGGGTTGACTCCTGATTTACCTCAATATAACACCAAAAATAGATCGTGTCTTCTATGTACACAATACTGATGTCTTTTCTTTCTTATACATTGGTGATATAACACTTACAGGAATACCAAGTAGATATCTGGGGAATGGCTGAGGAGCTGTGTTGCCTGGGATATACATACATCTACATAAAATTGCAAGTGTCTTTTTTTCTGTATGTCACAGGAAAACATGCCTATTACATTCTAAGCTACTCTTGTCCAGGAAACTGTTCATAAATTAATTCATATGGCATATTTGTCAATGCAAATACACGCAAAAGCTTTGTACCACAAGGATGGGTTAATTGGTCAGGAAAGGAAATTCATGCCCACCATGCCTTTGCAAGGCATCTCCTCTGCCTTGACATCTGACCCAACAGCCTGTGGAAGAGGAGTGGAAGGAGAGTTTCTTGGATTTTGATAACCTCCTTGGTTCCTGGTGATACCACCAACAAGAAATTTGTGCAGCTATCCCTAGAGTTCCTTTGAGAAGATGATCTCTGTCGTGGTTTAACCCCAGCCAGCAACTAAGCACCACGCAGCCGGTCGCTCACTCCCCACCAGTGGGATGGGGGAGAGAACCAGAAGGGTAAAAGGGGGAAAAGTCGTGCGTTGAGATAAGAACAGTTTAATAATTGAAGTAAAATAAATTAGAACAGTTAAACAGGCAAAGAAACAACCGTGCATGCAAACAAAGCAAAACAAGGAATTCATTCTCTACTTCCCATCAGCAGGCAGGTGTTCAGCCATCCCCAGGAAAGCAGGGCTCCATCACGCGTAACGGTTACTTGGGAAGACAAACACCATCATACCCAATGTCGTCGCCCCCCCTTCCTTCTTCTTCCTCCAGCTTATATACTAAGCATGACGTCATATGGTATGGAATAGCCCTTGGGCCAGTCTGGGTCAGCATCCCGCCCCCGGCTGTGCCCCCTCCCAGCTTCTCGTGCACCCGGCAGAGCAGGGGAAGCTGAAAAGTCTTTGACCAGTGTGAGCGCCACTTAGCACCTATTTAGCAACAGCTTAGCGCTACTTAGCAAGAACCAAAGCGTCAGTGTATCATCGACATTGTTCTCATCCCAAAACACAGCCCCATACCGGCTACCAAGACGAAAATTAACTCTATCCCAGCTGAAACCAAGACAGTCTCTAAACAGCTTTGGCAGTGCTGCAGAGAGTTGTTCAGTGCTGTCCCCAGGTTGAGTGACAGCTGTCTGTCCAATGAATCTCTGTTGGTTTGGACAGGGAGTGGCTTATGATCGTGGCATTCATCTCACACAGCTCTAGGTGCTGCCCACCCTTTTTTGTAATCTAATTGCTCAAACATAAGTCCTACAGTATTACACCCTCATAGTCCTGCAGTCCTTTTAACATCCCACCATTCAAAAGCACCTTCATGCACCCATTTTCTCTTCTGTCAATTTAGGCATCTCATTTAGTAGTTTTACTCCTAGAACATGGTTTGTCCCTAGGAGTAGAAAAATAATGTTTCCTAAACTATCTACATGTGTCAGATCTTATGGGTAACACTGGGTGGCATTTACTGGTGTTGCTCTGTCAATGAGCAAGCTGGAAATGGATCCCTTACTCTCAAATGTGCTTTGCATCCTGGACCACCCTTTCAGCCTTGCCATTTGTTTGAGACTACCACTGATGACTGTAACCTAGCAGCTAAGCTCTTTTTATCCATAAGTGAAGTACCGTCTGACAAACTATGTGGCACTGGGGAAGTACAGTTGAACTCTCCAGAGACCATGTGCAAACACTCCTGAGGCTGTACCTGCCACACCATACAATGAGGCTGGACTCATGCACCAGTTTTTAAACATCTGGAAAAGCTGCCAACTGCACGAACATATTTTGGTGCTCTAAGGCACAGATTTCAGCCCATTCTTTTCCAGACCTCTCTGGCTGACCATTTAATCCTTCTATAAGCAGACTGGGCTCGTCAAAGTGAAGTGTTGCAATGGCTGCAGTATATTTCCTGGCCACAACCTGACAGTTAGACATACCTAAAAATCATAGATCCATTTATTGATATGTTTATTGGTCTAAATCTCTATGGATTAGGAGGCAGAGGTGAATAAATTTATAACAAGCAGTTCTTGTTATGACATTCCCCTTTTGAATACCATCTGAACTGGGCAAATGCTGAAGGGAGAAAGGACAACCAACACTCTGTGGTAGATCTGCAAGTGTGGAGCTGGTGTCTCTGAGAGCTGAAGGCATTATGACTCTATGCTACCCTTGGGAAGATGTGTCTTCCCAGTGCATTTTCAATGGAAGTTGTCTAAAATGATGCTTTGGCAGGGAAGAGTTACTTTGCCTATATGACTGATGAAAATGACCTAAAGGTTATAAACCCCCATCTTATAAATTCCAACCAAACATGGCACAGTGTTCAGTCACACTGCTTGAAGTCCTTTAGAAATGGGTTCATCACTGATGCCTTGGCAATGCTACTTCCTTGATAGACAGTGGAGCAATTAGGCAATTTAGCCCACTGATGAGCCACTGACTCACCCTCTAGGAAGGCCTGTCCCTCCTCATGACCTATAGAGGAAGCCTGTGACAATGTAAACCTTAACTTGAGCATCCAGGTTAAAGGACTAAAACAAGATAGGATGTTTTCCAGTGTATTCGCTTTTCAGAGATGAAAACAGGAAAGAAAAAGAGAAGATGCATAGCTAACATCCAAGAGAAAATTTAAAATTTTACATTCTACAAAAACATCTGTGAACTCAAGGCAGTGATAATCCCCAAGGATCTGGAGATGCCATAGTGCTCAGGGTATTGCTGTTGGTCAGTTCCCTCAAATAATACAAACCGGACTCTATCTTTAGAGCAAAGAAAAACTGCTGAGCAGGCTGCACAAAGTCTGTCTTTCAAGTGGACTAGGGACCGGAGGCTAGTGCAGGAGAAAGATATGTATACATTAGAGTAACCCCAGGATTAAAAACTCATTGTTTGAGGAATGGATACAGGAGTTACAGGAAATTGTTTCTGATTTCTGCTATGCTGTGTATTGTATCCGTAAACAAGCCTTCTCTGGGAAGAAAAAAACCTGAGCCATATCACTCGTCAGAGAGGTTTTGAATACTTCAGCAATGTCATTGAAATGAACCTAGGGATAAGTCATGTCTCTCAGGTGTCTGAGTTGTGCCATGGAAGGAGAAACTTTACTGTCATGTATCTGGTGGTGGCATGGGAACCAGCTTCTGCTGGCATAGCAGGAGCCCAGCATTTCTCAGCTCAGACCCGTTGGCATTGTCTGGTGTAGTCGTCCCTGAGCTTGGGTTGCTGGGAGCCCAGCAAATCAGTCTGCCTGAAGATGGCCATGCCATGCACTCAGACAAATGGCAGCGCTGGGCTGGCCAGGCTGGTCCTAACTGGGTAAATCAATATCCTGCTGCAAGTTGGTGTGTCATGCTGTGCTGATGAAAGGCATGATTTTCCCTTTATCCAAATCCTGCCTGTGAGAGAGACTTGTGCTAAAGTAGTATGGAAAGGAGTTGACTTTGTGCTTGAAGGCACAAACTGTTTTAATTTAGTGTAGATATGACCTAATGACCCTTTCCAGAAATGTCAGTTTTTTCAGAAGTTAGTTAGAGCTTCACAGAACTAACCCTTCCCTTTCACTGGTCACATACTGCTGTGTGTGTGGCATGCTGACAGGAAAAAAGAGGTGCAGAAAATGATAACTAGAATAAGACATTATTAAGAAGCTCTTTAATATTTATAAACGCTATACTCTTGGATGCAAAATAAGAAACTAACAGGAGTCTAAGTCCCAATTCTCCAAAAGGGTCCTTTTGTCAGAGGGCTAACTAGCATCACAAAAATCTGAAAGTACAAAAATCCCAATCCTCCATGGTATTGAGCTGCCTTACTCTTATGTCACGGGTGACTTCACTGGGCCCTGCAGATTTCCGTGGGACTCCTTTCGATAATGACGGTTGTCCTGGTTTCAGCTGGGATAGAGTTAATTTTCGTCTTGGTAGCCGGTATGGGGCTGTGTTTTGGGTTTAGGATGAGAACAATGTCGATGATACACTGATGCTTTGGTTCTTGCTAAGTAGCGCTAAGCTGTTGCTGAATAGGTGCTAAGTGGCGCTCACACTGGTCAAAGACTTTTCAGCTTCCCCTGCTCTGCCGGGTGCACAAGAAGCTGGGAGGGGGCACAGCCGGGGGGGGGATGCTGACCCAGACTGGCCCAAGGGCTATTCCATACCATATGACGTCATGCTTAGTGTATAAGCTGGAGGAAGAAGAAGGAAGGGGGATGACATTGGGTATGATGGTGTTTGTCTTCCCAAGTAACCGTTACGCGTGATGGAGCCCTGCTTTCCTGGGGATGGCTGAACACCTGCCTGCCGATGGGAAGTGGTGAATGAATTCCTTGTTTTGCTTTGTTTGCGTGCACGGTTGTTTCTTTGCCTGTTTAACTGTTCTAATTTATTTTACTTCAATTATTAAACTGTTCTTATCTCAACGCACGACTTTTCCCCCTTTTACCCTTCTGGTTCTCTCCCCCATCCCACTGGTGGGGAGTGAGCGACCGGCTGCGTGGTGCTTAGTTGCTGGCTGGGGTTAAACCACGACAAAGGTCCAAGTGCATGAATTTCTTTGCAAGCTTGAGGCTGCTTTCTTGCTTTTCTTGTCTTGGTTTTATATAATCAATCTATTTGCTTTCACATGCCCCTAGTATTTTCAGTAACATATTCACTACTGGCATTGACTTGCAGATTTGCATTTTTATTAAGCAATGAAAACTGAAATTTTTTGCTATTGTCTTGTGGAAAACCAACTCAAATGAGAGTGTTTAAAGTAAAAGCATTTACAGTGGTATCATTTAAGAAGTTGTGGCTGCATGCATATATCTATATTTCATTTTTGAAGTTATTATTTCTGTTCCCCCTCAATACCTAATAATTTAAAATGGCAGGGGTCAGACAATACCTCTTATTTAAAAAAAAAAAAAAAATCACACATTGAAATTACTGCTGTTAGCAAAAACTCAGCAGGTATCGCCAATTTATTTGTAGGATGTTATGAATTAGTGGGAAATTCTCCTCAGTCAGCTTTAACTGTCTCAAATTCCATTACAGCACAGTATATAACGTTGCCAGATCTTCAAAGGACACTTCTGGATAGAAAACAGCATTTATTTTCCACACAATGTAGCTGTTGCAAAACTGATGGGATGAGTAAACTAAGAAGCAAGCAGGAAGGATGTGAGCACTCTTGTCTTGACTGTCTAATGGAGGCTTTAGCCTTTCATTGATTTAGTGAAAAGGCTCCATCCATGCCCATTTCACTTTAAATTTTGGTGTAGGCATGCTCTTCCATGAAGAATACCCAAGTCCACCACGTGTTTCTCCGGCAATATCAATCCATGATCCAGACCGGTTTCAAAAGAAACTTGGACCTTTCTTTTCCCGAGTGGTTCCTGCCTCGGCTCTGCCCTGTGGCATCCTTCACAACCTTTTCTGCCTCCCAGCACTGGTCTAGCCCAGGGACGGATGGGCCCCTGAAAATTCTTACAAAAGTTTTGCGTGCATTTATCTCCACAAGAAAAGAAGAGAAAACAAAGATAAAAATGAAGGGGAAGGACAAAATAGAAGAAAACACAGTGTATTTTCTTCCATTGTTGGTAAGAACGTTTTCTCCCCAAATGACAATTCTTCTTGCAGTCAAGTGTTATGTTTAGATATATTCAGATAAAAAGAAGGCAGAGGAGAATAATGAACAACTTGGCAACCTAACCAGACACAGCTTCATTTTAGCAAAACGGATGGAAAATCACTCAACTTATATAAGGAGTGGGAGAGGAAAGGGAAAGCAAAGGGGAATGAAATCAATGAATCAATGCCTCCAAGATATAAAAGTTCTGCAGTGGTTCTTGACTAAATCTTGTTTTGCTGCTCTGATTCAATCAATACAAGCAAAGTCCTCCCAAGCCTTCACACATGAATTAAAATGCTAGTTTTCTTTCATAAAGGTAAGTGCTCTAGTCCAGCTAATGAAGCTCTTCTGAAATTCTTGAGACACATCAGCTGCTCACTGGTCTGATGCCAGGTTTGTTCATTCTGGGTCTAGCACGTGGTGGGTAGGAGCTCACCTGACTCACTAACCTGCCATTTGGGAGCTCTCAGTCATGCCAGTGAGCATTAGAGCCTGCAAGAGGAGCTCAGCAAAACTCCAGTCCTGGCCACCTGTACATGATAGGAGTCAAATACTTGCTGAATAAAGTATATTATTTCTACCATTTGTTATTTTATTATTAAGTAATTATTTTAAGTAATTAATTCTACCTTTTATTCTGAATTCTGGATTGGCATCCATGCTCAGATTAGAAGAGTGACTACTGTAGAAGCATACTGTTCAAAAAGAAATTCTCTTCTTGGAAGCCAGACTTTAAAAGAATTTGAGCCTGGTTCACAAACTCACAGCCCATCACTATAGCTTATGGGAATTTGTCCTAATTTCTTTGTCATCCCTTTGATGGCTATTTCTTACCCCTAGAGGTTAGACTTTCACCATTTATTCTGTATACCACTGGCCTGTGATTAATGTGTCTTGTAAGAGCAGGTGATTTAATCTGTGCCACATGGACTGAAAGTCTAAGCACAGTGGGTTTTAAATTCCTTTGTTACATGCTGAAGATGGATATTCAGCAGCCTGAACAGTATTTCTAGTATGATATTAATGTAATGTTCATAAGTAAAAAACACCATGATTTATTAAGTTTGAGTGCAGCAGAAGAAATAGCACATGGAATTAATCTGGTCTTGTTATCAGTTACTTGTTTTATTTGCTGTTTAGCTCACAATAGTACCCTGTCATGAAAAGTGCCCATTCTTGGACAGACAAACATCTACAAGATGCTCCTGGCCTGCAGGCTCACACGCCAGTCAGAATAAAATGCAGTAGGAGGAGTGTGAAGCCTTGCAATGTGTACCTTTTTAGCTATAGGAGAGTTTGAAATCCAACTTTAAACCCATGCCAGCTCAACTTGCTTCCTGGGATTGAGTCATGATTCATCATAACTAAAACTCACAATCAACAAAACAGAGGTTTCATAGCTGAGGGAACAGCATTTTGGCACCTCTACCCATGAATCATTATCTGTGCTTTAACTACAGGATTCTTTCTGCTTCTACTTCCCTATTTATATTCAATCTATGTTATATTCCATCTATTCTGTTCACTGAAGGATGAGCCAATATTTCTTGTGATGTTGAAGATCTCAAGGAATCTTGTTTTTCCCAAAGAAGTTGTATTATAACAGCAGTTTGTTGGAGCATTAGCTGTGGTTGTTGTACTAAAAGATTCATGCTTGGAAAAGAGTCCTGTTTTTAAAGTCTGAATTGGTCAGTCACCTTTATCAAGGTCCCTTTACATCTAAAATCTCCTTGCTGCTCAAGCTGATAGGATCAGATAGAGATGCTAGCCTCTATGTACTTATTTTTATCTGGGGTATGATCCATGAAACTGTGCACTTTATCCCATTTGACTTCTAAAACTGATTGAGAGAACTTCTTGAAAGAGCTTATCAGGCTGATGCTGTGCAGAAATAAACAGTGTAGCTTGCATAAAAACTTTTCCTTTCAACTTTCTTTCTTACTTTCATTTCTTTTTGTATATAGAAGGATGAACAGAAGAAATCTGATCAAGTAAGCCATTGCTGTGTCATTTTTTAAATAAAAGGCCATGCAATCATGAGTAACATTGCATTGCTTTGATGTTGTGCGGTCTTGCAAGTCCCCAAAGTCCTCCTTTGAGACATGAAGTCTGTCCAAACAAATAACATAAAACTGCTTTCTGTCTTGTGATGGCCCTTTTTGTTGCGATACATGAGTATGACACAGAAGTGGAATAAATAAATTTGATTCGCTTTGCAGGCTGTAGGACATTGTACAGGCTGTACAATTTTCATTAATTAAGAGACAATTTTTACTCAGATGAATTTTCTTTCGGTGACCAATGGCTACTTGTAGCATCATTTTGGAGCTAAGTAATTTCAGGCTAAGATGAAACAGGACCTTGGTTTCATTTTGGAGGTGGTCTTCAGTTTCTTCAGAGATTATACTCCAAGCTGTTCGTCTCTGTGAAAAAAAATTGGTCTTTTTCAAATGGCAGATGAAATTTTAGTATTTTCCTTGGTTTTTTTTCAGAGTTACATCTATGTCTGACACTGTCAGACTGTCTGAAAACAGGTTTACCTGAAAGGGAAGTTTTACTAAAGCTGAAAAGAGTCTATTACATGCATGAACATAAAACCATCTAATTTAAATATATTATACTGCCCAAAAGACTTGAGAGTGTGAGGAGAGAAAGCCTGGTCTCCATTCTTATCCTCTAATAGCTATATATCCCTTATGACTGGGTATGGGGACCTCGTTCTGCCCAGCTCAGCTGAATGTCAAATGCACAAGGCAGGAAACAGTCTCCCTCTTATCAGCCCACAACTCCCTCTCATGGGCAGCTTTGCAGCTTCTAGGCTTCCCTTGGAAAGATGCCCTCACCCATGAGATCCTTTTGCAGGTAGCAAAACTTCTATAGAAAATCTGAGCTCGTCTCCTAACTTTGGCTAAAGGCTCTATCTGAAGGTGCTGCACAAAGTGCAACTCTGTCCAACTTTTTGAGTGTCTTTAGGGGGACGTGGCAGAAGTTGGCTTGGCTAAGCCTAAGCCTGGATTGCAACAATGAATCCTAACCATTGCATTTATAGGGTTATTTCTGTGATTCTATTTTGTCACCAAACATTACAAAAGCTTGTAGGCGTGAAGAACTCAGAGCTATGAAGATAAATTATCAGCAAGTCTCTGACTTTTTGTTGAACCTTTGCTGTAAGTTAAATTTTGTTTTGAATATTTTTTGCTTAGCTGAACTGAAATATAGATCACATCATTTTTCTACTCTTTTATACAGGTTCTGTGGATTAAACTGGCATTCTGCATTATCATAAACAAAATGTTGTTCAAAGTTTTCACCTTTCATTGAGCTCAGAATCTGATGAGTACTCACTGTAAAATATCTGCACAAAAAATACTATGAAGGAAGGAATCAAATGGGACATAGTGTTGGGATGGTATTGGAAGGTCAAGCTTATCTTCTATTGTGGAGGCTGCACCTGTTTAAAAGCAGGGGAACATCTGCTGAATCTGGTCTATTGTTCCGTGAGATTTCCATGGCAGGAGGGAAGGGCCCCAAAATGATGCAGGAATGGTACACTTGGCATTTACGATCCTCAACTCCATTGACTATGAAGAATCAGTTTAGAACAAATGGAGTAAACAAAACATAAGGCTAAATTAGATTAATAGTCCCTGCATTTTTTAGAAGCAAGAGTAGTTTATGTGACCTGAGAAATCTAAGCAGAAATAATTAGAGTTTTGTTAAGAGCTAGTGTTTAATTATGGCTGACAAGAACTTAATTATTTAATCAAATAAGGTTTTATTACTAATGCATCTATCTTTAGAACACCGTGACAGAAGGAGATTTTCAAAGATGCCTGTACAAAAATGCAGGCTGACAAGTTCCAAATATGATAATCCAAGAAGCTTGATGTAAGCTGTTGACTTTTTTTTTTTTCTTACTACAAAAAGATTTGTTCATGAAGCAGTTGGCCTTTAGCAAAACCTTTTATTATATCAGCTTAAATAACTTTGGCTTCACTTTTCTTGTTAAGAGCAGTGTTGGAACAAATTAGATATGATACTGTGTGAAGAGTGATGAGCAGGCAAATGGAGTCTGCAAATGTGCAATGGATGAAGAATAGTTTTGAGATTTTAAGAAATGAAACTCTTTGCACTTAAAGAATATTAGCTGACACACAAAATGAAGGAGTTAATAATATGCATACTTAGAACCATCCATTAGTGTAATAGGAGTTATGTGCTTGTATCAAATGGAGAAATGACACTACATTTCTTTGGAGATAAAAAGGGCCAGCCTTGAACACCTATAACACAATAACTTGTGGTATCTTGCTTCCAATGACAGTGAAACAATAAAAATGGGTATTACACTGAAAGAAAATGATGAGTGTTCACAAAACGCTTTTCTCTAAGCAAAACGAAGTAACCAGCTGGATTAGAGGAAATGTGTTTTACTGTGCCTGTGATTGCCCCTTGAGGCACCAAAGCATCGGAGTTCTGAGAGTTTGTTGTTTTTGCAAATTCACAGGAAAAAAATCCAAACCAAACTCACACAATCATCAACTGACTGGCAACTGCCCCAGACTATTATGATTGATTAGGTTTCAAATAAGCAAGACAGTGAGTTACATCTTCTGGAGGGCTCAAGTAAGGCCATCCAGTCATAGTGCAGAAGCTGTACTGCTGAATGAATAGCCAGGAATCAACTGCAGATGGTGCAGCTATGCTTTTTGCACTGGTTAATTTGAACATTTTTTACCCCTGTACAGTGGCTTCCTCAGTTATGCTTCTGAAGTACTAAGATTGAAAATAAGAAGTTAGGAACTATCTTGGACATCTACAAAATGGCAGTTTTGTAAAATAAATAAATCAGCTCACCTATTACCATGGATCTCAAAACCATAATAAAGCTGATCTTATATCAAGCTCTGCTGTAAATCCTGAACTTCTTGACATAGAGGAAAATCAGGTTAATTTAAAGGTTGAAAGTGCTCAGCTGTAAAAATGTGATGACTTCAGTAGAGCCTCTTCCAGTTGCATTGCTGCAGATGGGAAGATTGCCTTTTTCTGGTCTGCTGGGAAAGAGTTCTTTAGGTGTCAGAAATGTGGATTGGGTGGCATGAACATTAACTACCTAGTGGAAACATCCAGAGGAAAGAAGGGAAGCAGATTACTCCTGTTTACTCCCTGAAAAATGAAAAAAAAAAAGCAAGAGGAGAAATAAAAGTTGTGAAAGTATAGAAATAACTACATTACAGAAGAAAATTATACGCTTTATAAATTTCTTGTGTAATTAACCAAGTAGATCTGGCCAATTGCACTTGAGTTTGTACAAAATTTTGATCTGTTTTCTAGATAAAATTTTGTCATCCAAAAATGAGCAGTTTCTTCTAGTGCTATCAATTTATGCCAAATTGTTCTTTTAGTGACACTCAAGTTGTGGGAAGGTGTTTGAGTCTGCCACGGATTTCTTCTATCTATAGAACACATACAAGTCACTGCTGGACCAAAAAGAAATCATCTCCATGTGATGCGCAAAAATTAAAGCAAAATGCAAGAATTAGCACTGGCAAGAGGAAAACTCTTCTCTCTTATATCAAGGTTTTAATTTTCCGTTTTGATATGTATGTGTCTTTTTCCTAAGGGTAGTCTGACCATCATCATTGACAGAAACAGCTGGTGCGCCCTTGTCTTACTCTTCTTCTGCTATTAGTTGAGACTGAAAGGTACAGTTTACAATTTTGTAGGGAATCCGGTTGTTTCTTTTCTTTGGAAAGAGAAATTAAACAAAAAATTCCCAAACAGAGAAAAAATATTAAAGAATATTGAGACGATCTAGTTGCTACAAACTACTTGAACAAGAGTTATCTTGATTTGGGACACATGGGCACAGTATGAAAGGTAATGTAAAAATTAAGGCCTATGACATCTACAAAGTACTCTGGTAAACTTAAAGTGTTAGCAAAAATAAAATGCGAGAGGTATAAAGCAGAAAACTCCTCTTGAAATTCGTAACAAGTCCTGGAGACTTAGTGTGCTCTGAGGCTGTAGGGATGTGCAGTCAGCCAAGTCTGTATCCTCTGACCTCCTAACTAGCACTGTGGGTGGAGACCTGACACTCAGCCTGACATCTGGGATGATGCACAGTCCCAGGCCTTAGCGTATCTGCTTCCAACATTATGGAGCCCTAGAGAAAGGATTATCTTGTTTTGGCATATAACATGGCATAAGTTTCAGAAATCAGTACTTTTCCATAAGGTCATCACATAAATGTCAGATAGCTTTCTAAAGCCTCTTCAATATTTAGCCTATATCTTTCATCCTACCCTGTGGAGGGTTTTCTATTCTGTTCAGTTTACTGCAGACTGGTAGCCTGGTGTAAATAATATTGACTTTGCTGGTAACAGCCACGGACTTTGTACTAACCCTGCAGGTGCTCAGGACTGAGGCTTAATTCATCAGACTGACTTTTTCTGAACTTGCCATGACTTGCGTTGAGCTTTGTTTTAGCTAAACAAGAAATTTTCTAATAACCAAGTGACTATTTCTAGTTCGTTTTATGTAGCCTCATACAATTATGTGGTATAACTATTATTCTTAATATAGAATTAGTGACAAGTAATTGTGCCGTGTAGAATGAAACATTTATGACCCCAGCATAATGGCGTGGTATGGAAAAGTACAGCCATGGGGTGGTAGCCGAAGCCTTGAAAGTGGGGATACAGGATGTTGTGTAGAGGAGCAGAGAAATATGAGATGATAATGGTGGGGGCACAGGATGACACTGACAAAAGCAGTTTCAGAGCTAACAACCAGAACCAGGCAGATAACTTATGTAAAACACAATGCATATAGTAAATGCAGATGTAAAGTGGAATTACAGACTAATGAAGAAAAAGCAAGGTGCATGTTCTGTTAGCAAGCATATAAAAGAAGCACCAAGTGGCCTCAGGGGTGAAGAGGAAGAAACCATCAACATCATACTGATGGCAAAGGACTGGGGACACCGATGGTTCACCATAGCACCTCTGCCTCAAGCCAACAACCTTGGGACCGGGGGGGGGGCAGTGAAGGGCGAGTATAAAAGCAGAGAGAAGTGTAGATACTAGGAATTGTGTGTAACTGTTGTCATTGTACTATTGTAGAGACTTTTTCTGTAATAGTATTCCTTCTCTCTTTGGGTAGTAATTATATAAATTATATGACTTGTTGATAGACACCATTTGAATGACATTAACAAGAAATTCTTGGCTTTGCATATAAGGTATGTTCCTTTTGCCCACAACAGGATTTTTAGATCTATAACAAAGTACCATTACCGCTTTGGTATTTACTTGAGAGTAAGTACAACATTTAACAATTGCAATGACAGCAGATGTAAAACATATTAATGGCTTCCTGGCTTTCATGGCTTACAAGAAAACAAGCATTCATCCACAGTCTTTCTCATCTTCGCATTCCTAAAAGTTATGGGTTTGAGTAGAAACACTGTCTCTGTATAGGCAGAACAAGAAAACAGTAACTCTTCATGATGGAAAAATCACTTTAAGAGTGATACCCAGGTGATAGTTTAATGTATTTCTGTTGCTAAATGACCATCATTAAAGGATGTGGAGTGAAGCACAGCTCCTCTCTGCTTACCTTTTAGATCTTAGAAATGCTTAGCTGAGAGGGTGTGTTCATGACTGCTGAACTGTTCCTTCAGCAGAAAAACCATCACTGGGAACCAGCTGCTCTGCAGATTTATTCACATTTGTCCTGCCAATAATGAAGCATGTCTCAGTCAAGCACAAGGTCTAACTACTAAAGTTGCACTACTTCATTTAGCCAGTGCATGTTACCTCAGGACAACAGATGTCAAAGCCATCCATGCAGTGAGTGCGTGCATTCCATGTGCATGCATTCCAGTGTTGGGTTTTGCCTATTTCAACCCGATGAATCAAGAACACTTTGCTATGGATAAGCCAAAACACCTCAGCGTGGCTCATGAGAGTTTTATCTAGATAGTCAAAAATGAGCCCAACCCCAGTGCCAGCCCAGTTGTTGCTCACCATGTGCATAACCAAGCAAGCACACACAACTCAACCCAGTTATCGGCAGAGTTTAACCTGAAATTTAAAAATGGCTCGTGACCACAAGGAAAAAATTTTTCATTATGAGGGTGGTGAAATACTGGAACGAGTTGCCCAGAGAGGTGGTAGATGCCCCATCCTTGGAAACATTCAAGGACAGGCTGGATGGGGCTCTGAGCAACCTGATCTAGTTGAAGATGTCCCTGCCAATTGCAGGGGGGATGGACCAGATGACCTTTAAAGGCCCCTTCCATCCCAAAGCATTCTATGATTCTATGATTCTATGACCACCATGAATTTGTCACCTCTGCTTGGAGAACCAAAATAATATTGTAACAATTAAAAAAAATGCACTCAAACTGAAATGTTTGTGGCCACTAGCTGACAGAAAGGGAAAACAATTCTGAGTCCTTGTGTTTATTCTGTTCCTGGTGAGATGACAAAACTGCAGGTAGGTTTTCAATGTCTGTTGCACTATCAGTACCTCAGCAAAGTGCTTTCTAAGTAAAAGATGAAGCTGAAGACCTTGGGAGATATTAAATGCTTCTAGAGATACTTAGATATTTGGATCTAAAATACAAAATCAGTAACATTTTAAGTATAAAATAAATGTGCAGAAAAGATTTATTTTTAAGAGTGAAATAAGATGCAACTCTCAGGCCCCGTTTGGTTCATAAAATGGAATATATAAGCATGATGGTTTTTAGCCTAAAATTCACTTTGAGCATAATATATAGAATCTTTTTGCAGCTCAAAGGCAAATGACAAAAAACCTACATGACTTTAAGTAATAACAGCCATAACATTTCAGTCTCTTCACTTACATCTAATATTGCCCCTGCAGCAATTGAAACCGCTTGGACATAGTTTTGCATGGAAAATTGTGAACTGTGGATAAATGAACTATCAAGAACTTTAGAACTATCTTTTCAAAAAGTATCACTCAAGTGACTACAGTGTGTCTCTCACTGTATTTTAGGCTGGAGAATACTCACTTGATGGTATTTGCTTTCATCTAGTATGGAGCTCCTGGGTTCTGTCACACAAACATTTCTCATTTCATGACTCACTGGTCTGATGCACCACAAAAGCCCCTTTGGAGATGTTACAGTTGATCATTTCCATCTGCCTACCATACATGCACGAACTCCACAGCTGCCACTTACTAAAATCTGTGTGGTATTTTAGATAAATACAATATCAGCTTAATAATACTACATGAAATTTCTGTAATTTTATCCTTGTTTGTTGTACAAATTCTGACACCTTTGAGCCCTATTGGGAATCAAATAACTAATTTTTCTTTAAAAGTTTTTGCTTCTGTGCTGGTTAGTAGAAACTTTTCCTTTGGTGGGGTTTATCAAGGACTGCACAAGAAATGTAAAACTCAGGACCTTACATAATGACAAAGTAGTAGCTGATTTGCATCATGCAACACTTTTGCCAGTGATGTACATTATATACTATTTAATAGTCCTGTCATCCTGATCAGTTTTATGAACAATGACAGCATATTATTTTAATATCGAGATCCTTTAATTTCACCCATGCCTTTATAAATTGCAGAATCTACCACCATGAATCAAACGCCAAAAGGCTTACAGCTTTTTTTTTGAGAGCAGTTACATACTGTCCCTTTGCAGTTAGAATGACTTTTATTTCTTAGAAGGAAAAAAAGAACAAATGACACAGTACATTTTGTAATATAGCATGCCAGAGTCTTACGGGACATCCAGCCATAACATCAGAAATGACCTGCATTAAAGGCACTGACCTCTGTGGGTAAAAACAGCATCAAATTCCATGTCTGAACCACTTTGGAGAAGTGATTTTCAGAGCAATGGTGTAAGCCAGCCTCCTGTGTGGATCCCATGTCTGTGGTGTTGCAGCCATGAGTGACATTTCAGCTGTCTGCAACATCTGGCTTGTAAGATGGCTTCGGGGTCCAGAGCATGTTGATCCCCCAGCGTCTTTTCTTGGTAAGCAGGATGAAGCCCCAGGGCAGCAGGTCTGGGAGCTGCTGTCGAGAACTAATAAAGAACAGGGAGGGAAGTCAGGGGTGTCTCCTGCCTGACCCTGTCCTCAGGACTGCCAGGGCAGAGAGGGAGCTCTGCAGCAGCCTGGCCCTCTCTCCCCCTCCCCTCAGCGAGCCCCCACTACATTCTTTTAAAGATGAGCATGGGTCATACTTTTTTGTTTTTTAATTAACATAGCCATAACGATATTAGTACCATTTCTCTCCTTGCAAGAAGCTAATTCTTAGCATGTTTATCCATGATGTAAGAGAATACGGGTCATCTCTGTCAGAGATTTGTACCTGCTCTGATAAAACACCTGGCTCCTCAGGGACATTCCTCATGGTGCCTGCTGTTTTGTGCATGAAAGCATGAAAATCCTGGAAAGAGTTTACCTGTGAGCATGATTACACAGCTAGAGCACTCCTTGGGGACAAGCAAAGACCCAGGCTCTTGACATTCTTCCACAGTCTGTTTATGCATTTCACATGCACATGTAGTATGTAAATGGTCCTTGGAGGAGAGATCACACCTGAGGCCTCCTCCCACCCAGGGGAATACCCTAAAAAATGGGCACAGGAGACACATAACCTTTCGTACTCTGATTAGCAGTGGCACGGACTCCAATAAACTCCCAGCTCTCAGTTGTGTGGAGTGGAGGGTTAGGGTGCTTTCCTGCGATGCAGGGGATGTGGGTGTAAAAATTCTCAGGCAAAGGAGAAAAATGAACTTGACTTTCTCAAATCATGACTAAGCCAGCTGTTACCAGGCTGGAGTATGAGCAGCAGGGGTGGCAGTGGCCGTTGCCAAGAGCCATAATCTGCTTAAGCAACACTGAATCTGCTTGGAGAATACTTGAAGAATTAAATCTCTACAAGAATGAGCTGAAGTTTTCAGGAGCATAATTTTGGACATAAGCAATTAGAGTAAGACAGAAAAAATCTGAGTCTTTGTTTTGGATTTAGGTCCTGCATAATTCTTTGAATCTAAATGTCTTAACTTACTAGGGAATTCTTTATCACACTTTAGATACCTAAATAATTTGTCCTGCTGTTTCCTGACTGGCATTAAGTACCTGCTCAATGCCCAGCAGCATTCATGGAAAGATTTATTGAGAAATACAGATACAGGGATGGATCAAGGACAGTTTTTGTATCACACTGGGTTTCTCTTGAGCCAACCACCCCCCTCGCCTTTGTTATACACAGGATTTGCCTTTCTCAAATTAGACGATATGACTGTATCATAGGCAAGATCTTAGGGCTCCAGGATTTTTCATCTTTTTAATTTCTTCTTCTTCATACAAATTTCCATGTGTTAAATTCCTCACTGGTTTCATAAGGAGTGGTGTTGCTTTTCTTATATTAATAATTTGGAGGCAGCTTTAAAAATTCCCTTTGCAGAAAATGTGCATTTACTGTTCTGGAGTAGAGTGTCTCCAGCTAACAGTAGTCACTGTCAGACACAACCAGATGCTAAAGGCCTCTTTACTAGGGTCACACTGATGACTGACAAACACCACCTTGACTTAAAAAATGTAAGGCAGACAATACAGATACATATTAAAATGATAAATAAGTGCAGAATGAACAGAAACAGATTACTGTCTGCTTAAAGACAATATTGCCATACATGGATGTGTGCCTTCTGAGAAAATAATTGCTAGCTTGAAAATGGATAAGAGGAGACATGATTTTAGTGACACAGTCCTCAGAAGAATGACCAGGTTCTTTGCAAGCAAATGGACCTCTCTTGAAGGATGCTGTGGTTGCTAAAAGGGGATGTGAGTTTGAGAAGACAGAAGTTCCTAGAAGAGAAATCCATTCCAAACCACTAAATACAGAAAAAAACAGGCTGACAACGTTTGGAGGCTGGAAGAGTGCTAGGGAGAAGCAGCGTATATGCTTGCCTTGTTATTTTGCTCTTCCATAAGCATGTCTTTATGGCTACTGATGAAGAAGCATATTGTCTAAGTCAACGGGGCTGGTCTGTGAAAATCACAGACCCTGCTGAGAATTTTTATTATACTGACTAATCACTAACTGTCAGAAGAATCTCCAGCAACACAGGTTTTAGCTAATCTAGAAATGGTTATCCTAGTGGCTAAAGAAAAGACAGATTGATTCGATCTAGATCAGACAGAGCCCTCTGGGCTTGTGTGATTTATAAATAACCTGAGGATATGTTTGCATTCTTCAGAGGCAACGAATGGTTCACTGTGAGAATAACTTACATTTGTAATTTCATCTTTAATCTGTTCCTCTTTTTCCAGTTTTACTTAAAGTTACTTTTCCTGTATTTTATATTTCATCTGTAGACATGTCTTCAACTTTGGATGAAGTATTTAAAAACTGTATGTATGTGGCATGCCAGGTACTTATGATTTGTGTCCTAAAAGATAAAGATTTCTATACATAAAGTAGAGACCGAAGAGTCAAATTTATATAATTTTGAAGATGGTGGTACTTATTCATGTAAAGTAAGCAAAATGTCAGGGTATCATCCAAAACTTCATTCCAGTTTCAAAGGGGACGCTGTTCCAGCTCTATTAGATGAAATGTAATTATTTATTTGTCTCCTCCTAAAGCTCTTGCTTAGTGCCAGACCT
This sequence comes from Nipponia nippon, assembly GCF_047370975.1. Taxonomy (NCBI): domain Eukaryota; kingdom Metazoa; phylum Chordata; class Aves; order Pelecaniformes; family Threskiornithidae; genus Nipponia; species Nipponia nippon. The sequence continues at coordinate 42,144,439 of NW_028262347.1, read as the reverse complement.
CTTAGAAAGGGTGCTTTCTGGAAAGGCTACCCTTACCTTCACTTTCACACCACCCAGTGCAATTTCCGCAGAAGCTGTTAGACTGCAGAACTGTATTAACTGTGTTTTCTGTATTTTTATTTTTTTTTAACATTGTATAAAAACAAGGAGAAACAGCTTCACCAGTCCTCAGACTACTGGGATGCTGTGAACACAAGGTTACTTCTACTGGTTATTTTTTATCATACCAATGGGATAGTTTACAAAGCAGTAGAGTACCCGCAGGTCCCAAAAGTAGATTGGACTTCCTGGAGTCCTTTAGAAGTACCTACCTCTTTCCTCATTAAAGGACAACGGGAAACTTAGTTTAGAAAATTTAATTTAATCCTCTTCTCTTCCCAGATGTAGGAGCCTAAAAATGAGGCACACTCAAAGCTGGGTCTGAGTTGCCCTGGATCTGGGCTGAGGATTTTATGAAGTTGTTTTTACTGGGGGAATAGGAAGAGAGGGGAGTACGACAGCACTCAGTGTTAAAATGTTCCAAATGAATATGTTGCATGGCACAGCACGAATATTGTTGTTGTAAATTTGTTATTGATGACAATACGTGGGAGAAAAGAAAATCTCAGCTGTTCACTTTTATGACTGGCCTATTTATCCAAAACCTGACCTGTCTCACATGGAAGTATAGATGATGGCTAAATAAGCAATATGTATGCATTGCACCTGAATAAACTATTGTCGTTAGAAGAAGAAGACACACTGAACTTCCCAGAGGCATAACAATCACTGTTCAAGCTTCCATTCTCAAATGGAAGGGGCAAATACATCTAATACATCTGGAGATATACTGTGTTGATGCAAACATTGCTAGCATATGCACGTTATATATTACACTTTACTGAGAGTCAGTGGCTTTCTAAAACTTCTAAACCCATCAGGAAATAAATGATGATGGAGAAAGACAAAACAAGGTAAAATAGGACACAGAAGAAATGAACCATTTTGTTGGTGGAACGAATTGATGCTTCGCAGGAGATGCCCCACAGAAGGTGTGACCAATTCCTGCTGAGCTGTCTAATAGCATCACTGTACACCCTGCAGATGGGTGTAGGCCAAAGGCTAGAACAGAAAAAGAAATTACATTCATGGAGGAAGCAGATAGATTTAAGAGACAGAATAAAGTCACCTAGATCTTACCTGGTAAGTTCACAGCTGACTGTTTGCTTTTTGCGACAAAACAGGAATTAACACCTCTATATTATTTTGAGTCATTCTTCTGCTTTTGTCAGTATCCATGAGCCATAATGACATTTTGAGGACTCTGAATTTAATGGAAGAAATATCCTGCCTAACGCAAACAGAGCAAAGTGTGACAATTTTCATATCTTATTTGTTTAGTTTTTCAGTATGACTATCAGAAATCTGTCACAAAACAGGTATGAATTTTTTACATTTTTCTTTTCTTTTATATAAGCATTGGATTAGGTTCCGGAGAGAACTTGAAGTCTCCCCTCTTTGGCTTTTGATCAGCATGAACAACTGTCGGGGTGGAGGAGCGTGGTCAGCTTCACTCAGTTCTCTAAAGTGTGGCCAGTATTAAATCTTGCTCAGAAAGCAGAGCCATAACTATAAAATGCAAACATCAATGCAAAATCATGCCCATTTACGATATGCATAAATAAGTTCAACGTAATACTTCCTCTTGTTCAGACACTGTGACTAGAACACAAAAGGGGCAGAGCTAACCAGAAGCTGGTCTGACACGAAATTTGTGTTGGACGAACTAAAGTAGTTCTAATAATTTTGGTCAAAGTAAAAATGACGTGTAATCTTGTTTCTTTATCTCATTTAAGCCATGATAAACTGATAAAAGCTAGCATTCCCTGCTTATAGTGAAGGTTTTCAACATTTTGTGATTCCAGTTCGGCTCATTAAAGCTTGAGTGTGAGTTCATGTTTTAGGCCAGGGGAATCAGTACTAATTCAGCAGGCTTCAGCTTCTAGCCTTTTTCTTTTTACATTTTACATTTTCTTCAAGGTCATTGGGAAAAAATGTTCAATACAAATGATGCCCAAGGGTCCTTATTAGAAACGCATCTGTTCAATGATGGCGAAAACTGTTTACAATTACTCTGACATCAATTCAGTTAACTAGTTTTGAATCCTTTGAAAGTGTGCAATGTTGATTTTTTTTATCTTTTCATTTCAGTGAAAACACCATACGGAACAAAGCCAAAACCTTTCTGAACAGCATTAAGAAGACACTAACACGTTGTATTAAATTAACAACGTCATTCTCAGCTAAGCCTTAGATTCTCAGAAAAAAACCTAATATACTTTGAGAAATTTTTTCCTTAAATCAAAGTTAATTTGATTTGTTCCTCTCCTTATTTCTGTATTAACAGAATGCTATATCAGCTTTTCATTATTTGTCTGGGCTTATAACAACATGATTAAACTATAAATACTTTAAAAAATGTTAACAGCAGCTTTTTTTATATCAGTCAGAAATTTCCAGTTATCCAAGAGTATTAAAACTCAGCATTGATGTTGACACATCTCCTCAGCTTATTCTTTTAAGACTCATAAACAAAAGCTATTCATGCATGCTTAATTTTAAAATGCTTAACTTTATTGCCCTCTGTTTGATGTCTGCAGTTAGTGTTGGGGGGGCTATATCACACAATGGTTTCCCTCATCTGCAGATCAAGAACATTTGTTGAACACAATCTTTCTGCATTATTGACCTGCTATCATTTCTGCATTATTGAATTCCTACCATTTCTTCATTATTGACCTTCTATCATTTCTGCCCAATAGCTGACCACAGCTAGTGTTAGGGCTCCCTCTGCTCCTGGCTCCTAAACTCCTTGTTTCTCCACATTCTGTAGGCTTTGACCTGCTCTTTTCTTCCTCTATCTGTTTTTTCCTGATTCCACATAACTTCTATTATTTGTTCTCACCATCCAATGTGCTGCTTAACCTTTATTATTTTTACTTCCCTGTTAAATGAGGTTGAATTGTTAAATGCTGTAGCCTTCTCTCCGTGTGAGATTTTAGACATTTATTAGGCATTTTTAACCTCATTCCAATTATCACTGTTTTTGTTTTCCTATTAAAATTATCTTTCCCAACTGACTTAGCTTATGATTACTTTCAGTTTGGTGAAACTGAGTCCTCTGAAGCACAAAAATTTCCTGCTGAGGGTTCATTCTGCCTGCAGATAACAAGTATAATAAAGTCATGATCACTTAGCTCAGAAAGGATAACTTCGTTCTGTGACCAAGTCCTCGTTAGCTAGTGAGATGAGATGTAACATAAGACTCCCTCAATTTAGATCTGAAAATTGTCAAAAAGATTTCTAGATGTATCAAGGGCATTTTAGCACTGGCAGAAAAAGACTTTCAGCCTCTCCTGTTTTTAACTGAAATTCCACATGGTAATCCAGTGCTTTTCCATGTTTTATAGCAGGTAGAATTGGTCAATGTTTTTGAACGGAAAAACTTTGTTACCAAATTTTGATTGAATGAAATACATTTTTAAAAGGAGATTAATGAAAAAGACTTGAACATCATTTTCTTAAGATTAAAAGATCTCCCTTTGCTCTGTTTGGACTCCAGCTTTTAGATGCACGTGCAAAAGGAAAGTAGTTTGACATCTAAACTGGATGATATTAAATAGTAACATTTTATAAAAATACTGTATGTTTATGGCTTCAGGAAAATAACTAAGTGCTCATCTCTTTAAGAGAGCAGACCAAACACACCCTTGAAATCCTCCTGATGCTCCTGTACAGAGGCTTTCCTTCCCCAGGACACTGTGTTGTGGTAGGTGGGTAAGTGTGGAGTACACAAAGCAGAAGCAGCAAAGGACCTCATCTGAACATTTAGGTCCTCACATGGAGCAGATTTCTTGAAGTGGGGCTATGGATGAGGTAGTTAAGGGCACTGAGCAAAACTCCCTGGCTCTTCTCACCCATTAGCACTTTATGGTGTCACATAAGCCCTACTTCACATATGGAGGCATATATGCCCTGCTGCCTATATGGCAGCTGCAATGCCACTGGGTCCTGAAAGACCCTTTTGCCCCTTATGCAGATCACAATTACATTTACCTTGATTTATATACTTACCCTGATTTTTATAGCTACTTTATTATGAACAAATAATGGATATTTATGGGAAAACTTTTTTCAATAGTCAAAGGCTATGATACCAAATAGCTGCAAGTAAATAACAAAATATAGATTCTCTAAAGAAAAAAAATTAAGAGTTATCACTTTCAGTAAAAGACTGATGAACATATGAAGGAAAAGAAAGAAAGGATGAAAAAGTTTCAGAAGGTTTTAGGTTACCCTCCAGCCAAGTACACTTTTTCAGAGCAATCCAAACCAATGGTGTCTTGCACCACTGCTACTTCTACTCACTGAAAAATTCACTGACCTAAAAGACCAGAGTGGGAAGACACCTGTGGGAAAGAGTGGAGAAGACAGTCATCCTCATCCTCATCCTGCTGGAGCAAGAGCAAGAGCAAGAGCAAGAGCAAGAGCAAGAGCAAGAGCAATGCTACTGCAGAATTTCCAAGTCCTTCCCACAGAGAGCAGCAGGAAGCTATTTTTAGCAGCTGTTTGATCTACTGCAAATTGCCATGTTGTTGATGCGGTAATCAATGGTAACAATATAGTTCTACAGCCATAGGGGTTACCTGGAGTGAGAGGGCAGAATTAGCAGTTTCCCTTTAGAAATTACTTGCTAATTTCTAGCGGTTATGTATACACAGCAGCAGTCTGTGTTCTCAGGTAATTTATTGTCAGGTGATGCCTGAAAACAGACTGGATTTCAAACAAGACTAATATTAAGAGTTCAAATGCTTGTAATGTCTGGAAAGCATTTCACATTTGGATTTAAGTGACAGAGAAAAAATATATTTCCATGATAATGTACAGATTTTGGCCCCATGGAATTTAACCCAGGTTGTGGCAATCTAAAGAGAGCTGTCACATAAACCTTAGAAAAGACAGGATATGTCACTGGATGATTTAATTCCCTGAAAGGGAATAGAGGGGTATTGCTTTTTGCACATATAAATTCAGTAGCACGCTCACCTCAGAAAATTCAGCTTCTTTCTGCACAGGATGAGATTTATTAGTGCGGTGACATGAGGCACTTAACTCAGGAGATATTAATTACCAAACCCAGAAGGAACTCGTTACGGTAAATCAACAACATAAACCTAGCTCCATGCCAAGGTCATGCATTGTCGGTCACTTTTAAGCAGACCAGTTACATATTCCTTGTAGTTTCTTAAGATGATGTCAGTGTCATCATGTCTCTGACAGATACATCAAATTAAAACAACCACAACCGACACATTTAGAAAAGCTTCCTGCTACTAGGTCATGGAAAGTTGACAATTAATATATTCTCAGGGGAAAAAAAAACAACTGGGGAAGGGTGAGGCAAAGTATTGTCCTCCTTGCATTTTTTCTATGATTCTGTTCCTGATGGTTAATGCTCTCCTCTGCTATTCCTTTTGCTAGTAGTGTTGTGTGGTTGTTTCAGCAAAGAAGCACTAAGTACTTCAAATATCCCTCTGTATATTTAGAGGCAACAACAAGAGGAGAAAAATAAGAAGGAACAAATGAGAAATGCCTATTGATACACAGATTAATTTGGATTCGTCATGGGGGCAGGTTGGTTTTAATTCACAAATTGAAGCAGTCATTTAGGATTGTGGGGGCAATCTACATGGAAAGAGAACTACTGTAAGCTCCAGTCCAAGAGCAGATTCCTGCAAACATTTACAGTGTTATTATTTAGGTTACTAAAACTATTCAAAATGAGTATGAATTGACTGTGTAGACCCCAGGTTTTACCAAATCGGTATAGAATCATAGAATCATAAAATCATTAAGGTTGGAAAAGACCCTTAAGATCATTGAGTCCAACCGTTAACCTAGCACTGCCAAGTCCATCTATACCATGTCCATCTACACCATGTCCTCGAGCACCACATCTATCCGTTCTTTAAATACCTCCAGGGATGGAGACTCAACCACTTCCCTGGGCAGCCTGTTCCAATGCTTGACCACCCTTTCGGTGAAGAAGTTTTTCCTAATATCCAACCTAAACCTGCCCTGCCATAACTTGAAGCCATTTCCTCTTGTCCTATCACTTGTTAGTTGGGAGAAGAAACCGACCCCCACCTTGCTACAACCTCCTTTCAGGTAGTTGTAGAGAGCAAGAAGGTCTCCCCTCAGCCTCCTCTTCTCCAGACTAAACAACCCCAGCTCCCTCAGCCACTCCTCATAAGACTTGTGCTCTAGACCCTTCACCAACTTCGTTGCCCTCCTCTGGACACTCTCCAGCACCTCGATGTCCTTCTTGTAGTGAGGGGCCCAAAACTGAACACAGTACTCGAGGTGTGGCCTCACCAGTGCCGAGTACAGGGGCACTATCACCTCCCTGGTCCTGCTGGCCACACTATTCTTGATACAGGCCAGGATGCCATTGGCCCTCTTGGCCACCTGAGCACACTGCTGGCTCATGTTCAGGCGGCTGTCAGCCAACACCCCCAGGTCCTTTTCCTCCAGGCAGCTCTCCAGCCACTCCTCCCCAAGCCTGTAGTGTTGCCTGGGGTTGTTGTGACCCAAGTGCAGGACCCAGCACTTAGCCTTGTTGAATCTCAGACGGTTGGCCCCGGCCCATCGATCCAGCCTGTCCAGGTCCCTCTGCACGGCCTTCCTACCCTCCAGCAGATCAACACTTCCACCCAACTTCATGTCATCTGCAAACTTACTGAGGGTGTACTCAATCCCTTCATCCAGATCATCAATGAAGATGTTGAACAGGACCAGCCCCAGTACTGAGCCCTGGGAAACACCACTCGTGACCAGCCGCCAACTGGATTTGACTCCGCTAACCACCACTCTCTGGGCTTGGCTGTCCAGCCAGTTTTTAACCCAGTGCAGAGTGCGCTTATCCAAGCCGTGTGCAGCCAGTTTTCTCCAGGAGAATGCTGTGGGAGACAGTGTCAAAGGCCTTTCTAAAGTCCAAGTAGACAACATCCACAGCCTTCCCCTCATCCACTAAGCCGGTCACCTTGTCATAGAAGGAGACCAGGTTAGTGAAGCAGGACCTGCCTTTCATAAACCCATGCTGGCTGGGCCTGATCCCTCAGTTGTCCCGCACTTGCTGCATTGAATGAAGCATTTTATATACTGGTGTCATTCTAGTGATTTCAATATATAGCATTTGATTTCATCTTTCAAATGCATTTATAAACAAAATGAGCAATAATACTTCTCTGTCCTCCATTTTGTATTGTTTCCCCCTCTTTTGTATTGTTATCAGAATAACTACAAGAATGAAACACTTGTATATTGTTGTTATAGGATGGGATTATCATAACCCAAATTTCAATCAAAATAATCTGTAAAGGATTATTATTATAAATTAAGTACTTAAATATTTCACATTTCAGTTATTTAATATGGCATTTATGTAAAACAGTAGTTCATAAAGTACCATTTTTTTGACATTATCTCAGAGTAAATTTAAATGTTAAAAAAAAACTTAAGTACCTATACAAGCTAAAGGACCCTAGCATTTTTAACAAACTGGTATTGTCTGTAAAATGAAGATTATGCATTCCAACTTCAATATTTAATGAACCCTAAAACTGTAGTCTGAAAGCAAGACTTTAGTTTAATTTTCATGAGAGATGATCAGAACCTAAAAAAGCAGTTGACATGGCTTTCAAAACCAAATGCCCAAAAAGAATGCAAGGATCGCTAGCAGAAAAACTAGGAATCAGAATCACCTGAGAACCACTCATCAGATCATTTTTATTTACTATCACTAGGATCCTCCTCAAGGTTGAGCCTTTGCCTTCCATCCTTGCTTATGTTGGTAAGAAGTGAATTGCATTCCAGCCCATGAGACAATACCTACAGGTGTTATCTTAGAAATAACTTTTATACAAGAAATCAGAATTATTTCTGTCCTCACCTTATAGCACTGCTGATCAATACTCTCAGTTTATTCCTGATGATACTCCGGTTTAAGACAGAAACAAATGACTACACTATTGAAAACCATTGTGACTACACCACCTCAGTGTGACAGAGAAGGTGGTCGTAAGGAACAAGCTTTCATAGTGCCGCTAGGGAGCAATTCAGCAGAAAAGCTCCAGTATTAATATTTCAGGGACTGTTATGTAAATGAACTGCTGCACTGAAATTTTAGTCCTAATGTCATTCATGAGACATCTTCCTTGCTGGCACAAGGGAGGCAGCACAATATTTCCTGAGGGTGACAAGGACTTTTTGAAAAGAATATTTCAGCAAAACACCACATTTATTTACAGTAAAACAGTCTGTACTTTTCTTACTTTTGTTGTCTTTTGATAAAGAAGCAAATCAGAAAAGCACAGAAATAAATGACTCAGACCTCTCTCTAGTTTTGAGCAGCCCTACCATCCAAACAATTGCCAAACAAGTTGTCAAACATCTTACTTCATTTGTGCTGATGGTGAAAGAAGGATGCTGTTGTTTTGGTAGGGCTACTGCAGTGGGAGTGTGAATTACGAATGCAGTGTTACACCTGCTTTATGTTTAAAAAACAGCAGCCTGGCCTGGCATTCCCAGCTTTGAAAACCACCAGTGACTTTCTCCTGAAGGCTGAATTCCCTTCAGAGTGTGAAATACTGCATAGTGTGTGTTCTTATTTTGTCAACAAATGGTTTATTTTTTACTTAACAGTGTTACCAGATGCCACACTTTTCCACTGGGAATAAGTTATTTACAGAGCTATCAGAGTATATAAAATTCATGTATGTATAGAACTTGCATGATCCTCCTGCGAGTTACATAAAATTGTAACGAATGTATTTGCTGAGGCCTTTTGGGAAGGTGGAAGTGTGAAAGGTTCAAACTGATACTCAGAAGGCCAGCAGCAGGAAGCTGATCAAAGCCCTGAAAAGCTTTGATTTCTCTTCCATTGGATCTCCTGTGCTATGCTTGCTTTTCTGCTACATCAGCTGGTCATCTTAAAGCATCATCATTACAAAGAACCAGCTGGCCTCTTTCTGCTTTGCCACATGATGATGTGAGGAAGCAAGACGCAGGGTGTTTTTATAGAAAGGTACCCTGATACCTACCAGGGCATTCATTCCTGCTGCAGCATGTGATGGTCCTCAAGGTGTTTGAACTTGCGGTATAAATGGGTGATTTCAAAGCGTTGCATCTTTTGGAAAGCTGGTTTCCAGCCCTTTCTCCTGCAGCAGTGGCCATTGTCCTGTTTGTTGCAATAGCCTGAATGTGTGCCAGAACACATTTCCATATTTTAGAACCAGCAGCTTGTTGGTCAGAGTGTTTCAGGTCATTGCTTGGATTTCTGAGCTCATCCGCATCAGACCGGCAAGATACAAATGAGGACGCTGTCACAGAGGAGAGTGCAGTAATTAACTCTATCAGACAGATTCAGCTCTACAGGGTATAAATAAATAAATAAATAAATCGATAACACATAAGAGTACTTTGCAATCCTGGATTCTTTATCTCATAGGGATGATATTATCTACCGGTTAGTGAATCTTCTCATTCCTGAGTCTCAAAGTGCTTAATAAATAAATAAATAAAAAGATAAATTAAATGCTTAATAGGTTAGGGAGTCAAGTTGAGAAAGGGATGTATCTTGCATAAAATCTTTCTGACAGTATTTCAGACCAGAAGGCGCTGAGACTTTCAGCTCCTGAAGTCCAAAGGCTGCGCTGCTTTGCCTCATGTGGATGCAGGTCACATAACATAGAGCATACACCCAAAACCTAAATATTTATAATCCCTGTGCCAAAAGTGCTTCATAAATTATATATCTAAGTTCTGTCTCTTCCTGAACAGCAGCCCCTCCCACATAGCTTTGTGCACCGGAGGATATATTTGTAAAAGACAACAAAGTGAATCCTTTATTTTTGCTAAGGGAAACCTGAGAGAGAGATTCTGGGTGCCCGTAATGGGCACTAGTATCTTATCAACCCATGAGCAATTGGCTAAAGGTAAAACTTCTAATACACCCATCCTGTCCCTTGTGTAGAGGGTCTGGAACTGAGGTAATCAGTTATCCCAGGCAATCTTTTTTTCTACAAATTTTTGACTGATAACTGGGAAATATGTACTGCATCTACATGTGCTGAGTGTAAGAGAAACCCGGAGGCAGACTGTGACTTATGGCTCAATCTCTTTCCAATTTGCTGATGGGACCATTCAGCTGCATATTTCCTCATGTGTACAGTTCACGAAAATGTCACAATTTTTGTTTTAAAGTACTGTTGTGAAGGTTTCTGCTCTCCAACAGATTGCTGTGGATATAAATGATGTCAGGTAGCGTGTTGACTGATACGCACAATGATGGACCTTCATTTCAATGAGATCACTAGTAATCACGAAAGAAGGGAAGAACTGGACATACAAAAGGGAGCTGCAAAGAGAAAGAATAAGAATGTACATTATGTGAGTGTGTGTTAGTGTGTTTGTGGGTATGTATGTGCCAAACAGGGAAATAAAATGCTTGAGAAACATGTTTAATTCTCTAAGCCTCTATTAAAAGTTCACTGATTTACATATTTGAAAGGGCTCCAAACAAATATATCACAGCCAGACATGCCAAATGGTTCTGATTTTTAAGTTAAGTTGATTAATTGTTAGCACATTAGCTAAATCCTGTGCAAAATACATATTATGAGATTGAATTTGGAAAAAAGCAAATTGGATTTGGGGATGTTAAATATGGTTCTTATAGGGCAGAAGTTTTGGTAATGAGACATAAAAAAATCTGAAATAAAAAGTAAAATATTTTCCACACCCTAATAAAAGGATTATCTGGATACTATATCTGTTCATACATCTGTTTTCTGCAGCTAACAAAATCAGAGAATTCACTGGAGAATTATAGTTAATATTTGCACTCAGAATATTTGAGTTAGCAATTTTAGCTCTTGGATTCTCTGCGAATTCCCAGCTACTTTTGCATAAATACTCAACTCTACTATTTACAAAAACTTTCTTTCTCCAGGAATAAGGTGAAGTAGAGCTAAGAGTACAATATGGACAAAAATGATTTTTTTCAGATACAGCATGATGATCTACTTTGATGATCTAATCAGGATTATAATTACATTGGATGTTCTTTAGGACAGGAATGTTATGAAACTCATTTACAATGTAATGTATCCATCACACTTTTGATTAAGATAAAAAGCAATTAATTAATTATAGAGGAAGCTGATACAGATGTCAGTCTGGCCTTCATCACTGCATTTTTGGAGTGACTAGTTTTCCTCCTACAAAAGTGAGATGTGCCCAGTTCGTTTTGTTTTATAGCTGACTCTCAGGTTGGGTGTCTTTCAACCTAGCAAAATTTAAGTAAGGAAAGCACTTTTTTGACTTGTGATAGATTCAATCATCATTGCATATTCACTCTGAGCTAGAATCTCACATTTTTCAGCAGTCCATGGTGTGTTGGTTACAGAGCACTTTTGCCTTGCCTTAAATAAAGCGAAGCTTGTCCTCTGCTCCAAGTACCTAGTGATTTCTTAAAAGTTCATATCAGCCATAAATGAGCATCCTTCAGACTGGCCAGGATAGGCCTGGGCAGGGGTCATGGCCAGGTCTGCAGTCTCTACTCAGACATGAGGAAAGTCATGAATCCAGCCCAGCTGGAAGTGACTCTCACTAAGTCATGAACTGGGGCAGGTGGGTAAGTCTTACCTCTGCCAACATTGCCTCTATGAAATAGTGTCAGGAACAGCTAGGAGCACAGCTTGCTCCTGCATTCACAAGCCCCTTACCCAGACTGGGACTCACAGAGCTGCTGCAGGCAGCCCAAGGAGAGCCTTGGGAGCCCATGACTGGTCCAGATATGTCTAGTGATATATAAACACGCCATTAAACACTTGGGCACTCAGGGACCCTTCTCTTCCAGATGATGCCCTGGAGTTCCCCAGCTGGGACTTGTTTCCAGATTTGCTGTCTGTTCGAAAAAAAAAAGCTGATCTTGAGAAATGCCTCAAAGGGACAATTTAGGAATGCCCACTAGAGCCATTAGAAAGCTCTGGGAAAATGTGAAACTGAGACAGCGGGAGTAAAACCCATCTATCCATTCTCTGAAACAAAACAGGAATTCAACACAATTTGCTTTAATGTCAGTGATTGCAAGGATCTTTTAATTAAGAAAATATATGTAGAGAAACACAGTCCTCTCCTGAAGCATTTCAGTGGTCTTCTGCACTTGGTACAATCCCAGGAAAATCCTCTTTTCAATTCATCTGGTAGATGAAACCATTAATCAAACTACTCATACATTTTTAAACAAGAAGCAGAGTGCCACATGTTCCCTGCTGCATTCAAGCTGTTTATGATGAAAGGGAAGATGAAAAATGTTTTTGTGATGGAGCTCTCCAAAATGCTGTATCTTTTTCACTAAGCAAATTCTGCAGTATTTAATATACGCTGCACTTTGATTAGGGAAATTGCTGTACGAAGAGCAGGAACCTAAAAAAAACCCAACCTGCATTATTAGTGTATATGTTCCTTGTGGCAAGGATCCATAAAAAGTTATCGCTTTTCAGTTATCACTTCCTAGCCGATCTTTGAGAAAGCAAAGCTATTACTCACAGGAATGTTAGTAAACTGTATAAATAAACTGGGTGGGTTAGTTTGGCTTTAACATAGGCAAATAGCAGGAATTGCCATTTTTGTGCTACCAGTCTTGTAATGAAAACAGAATGCATTAGAAAAATGTGATGAGACAGAGATGTTCTATTTGTTTTTGTACTGTATCTTACAAGTGATATCCCTCCTTGTGTGGAAGAAGCTGGTGTGGGATAGCTAGTGATTTTGAGTGTGATGTGACACCACTTGAACTGACAAGTGATTATCTAGTGTCCTCTCTTCCTTTTTCTCCTAGGGCATATATCTTAGATTCAGGCACTGAAGTTACTCTAAAGCTCTTCTTGGTGTGGGCTTTCTCCTACTGCCCCATTAGGGCCATATCGGTTACCACAAAGCAGGACTGGCATCTCCATTTGCATGAGCTTGTGAATTACACAGAAAAGAAAACTGTGGGCTAGAAAGGTTGGTTTACCTAGGGAGGTAAAAGAGACCTTTTGGGAAAACATGTCTCAGCTCATCACTAGAGTTTGTGATTTCTTTTATCTGAACATTCACTGGAAGTAGATGTGCCCAGTTAGATCTTTTGATGTGGACTACTTTGTATATTTAGTGAGAGAAAAAAGTTCACTGTCAGTTCTAGATGAACGTGGATGACTGTGGACCCTTCCACCACCAGGACAAAGCCAACCACCCCATTCAAAGCTGGAAAATGGACAAAACGTTGGCAGAGAATCAAGGGACTCTCAGGTACTAGGAAGGCTCATCAGATAACATCATCCGGTCCTTGGATAACATGAGAAAACTTTTCCAAAAAGGGCAATAGCCTTTGGTACACATGAAGCTCATCTTCAAAAATTTATTTTGGGGCATTTGTCCTGGAAAGCAAGACTGGGAAAGCTGTGGAAATTTTTTTTCCACTTTCTTCTTCTGCTTTCTATTTTCATTTTCAGAGCAGGAGAAGGCCAAAATTGTCTTCAAAATGAAGGTGTTCACTACTATGATACACAAAAACATCTGCCATTGCCAATTAAACCTGCTTTCACTGATACTTATCTTCTTTGCCTCACATCTCCCACATCTGCACTCTTGTGAATAAGGGAGAGGTCTTTGTAGAGGACTTTGCCTCCTATTTCAGATCCATTTTTATAACTGTAACACTATAGGAACACATTTAGCAGTGTTCAAACACGCTTTTAAACCCACACTGCTGATGCATCTGATATTTGTAAAAATTCACAAGGTTTGAATAAGCTCCCAGGCTGACTTAATTGGGTCTAAATTACGCAGCATGTAAAGAATTAATACTGCAACTAGTTTCCAGAACCTGGAAGGGAATCAGCTTCTCCATCACATGAGGTGTCCAAGTTCGTTTAAGGAGAGCTGTGAGCACAAATGACATTTCTAAGCATGTTACCTCTCCAGAGGCAGGCTGAATTTTACTGTGCACCAATTTAATTCCTTGTCAAGGTATATGTAGGGCTTCAGTTGTCATCAGGTCAGACAGCATTCTCTCTTCAAAATCTGTCCTCCACTATTGTCAGTCTGCTATCTGCATAATGTTAGGAAGCCCAGGTAGCCCATTTTACAGATGTAGAATGGAAACAAATATATATTAAGGTTATTCCTGCAACACTATGTCATGCACAGCTAGCTCTGAACAAGCTGAACAGTATGCAGGAGTAAGCAGAACTGCACAAATGCACTGCTAAGCTAGCCCTGCTGAAAAGCTGAAATGTTCCTGTATTTTGCCTGGGTCTATATTGCTGCTCTATCTTCATCAGTTATGTACCTTACAGGCAATATTCTCAAAAATACTTTGTTACTGCTCAACTGTTCAGTGATGTGTCACCTTTTAGTGTTCATAACTTTAGGCTAGGTATTCAGGGTCTTATTGTAAAAGCTGCATTGCAAACTGCCCAAATGTTTACACAAGCAAGTTTTAAAACCCATGTTGAGCTTCAGGGCATATGACAAGACAAGTTGGGATTATTAACAATTTTATTCAGGAATATTGCACCACAAGCTATTTTGAAAAAAGGATTGTACCCTAACCCCCCCCTTCTCAGAGATACAGGCAATTACTGCGACTGCAGGAGGAATACCTCCTTCCAGCTAGAATTCATCATAGCCATCAACCATGTTCAGGAGCTGATCACTTGACTCACATACTGATGTGAGATGCCATTGATGCTGAGGCATTTTCATCCACTCTCAATGATTAGCTTGGATGGAGAAATTTAGATTGTTTATCCAGCATGTTGGAGACTACATATGGAAGCACATACTTATGAAAGCACCTACTTACGAAAAAATAAAAGGATAAAGATTGAGATTTTGGGGGTATGGCATTGATCCTCTCAAGATGCAGGCACTAAATTTATATTGTGAATGCCTAAAGCTGAATAGGAAAACAGAGCAAGGAATTTCCAGAGAACTATTATTTTTTCTTCTTGCATGCCATTATTGTGCTAGAACTGTATTAGAGCTTATGGCTCAGCTGTGCAATGTGCCGTACATGCATGGAACGAGACAGTCCCAGATACATACATCTCACAAACAGATCTACAAGACAGATGGATACAGATGAAGAGTATAGTTAAGCAGTAGTATAAATTGGAATGTTATCTGATTATGTCAGAAAATCAAGATCCTTTTTTCTTACAGATAGGGAGATCTTTGAGTGAAATAAGAGAAAATTCTGGAGTTGATATGAAGGAAAAACATGGATATAGCAGCTATTGCTTCTTTTTCTTCTGGTCATTGTTTTCCTGCTGCTGTTGTCACCAGGACATCACAGAGCTCAACACTTCTAGGTCTATTACTGCCACAGAGCTGGACAATAAGAGGTATCACAACAGGACAAAGAGTTTCTCAAATCTGAACAGCTCTCCAAGGACAATGAAGTGTGGTAAAATTGCAGAGCACCTGAGATGTGTAGCATAGTCCTAGCTCTACCATGGGCTTCCAGTATGATCTTGGACAAGTCACTTTGCTTTCTTCTTCCAGGTCTCTTTTCCTCTTCTGAATGTAACACCTTTAAGACAGATAATTTCTTTCAAAACAGATCATTTCTTACTGGACACCATATGGGAGTCTAGTACTAGGTGAGGCATCTAATCAACTGTAATACAAATTTCAATTACAGATGCCTTCCTCAGGGGGAAAATACATCTAGAAATGTTCCAGCCTTTCTATTGACTACCTGGGAATGACAGTATAAATCAGCAGTAGGATACTAGCCAAGGAATAGCTTATAAAGTAATTGTTGACTTTCTGAGGAAACTTCTGATCTGATCTTGAGAAACTTGGCCTTTCCATTTTCCATAAACTTGTACCGAAAGATCTCCAGAAGAAAGAGAGGTCAATTAAGCCCTTTATGTAAGATGCAAAAACCTCAGTCAAACGGAAGGTGGTAGATTACTCTGAACTGGGTGTTTGACTAACAACATTGTGACACTCATGGTTCAGGTCGGCTGCAATGAACTAAGAATGGGAAGAAACTGTTAAACTATTATTATCTTTACTATTGTTCTTTGGCTGGTTAGTACTCACAGAACAAGTCTGCTACTGCTATAGGGACACTCACTCCCCAAAAAACAGGCATGATGACCGATGTGAGATTATAATCATGGATAGTATCCGCACTATCTGTTTGAATCCTAGATCCACCAGGACAATCTTGATGTCACTACCAGATCCAAATAGTGCAAAGTAGGCGAGCCCAGGGAGAGGGATTAGGTCACTCTTACATCCTGTTCTTTCTAGCTAAATCCTGAACATCTGGGATAGGAGGCTTTTGATCCCTCTGCCCTTCCTCCTTGTGACTCACTCATGTCTTTGATTATTCTTTTTCTTTTTGCTTTCTGCTTAAAGTGAGACTCAAGGTTAGAGAGGCTACTCAACATATCTGGCCCCTCTATAACACCTGTATGAACTTGAAGTGAGGTAGACGAGAACTGATCCAAAAAGGACTGCCATGGTTTAACCCCAGCTGGCAACTAAGCACCACACAGCCCCTCGCTCACTCCCCCCACCCCAGTGAGACGGGAGAGAGAATTGGAAGGGTGAAAG
Organism: Nipponia nippon; assembly: GCF_047370975.1. Classification (NCBI taxonomy): domain Eukaryota; kingdom Metazoa; phylum Chordata; class Aves; order Pelecaniformes; family Threskiornithidae; genus Nipponia; species Nipponia nippon. Next base: position 42,127,720 of record NW_028262347.1, on the reverse strand, counting down.
TCAGAAAACTTGTGGGTTGAGATAGGATCAGTTTAATAATTGAAGTAAAATGAAATAGAATAGTAGTAGTAGTAGTAGTAATAATAATAATATAATACAATAATAATATACAAAGCAAGTGATACTTGATACAATTGCTCACCACCTGCCAATCGATGCCCAGCCCGTTCCTGAGCAGCGATCACTTCTATTGGTCTGAGGCTTGTACATTTTTGCCAGGTCTCAGCGTAGCTGACAGAACAACTGGTTGAGTGCTCCTCCAGTACAGAAATTGCAAAAACAGGCCAGGAGGAGAGCTGACACTTTCCTAACTGTTTACAGCTCTCTTATTCCCTTCTGGGTTTTTTTTATTGTACCCAAGTGAAAAAGAACTGGAATTGATAGGAACACATCTACCATGACTTCTATATAAATTTAAAAGTTATTTTTATCTCTAATATGGCATAAAAGACTCAAAAGCAGTGGATTTGTCCCTGAATATTGAAAGTTGTAGAGCTAGTTTTCTTTCTCACATTGTTTTCCTTTCAAATCCCACAGGATTATCAAAGTCTCACCACGAAGAGCTCCCTTCAGTAAACATAGCTTTCCTATGCTACCAGAATAATAAACAAAAGAAGGCAGCCTAGAAAGAGAAATGCTACTTGTCTCATGAAGGAACACAGACACTCAATTTAGTGTTGTTAAGTTGTGCTGAGGTGTGAGATGTCTGTATCAGGGGCTATTGGGGCAGAGTTCTTTGACTGTACAAAGCTGGGATTAATGAGCACCAGCAGGGAGGTGACATTTTACCTCTGTGTGATGCTGCTGAGATCAATAACAGAACAACGTATTCACTCCGGGTGGCCACCGATCTAACAACGTGTTAAGAAACTGGAAAGCACGCAGAAAATAGCTGCAAAATAGCTAAAAGCACAAAAAGGCGCCTTTTTTTCTGACAGATTTAAAGTGTTCAGCCTGCTTCATTTAATTAAAAAAAATGAATTCATAACTTCAACCTCATGGAAGTACTTATACTGCGTCATAAAGAGCTTTTCAATTCAGTACTGGAACATACAATAAGACTCAGTGGCTGGAACTATTTGTAATTAGAAAAGCCCATGCATGATTTTTAATAACGTCAAGGCTTTAACTCCTGGCAAAGATTATGAGGGAAGATGCTGGATTTACCATTTTTTAGTGTTTTCCAACCAATACAGAATATTCCCCCCATAAATATGCCATTGGACTCAACTCAGAGGTAGCTTAGGTTATCCACCACCTGTGGTTAGCTCAGACTCTAAGCACTTGCCCTGCACAACAGGGAATCTCTAAAGGAGCACCACTTTGCACCACCTTGCGCAAAGCAGAGAGATAACCAGTGCATCATTGACTTTTTGGCAGTCACACCACAGTGGAACACGACATCCCAGGGCAGCGTAACCACACTTTTCACAGGAAATCACCGTTTGGAAAGTAGAAACTTAACGGGGATCACATGTTGTAACTGTGTGTTGCAAAAGACAACTTTCTTCTTGGAGTCCGCAATGCTGGCATGCTAAGACAAATAAGGATTTTCTTGGTCTGTTTTTATATAGTGGTTCAGCACACTTTGTAGTCAGCTCTCCACATGCTCCCCACAGTGTATAAGGTCTATTAAGCTAGAGGCAGTGTTTTTATAGCTCCTTAGTGTTCCTCCCGGATCATATCTCCTCTAGATCCCCTTCATTCAAAGTCCCCAGGAGAGTTTGGAGCTACCAAGTCACGGCTTCCCCCGGCTCAGCAGAAGTGTGCTAAAATGCTGCCACCTTGTGCTGATTTGGCAGTAAACCCGGGCTTAGCACTCGGCTAAAAGTTTCCCCGGGACGCGAGGCTGTGCTCCGACACAGGTCTACGGGGAGGCAGACCCGAGAGGTGCCGTTTCTGCCCCGGGGCAGCTCCGCCGGGGCACCTGCACCCAATCTTTCCCCGGCGTCCATCCTCAGCCCCCTGCGACCACATAGCTTTCCTGGACGAAGAAACTGCGAGGGAGAAAGAAACCTCCCTCAATTTCAGCTCCCAGGCTGAGCTCACAGGCAGTTGGAAAGGAAGAAACCCTGATATGAACCAGAAGACTTCTAATGAAGTTAGAGACATGCAGCTCACTCCTGTAACTCTGCTTTTTGTGATATTAATACCGTGAATACTGAACAAACCTGCTCTCTTCATATTGGCAGGAACCTTCCAAGATGCAGAATAGTTCACGAGTTTAGCCTGACTCTCGTGATTTTCTTAAACAGGGTAAAAAGTAACTCCTAAGGAGGTGCTGAAGTCTCTAGGGGGGAACCAGGGAAAGGATGATCTACCTTGTCTTAGTCTATGAGCTGCAATGAATTTATATAGAGCCCGTAAACCAATCTATCCCAGCATCCTCTCTAATAATTAATGGTTATCAGTATCAGCTGCTAAGTTTCTCCCCATGTATAACATTTCACTTTGACACTTTCCTTATTTAAGCTAAAAATAGAGAAGTTCAGACTAATCTGGAGAGATTTTCTAGTATCTGATCAGGAGATCAGACATTAATTATCATTTGAAAGTTATGTATGTGAAACATGAAGTACTGCTTTATGATGAGCTAAACATTGTTTCATCATACTGTTAGTCTAAAAGTTACAGAGCTTATTTCCTTTGACCCAAGAGGGAAACCGATCATCCAGGGACTGTTATGGTCTACCACATTATAAGTCTTAGGTTGCAGGCAAAGAAGTATAAATTGTTACAGCCATTGCTCTGGCTGTCACCCCTTGGCACTGACACTGTTTTGGACATCAAAGCTCAAAGCTGGTTGACAGACTGCATATGTTGCAGCTACCTGCTCACGGACTCTTTCTCCATGTCCCAGTAACAGAGGAGGGCTGAGCTGTAGAGGTGCTGAGTGCCTCACGTGAAGCTGCTGAAAAGTGCAAGAGCTGGGTACTTCCAAGTTGGATTATAGGAAGGCTGCTAAGGAATTCAAAGCAGATGTTGCACAGTTTATCCTCATGAAACGTAATAAACTCTTTGCACAAAATATTCCAGTGGGAATCATCCATAAGATCACATTTTTTTCCCTTATTTCTTGCCCAACAGAAGTCTAATTAACTGAGCAAAGCGCACACACAGAAATAGGCAAGCACAGAGATATCTCCTGATTTGAGTAAAGGTCAGCAACTAACATTAATATTTCTTTTTCTGTTTCATATAGTGCTAATCAACCAAAACACAAGTTACTTCCAGACAATTTTGCTTGCATTAGGTGGAATGACTACATTACTTATTGCTCTCTTGTTTGCAAAGCTGATTTTGCTAGGATGCAAGCAAATTGCAACACTGATGTTCAGTTCAGATAATCTTATTTGGATATTGAGAGTACAGTTGAGTGTGAATGGGTGTGCTAGTCTGTGTCTGAGAGAGATTCAGACAGCAAGGGGAACTGTACTGCCTGGGTTTGCAGCTTAGAGCACCAGGCTGTTGGCCATAGCTGGGACCAACAGGGCTTATTTGGCATCTCCTATCTTTTGCTATCTCCATCATTTTTGCCAGTGGGATTACAGGAGTGGAGAGGACAGTAGGGAGGAGAAAGAAGCAGGGTGCTTTTCACTAGAGAGAGAAGCAGGGGGAGAGAGCAAAGCTTCATTGGATTTTCAGTCTCTTTGTTCCTCCTCACTTCTAAGGATATGCATTACCTGCTCCCACCACCTCTCCTTTCCACAGCTCCCTAGAGAGCTGTGCCAGGAGCCTGCAGTGCTGTATTTGGCTGCCTCCTCCATTTGATTTCTAGGGAAAGGCAATCATTAAAGCTGCTCTTATTGTTCTTGCCTACTTCATGCCATTTGCTTCTCCTGCAGCCCCTCTGTTTATGCTCAACTCCCAGCTACCATTGAAAAACACTGAAAGCTGGACTTTCCAATCACTCTAGTTCTTTCGGGTGTACAGTGAACTCCAAGCACTGGCACCCATTTCTGAGATTCCCTTCCTTCCCGTTGATCATCAGGCATCCTTCTTACCATTTCACTGTGAGCCTTATGGCTCCTGCTGGTTTCTATACACCCTGGTTTCTGAAGTGATTGACAAGGGATCTCTAACATAACCACTAGAGATGGGGTAGGCATCTGCCCTGGCATCCACACACTTTTTCAGATATAACAATGTTCAAGCACCCCAGATGTATGAGATTGGCTGAAAAACTATGACAGCGAAGCATTTTGAGGGGAGGAAAGCTGTGTCTTCTGATTTTGAAGACTTTAAGATTTTATACTTTTTTCCTGTCTAGACAGTCTCAATGTGGATACTTTACTCTGCATTTAATAAAAAAAGGGAGGGCTCTGAAACGGCACAAGTAGTACGAGGGTTAACAACTCTGGGACATCTGACACTGGCCCCTTTGCTCAGAGGGTGGAAAGTAGCCAGCAGTCAGTCTTATACTAACAATGATTTACTTATCTCCATGAATGTTCCAGTAGGTGTCCGTGAGCCTATGCGCAGATGGACTATTTATCGTTCTCTGTGTTTGAGGTGAAGATCTTTGCCCCAGCCTTCTGGTCAGACACTCAGGACATTTCTCAGCCTCTCAGTTGCCTGTATATCATAGCTATGATGCTGCAACCAGAAAAATGAGATAAGCCAGGCAGAACACAAAAAGACATTGCCTGATTCTTCATACTATCTGGGTTTACCTATTGCAAGTGTTACATAATTCAGAACCTTTTTCCATATGTTGAAGGGAAATCCTGAGCTATGGAAAGGAAATCAAAGACCAGAAAAGAACAAAAAAAATATTCTAATTTCCTGCTATAGGTAGCTCTGGGAGGTGTAGATGTGGTTTATGAAATATGATCATGGTAAAAGAAATAGTTTGTGGGAAGGAGTAAGGAGATGGATTAAAAGTATGTATGGGCACCAAACTGCATTTGGTGTCGGGCTGAACAACTGGTTCATTATACTTACCACATGTTACCACATGTTAATTTATTTTCTGTTGGCTAAATAGAACTCCAGCTCTATGCATTTTTTTTCAAGTATCAAAAGGTTATTTATTCTTATTCCAGTGGAACAGGATAGAAATAGGCAACCAGATTATTCATATAACACATGGCTCCTATAAATATTTTGGTAAAGTATGTTTCTATGTGCACTCTCATTTGGCTTAACACTTTTAGTAATTTGTAGATTTTTTTTTTTTTTTTTTTCATATCTAACGTGTTTACACCCCCTGTGTCAAGTTAAGACAGTAAAGAGGGAATCAGCTGGAGGAGATTTTCTTTAATGAGGCTGTTGAGGCTATTTGACCTGTTCAACTGCATTGCTCAGTTCTGGCTGGTGAATTCTGTCCCACTATCCTGTTCCTTACCCTAAATAGTGAAGGAACTTGCGAAGCTATTTCTAACAACAGTACAATACAATCAAATGAAACATCCCTAAGCATTTCATTGTGAAATTTGGAAAATTTTGAGTTTTACTGAGAGGCTGTGAATTTTTACAGATGGAAGCCTCGATCTGGCAAAAACAAAGTAGCTTAACTTATTTGAAAAAGATAAATGTATTAAAAAGGAACATTCTTTACGCTGGGTATTTCAGCTCACAGAGTGGGCCCTCCTGCCTTTCCCTGGAGAAGTGTGCACCACCTACAAGGGCTAACATGAGAGCTGTGGGATGAACGAGCCTGGGGTTCTGCAGGGAAGAAGCCACAGGGCATGGGACCTTGACTGTTTCCTTGGCTAATGACAAGAGACCTAGGTGGATCAGGTGATTTAATGCATAGTATTTAGAACTATTTTCAGGTTAATGTATTTTTCAGTCCAGGTCTTGTTAGAAGCAACTGAGCTTTGAAGGATGCAGAGAGATTTTGTGGCCAGAGAAGCTGTGCTAGGAGGATGTATTCACCGTTTTGGAAATCTACTATTGCTGGTGAGGGCTGCGCGGTTTAAAAAAACACCCCTGCACCCCTTGTCTTCATGGAAAGCTTTCAGACAAAATATTGATTCTTGCTTGAACATTATAGCTGTAGTGACTTCTGTTATTACTATTTTTCTTTCTAATTTTTCACTGGGCTGTAGCATCTTTGATTAAGCAATTTTTCTTTCATGTATCTGCAGTACTTGTAACTCAAGGAATGTTGTAATCTCTTCTTCTCTCCCTCTTTTCCCCTCTCCCTCATTAATATCTTTTTCTGTGGTAACTGCTGTGGTAATTCTTCCTTCTACAAAAACATATTTTTCTCATTTTCAAATGCTAAACTTCACAAAAAATTAGTGAACCTCAGTACTAAGAACTTTACAAATGCTGTCCTCTCTGGTTCACTGCTAATGCACTGGAGCTGTGTTACCAATAAGTCAGTGATTTTTAGCAGAGGGAGTTGCTGTCTGGAATCAAAAGAGGAAAATACACAGCATTTGGATGGGGAAGGCAAGAAACTTAAACACAGGAGGTCATCAAAGGTGTTGAAAGGAGGCAGCTGACAAAGGATCACGTCCCTTACATGTTCTCCCAGGCTTCACTTGCCTTTCACAGAGAGTTCATATGACTGAAACTGTATTAGATCCCAAGCGACCACTCCTCAGCTCTGCCTGGAAACAAAAGCAGCATTGCTCCTGTGCAGATGTATTCAGCAAGACCCTGCCAGTAAATGTGCTCAACAGGAGATGCTGAGGGCAGGGGAGGTAGTGTCCTGAGGCGTTCATGGCTTCAGACTGGCTGTCACTTCACTCTTTCCAAGATTCACCAAAATGAAGGCTCTTCTGTAATTGACCCTGAGGTTTGGTGGCACCAGTATATGGTGAGGCTCTGTGTGCCTCATTGGAAACAGGACTCCCAAGTATTTCTGAGTGATAGAGCTCATGCTCTTACATCCCTACCCTCCATTTCTCAGGTGACACTCTGGAAAAACAGCAAGTGCTATGCTGAGAGGAATGAGTAACTAGAGCAATAGTGTCCTGCTTGTGTCTGACAGACACGTCAGCTTCTTTCTGAGTGCCCCAAAGTCAGAAATGGGCAATTATGAAAGACATCTATCTAAGAAAGGAAAACTTCCTCTCTGTTTTTTTTGTTTGTTTTTTGTTCATTGTTCTGCAGATGACTGCCATTCTAGCTGTCTCTTGCAGAATCCAGCAGACTTCCATTTGCTTGAGAAATACGACCTGTTATTAACGGCTAAGCTCTTTTCTGGGACATGTCATCTATCCTATGCCTATTTCCATGGTTCCTCTGTAGAGGGCTTGAGCCAAGTTTATTGATATCTGTAAGTGACTGGCTTCATTTGTTTTGAAAGAAGCATACAAAGGCCTAAAGAGACTGTCCAGGTTTTGGCTGGGATAGAGCTAATTTTCTTCCTAGTAGCTGGTATAGTACTGTGTTTTGGATTTAGGATGAGAATAATGTTGATAACACATTGATGTTTTAGTTGTTGTTGAGCAGCGCTTACACTAAGTCAAGGACTTTTCAGCTTCTCATACTGCCCTGCCACGGAGGAGGTTGGAGGTGCACAAGAAGCTGGAAGGGGTCACAGCCAGGACAGCTGACACAAGCTGGCCAAAGAGGTATTCCATACCATATGACAACATGCTGAACAAAAAACTGGGAAGGTTAGCTGGGGGGTTGGCTGCTACTTGGGAACTGGCTGGGCGTTGGTCAGCAGGTGGTGAGCAATTGCATTGTGAATCACTTGTTTTGTATATTCTTTTATCATTATTATTATTATTTTCCCTTCCTTTTCTTTCCTATTAAATTATCTTTATCTCAAACCATGAGTTTTACCTTTTTTCCTGATTCTTTCCCCCATCCTACTGGGGGGGAGTGAGCAAACGGTTGTGTGGTGTTTAGCTGCCTGCTGGGTTAAACCATGACAGAGACAACAAAAACCGAGAACCTTGCCTCTTTTCTCTTAACTATGGCAATATTCTGGTACTGTATGAACAATGTTCCTTCAAAGGTGATTTCCACATCTTCACCTAAATTCAGTTATCAATTTAAAAAAAGGTGCAAGGAAGTTAATTGTAGTTAATTCAGGTTTGAAATAAGTTAGATCAATCCTATGATGCAAAAAATACAACACTAGATCCACCTTCTTCGTTGAAAGTATTCTAATGTGAAATTTTACAGTCTCTTATAAGTCAACAGCAGTTATCAGTACCAGATACGGACATCCACATGAAGACAGTCATTGCAGAAACTTTTTTACATTGTAAAGGGGCCCAAACAGAGCTTTTGATATAAAACTAAGACTGAGAATTTCTCTGTAGATCTGTAAGAAATGGTCCTGTTTTCTGTGGTAAATATAGTAGCATTTTTGCCACATTGTCCATTACAAATGGAATACCTTACTTTTTAAAGACTCAATCTTTTTGCAGATTTATCTCTATAAATAAACCCTCTTAATTAACTGCCCTTGTTTCAGCTGGGATAGAGTTAATTTTTCTTCCTACTAGCTGGTCTAGTGCTGTGTTTTGGATTTAGTATGAGAATAATGTTGATAACACATTGATCTTTTAGTTGTTGCTAAGTAGTGCTTACACTAGTCAAGGACTTTTTAGCTTCCCATGCTCTGCCCAGTGCATAAGAGGCTGGGACGGGGCACAGCCAAGACAGTTGACCCAAACTGGACAAAGGGCTATTCCATACCGTATGACGTCATGCTCAGCATATAAACTGGGGGGGGAGTTGGCCAGGGGGCAGCAATCGCTGCTCAGGGATGTGCTGGGCATCAGTCAGTGGGTGGTGAGTAATTGTATCATGTATCACTTGCTTTGTATATTATTATTGTATTATTATGTTGTTATTATTATTACTACTCTTACTACTATTCTATTTCATTTTACTTCAGTTATTAAACTGTTCTTATCTCAACGCACGAGTTTTCTGACTTTCACCCTACCAATTCTTTCCCGCATCCTACTGGGGTGGGGGGAGTGAGCGAGCGGCTGTGTAGTGCTTAGTTGCTGGCTGGGGTTAAACGACGACACTAACCAACCTGAAATCAAAAGATCGTATGATAGGTAGTGATATACCTAGAAGCATATGGATTTGCAATCTGTGGAGGGCAGGAATTTTAAAATTTGGCAGTTGTATTTGTACTATAGTGTTTTTACTTGTCTGTTCGTGAGGGATCTTGGACAGGAGATAACCCTCATGATTACACTGCTCACTTCATCTCTGCTCTGTGCCTTTTAGATGGAGGCTGAACCAGTGGTTCTCACTCATTTAAATTAAGCCTTATGTCAACATATCTTCTTGATTAGGAATGCTTACTAGCATTTGTAGACAAATACTATGCTTCAAAACAGTCCTTTGAAAGGGAAAACTATTGCTCAGCTGATCATAGGAAGAAAGAATAATGTGTATGTATACAAGTATTTGTGTCCCTTCCACCCCACATATACTTATACACATATATATATATATATATGTATATATCAACCATGGTGCACTCTTTCTGTCTGCTGTAGTCTAAACATAGTTGTGGAGAGTATATTAAGCAATTGTTAAGAATATTTGTGAAAATGATGGATGTGCCGCCATACCAATGGTTCCTCCAACTAGAGTATTACAAAGTACGTAAGGTTTTTGCCCTGTCCCGTCATCGTTGGACCTCTGCTTCCACAGGTGGGACAATAAGCAAGCCCTGATGTGTAGCTGCTGCCTTGGAGCTGATATTGTAAATCCTAGAGAGAGAGCACAACTCCAGCAGAGCAGAGCTGGCTGGTGTTCAGCCACTTAGAGCAGAAGCATCTTGGCGAGGAAGCCTCTCTTCAAAAGACAGTGCATAGATATAAAACATAATAAATTAACACAGACAAACTCAAATACATTTAAGAAGTGCCTTCATTTCAGCTGTGATCCTGAATTTTGTCTTATTGATTCATTTATCCTTGTCTACTACCTCCTGCACATTTTTTCTCCTTCATCACATGCTTTTACCCTCTGAGTTGTAGCGGTTTCATATATTCGGCATTCCTATTGTTCATGTACTCATATCTGCTTCCTATTTTTTAGGTTCTTTCTCAAGCATTTTATACAGTGCTTTAATATAATTTGTGTTGCTCTTTCTTTCCTTCTTTCCCAGAATATTTGTTTTTAATTACTGCTAATGTTGTCATATATGCATGCAATACTTGAAGGTGCAGTCTTATTGAAGTTGAGTTATGCTGAGGAGTGAACAATAATGAATTCTGAAGCCATAGTGGGTTTTTTGTCTATTATAGCCTTGCATATGCCTGAAGATTTTTATTATAGATGTCACAGACTACTAGTTCAAAAACATTTAAATCAAAGGGTATATGTGTTGCTTAATGTTTGGGATGTAGCAGGCACTTCTCTTAGAAAACTTACGAGAACTGCATACATAAAACACCCAGAAAAGAGGCAGAAGAGTTGCAACAGTTTCACCATCAACTCTCTTTGATGAAAGGAGAGCATCACTCTGTCTCCGTGACCTTGTCTCTGCAGCTGCACTGCATGAATCTGTTTTTTGACGCTTCAGTTTCCCTAATCATTGGAATTGTTCTCCCTAGTGTGTATGATGCATTTAGAGTGCTGGCAAGACTTTACAAAAGTGACTAATCATTACTAATGTGGGGACATTAAACACAAAGGAGACAAACCTGGATGCTGAATGAATTTGATATATCCAGTCAAACATTATCTATCGCCTTTTCTCTAAATTAATAATTAAAGAATGAAATTAACACCCTCAAGCAGCTGAGGACTGAAATTTAACTTGCCTTAAAATTGCTAGAGGCTAGAGGAATGCATATTCAACACTTTATACATTATTCCATTTATTTTCCTTTTGGTGAAGTATAATGTTTTCTTTACAAAATATCAGAAAACAGTTTTCAGATTTTTTTTTTAATAGCCTCTTAAAATACCTCATCATCCCTTCCCCAATGTGACATATCTTTACTGTCCAGGTGTTAGTTCATACTTCTCAAGGAGAATATGATATGAAATTCTCTGGGACTATAGTGTGTTGTCTCACTTTGGAAAGCACATAGTACCCAGCAAGTTTTAAAAGAAAAAAATAGGTTTGCATAACTGGTTAGGATGTTTGAGGAAGTTACTTTTCTTTGAGGCTGCTGGTATATTGGGAGGGGAAGACATTTTGCGGGAAAAGCTTGTTTTTGACAAGAATTTCCTCAGATCCAGGGTGGAATTTCTGCTCCAGGAGGTAAAACCTACTTTATGATGAGATATATCATTCATTCCAGTTTATGAAAAGTCCTTAATATCTAGCAGAGATCCAAAACAGTAGAGTAGTGATTTTGACCTGGGGCTGTCTACAGGCAAGATAAAGAGTCTAATAATAAGGCAATTAACACTTCTATGGGGTTATCAAAAACTCTGTCTCCAATATGAAATCTCATTCTGTTGGAAAGCCAGTAAAATACTGAAATCCTTCACTTTTTTTCTTTAAATAGAGGTCTTGTTTTCTTGCACTGTCTAGTTCTGAGCACGGAACACCTTATTTTGTCAGAAGCCTTCAGTGCAGGGACATAATGTTGAGTGGTCTTCACACTACTGAAACAGTGCAACTCTTCCCCAGGGAAGAGCAAAGGGAAAAAATGAAATAAAAACCCCCAAGGAAATAATGGCTGCCACTTTGGTAGTGTAATTGTAGGATGGACAACCACTCCAAGCATTAAAGTAATTCTCCCTAGTCTCTCTACCACCAGATTTTCTGCTTTTGTGAATAGGTCATGTTGCTGCCATTTTTCATGAATGAAGAGTTTCCCTGGCTAGGTTTGTTGTTTTGTCTCCAGTGAGATGTCAAGTGAGTAGCTTGCATGATGAAGACTTCATGTCCTAGCTTACCTGTAAGTGCTGTGAAAAAGCCAGTTCTAGGGATGTCCCATCAGCAGCACCACAAGAATGCCAGGGGCTGGTCATTGGCATTCAACTCTGGGCAATGCCAATTAGCACTGAACCTCTGTGTGTCATCCTCTTTTCCTACCAAAAGTTCTCACCTGACTCTTCCCCATCCACAGCTGTAGTTTAATATATTTAATATGAAGCGAAAAATAACAGCCAGCAGGTAAATGCAGACATTCTATATTTGTCTGTGTACAAGTTGCTGTCCATTCATAAATCACTAGCAATCCCAGAGGACTGCACAAGTTAGATTTTCAAATGAGAACATGTTCCTAAAAGCAAAGAACCTCATTTTTAGAAGGGGCAAAGTGTCTACATTTTGAAAATCAGCATCTCTAAGGCATTCCATGAGATGTACACCAAAAGCTAGGTATCCAAAATCATGGGTCCTGGTCAAGTCGATAGCACTCTGATCAGAGCTTAGATTCCTTAAAAATCACACGTCCTGCCGGACTGTGAGTAATGCTGTCTATATGTGACAGCAGATAAAGGTGTATGACATTGACACAGCAGTACAAATTAAATTAAATATTTGAGTAGTAGTCAAACTGATTAAAAAAAATAGAAAGCAAAAGTTTAATTTTTATTAAAACTTATGATATCTGGATAAAAGATATGTAAAAAGAAGTAGTATAGACATCATTAAAACACCCAAGAGAAAGAAACTACCATGCAGCAGAAGTCTCACAGGTAGAGGTCAGAAATGATTATCAGACCTCTACAGAAGCTGTGTTGATATTGGCAGTGGAGCTAGTGAAAAATTTCACTCCACTCTGCATTACTTCAGAAATCACTGAATGATTTATACCTCAATTGCCTTATTCACTTGGCATGTTTATGGACAAGTCAAAACCAGACTGACCTTAAAACCAAACAGTCTCCAGATTGGGAAGGAACAAATTGTACTACGTCACAGATTTGTAGCAGCTCCCATATTGATGGATTACAAAGCCACCTTGCAGATTATATGTGCATTAGTCACCTTAGCCAGCCTTGTCTTTTGTGGCCACAGTGTGACAGAAAGCAAGAAGAGAATGATCCACTCAGCATTCGAAAATGAAGATGGAACTGGAGTTATTGAATTAATTTGTTCTTGTAGATGTGAAGTGTGATGTGGAATTGATAATTAACATATGTGATTAGGACATCAGCAACAGCTCTGCATAAGCTCCAGTAGTGACTAAAGGAATAAGAAAATGGTCCCTAGCACAGTGGATGAAGATGCTGCAGTGTTTTTGTAATGTAGAGCTTTTGTGTTTGGAGCTTCTACCTACAGTGCTGCAAGGAAGTTGAATCTGCCCTAGAGCGTCGTGCTCCTGAAAACACTAAAAAGTCAGTGATAGTTGTGTTTCTATAAGTTTGTGAAGTAGAGGTAAATATGAGACAGAAAATATGACAAGCCTGCACATCTAAATTAGGTTGCTACATATTATGGTTCACATCAGCCAGTCCTAAGAAATTTGGTCTGTGTCAGAAACAGGAGCTTCACTAAAAGCATCCTTCTCAAACGAAAATCAGAGGATTGCAGCAAGATGAATGACCAGTCATTTTGACTACATAACAGAAGCAACATTTTATAATTTTAGTGAAAATGAAAGAAAAGAATAAAGGGAAATAAAAGATGACAAGTGAGGGAAGAACAGTTCTCTGAAATCTAGTTTTCTGACAGGTGCCCTTATACTTTCATAAATGTGAAACTGATATCTCAACCCAACCTCATCAATTACATATAAAGGACAAATGATACAGAGCTTCAGTGCTTTTTAATCATTGCAGTTGACTCATCCTTGCAATGGACTCGATTTGCTCCTCACAGTCCAGTTGTGATTAACCTGCAAGAAACTAAAACCTACTAGACAGAGACGCATATAAGAAAAACTCCACTGAAATCAGTGCGTATTGTCTAACTTACTACAATGGCTATCTGCTAGCATCCTTTTTTAAGGATCCCCATTAAATTGCTAAAGCCTTTTTATTCTCTTCCTTTGAATGTCAGCCAAAATTTTCATTTTGTACCATTTTTGCAAATATTTTTAAGCTATTCATTTCTGGGTTTTAGAAAAAGAAAATGACACAGATGTGAGGGCATTAAACCCTGAGGCACAATCTCCTGTTGCCAAATTCTCTCTCATGCTGCACTTTGCATTTGTTTCTTCTCAGGAGCCAGCTCTGTTGGTTTTCAGCACGAGGTCTTTTGAACACTCTCTCAAGTCGGCATCCTGCAACTGTACAGAACAGAGTGCAGGTAGGATTTGTCTGTGCATGGCAATACACTGAGAAAGGGCTATGTTAACCTCAGCAGAGCTGCATGCTAACACAGCCAGACACTTTTCCTACCAGAGCCAGCCTGTTCAGAATGAACCTTGTCCTGAACAAGGCTGTACCAGACATGTAACTTTAAATCGTGCACTTGCAGTGGTTGTTCTCTGCTCATCAGGACCTAAAGAATCAGTCCTTATTCACTCTCAGAAGTGTATTTTCAGAACTGCCTCTACATAAACCAAGAGTTTGTGTCTTGTCCACGTGTACGTTCTTGAACTTGTGCTTGCGAGGATGACAGGGGTGCATGCACTCAAAACAAAGACAAGTGGCAATCTAAAACTATCTGTGCTCAATGCAGCTGTGAGTGAGAACCTAGTTGTTTACAGGATGCCAGAGATGACATTTTCAAAGTCAGGTTGGACTGACCCAAACGGTTCTGTGATTCTATGGTTCTATGATGCTGGCTACAGAACATCTTTGCATGCTGTTGGCCTTAAGTGCTGCTGTGCCTTAATCTCAGCCGCCTGAGGGGCCATCAAGGCTGGAAAAACCCTGGCATTGAGCAAAAGTACCTGTCACTTAGAAGATGTCTGTAGAAAACATGAGCTTTTGTTCTAGAGAGAGAGGATTATCGGCTTCATGAGAGAGGCATCTCAACGGTGCAGAATGAACTAAAAAAAGGGAAACACAGTGTAAACATTGCAGATTTTGTAATGGTCATATGAGACATCAACCTTCTTTGCACATTGCCCCTGCTCCTCCTTCAATGGTGCTGTGTAATGGCAGTTCCAGTAAAAAGGAGGACAGCATATTAGAAATCATTATGCATAAGGAACTGGCAGCTTCTAGAGTGTTTTTGGAAAAAGCTCTGCTTAGCCAATGAAGCTTTCTGCCTATCAACAAAAGCTTTCAGGAGCGATCCTAAACCAAAATCCATAGAAAGGACTAAAAGGGAGATATCCACCATCTGGAGTCAGGTACCTAGGAGATATATATATACTGGCTGGCGTAAGAGTAGATTTATAGAGAAAAACAGCTGGTGCTGACCATCTCACACCAACTTCCATTCCAGGTATTATTTATTTTTATTCTGGATTAGTTCTAGTCTGGTCTTATGGTCTAAATGACCATTTACAGCTGGAGTGTCGTATGTGAACTCCTGAAGATTTTCTCCCTGTTTAGTTTTTTTCCAAAAGCAATCCAATTCATGCACTCCTGGTATGCACACCATTTCATGCACATCATTTCCTGGTAATAAGCATGGAAGCACAGTAAGTGGGGCCACTGGGATAGTTACTTCAGAAGTGTACCTCTGTTTGCAACTAAAAGATTTGTGTGTATAAGCTACAGACGGTGTATAGGAAGATGTATGTGTATGAAGTCTATCAAAAGCATATTGCTGAGCAAAGTCACTGAAGCTAAGGTCAGAAAATGTTGCTGTGAGATGTGTGTGTCTTAAACCTCATAATATTTGTGGTGTCTTAGCTTGGTCTTAAGAAAGGAATTTCCCACCATTGGGAATTGCAGCGCATTATAATTTCCTGTAGAGGTGTGCTCTCAAATACCTAGTAAACTGATTTTATGTAACAAAATAATATATACCTTCTAGGGAAGAATATACATTTAACAATACCTATTCTTATGTGAATGAAAGACCTATCTAAAATTCACATATCACAAGAACAGTTACAAAAGAAAGCAACAAGACGGCCAATTATATGAGCAAGGAGCTAAAGGATGAAGAAGGCAAGTTGCTGTCTTGCTTGCCTAGTGTGCGCTGAGGCTCTAAGGGCACTACCAGGCTGGACTGGCACTGACACCCATCTATTATGAAACATATATTAGTTTGTTTTCTTGCTCATTTATGTTTTCTGCTAATTTTTACGTTGTGGAAAGGTTGATAAAACATGTGTGCCATCGTCCTAATTTGATAAGCTATAAATTGTAAACCAGAAGTTTAGATCTTTAATCCCCTGCTTACAGATCTGAAAGCACAGACTCTTTTGTCTGGGGCTCAAGCTGTTGTTGCCCGCCTGCTGTGAGGCACTGAGGGAATTTCTGTACTCCCAGCACTTGCTCAAATGTCATGTTGAAAGTCCATTTGCAAATTTCTTCTCTCCCTCTGATATTGTTAGCCATTAGCTCTTCAAATCAGGTTGTGATACGCAGGTTCCAACGAAGGTCCCCATCACAGGACTTCTCCATCATAGAAGGCCCCACTCCCGTTGCTTTTTGCAGCAACTTCTGTGCAAAGGAGTTTCCCTGGGAGAGCTATAAGACACTGGCACACCTTTTTAGAGTGCGTCATGAGAAAATCCTGGCCTCTTTGCAAAGTGCATGAAATGCTGCTTATTTCTTCTTTGCTTATTTCCCTAGGGGCGCTTTTTATACTTGGGAGTTCTTTAGATGGAATTTTCTCCCTCACTGGCAAAACACACTTTTTAGTCCTTATCTCATTTCATGCACAATGAAGAGACAGACCTTTGTGAAATGAACATTACCGCCCATTTCACATGTAGAGTAGATATTTGCAAATGTCCAGGGCCAGGTTTAGATCTTCTTAAGTGCCTTATTTTGAAATACAGGGAAGTGCCAACATTTTTTAACCAGCTACTTTTACATTTAACGTATTTCAGAAATGATGGGAAGGAGGACACATTCTGTCCTGTGCTGCCAGCAGCTGGAAAAATTACAATAGCTATTGTATCAGAACCAAACAGAAGCTTGAAATAATTTGTTAGCCTTAGTCAATAGAGTGAGAATTTCTGTGTCTATATACAAACTTATAAAGCTCGTGGGCTGGGTGAGACTTAGAAGAACTGCGTTTTAATCCTGACAGCTCCTTGTGTTAACCATGGAAACATGGCTTTCATCCTTCTTTCTTCTTCCCATTTGGTATATCTGTCAGAATACAGCTTTACCTGTCTAACAGAAGGGCATACTGAGCTGACTCAGAACCTTTAAGGGCTATAGCGCAGAGAAAGAAAGAAAGGTAAAAGCAACGGGGATAGCATCTGTGTTTGCAAAGTGAAAACCTGGGTTTCATCTTTTCCTTCTTTTTATTACCTGTATTAGTCACTACAGTCAAGTAAAATCATGAAGTGGAAAATGAAATTAGGGATACACTCTGCACTTGGGATTTGGCGATAGGTTAGTGTAGAAAATAATTCGCAAATTGCAGTCGAGCTTCTTTTAAGAATGAACATATTTTAGAGGAAATCCTGAATATTGTTCAGGAATATTGTATCCCTTAGCTTGTCTTAAACTCTACAGTTTAAGTGACTATTCTGCTGTCTTTAAAATGGCATGAATCTTTCAATACAGTGAATGAAGACCTATCCCCTGGCAATATAAAAAACTGCACTGATTAAACATGATGTTTGTCCAGACCTCATGTGATCAAATCATTGTGAAACTTGTGGGCTGTGTGTATTAGAGTTCTCCAGTACTACTTTAAAGTAGTTAATTAACCTTCCTCTAGAATGATGGTAATCATTTCTGCACACTCTGCTTGTTGTATCCCTCATTATTACCTTGATCTTGGGTATCCTTCGAGTTCAGTGCATGATTTAACAATAAAGTCATACTGTAACACTTTACCCAAGCTGTTTATGGGGTCTGCTTCAGTTTGTTTGTAGTCATAAACATTATAACAAGCAACACCAGACTCACTAAGGTTCACATTTTCTTTCTTCCTATTATAAAGTTGGTTTTAGTCTTTACAGCTTCTGGCTCTATGGGTTAGCTATCAAACTTCCATCAAGGCACCTCATTCAAGACACCTCATGACAAGGAGAAAACAAGGTACAAAAGAGCATCACTAAAAATAACTGGATGAAATTGAGAAGTGGAAGAGGGGTCTGGTGATAATGAGATAACTAAGCAATGGTAAAACATTTTAGAGGTGATGACTTCAGGGAAACTGAGAAGACCCAAGCCCAGATTGATCCTCCTGTGTTGAAAATGCCTATCCAAGAAGCATGGGTTAGGTACCCAGCTGCTCTACAGTCCCCTTATGGTCAGTCAGTGCAGGGTGACCACCAACACTGCCAATAACTGGGTCAGTGCCCTGAGATCTGAACAGCTTCTCTGGGTCACCTGATGCACACTGTGGTGTGCTCAGTACTGTCAGAGGTAGCTTGTTCTCCAGAGTGTGATCAATGGGCAATAGTGAGAAAGAAGACCTGCAAACACATCAAAAAGGAACCTCTGAGGCTTTGGGAAGATAGTGGTTTCTGGTCTGTTTGGTAGTCTGTAGACAGACTGCTGAAAAACTCCACTTTTGTCAAGCTGACAAGACTTTTGCTTTGACTGTAGGGTCAAAAAATATTAATTCATCAACTTGGTGATCTGTGAAGGTTCAGGGGTATCTTTATTTGGATAAAAGGTCAAGGATAACCTGATTCACTAAGTGAATAAGCCAAACCCAAGATTGCAAACACCAGAAACAATCACCCAATGGACTTCAGATTTGTTTCTTTTACAGATTAAGCAATTTATTCTCCTTCTTCCCCTTGACTGTAAAATGAAACAAAGGATGTTTCACAGGGGAAACCTATAATATTTACTGGGTTTGCAATCTTCCTTAGAAGCAGCTTTTTTAGCATATATGAAGTCATGATTATTCTGATACTAGTAAGAAGAAAAAAGAATGCAAGGAGGGAGTGAAAAGAAAATAACTTGCTTTTAAACGTGAGTGGAGAAAAATACTACAAAACCAATCCTAGTCCCTAAAAGTGTTAAGAAAGTATTAACACCGAGAATAAAGCTTCTGCCATTTCACATTATTTTTCCTATATGCCAGAGTTTCTTTGGATTCTACCTAGCAAAAAACAAATATCTCCATACTCAGTGGAAATGTAATGCGCTTTTCAGTCTTTCAGAAGTTTGAAACTGACAAAATAAAATTAATCCAGTAATTTCACTCTTAAACTTGACTTTTGCTCACACCAACCTCCCTCTCACCCTGCAACCCCGAAGTAATTCAATACTTATCAGTTTCTGGTGTTGCAAAGGCCAATTGAAGTTGCAGATGAATTTCAGGTCAGAAACTGAGATTATTTCTTTGCAATTGTGAGCTACTTTCCTGTGTTATGCTATGCCCAGCTCATTGTTTCCCTCAGTCTTTCACATTCATGAATGCTAGCGTTTGTCCTTCTCTTCTCTAAACAAAACATTTCAAAAGAGGGAAAAGACTACAGAATGTTTTTAATGACCTCACGCTAACAGAACTATTGACATTTATTAGTCACCAAACAATCATTGGTGCTCTTCTCCTTCCCTTTTTTATTTTATATGAATGTGCTGCTTCTGTTCTACTGTGAAGAGTTTTGTATGATTTCCACACAAATAAAAGCAGAGATGATTTTTTTTTTCCCTAACAGATAAGCTGTACTTAGTGTGAATTTTGTTGATAGCACAGTAGGATCAAGGTTTAGATAAAATTAAATCACAAAGGATGAAAAGCTCAATGGAGGTTAGAGATCAAACAAGTAAAGGAAAGCTGATTTTTTTTTGTGCTGAGCTACTTCAAATTCTCAGAAGCAAAGAAGAGAAGTGTATGCCTGAGGAAAGAAAAATTAGTTCTGGATAAAGCTTCCACAGAAATCTTTGATGTTCTAAAAATAGAAAAAAATCTCCAAACTTTTAGTAGACTAAATTCACCTGTAAACATGTACATAGGAGGCTGCACTCTGTCTTCCCTCCTCACTTTTTCCTCACCCCATCATGAGTAAGGGTGGTGGAATTAGTTCTTCTAGTAGTATCAATTCTTTAAGGAAAAGGTGTTCCAAAATCATCCTAGTATTACATAGGGCTGTTTTTCCACCCTCACTGGTTCATGAAAAAATAGTAAATAAATAGACAAACTCAGGTTTATTAGGACATAGTTCAAACATTCAAATAACCTTTCTAACACTGCAAAGCTGACAAAGGGTCTCTTGAGCTTTCAGATGGAGATATCTGAGCATGCTTACAATGGTTGCTTTTCTGGAAAGAAGTCAGAAAAGTCAGTCAGGGAGGATTTCAGGACTATAAGCATCAGGGCAGGTTGAAGAAGAGCTGGATGGGTTCTCTGCAGGAATACTGCATGTTTTGTCTGCACAGGGTGGACCAAAGATAAGTATTGAGCAAGGCTTAGACTGTCCTTTGGAGCCAGAGATCAAAAGCAACCTAGCCTGGGCACCCTCTGTTAAAGAAAGGAAGAGCCTAATGCTGAGGACTTAACCAGTCTCAGTGATGGCAAGCACCTGCCCTTCATTAGCTGTGACACCGTGTATCTTTTTCCATTTGATACCTCAGGTAAGCATAATTAAATGCAGCCTGAAAGGATGCCAGTAATTGATTTGAGGCACTGTTAGGTAAGCTGCTTATTTTTAGTCTTTTTCTGGGTGTGTGCAACAAATCAATGCTACTTTGGCTGTCTTTAAAGCTACTAACAAAAATATGGAAGCTATATATAAATAGCCGGACTGCCTGCTGATTTAGACAATGCCCTGCTACTACTTTTGTCCCAAATTAGAAATGCTGAGGTCTGGCGGCTGTCCAGCTCTGTATATTCTTGAACAGTGTCTGCAGTACAATGATGTTGGGTGCTGCTCCTTCCCTGCAGAGCAGCACACCTTTGGGGGCTCTGAGTTCAGAAGGAGCCTGGGAGTAACACACTATGCAGAAGGGGAGGCCAAATGCTCCAGAGAGCGCTGTATCATGTGGAACAAAGAGGAAAAAAATGCTTTACTGTGAGATTCAGACTCAGAATAGGCTAACAGACACCTGAAGGACAAGAGGACAGACAAGGCTATTTAGAAACCAGCAGCATGGGAGGCTGAGGCACACTAGCTGCACTGTGTTAAGCCTTTCCTCCTCAGTTCCTCCCAAGACCTGTCTAACGTGGATTCAAGGGCCTTACATGTTTTTTGATCACAGCACCCACCAGACACAATCCCTCATGGTGTGCCAAAAGATCACAAAGTAAAAATTGAGTAAGGAAGAACAAAAGAAGTTTGTACGTCAGAGCAGGGTTTATTTGCCAGTGAAAGGGGCATACCTCATCATGGAAAATTACAGTGAGAAAATATAAATGGCATAAGCATTTAAAAAGTAGTTAAAGGCCAAAGTTGAGGTGTCAAAACCAACCTCAGTTCTTCCCTGGAGTGCTTCAGGGTATCTTACCTTCACACTGTTAAGGGTTAAGAAGAACCTTTCCTTCTTAGCAAACTGTACCAGTATATTCTGCTATTAAGACTTGTTGTACCTTTTTCTTTGGTGTGATTATTGACCTTTGTCAGGCATAGGTGTAAAAGTGCAATCACTTGGGCTTAATGCAGTACTGTACAGTAGTCTTTGATTACAAGGATCATGCACCATTTCTCAAATAACAGAAGAGATATTATGCAAAAGAATGACCCTATTATTGTTAAACAGGACTGAAGAAGTCTACTCTTAAATGTGGTGCACTGAAATACTTATGGGGAAATTTTGCTCAATCAGATGAGAAGAAAGAAAGAAACATTTCAGAAGCATCTTACTTTGTTTTCTTCATCTTAATTATCAGGAATGGTTTCTCTAATAGAGTACATTTTAACCAAAGAATCAGCCTGCTTCAGTAGCTGTCCAAATACAGAACAGAACAAATAATCTCATTGCTATGGTCTACTCTGACTAGGGGTGATGTGGAATGCTGACTAGGAATTTTGCATCTGAGTCTTTGCTGAATGTACCAACAAAAGCACAGAGTACAAAGTGGTGTCAGCTTGTGAGTGGCAGTGAGTAGCAGTCTGTGTTCTGGCTTCTCTCTTTGCTTAACAAAATATGAGCACTTAAGATCTTCTTTAGACTTCTATAACAGATGTCAGGTTCAAACTGATAAAATAAAGAGAAAACATTTTTTCCCAGACCTTAAAATTTCTGTGTTAATTGGCCCCATCTGGCTATGCCATTCAGGCAGAAATATCTCTGAAAACTCTCCTGTTTGCCTGCTGGTCACATCTGAGAATGTCTCTAAACAAGTAAAATGCTCTAGTGTTATGTTTTTTGATGTCTGGTATCTCATAACATGTATTCTTTATGTTACCTTTGCATTACTGTCTTTGGATACATATACATAATGACACACTTAGACATCTCATGCAAAATGATTCTTGCTGAGATTCTGTGATTCAGTCACCTTTTTCTGGACCAGTAAAGATAAAGATGGTTTGTGTTCTTTAGTCTGCTTCTGTTTTTATAGTTTTGGTTAGGCTACCAGAAGATGTACTTGGCCACTGTTATCTTTAAAAGTCTACTGTTATCTTCACCCCTCAGGTATTCATAGCTTTACCCTTTATCCTCCATACAGCATTTTATGGTCACATCTCACAGCTCAGTGAAATGCAGCTATGTGCTGAGCTTTTCTTTATAAGATCATAGAATCATAGAATCATAGAATCGTCAAGGTTGGAAAAGACCCTTAAGTTCATCGAGTCCAACCGTCAACCTAGCACTGCCAAGTCCATTTATACCATGTCTTCAAGCAGCATATCTATCCATTCTTTAAATACCTCTAGGGATGGAGACTCAACCACTTCCCTGGGCAGCCTGTTCCAGTGCCTGACTACCCTTTCGGTGAAGAAGTTTTTCCTAATATCTAACCTAAACTTCCCCTGGCGCAGCTTGAGGCCACTTCCTCTCATCCTATCACTTGTTAGTTGGGAGAAGAAACCGACCCCCCACCTCGCTACAACCTCCTTTCAGGTAGTTGTAGAGAGCAATAAGGTCTCCCCTCAGCCTCCTCTTCTCCAGACTAAACAACCCCAGCTCCCTCAGCCACTCCTCATAAGACTTGTGCTCCAGACCCTTCACCAACTTCGTTGCCCTCCTCTGGACACGCTCCAGCACCTCGATGTCCTTCTTGTAGTGAGGGGCCCAAAACTGAACACAGTACTCGAGGTGCGGCCTCACCAGTGCCGAGTACAGGGGCACTATCACCTCCCTGGTCCTGCTGGCCACACTATTCTTGATACAGGCCAGGATGCCATTGGCCCTCTTGGCCACCTGAGCACACTGCTGGCTCATGTTCAGGCGGCTGTCAGCCAACACCCCCAGGTCCTTTTCCTCCAGGCAGCTCTCCAGCCACTCCTCCCCAAGCCTGTAGTGTTGCCTGGGGTTGTTGTGACCCAAGTGCAGGACCCAGCACTTAGCCTTGTTGAATCTCAGACGGTTGGCCCCGGCCCATCGATCCAGCCTGTCCAGGTCCCTCTGCACGGCCTTCCTACCCTCCAGCAGGTCAACACTTCCACCCAACTTGGTGTCTTCTGCAAACTTACTGAGGGTGCACTCAATTCCCTCATCCAGATCATCAATGAAGATGTTGAACAGGACCAGCCCCAGTACTGAGCCCTGGGAAACACCACTCGTGACCGGCCGCCAACTGGATTTGACTCCGCTAACCACCACTCTCTGGGCTCGGCCATCCAGCCAGTTTTTAACCCAGTGTAGAGTGCACTTATCCAAGCCGTGTGCAGCCAGCTTCTCCAGGAGAATGCTGTGGGAGACAGTGTCAAAGGCCTTTCTAAAGTCCAGGTAGACAACATCCACAGCCTTCCCCTCATCCACTAAGCAGGTCACCTTGTCATAGAAGGAGACCAGGTTAGTGAAGCAGGACCTGCCTTTCATAAACCCATGCTGGCTGGGCCTGATCCCTCGGTTGTCCCGCACTTGCTGCATAATGGCACTCAAGATGATCTATTCCATGACTTTCCCTGGCACCAAGGTCAGGCTGACAGGCCTGTAGTTCCTCAGATCCTCCTTCCGACCCTTCTTGTAGAGGGGCGTCACGTTTGCTAGTTTCCAGTCATCTGGGACCTCCCCGTTTGACCAGGACTGCTGATAAATGATGGAGAGTGGCTTGGCCAGCTCCTCTGCCAGCTCCCTCGTTATCCTCGGGTGGATCCCATCTGGCTCCATGGACTTGTGCACATCCAGGTGGAGAAGCAGGTCAGTGACTGCCACCTTTTCAACAATGTTAATACATTGGCCAACACCAGGCCAGTAAAAGCCCAGTACAACTGTCATCCTTGGTGGGAGATGGTGTGAGTGAGTTCATGATCCTATAGCATTTCCAGTGTTTTACTCTCCTGTCTATCACTGGGTTGTACCGAGAGACTTGTATTCTGGCTGCTGACCTGAAATCTGTTTATATTAATTGTAAAATAGAAGAACAGCCTTTGGATGAGAGCTCAATCCCCCTTTTATCCACAAACCTAGCAAATCATGTTCATTTCTTCAGGCCTAAGGAGACTTCAGACTTTCACCACAAGATGGAACAGTTTCAACTGGAAGGATGGAAAATAATTCATCTTATTGTAGCCTTTACCTCAGTGGTTAGGACTCTGACAAAGGAGATTTGAGAGTCCTGTCAAACCAGGGAGAAGATTGTCCTGGGGCACACCATATCCCGTGTGAGTGTAGTAACTACTTGGTCTTTATGGAAAAAAGACAGCTGCAACTTGGACAGAGCACTGGTATGTAAGTCCAGAAGAGCATTTCAGACTGTGAATCTTTTAGCTGTAAATAGTTCTTTCCTGCAACTTGGAGACGGATCTCCAAATGTTGCAAAAATATAGGACTTTTATGTGTTCAATTCAACTTTTATCTGGCTTAACAAGTTCCCTAATCAGTGTTTGGACAATTTTGCATCCTGCTTTGAAGTACCTATTTCTTCCCATGTATGGAGGCCTTTGTGCTCAGCTAGTGGAGTGGATTCAGATCTATGCCTTGTCTAGAACAAAATTAATTAGATAATGAGATGCTTAAGAGCCCTTTTGGTAGCCTCAAGTAATTTATCAAGATCACAAATGCACTTTATGGCAGAGAACACCACCCTTTTACACTACAAGTTCATCCTCGTCTCAAAGGTGCAGTTGGCTTTGTGTTGTGTTGATTGTGTTGTGCTGTGTTGAAGCTAGGCTCCCACTAGACTGCACTTGCCATGAAAAGCCTGGTGACAAAGGAGGAGAAGTTCATTTAAGATGAACATGAAAGAAGGAGGGAGGAAAGCAGACCTTTAAAGTGTTATACGGGTCCATGCTGTGCCCTGGTGGCTATGCAACACCAACAGATTGCATGCTAGTTGTGAAATCATTCTTGGGGATGGCAGGCTCTGTACTTAAAACTTCTGTTTCTCTTGCTGATTAACTATCAACTAGGAAGAACAGGGTCTGAACTTGTAAAATACCTGAAACATCTCATTCAGCCACAGGAAACAAATTAATGTGAAAGAATTGGAGATATTAGGCTATCTGCTACAACCATACAAACAAATATGTGCTGAAGCCAGATATAGATGGGAGGTTTAGATTTATCTTTTTATGTAAATGATATGGAAAAATGACTGATCTTTGAGTATCCACTGTACTGACAAAGGCATGTGGTTTGAAGTGTTCTCCTAATTTAATTTTGGGTTGTAATGACACAGGGTTCTTCATTTTGAGCATTTCTGTTATCTGATAACACTAGAGCAGTTTCTTACTGTCTCATTTACAGGTTTTATTGGATGGTATTTCTACATATCCTCTAGCTCTGTTATTTGAGAAATACAGCCGATAATAGTAAAATAAATATTAACTTCTGAACTTGGCAGAAATCCTTTTCTAGAGTTCTCCAGTATGAAATAAGAACTCCTGTGGGAAACATGTTTATTTTTGGCAGGATTGTAGGATTTGACTGAATGAGTAGCACAATTGTATTTACTTTGTACTCTCATGTGAGCATAGCATATAAATTTGCGGTTCTCAAAACACTTTTTAAGCATCAGCCTAGCAACTTCAACAATACTAATATAAGATGTAAACTCTGATGGCTCTCAGATTTCCCTTGTTGCCTCTTAGGAATTGCTGAGAGAATGAAACTGGATAATAGAGATATTCCCTCCACCACAGGTTTGCATAGCCTGTGCTTTTAGTGAAATATTTGATGGAATGAGAGGAGGACTTCAGGATGATTGGGGAAGAGGGATTAGTGTGTTAGAACACAGAAGAAAACTACACAAACTTGAGTTTTCAAGCTCTGTCTTCTATTACGAACCTGAATCTTCCAAACAGGAAAAAATGGAGGTTTCAGGCAAATGAATTCTTTACAACAATAGAAGAAACATTTATTAGAAACACACATTAGGACAATGTGTAACAATCCCATGCCATAGGTTGGTTCTGCTACTAATCTGTCAGGAAGATCTAAGGAAGACCTGTCAGCGTGGCTGTGACACCTTTTATCTAGGCTTTTCTGAGTTTACCCCTTTTGCTTTTGTCTGTTATCAGTAAACTCCACTTACCACTTGGAGTATCATTCTTGTACTCTGTACAGAACTGGATAAACTTAAATACCTTTTGGGGGGGAAGTTGAGTTTTACAAACTATGGCTGAAACTGTGTTTCCTGCCTCTCAATCGTTTCTTTCAGATAGGCACATCTTTATGATCAGACATACCTGTCTATTCCTGACAGTCTCTGGCTGTTACAATGGCAATCATTCCCATACTTAGGAAGATTAAATAGTGTTAACATACCCTTGTTCAAAAGCCATTGATGGGAATAACCAAAATATGAAGGTATATGTATATGAGGAGACTGAATGGAAGTAAAAATCAGAGGAGAAGCTAGCAGGTTTCTTAAGACGTAACCCTCAACCTTAAATGTGTAAGATATATTCCCCTTAGAAGGGGAAATAACCTGATCTTTTTACACATTTAACTGCTGTCAAGGTCTGGAGTTAGAGCAGTGTTTTGGGAAGGCTTGTAAAAAGTGCACTTTTTGTATGTCAGAGCATGTCCCTCAAAATGGAAAGGATGAATTCTCAAGTTTGTAGCTCTGCTGAAGCAGTATTGGTGGTATAATTAGATTTGTATGTTCTCATCTCCTTGGAAGCCGAAGTGGAACATGTAGGCCTGCTTTTTGCTACAGGTGTGGAGAAGTTAAGGCATACACATAATTTGCCCCAGATCATTGCAGTAAGTGACTAGTAGTAGAGTAAAGAATAAGATCCAGGTCTCTTCCCTCTTGCCTTGTTAGACCTTGTTTCCACAATGATGGAACAGTCCTGTGACTCTACTCTGGCTTGTCTCTTTGACCTGCATTACTTGCTAAAGACTAGTGCATATAGAAAGATGAAAACATAATTTTCTTTATTGCTATGCCATTCCAGTCCCAGTCTAAATTGGGTAGGGTTAAATAACCAGTGGGTTTTTTTTTTTCAGTTTTATCGACTATCATTCACTATAATAGAGTTTTTATGGGGCATATGCATTTTGTAACTATTTCAATGAGAAGTGATAATAGCACAGATTTGCCAGCACTAAAGGAAAGGGATTCTTGCTGATCTCAGCTATGAATAACAATTAAACTAACTGATGGTAAGCACAAGAATCACTGGTGTTATGCCAGCACCACAAAGCAGCCTCTGTGCTGAGATGAGAACAAAAGCAATACCAGCAGCTGCTATTGGCCACAGAAGTGGACACTGACTCTTCAGAACAGCACTTACCTCAAGAAGACAATAGCTGAGAGCCATTAAGAGCATGGGGACAACTGGTCAGTATCCATAGCATTTTTTTTCCTATTTATAGTAAATAATTATTTAACAGATCTCATAGGAATATATTGTAGAATAGAGTATGCAAAAGGTCATCTAGCTGAGGACACTCCAGTGAGCTGTTCCCCATCTTAAACTGATGAGGTGTATAACGATTGGCTCCCATCTTAACTTGGTCGTGAACGAACAAACAATAGCTTCTCTCTTCTGTGGTCAAAAGATTTTACAGAGTTTTGAAGAACTTTATATTAGTTAGAAAACACAGCTTACAAGTTTGTGAGACAGAATACATCTTTCTTTGCTTTTAAGAGGGTATTTTTTTTTTTTAAACATTCCTTAGTCAAGATAGGACATCAATCTTTGTTTAGCTAATGTGCACAGAAAAAAAATCAAATTGAGTTTTCTTAATCTAGCAGTTCAAAAGCAGTAAAAGCTGTCTCACTAAGAAATCAGGTCAAAGTTACAATCTGCTCTTTCAACAAAATGCTTTATGTCTTTTAATTGATGGACTGGCCAGTTATGAACTGCAATACAGTGTTGACATTGAGACTGGTAGTTTCACTCAACTTTCGGGCCTAAAATAAAAACTGCTACCAAGAAAGACATTCTAAAAAAAGGCAAATGGAAGGTTTATACTCGTCTTACACAGATTAAACAAGGGTGTATAAATAAAGTTCCCAAGACAAAATTTCATTTCCTCTTTCTTACCAATGCATTGACTTTTGAAAGAAGATACTTATTCTTTGTAAGAAGCCATGTGCAAAACCCAACATATTTTCATAGCTTTCAAAACTAGAGCTTCTACTAACATGCTGGCTTTGAAATACATACTGATTCAGTTGGAGTGAAACTTGGAAGGGTTGTAAAGAGATGCTATGAAACACTCTATACAGCTTGACCTCTGTGGAAGTCTGGATTGCCCAATGTCACAGAGGCCAGGCAGATAAGTAGTTTGTTATCATTCAGCGGTTCTGCCACAGCCTTGTGGATTAAATACTGATTAAATACTCTTCAGGTGTGTGTTGTCACTGCTCCTTACTCAGGAAGGATAAATCACAGGTGCGCACAGAGTGTTTACTTAATTCTCAGCTTCAGTATCAGGAAAATGGGCTTGTGCACTTGCTCTTTCTTTGGTCAGTAGTAGCTATGAAAAGTGGAGAAGAAGAAGAGAGCCCTCTTCATTTGCCATACAGCTGTAATTTGGCCAGTCAAAGGAACAAAGAGTACAACAGCCTGTCATGTAATTAGGCTCTTCTGTGACTGGGAAGGAGACACTGGAGAGAACAGTAGGAGTCTTATTTATAGCTAAAAGAAGAGAAGGAAGGAACTTCTTGTATTCATCTTCCATTCAGGATCAATTAAGCATATTTTGATCCCTTGAAAGGTCTTTTGTGAAGCTGTCCTGCATTTCTGTGACTTCAGAAAAAATGTCTGTCAAATGTTATTGTTAAAATAGCTGAAGAGAAAGTAATGAGCAGCACAGCCAGCTGCTCCTTGGGAATCACTTCTGCAGTGGTTATTTTAGGATCATCTCACTTACAGACTGTGTCTGCACTGCCGAGCTGGGTATACTATAGTACCTCTCCGGTACAATAAGACTGCCCATTCTGTTGGGATAAAAGCTCAATTGGGTTCACTAATACAGCTGCAGTAAAAAACAACTAAAGATAAAGAATGTTAGCAGAAAACAAACAGGGGGTTTGTTCAGTACCTGACTGAATCATTTAACTATAGCTGAAAGTGGTGTAAAAAACAGTAGAAAAGAGTTTAAAAGAGTCTGAAGAATTAATGGAATTTGCAAGGGCCAGCCTAAAATCACTGGCTTGCTGTGCATTTGTATAACCAGAACTGCTGTGAATCTGACTTTTTCTTGTGCTTTCAGTTTCCTAATTAAATAGACCCCATAAGCCTGAAGTAAGTGGTGTGGAGAAGGGGGGAAGAAGAAATGAGGAATGTGATCAAGAGAATGATGCTTTCAGAATTGCCTGCAATCCCTCTGATGTGGCTTGTGCTGTGATATACTAGTTTCTGTATACTAGTATACAGAAGCAAAACCCCAGCTAAAACAGATGCAGTCCAGCACTCATGCTCAAAAGCCTGTTCTGTGTGGTTTCCCATGTATACACTCTTCTAAGTGGAGACTTGTTACTTAGATCAAACACAGATTAGTGTCAGAGGCACAGCCACTCTAACCTGGGTTTAAAATAGCTTGAGGACTAATCTTACCGAGTCTGCTGGTGGGATGAATAAAGTTTGCATTACAGGGCTCAGGAGTCGTAGAGGTCTTCTCCATTTGGCCAATGTTTGGGAACCTTTGAGCACTTTCCATCTCCTAAGCCTTTGTGTGTTCTCCAGCCAAGTTCTGGCTGTGGCTGGAAAAGACTCCAAATCATAAAATTTTCCTTCCTTTCTCTCATGGCAGGGAAACTGGGCACATGAGCTTGAAAGAAATCACAGCACATTTCTTACCTGGATTACCCACAATTTGGATGTTTTGGGTATGCATGTGGGATGAAGAAGCCTCTCTGTTTATAAGTAGGCTCAACCTCATGTTGCTCCTCTGCTTTGCCCCTGCACGGGCTACAAGTTCTTCCTTTCTGTCTGTCACTGTGGATCATCTTTTCCAACAACAGACTGCAACCTCTCCCAGTCTGCTGTGACTCAGAAACATTTGTTTTCTTCCAAGTCTATTCCTTCCTATGGGCTGTTGTTCCAATTTCTGTACTGTAAAGACCTAGATTTTCCTAGGTATTTTGATGAATAACCACAGTCCCTATTGTTTAGATTGTTCCCCTGAAGGTCAAAGAGGGCAAAGAAAAAGTCTTTCATCAGCAGTTAAATTTCCTATTATAAAGGCAATTAAACAAGAGGGAGTGCCAAAGAAGATACCTAGTTAGGGGAAAAGATCTTCTTATAGTTCATGTTCAAAATCATAAGTTATAATGATGTGAAAAGAAATCATTTAATGGAATGATACGGAGCTGCTCCATATGAAGTCAAACTTGGCCCTGAAAAGGGGAAATCTAGGTAGACTTCTAACAACAGCAAGGATTCTCACTCCTTCACTGCAGTCTCTTGGTAAATGTTCTTCCTTCACAGAGATATTGGCAAGTGTGTTAACTTTCTTTCTATTTAACATTTCAAGGAAATATTATACTTCAGGTAACCCCAGGTTGTAATAAAAAAACCCCTTACCCTCATCCTTCATAAAATCCCATTTATAATGCACAAAAATAAGTAGGGCTAGCTAACATGTTTGTATTTCTTATGAGATTTTCCAAAATTACTAGTTTTTCAGACAGCAATTTTCTTGATAAAATGCCTGCTGTGTACACAGTAGGCCTATAAATTCCATGAAAAATTATTTTCAGAATAATCTGATTAATATTAAAAACGCTCAATTCCCAACCAGGACGTTCCTTCCCTTTCCTGCCATCAAAAGTTGTTGTTGTTATTATTATGTCTTTAAAAATCATTGGCAATGTAAAGTTGGAAATACTGTGCAGCAAGAGAGGGAGGGAAATATCAGCCAGGTTTTGGTAGTGTTTCATTTCATACTCACTTTTACTAGCATCTGCTGCACCTCTTCCTCATTCTGCTAAAGGCATGACCTTGCTGAAGGGTAAAATACAGTACGTTCATCTTGCAAATTGAGGCCTTAAATTAATCATGTGTGTAAATAAATAAAAACATGTTTCTGTCAGCAAAATTCCATCTAA
Organism: Nipponia nippon; assembly: GCF_047370975.1. NCBI lineage: Eukaryota > Metazoa > Chordata > Aves > Pelecaniformes > Threskiornithidae > Nipponia > Nipponia nippon. Next base: position 42,096,318 of record NW_028262347.1, on the reverse strand, counting down.
TGAACTTCTGGGGAGGAATCAAGCGGTCAAATAGATTTATTTTTTTTTGTTCTGCACTGTGTTGGACTCCTGGGGAGGTCTTCCCATAAAAGGGCTGTTGCTTTCCCTATTTATTTCTTTTTAACTTAGATATTCAGCATAAGCTGTCAGTGTCCCTGTTGGTCATGTCATCCCAGCCCAGTCTTTTTGGTTTTTCCCATATCCAGTTAGCAGTTGTTACCTGAGTTATTACTAAAAGTGTGGTCAAGCAACTCCCTTTGCAAAGGTAACACATGTGGTCAGTGCCTTTCTTGCCTGTCTTTTTTCCCCAGTGTTTCTTCCTCAGTCATCTACAGACCTCTTACCTCTCAGAGCAGCTGCCTTCAGTGAGAACATTCTTCGATTCTTCATGGAGTCGTGACAAAAATAGCTCACATGTAACCAGCCTCTAGGCTATTTTAGGACAAGGCAGCTTCAACAGATCCGCAAAAGTAAAAAGAAACTTCAGATACTTGATGTCATAAAATATTAATGTGACAAATAATTAAAAAGCCAGGGCGTTCCTATGCCCACCTATACAGAATGACAGATGAAAAAGTGACAGCAAGCACCGGTTATTCACTGCAGTTCTCAAATTTCCAGACAGCCTTTTCTTCAAGACTTTGATATGATAATTCAGATCTGTTGTACCATGAAGGAGTGAGGATTCTTCAAGAGGATTAATATTCATATTTAGGACTCTTCTGATATCCAAGTACCATGCAATGGCACATGTTGGAAAGCTGAAGGAATACTTGATTATTCATAGACTGTCTTTTTAACAGAATTTGCTGTCTTTTGTGGGGGGAGGAATGGAAAGTATTTCTGTGGAACACTATAATTTTTAACTAGCTTTGTAGGTATCTTTTCATTACAGAATGAAACAATCAAAACAGGCACGTTAACAATCACCTGTCATGGAGTCAAGTCACATGAAGATCAAAGACAGTCAGGTTTAATCTAAAATACATGGGATTTTTGTTTTAAATGAACACTTACTTACTGGAGGAATCTCAGAATTCCTTATGAATTAAAAAAAAAAAAAATTATCCCACGTGCTCCACATGTATAGGAAGTTGCTGTTGATCTCATGAGTAAAGGTGTGTTTCAAGAAACTTTCAAGTACGGTTTATTTTGGGGGTTGGCTGAGAAGTAATGAATACTGTTGTGTGAAAATATCAGTTTCAAAGTTTACAGTTTAAAAAGTGATAAATAGCTTTTTGAATGCACATTTCCATAAGAAAATATTCATATTAGAAAAGTTTACTGTCTTAAGCTGTTAAGAAAACTAATATTTTAAAAAGTTTTGGGAAAAAAAAGGTCATTTAATTTTTGTTCATTATTAATGAAGATAAAATAAACAACTATTCATCAAGTTCTGGTAGGGCAGAAACTACGCAGGGAACAACTGACATTTCATCAACAATCATTTTGCCAGGCCTTGGACTGTGGGATATATTATCTTACAATAGAGGCTCTAGGGCCTCAATTTGCTTGATGCTTAGAAGAAATTGCCTGTGGCAGGGATTAAATTAAACACAAAGCCTTGAGTTTAGGCATGTAGTTAAGCACTTTGCTTATGAAGGACCACAGACACTATTCACACTGGTAATAATAATAGATAAGGTATTGATTAAAGCATCTAGCAGAGCCATTAAATAATTGATATTTTGTTGCACTCCCTTGCCAAGAAAAGCATAATTGGAGTTTATTCATAGGCTTATGCACCAACTTTACAGAAAGGTGAAAATCACTAATTAAGACTGCAGCCAGGCGGCTTCCTCCACCTCCAGCCCATGTGTATGCCCCTGCCCTCCTGGTGCAGGACATGCAGCAGGGAACGGTGGGGGAAGGCACCCATGAGGAGGCAGCTGTGGCTCAGATGAGGCTGCGGGATGGACTGGGAGGAGGCTGTGGCCATAGATGGGCATAGGAAGGGGAAGTAGAGGTGTGGGGTGCAGTTGTGGCACAGAACTGCTGTGGTGGGAGTGGCAGTGAGCAGCAGGAGGGGCAGTAGCCCTTTTCAGGGCTTCCCAAAGTTATGATCCCGTCCGTGCCCCAGGTGGGTAGTTCTCTCTTTGCCTCCCCAACCCAGCCCGGTTCCCTGCCCCCTGTCCTGCTCCCCCAGCCTGGGAAGGGGATATGCGTCCTCCCACTTGGTTTTGGCTGCCTAGCAAAATGGGGTACCAGCATCACTGCTCTTTGAAGATGGGCCACTGTTCCAGATATCCAGAGTTTAATGTTGCTTATTGCAAGAAACGTGATTAGAGGAGATACTGGTAAGCCTCTAGGTATGGCAGTAAGGTAGTGCAGGCTGGAAAACATTCTATATTAAAACTGGTCATAGAGCTGAGCTGCCATGACCTCTGTGCACCCTTGGACTGCTGCTGCCATCCGTACTTGTTAAATGAAAGCTAGTGGGGTGTTTCTGCACCATGCTGTAGCCAGTGAAGTGACACAAACACAGTTTAAAAGAATCCTTGGGAACATGTCTCTTTTGCTTGTCCTATTGAGTTTCTGACCAGGCTGAGTTTGACGTGCACCTTGCACACACCATGCATGCTACGTTCATGCCTTGTCCCTGCAAACCAGCAACTGGGCACCTGAATGTGATGGCTCATCTGAGAAAACCCTTAGGAAAGGAAATGGAATAGAAATTTTTTATAGACTGGTTCTGTAAAGGCCAGTGGCCAGAAACTCAATTCATACCAAATTAATTTACAGTGCCAGGTCAGTTTGGAGAGCAGTATGCTGGCCTGCAGCTGAAAACTCAAATCATTTTTCAGATTGGTGTATTGATTTATAAAGCCAAGCACCATATGGAACTTGAATGTATAGCTGAATTAGTATCCTCCAGAAATATAAGTAAAATGCAGCAAAATATTTTATATTTGGATGAAATACCACACATGAAGGGACATTCTAATTTATTTAACTCTCTTTTATAAAAATAGAGCAATTTTTTTTTTTTTAGCAAGGTAATTGTCAGGAGTTTTTTTAGATACATTATTCCTCCTACTTCGCTGAGAAGACCAGCAAACAAAAAGCACCGAGGCTGTGGTTGTAGGATGTGCATAAGGTGAGTGATAAAAGAGGCTTAGACTTCCTTTTCTTACATGCTTCTTAATTTATTTAATGTCCTAGAGTACAAGTGAGCCTTGCAAAGTCTACAGCTTTAGTCACTAGACTTTGCATTAAACTACAACAGAAAGGAACTTCATCTAAAGATGATGATTCAGTGAGGCTGCACTTTTATTTAAGACAAAACCAAAGAATATAGGTTCCCCCCAAAGAATTTAAAATTTGTTACATGCCAAAGAAATTTAGAAATGCACTGTAAGAGCATAAAAATACAACAATTTTTAGTGGCCTGCTCCTCTAAGAAGATCACTCTCTTTATTTTGCCATTTTAACTTTATTAAAATTTCATTTTGTTTTTATTTGTCATAAAAATTTGAAACTTTGAATTACTTCTTTTTCATGTAATGAATTCTATTTAGTTTTGATATTTTAATTTCTGTCACCCCTCCAGGTGGCTTGTGGTTCTTATTCTAATACAGAAATAAAACAATTTAACTGATGTTTTCATTTTAGTTTTCTAGTTCAGAGAAAGCATCTGACAATTTTGATTAAATGTTGTCATGATGAAACAGCATGTCATGAAATACTGCTGTGATGACCAATGTGATGGCCAATTTCACTTGCTCTGTAGTCACCTAATACATTTTCCTGGTTGCTAAATTTCTGTTCCTGAAGGTGCCCAAGACTCGTTTTATCAAGGCTCACTGAATCAATCCCCATCTCAAGCCTAAAGCACATTGCCTCCACACACTAGTTTTTTTCACTGCATACGTCTTCCATAGGCACAGTCTGTTTGAATTTTCAGCATCATGTCACCTGCCTTTGTACCAGACAGCAGACTAGGAAGAACACCAGTGTTTATCCACTCAGTGCTCTGCCAAGGATTTTGGGTGGTCTAAAATATTTTGGTGATCTTTTTCTGGTGATAGAAAAGGTTGTTATCCTTTGCAGAGCAAAAGGATGAACAATGAGTGTCTGATTCCTGTGGGGATTTTTGGGTGTGACTGCAATGGCAATAAGGCCAGGTATGCAACGGAATTCATTTCCTGGCAGCTGCCATCATTCCCAGAACTACTAATGGCCAGATCAGCCAGTATTTATGCTCCTGACTCCTGCTTAGACAACATGAGCTTGCTCTTGGTCTTGAACTGAGGTTCGGTGCCATACTACTAACTTGTCTAACGCTGTGTCTAACTTCACACTCAGGAGGCAGACAGGAGAGCTTTCCCCTCCCAGCAGCAGGTCCTTTGGTGAAGCCTGGGCCAATGCATTGGTCAATACAGTTGAATTTCCTCTTAATTCAGTGTGTACTGTCAACATCTGAAGCAATCAGTGTCCTTTGTTATTGGTGAAGACACAGGTGTCAATTGTCACAGTAGATGTGGTAAACACATTGATGGGGATCTGGTTAGTGGAGGAAGTAATCCTGTGGAGTGGAATCTGGTCTACCTAGAAATGGATGCTTTTGGGCTCAAGAAGTAACATTTTACAGGTCTTGTAGAAAATTCTAAGTTAGAGTTCCTCAAACATTTAAAAAGGCAAAGTGGGGTTTTTCTTTCTTGCCTCTTTCCCAACTTGTCCTTATGTCCAAATTGCACTTAACATAGTACTTCAGGAGCTTAAAGTGCTGTGTTGAATTCCATACAGTAAGAATATGAGACAAAAGTGCAAAGAATATTTAAAAATATTTAAAATAACTGGGGAGAAGAGGTGTGGAATAAAGAAAGATAATTAATTATTTCAGAAGGTTATAGTATTAAAGCAACCTGCCTTTTTTAAGCAGGTTAGAGGAACGTGTGACATAAGTGACAGACACCAGATGGCTCCACCTCATTAGAAATCAGACTTCCTCAGAGTCTGAGCAGGAGGAGGGAAGGTGGACCCGGGGGCAGGGACTGTGATCAAACCCTACCTTGGAAGTAGGGTGGAGTGAATTTATAAAATTGATTTAGTAAGTTTGCACTTCGTTTGATACACTTCAAATTATAGCTGGGGGGGATTATAAAAAATGAAGTATTGAAATTAAGTGAAGAATGTAATTTGATGGCTGAACAGGATAATAAACTCAATAAGGGAGCAGTCTGAAACTACAGGAGATATGCAAATTCCTGGTTTAAGAGCTAGATTGGACCTACTTGACCTATTAATTCTCCGTGACAGATAAAGATTCTCCTAAATTCATTATTTCATTATTATTATTTTTAATTTACCTTTTATGGCTTTGAAGACATCTGAATGTGAAGTATTGTTGTGCAATTCTATTGACTCACAAGGAAAACAGTACAGAATATGGAAAACAGTAAAAGGTAAATGATTATTTTGATGCTGCAACAAAAGATCAGCTTTTTTATACGTTTTGATGTTAGGGACTAAGCAAAATATTTGGCTATGTACCTTACATCTATTCTGTTTGTTTCTTCTCATAGTGTAAGTGAAGGACAGAAGGGCAGCCATTGCAGCCCATTTTCTCATTGTTGTGGTATATTCAGTGTTTTCATAACACACAGATACTGAAAATCTAAGGAACTATGTCAAGGCATTAGACTTGATAAAAAGGCTTTCCACTGTGCATGAAAGGAATGAACAGTCCCAAGGAAACACTGTATCTACAAATACGAGGATGCTTCTTGGCTGAATGAGTGAGGAGTGTGATGGAAGACCTGTATAGAAGAACAGATTAAGTACAAATTGAGTGTGAATATTTCATAAGCAGTGAACTTCTATATGATGAGTTCATACGTTTTGATTTTTAAGTACTAAACACCTGCATAGAAATTATACTATATGTCTTATTAAAAATTTCCTAGGGCACAACTCATCCAAATCTAAGTAATTAGTTAGCTCTTCAGAGAGGCATATGGGAGACAAAATGTCCTCATCTCAGAGCAGTGAGATAGATATGAGCTAAAGGAAAAAGAAACTAGAGAAATCAACTGGACCATTAAATTGAGTCATTTTGTATTCACTTAATTGGATCAGCTGGCAGTCCTCCTAAAATGCCCCTGCTCACCATCACCCAGGGAGCTTACTTGCAAACCTGTGTTCCCTGTCCCAATGACAGTGGCTGGCATCTGGAATTAAGTGCTTTGACCCCACAGCTGAACTGGACAAGTTTGTTGCACTGAAAGTCCTTTGTACTCAGAGGGTAAATGCAAAATGATTGTTGCAGAAAAATGACTGCCTACAACAGTTTCCATGTATACATATATGAATGAGATGCTGTGGTATTTCTCCCTCAATTAGGACAAGTAATAAACGTAGAATCAAAGGCTGTTGCGTTCAAAGATATTACACTGGAAATTGCGGGTCTGAGTTGACTCTAGCAGGTGTGATACAGTTGCATGTACTAATTGGTAAGAAATACTGGCTATTTTAATAATGTCTGCTGCTTTTTCATGAGCTGCCAGGCTTGTGCAGGGATAGCTTCTGCTCACAGTTTGGCCCTGCATGGGTGGCCCCACTCCTGCTACCTTGGCAATTTCTTTGTTATTCCTAGCAGCTGGGTTTCTCTTGCCCTAACAATGCTTTGCGAGTGAGTTGGATTTACTATTGATCATACTGTACTAAGCAGCTTGCTAACTTAATGTCTACAGCAGCCTTTCTATTGCTAGGACTAGTACTCAAGGCACAAATAAAGGGATTCATTTTGAAATCTGAGACAGGGGTATTTTTATTAATTGGTAGAAGAATAATCTAGTGGTTTTAAACCAAACAAATTTGTATCAGGATTGTATAATGTCTACTCTCTTTTTTTTTCTGAGTACTGTCATACAGTTCAAGTCAGGAAATTAATTATATTTGCTTTTAAAACTAACATAACTATGTAAATATAAAGTTATCCTACAGAGTACTTGGAAATATCAGAGCTTTCACTTAATTCCTCTTTACAAATACTTTTGAGTATGCTCTTACATGTAAGGATTAAAGAGCAGACAAGGTAGATTTATATTCTTTAATACTGATGTCAGAAGCTGAAATAATAAATAAATAAATAAATTATCATAATTTTGACAGGTACATTAAAAGAGAAAGTCTCCCAGGCAACCTGTCTGCATAGGAAACTATCTCTGAGTTTAAGGGAATTCAAGACTGACTCTGACAGGAGAAGCAATCGTTGTGTGTTTCAGCAGGTCAGACTCAGATATCCATTATTCTCTATGTTGGTTTTTAAAGCTGCCTTTTCTGTCTGAGACCTGAAGAAGGGCACGTGTTCCTCCAGAAGTTTCATCCCCCTACAGCTCTTTCAGTCATCTAGTAAGAGTTACTTCTGCCCTACAAATGTAATCTTACCTCTGTCTCTAGACTGTCACGGTCAGAACAGCACCATCTCTAACCTCTCTGCTGCTAATCCCCACTCTGCAACAGATGTTCCCGTTCCTTGTTTAAGTAGGACTGCAACAGTCTTCAGAAATATGCTGAAAACACCAGGCAGATTCCTACTGACCTCAGTGAACTTTGCATTTTGTAGGAGTAATTTCAACTTCTAATTCTTACATTTAAAATATATAATAAATATACAGTTGACTCTCATAAAGACAGGCAGCTGGTTATAGGGTTGTGCATGTTCTAGAATTCAGCGGTTGGGAGGGCCAACTGTGGACTTCTGTACTTCCTAACACAGAAAGAAACCTGAAAACATGGCTGAAAAAAAATTAAACCAGCATATAGCACAACATTAATATAAATTAGACTCCCCAGAAGAGTGTGTGAATAGGCAGATGCTGTAGAGGGTAGCTCCATTGGACTGCTTATTACAGAATAAATGATAGCATCAAAAAGTAATACAGCTCAACGATACAGGTCATTGACTTAGACTTCTCCGCTGGGAATGATTAAAGTGGCATTTAGCTCTACTGGTTGATTCTCTAGGGTGCTGAAAAACATCACATCAATACAAATCTACTTAGCTGCTCACAGAAAGAATGACGTCACGGAAACATAAATAAGTTGCTGACTCCCAGCCTGAGGAATAACAGCAGTGTTTTGGATTTCAGGAAATAAAGAACAGCACAATGGAAGATGAAACAAATGAGCTAATCAGGCCACCTTTGATTTATATTGCATTCAGATATGCTCTCTTGCCAATGGATCAGGGCACTGGAGTCTCATTCTTATGCATGGGTGAGGAAGCAAAACCGCTGCTACTCAAAATGTCAATTCTGAAAAAGCCACCTATAAAAAAGTAATATAAGAGATAATACAGGAAATGCTGGAGAGGTCTCTATAGATAACTCAAGTGTATCAGGGAGCACTGTTAGGGCTTGTTTTGCCAGTAGATACATAAGCAGTGTATGGTGTATTTAACTGAACATTGTTTCTACCTCTGCAGGAAAAATTACAGTAAAATTATCAATAATTCTGAATGGGTTGTATCTCTTCAGGCAAGGGCAAGACCTAAGACATCACTCAGCTGCTGTATTATATCATTTCCAGTAACAAGATTCAGTGGGACTGGGAACTAAATTAAACCTCAGGCCTGATCAACTTTTTGTACAGGCAGGTTTTGGATTAAGAAACACACTACTCTCTTTGCATGTTATAAATCTAAAATAGAACAGTTCACTGAAGGGTGTCCTTTTAGGAAATCCAAAGATTTTATTTTTCTCTGTTACTCCTGGGGGCACAAAAAATAAGTCTTTTCATACTTTAAAGTCTGACTTAGTTAAAGAATACTATTGGCTTCTATTATGTAACAGAACTATATTTTCACAGAAGCACTCCATCAAATTCTGTGAGTCTTATAAACCATACACATGTATACCTATACAACTCAAATGTCCTTAAGAAATCAGATACAATTTTTATTACTGGGGGGAGGGAGATACTTTGAAAATCACTGAAGGCAGATGCTTTTGCAGGAGACGTCCACAGGCTGTCTTATCTCTTTCCTGTGGGATCAGAAAGTTAAATGGTGTTGCTTTAAAGAAAAATGAAAAAAAAAATCAATTTGTATGTTACAGTTAAAAACCCAACTAATTATTCCTTTTGATAATAGAGTAAGATAATTTTTCCAAGAATTATATATTGCTTTTGCAATTTCACTAATGGGAGAGGGCAAAAATAGTAGCCAGCTGCCAAGTAACACCACCAAGGAATGGTAATTGTTGAATATAAGGAGACAAGCAATAAGCATGAGTTAAATTTAGAGAGTATGAGTTATATACTGTGGGGTAGGAATTAAAGTTTCTTGTACATAAAGATTTTTGCTGTCATTGCAACTTAATTAAGCTGTGAAAATGCAAATTCTTCTACACTTGAATAATATCAGAGTAGAAGGATGACATCTATACATAGATTTTTTCAGTACTGATGTTTGTAATTCTGCAGTGGGTTAACTTTGAAAACCAAAAGTAAACCTCATTAATGCAAGAGATGTTTTTATATATTTTGAAGAAATCAGTACCCTAGGGTGAGATAAGGAAAAAACCATGCATCTACAGAGGAGTCCTATCTATGCACAGGACCACCTGTTCACTGTAATCACTAGTGAAAATTCATCACTGCAAGGATCTTCTATTTAATCTTTCTAGCGTACAGTTTCAGTCTGAAAATGAAAAAAACAATGATCATCTTGCTGCCTATGTGGTACAGCTGATATTTTCATAAGGAAACTCTGAAGTCCTTTTAAAATATTTATAATCTGGACTGCCGTAAATGATCTGGAGAGTCATGTCAAAAGTGGTGAGAAAAATAGCACTTTAATATAGTTGAGTTCTATTAAACAAATCTTTTTGTTATGGAAGATTAGTTTTACTGCACAAATTGTCTTTATTAGTACAACAAACTTCTGTGCAAATGATATGAGTATATATAAAATGAAGCTGCCTTCTGCAGGAGAAATGCTGTGTTTATTTGCCCTCACACAGAAAGAGTGGTCCTTTATAACATAACAACGTGGCTATTATTCTCTCAGTTCTTGTTTTTGAGGTGTAAGGCTACAATTCATCTGTCTGTAGACAGGAAAACAGTCATAGGTACAGGCTGTTTGATTTGGGTACAGTCTTAGAGATACCTCTTGTTTTACCTTACTGCTCTCTGAAGTGGAGATGTTCTTCCGAGGGAAAATTAATGAATTTCAACCAGATGGGAGATGTGAAGCAGCAGAAATTACCTTCTCCACATACATATGCATGGAAAATTAAGGCTTTCACCTTAATGGGTAGGTGGGAAGAACGGGAGAAATATCTGCTGAGCTAAGTGTGGACAAAATGACTTCAGGGAAAGGCAAGAACTAAGAATGGGAATGAAACCTACTAGATGTGGTTTTTTATCAGATAGATCAAGAACTGTTCACTTTCCTCTACTTGACCTAACCTCTTCCAGCTCAACCTCATTCTGAAGTGTAGTGTACCATTGGCTGTAAGTTCCATCTGTAAATCTTTAGGGGTAATGTACAAGTAGTTTCAGAATTCACTGCTGTCAGCCACAGCAAGTGTGCAGGACAGCTGTAGTGTGTAAAACAAAATTAATTACCACTACAAAACCTACAGCTGTAGTGAAGGGGTGACACTTTACCTACCTTCTAGCTAATTGATAGCCACTGAGAAGACAGCCAAATTAGTCCACAACAAAAGTGCATGGCACTTCATTGCTCTTGGGCCTATTCAAAGAGCTCAGGTATGCTGCACTAAGACCAATGTTGAATTGTAATGAATGCTGTATAAGAAGAGGATCTTTTGATTAAGTCTGTCACTGTCGTGGTTTAACCCCAGCCAGTGACTAAGCACCACACAGCTGCTCGCTCACTCCCCCCAGTGGGGTAGGGGAGAGAATCAGAAGAGTAAAAGTGAGAAAACTCATGGGTTGAGATAAAGACAGTTCAATAGGTAAAGCAAAAGCCGTGCACACAAGCAAAGCAAAACAAGGAGTTCATTCACTACTTCCCATTGGCAGGCAGGTGTTCAGCCATCTCCAGGAAAGCAGGGCTCCATCACGCGTAACGGTTACTTGGGAAGACAAAACGCCATAACTCCTAACATCCCCCCCTTCCTTCTTCCCCCAGCTTTATATGTTGAGCATGACATCATATGGTATGGGATATCCCTTTGGTCAGTTGGAGTCAGATGTCCCAGCTGTGTCCCCTCCCAGCTTCTTGTGCACCCCCAGCCTACTCACTGGTGGGGTAGTGTGAGAAGCAGAAAAGGCCTTGACCCTGTGTAAGCACTGCTCAGCAGTAACAAAAACATCCCTGTATTACCAACACTGTTTCCAGCACAAATCCAAAATATAGCCCCATACTAGCTACTATGAAGAAACTTAACTCTATCCCAGTCAAAACCAGCACAGTCACATAGTCTTCTTCCAGTATGTTCGATCTAATAAAAGAGGTTATTGGTCTAAATAAAAAAGTTATTTGGAACAAGCTTTCCTTGAACTCCGTGGACCTTGGATGTGTTTCCTCTCTCTGAAGGTAAAGGTGAGGTACATCAGAAGGAGCTCAAGCCTAACTAGCAGTATCCATGCACTTGTTCACGTAGTTCATTTTTGATTTATTTTGCAGCTAGGATGAGGTAGAGCAAATATAGTGAATTACCACATCTTAACTGATAGGGACATAAATCTAGTTTTTATTCATATGGTATGCTGATGGTGTAAAATTTGTAGCTAGAAGAGCTACAAGAAAGCATTATTTGTGAAAATTCATAGCTGAAGAGTTATGATTAGGTTTCAACCAGATTCTGCTGGTGTAACTCTACATGACTTTTCACACATCCATCCACCTGACTTCTTAGCTTCCTATCTGCCAGGCTTTCTTGAAGCACCAGTTTACCAGATTCCTCAGCTCCATCAATTTTCATTACATATCCTCATCTATTTTCCTAGATTGAAATGAAGCCAAGTTTTAATTAGTGTTAAAATACAATTCCTTTCCTAAGCCAACCATACTATTGAAAACACAATACTTAATTTAATACAAAAGCTACCTAGTGAGAAGAACTGATTGATTATCAAAAAATTACAATATGGGAAGTGATATATTTCAGCACAGACCTCAAATCGAAATATTCTAGAAAAAAGAAGGCAGAAGAGAAGAATGACAAAATGCACTTTTCAGAGGGTAGCTTTAAAATGTTATTCCATGTTAATTTTCATTCCATAAGTTTCTTATCTGCAAAGGATTATGCATCTGCTTAATTTTAAATATGAGAAAAGCTATTGGTGTTCTTGGCGTTAAGTGTAAGCAGAAGACTTTGTAGGGCTTTTTAGACTACAGTTTAGGGCTGTTCAAAGTATATTTAGGAAGCTGCAGGATATTTTTAGGATCTATAAACCTTTTTTGGATAAGAATGCACTACCAAATACAGCTTAACTGAATTTTAGTATGTGTAACTGAATAACACCTAGTCTTTAAAAATGCATTAAACCAGCAAGAAACCTGAATAGTAATTGTAATTTGACATTAGGTCTGTCTCTGCATCCTTATCAAGTACTTTATTCCCTATTTCTCTGTACTTTCTCCCAAGCAGGGAGAACTTACGCTCTCTGAGTGGCAGAAGCATTAGTTTCTGATTTGACAGAGAGCCTCTCTGGTGTTTATTGCAAACATATTTCATTGAGGAGTGAATAATTAATTCCAGCTAGGGAAATTAAGGGTTGATCTCTGATCTCTAATTTCATATTAGTAAAGCATAACATTGACATATAAAAAGTCATAAGTCTTCAGGCATTTTTCTACCATTATATAGAATACAACCCCCCCTCCAAAAGGCAGTAACAGTAAAGAAATACAGAAATTCACGAGAGCATACAAACAGTTCGAGAAAATACTTATAGAATCGAAAAACTGTGAACAGATTCTTCTGCATCTGTGTTTATGTCACAGTACTGTAAATAAATGCAGGATACATCAATTCAAATATGCCAGTTTGGCAGCATGCAACATACAGAACACTAGTTTTAAATCAAGTTTAGCTGACATTACAAGGAGTCAGTCACTGCATAAAGAAAGTTGTCACAATAGGAGGGCAATTAAAGAAATCTATAGATCTGATTTCCAATCAGGTCAAATGGTAAAATAGAGAAAGGACAACTTTACTAACTTTTTTTTAAAAAGTGAGCTAGAAGATGCTGAATTAATCCTTCTGCAGACTCTGAAAATCTCTGGATGCAAAGATCAGAAAATCCTGTTTCCAAAGGGGAATAAACAGCCCCTCTGATGTCAGTGCAAAGATTTTGCTTTCCTCCAGACTCAGAGTGTCATGACAGTGCCTTGAGAACCAAGTGCATAAAGTTTGCCTATGTTGAAAGGCAGCATATGTTAGCTCTAGCTCAGCATTTCGTGGCTACTGTAACATTACTTTTGGCTGTATCAGTGCATAGAAAGGACTGGCGAGCATTGGCTCTTGATCTATGAGATGGTTGTGCCCTGCTGCAGCACCCTGCTGGGTGTGGCAGGTTTGGGCCAGCTTCTGGGATTCATTTTGCTACCTGTGCAGAGTACCATGACAAAGTAGGGGTTAGCTGCTGCAGTTTTAAAGCTGTCTTGGATAAGTCTTCATTAAGTGGTGGTCACAGTGACTGGAATTCATCCTTGACCAGACATTGACACCTGCATCTGAGCTAATCACTTGGCGCTCCCTAACTTATTAGTCTCCATTATTGTCAGTGGAGAAAAATGGGCAGTTTAGAGCACAGTCTATCTTATGCTAAAGTAGGCATTGGAGATAGGTGAGATGAATCACATGCTGCGAGTACCTCTTTCAGTCTGTCAGTTAAAGCAGCCTAGGTGTGAGCATGGACCCTGAAGACTTCTTGAGGCAGATGAGACAAATCTTCCCTCCCAGGCTGCAGAATGAAGGTGCTTGGGATGGAAGGGTACCTCCTGAAATCTTTATGTGGATAAGCCTCTTACTGTTTTCAGGATCAGTGAAGGACCCTGCTGTGTTTGTATTAAGGAAGTTAGTTTTCGTCAGTGGGCAAAGCATGAGATTGTCTGTTAGAAAGTGTAACCCACAGTTCATCAAATGCATTGACACTAGGAACTGAGAAGACATCACTAAAGATTAATGTTTCAGTGAGTACAGAGCACTTCAAGTCACACTGACACCCTTAGACTCCTCCAATCTCATTAACCAACACACAGGTATAAAACATTTTCATATAGTCATATATAGGCTGTACAGAAAGAGAAAAGAATGGTTATGTGAAAGTAAAGAGGAGCTTTGTGTTTAACTTTCTATTACACAACTTTTTATACCTTTTTCTGAAGCATCTGTTACTTTCTGCTGCTGGAGACAGGATCCTGCACAACAATCTCAGACAAGTCCAGGATGAGAAGTCTTTTCAGTCAGATCTTCAGCAGGATAGGACATGTTGGATGTTTTCTGAGGAACAGTTTGCTAAAAAAAATTCTGCTCTTTCTGGGTTCAGCTGTGTTTTCACCTCCCACCCTGATTACTAAAGCTGAGCTAAGGCCACATACATATCAAAGGGTCTGCACGTTGGAATCTCATCTGCTTTCCTAGCCCAGTCCAGGCTGCATCTCATAAAAGATATCACTTCTTCCTCACTGCTTCTCCTGGCTGCTGAGTCATTGTCCCATGTTTGCCATTATGTATTTACAGACAATCACATGAATGTACTGCTCTGATTTCAACTATTTAATCCACATGTCAACCAGGCAAGAATTATCCCCATTTGCAAAGGAAGCTGAGGCGGTGTGAATAATAGGCAAATCTGTGCATGAAATTTTTCTGTTTTCCTTTTGACACCTTCATGAAAATTAGATGATGTCTAATGCAAAATTGCAGCCAGCACAATGCTAAATGAAAAAATCCTTATTTGTATGAAACTGGCTTATTTTCTAGAAAGATGTATATGCATGTCTTTTGAGCTTAGTTATTTAGAGCAGAAGGAAATAAATTTCAGTGGAAATATTTTCATGTAAAAATGCAAAGTAGAAAGTTAAGTTCCAAGTCTCAGCAAATGAGAAATGTACTATCCAGTTTACATTTCTAGCTGTAAAAAAATAATACTGAGTGAAGACTCTCTAAAAAACATACATATTCTGTTTTTACCTGCTCAGGAAGCAGTTCAAATTAGAGTTATTCCTAATGACTTCAAGTAGCTTTATCAAATGGTGTATTTTGGAGATTTTATGCCCCATGGTTTCTTTCCAGGCAAAAATATACAAGATAAGAAACTAGGGACTTGCATCAAGCATGGTCTGAGACTAGGGCAACGCTTGGTGCTTAACACTGCTTAGGGCAAAGACAATAACACATAAGAATTGTTTCTTGGTACTGAAAAATAACCCCCCCACAACGTTTCTTTATAGTGGTAAATATTTCTGGGCCTTTAAGTCTCCTAGGTCTCGTTAGATTTCAGCTTGTTTTAGTGTATTCAAAGGTTTCACTTTCATAAATTTCCAACTGTGCCATTCCTGCCAAAATCTGCAAGATTGAGCCTCAGTTCAAGAGCATGTGTTGCTTTGTGTAAAAGCAGGAGGATTCCTGTTTCCTGTGGCTGAGTGAGGCACCCCAGCAATGCTCCCAACAGCCTTTATTCCTGTAACTCCACATTCAAACCCACGCAGCTGTGCTGTACTGACCCTGCACTTTGTAAACCAGCATATCTGTCTCACTCATACTTTAATATCCTAATTTGCCTCAGAGGAGTAACGCTGCCGTTATTTCAAAGAAACCTCCTTTTCCTGTCCCTCTCTCCCTCCTCTCTTTCTCCCCCCTGCTTTTCTCTCCCCACCAGTGGCCACTTTCCCAGCAATCAGTCATTCCCAGGGCCCTATAGCATCTATTATCACTAGAAAGGTTTCCATGTGTTTGAAATTAATCTGTCTTGGAGAATTATTTACAGAACAGCTGAAAATACAATTTGCATTCAACAGACTGGTTTCTGTTCCTCTCATACTTTTCCAGCCTCCTCCCTCCATATAGTTTGTTGCAGTTAAAATTATAATGGAGCAAAACAGTCTTCACCAGGCTGATTTTGAGCTGCCTGCTTCAAGTAGGCCAAGCCTGGGAGAGTGGTAATGAGAAACACAAGCTGTGTTTTTATTGTTATTTTCATGATATGGACAGGGGTATCGAAAAGTGTCTGGAAATTTCTGGTTTTCAGAATCAGTAATTCTCACAAAATTTTATACAGAAATGACAAATGCCCTTGTTATACATGAATAAAAAGTGACTGGTGGTTCTCCAAAAAAGCCACTTTCATTTGACATTTGCTCATGTTTAATTCAAAGGAAATTATTTGAAGTTGTAAAATGCCATATTTGTTATATATAGTTATAGTGATTTATCTTAGAATATTTTGATAATTTCTGAGAAAGATCTGTCTGTGTTCAGAGGCTTGCTATCATACCTCTAAATTCTGATCTGCATCTCTGTATATAACCATATGCACTCTGTCCTAGGGTAACAGAAGCAGATACCAAGTGGTCTCTCGTTTATCAGCTGAACCTTTGGTGGCCTGTATTCATCATCAGCATTTAAGTCCCAAAGACTTCCTGCAGGTGATTTTCAAAAACCTTTAGAGTAACTCTTATCCTCTTACATTTACGGTATGACATATGCCATAGGACCACAGTTCTGAAAATGTGCTTCTAAAATTATTTGAAATATTTTTTTGTTTTTCCTCAGCTGTAAAACTGAATGGCTTCGTTACCACATGGCTAGTTCTGCAAAGACAGCCATAAAGATTTCTTAAAAATAAGCTAAAGGAGCTTGCTATATACTAAAATAAGCAAAGTATTTAGTCTCTTTCATCTTGGTACTTTGCTGGACAAAAGTGACTGATGGGTCTCATTGGGAAGCTAAGAAAATCACTTCCCCAATACTTTATAGGTGCCATTTGAGATTTTACAGTTCTATGAGATATCAGTTTTTCAATTCAGATAGATACTTAAAAAAGAATATAAATGGAATAAGTGGTTCAAAACAGAACCTTATTCTCTTATGTCTTCTCTCTGTGTAATGGTTCAGTGAAATTTCAGCACTTTTCATGAGAAAAGTGGGAAACAGCTTTATATTTTAAATATAATAACAAATTGGTCAAAGCTTTGGAGTTTCAATGAGCTGCAGGGGAGGGGATCGATGAGCAGAGGGCAGCAAGCATGGGTTTAATGGTAATGAGTTTACCCTACATTTTTGCAATATTTGTTCTTTCACATCTTGTATATAAAGACCAGAAAGCCCTCAAATAAAATCATATGTTTCATAGTAAAACCATATCACTGAGAATTACTCCAAAAAGCCCAAGTTAAAATGTCATGTTGACATAGGAATTGAAATCTTTTTAAAAGAGTGAGCTGATTTTTCACTATATTAAATTAATAACTTCTCCTCGGCTTTTTTAAAAATACCGAAGAATGTCTTGAGTCTTGTTGACTTCATGTATTCAATAGTGAGTAACCCTAATGTTGTAACTCAAATTCATTCAAATCTCATTTGTTTGCCTAACTGAAATAATTTAAATGGATAGATGCTTCAGATCTTTCCTGAAGGAACTGTTGTGGGTGATGTCCAGGACTGAACGAGAGGTGAAATATTGTATCCACATGAAGGACTGGCCCTGAAGGCTAGGCTGAAAGTCACTGTAAAGGCAATCATGAGGACAAACACAGAGAAAAATACTTTTATTTTGTGGCTTTCTCTGACAGAGCTGAGCATGTACCTTCTGTAATATTATTGTGTTCTTAGGAGAGAAAAATTACGTTTCTGTTAACAGCAAAATCATACTTCTCATTTCTTGAAGAGGACTTCGAGAATCAAAGTCATTTGGTCTAACAATAGAAGATTTTAAATGCCACACTGAAAATGTAGCACCTGCTGCAATACCCAGGAAAAGAAGCCACATCTTTTGTGCGTCTGGCAGTCTGCTGCACCTTTGGAGAGAAGCTACAGCATATTTCTATAATGAGAGAGATCAAAGGACGAAATACCACATTCAGAACTGGTATGAAAGAACTAGCTTGATAAGTGACTTTCAGTCTGCAGCATTTTGCTGAGAGTCATAGCCTATGGCTGCCTATAAGAAAAATGTCATTTAAAACATCAAGAGGTTCAAGAGCTGAACTATGAATGCCAGGATACTTGCTTGCATGGCTGTATTGCCATGTCAAAGAGGTAAAGGAATTAGGTGACTCCTTTGAACATCAAGATTTTTCTGAGCGAAAAATAAAACAGGAGGGTAATTGCTTGATTAAATTGCTGCCTCAAACAAATTTAGATGAACTGTGTGCTTCCTTAGAGCAGAAGTTGGCATGAAGGGTTTTACAAATATTGGACTAGCATTTTGCCAGTGTTGATAGCATCAGTTATTTCTGAATGCCATCAAATTCCAAACTAAGACATGTCTTACACTGTGGGACAGAGCAAGGTTGCTAGGCACCCCTGGGAATTTATTTTATTACTGTGCACATCACAGGATCATCTGGGTGTATCACTTCCAAAGGAAACAGCAAATTAACAAACTCCAGATCTGTCAGAGAGATTAAATGTTTCTTCACCCTTATTTTATCTGAGGCGAGAGTGAATTTTAGGAAACATCGAGGGTGATTCAGCACTGAGCATTGGCTTTCTGAGTGAGTTACACTCTGAAATGAAAAAAAAGGCTCCCCCTTTCAAAGTATAGTCTTAGAATGAAATTTCAAAAATAACAAGAAGAGTGCAAGATGGAGAAATCCTGTTAGGTAGGGAAGCATAAATGAGCTGCGAGGGGAACTTTTACTTGAGTCATCCCTAACAGTAGTTACTCAGTGTGATGCAGCGAATGCAGTTCAGCATTGGCTCTGGCAGCAATGATATTTCTGGCAGGTCGGCATTCTCCTCTCCTAACTCTGAGCAACTGTTTCTGCACCAGGGGCAGCACTCATGGGTTTTGACTGGGGGGATCTCAACATAAAATTTTCTAATATATATTTCCATATTATTTTCTAGTAATTTTCTTATTGTGTGTTTGTGCACATGTGCGTATATGTGCCAAAGAACCCAGCAGAGGCTTCAAAGAGAAGAACTAAACAAAATAAGCACAGTATAGATTATCCAGGGCAACATATTTATTTGTTACATACTGGAAAACAGGAAAGAAAGGGCCACCACCTTGTAATTGATCTTTTAAGTTTCTTTGAAGGGTCCCTTCTCAAGACTTAAGCGTGTTTCTGCAAGCTTGGGGATAACCAGCAAAACTCCTGCTTAGGGCTACTGAGCAGGCATATGAATGCATGGGAACTCTCTGATGCACTAGCCAATTGTGTATGTATGGAAAATTGATATATTTTGGAAAAATTGTTACCTGTTGTAACAGGCTGTTATGAAGTTTGTACTTATCTTTGTAAGGCAGGGGTAAGCCACCGCTGTGTTATGCTTTCTTGTATGTCACCATCAAGACAGAAATACAAAGATAAATTTCTGGTGGGGATGGACCCCACTGTCCCCAAGACAAGAGCTGCTCTGTTTACAGCATGTGCTTTTCAAATTTTGCCAGTGCAAAGAGGCTTCTACTACCTCTTGATTTCAGTCCCCTCTGAAAATAAATAAAAGACAAGAGAAAAGTTTAAGAGAGCATTGTTTGTTATCAGTTCATTTGTTTGGGTTTTTTTGCAGGAGAGGTGTCCTTCACATGAAGGACTACTTTTTACACTTTCGTTGAGGTCTTTGGGAGTTTCACTGCAGTACACGTAGTGTGTACCTAGCATATGAGCAGTGCAAACAGCAGAGTCTGAAGTAGACACTGGAGCTGGAAGCTTGCCTCCCCATTTGTTGCAGTATTTCCATGGCAACCGGGTGCTATAAAAAGATTCTCACTAAATATATTGCTTGCACTCTTTTCTTGCTTTACATTTTTCTCTTCTAGTTATGAATTACTGTAAAAAACAGTCTGCCATGATGTTTTATTTATTTACACTTATGCAGTGTCTTTCTTTGTATTTATTTTGTTATTATCAGTGGCATCAATTTTAACTGTTCATATTACCAGAGTAGATAGAAAGGTAAACGATGAGTCACTGTGGCAAATAAAAATGTAAACTCTTGTCAATGAAAAAATAAGAAGTCAAGGTGAATATGTATATCAGTAAGTATCAGACACAGACGGTTTTGTTCATACAGATTTCTTTTTCATGCCCAGTCCACCATTTGCTGTTAGTTGGCCTATATGATCCTAGCCTAGCTTCTATTCAGACACAGCAAGACAAATCAGATGTGGCAGAGAGTTTCCCCTTTCAGTCCTCTGCACTGCATGTGAGAGCCTGGATGCTTCCAGGCAGGCAGCAAACAGTGGCAGTGTAAGCCAGAAATGACATGTCAACCGGAGTTCAAGGAGTGCCATTCAATTGTGCTCTTTATCTGCTAACAAAACAGCTTCACTAGTGTGCCAAGGGTTAGCTAATGAACCAGCACTGCTTAGCTGGGGAGCATCCAACACCGCTGAAGCATCACCACCACGTGCTGGGGATGAAAATTATTTAACAAAAAAAAGAAGAATAGATTGCAGCTGGAGCCCCACTCTGCAATGAGTGGCAGCCAAACCCATAACAGGCATGAGACACGACTCTCCTTTCTCTCATGCAAATCATCAGGGCTGTGCATGACTGTATAGCAACTAGATTGCTATACAGAGACTAGTTACAGGGCCCATCACCTGCCTTTCTGCTTCATACCACTGAATCTGGGATGCTGGTGACAAATTTCTTCCCTGCTTTGTATGCAAAGGAGATGACGTACATAGAAAGGCAGGCTCCACTATCTAGGTTATCCTGCAGCTGAGTAATGATGCGGCACAGATAGGGAATGATGATAGTGCTAACATCAGCAAAATTAGACCACTCACCTGTCAGCTGAAATATAAAAACTAGGTCCCTCTAGTACAGTCAAATGGCAGCCAGAAAGAAAAGGTCCAAAGTTTCATAATCTATGAAGGGGAAGGGACTAGCATGAGAAATTTGGACAGCACTGCTCTACTGTGACTAGGTACCTTGATCCTTCATTTTTTTGAAGAATTAGTTGGGAGTTTATCAACTTTGTGCCAAAAAAATAATATATATTCCACAGAAAGAAACTGTGTGTGTGTATAAATCACAACGATTTTTAAAATCACATAGAACTGGAAAAGTCATGAAAAATTAGACAAATTTACATGGAATATGACTCCTGAAAGGATGAAAAAGGACCCTTCAATTTCATACTGCACACTGTATTCCTTAATAATGGAATAAATATTAACAAACTATGTTGTAAAGATTTGTTTATGAGACGATGATGAGAATGTCCCAAAAATCTTTCCACAGATTTCTTCAGCTTCGAGTAGGGCCTAAATATTTAGAGAACATGGCAGTAAGGTTCAAACAATGGAAAAACCTCAGGTAATGCCTTATTATTTACTATCCCTTTTGATTGAGTCCCCTGCCATCCATTCTTCTGCAAGAGCATAAAACCATAATGTAGATAAGATGATCAACCATCTATTACAAATAATTAATAATAGAAATTACAATTAAAATTGTGTAAACAGTCTCCAGACTCAGAAACAGAGCTGTTTTTGTTGAAATATTGGAAAATAAAAACGGACAACACTCTTGAACAAAAATAACATTAAAATAAGGACTGGTTTGTGAATGATTCAAGAAAAGTAGCTTGAGAAATTTTTCCCGTCCTTCAATCATGCTTGACATTTGTAGGAGAAATTATGTTTGGCCAAGATGCTGGACCTACGCATTTGTTCTGGTTTAGACATTTTGATTGTATGTATTCCCTTACTATTTAAAATGCCAGAAAACTACTATTCCTTTGTGTTGCCAGGGTTCTTCAGGAACCCCCTTTTCATGGGCCTCTTGGGGCTCTATCCCATACCTGGAAAGCAGTACTTTTCTAGTGGGTTTGCTGTGGAAATGAGCTGTGCTCCCAGTAACCACCCACAATGCTCAAACCTGCACTTCTCAGTATGTCACCGAATCAAGTCTAGCTCTTCAGCAGCTGTCATGTGTAGTGAAATGTTTAGCTTTTTGTTGGTATGCAATGGCGATCTGTCAGACATCTCACTTCATTCAACCACTGAAACAGTCTAGTCACTTACATACACAGCAGAAAATGAGTGTTCACGATCACTATGTAAATGCAAAGTATGTTGTAAAATCTGGCAAGATTACTTTACTGTAAGGCCCTGATCCAGTAATATGCTTCAGAACATGATTCAGTAGTACCCACACCAAGTGATTAATATGAGCTTAAAGTTAGCCAGCCAAATGCTGGCTGGTAATTAGTCTCAGAAAGTTTGTTTTCTGATGACGTATGTCAGCCAGGCGAAGTAATTCAGTTTTAAACTTAATGTTGAAGCATTTCCAACCAAAATAATAGCCAAGTTTAACTCATGCATTTTGAATATCCACTAATTTTAAATTGCTTCACTGCACACTAGTAGATAAAAATCTAAAAAAATATTCCCAATAAAAATCTCAGTGGACATGAATGAGATGAGAGTCAGTGTCCTTTAGGAGAAATAAAATCTTGCAGACAACTGACTTAATTACAATAATTAGTAAGGTAATTAGTGTGATCAAGTGTTCATCTAAACCTGTTTTTCATGGGACTTAATATAATATTCAGAGGTCTTTTAATTCTTGTTGCTTTAATTTAAAGGATAATATTATATAAAACCCCAATTACATTATTGGAAAGAAAAATACATAAATGAATGTCCTGCGATGAATGCCATCAATGGTCAATGATAGGGGTAACAGATCTGAAGTCTTGGGGTAACCCCTGCTCTAACAAAGGGAGCTGGGATGGATATTGTGCACTGTCTTGCCCTCACCACATCCTACAGATTTTGGAAAAATATAAAGATGAAATGAGCCTTTACTCATTCCCTTTGTTCTACTCTCATGCTAGGGCACCTTGGCTTCCTAATATAAAATTTACTTACTGTGCTAGAATCCTAACAGGCTTAGAGATTGCACTAAAGTGAAGAAGAATTAGTGAGGAAAGTGGTCTCAGGGATAAAGTAGGACCCTGCCATGGCAGTTCCTAGACTCTCTGAAGCCGGGACTTGCTATAGCATAGCATCACCCCAGACTCTCCTCATGCATGAAGAGGAAGGTATTGCAGCCCCACAGCAGCTCTGGGTAACAGGAGGAAGCCCTTCAGCCAGAGTGACCCTCTTAGGGCTATTCTCTTGCTGTCGGCTGCTGCTGGAGTATCAATAATCAGCCAAAGCGGAAGACTTGGCCTTTTAAGGGTGCCACTAAGTTTGGTGTCAGTAGTATCCACCTGATCAGCCTTTCACAAAACAGATTGCTGCTTTGCAAGTCTTAGGAGCAGTGCTACCAAATTAGCAGAAAAAGACATATAAAAGTGATTTTTAATTTAAGTGGCTTGTATTACATGTGTTTCACTCTCTAAAGAGAGTAATTTATCCTATATTATGTTAGTCAGAACAAACTAGGACAATGACTTTCTTCAGACTTTACTTTAGTGTTTCTAAACCAAATATGTACTACACAACTAATAGTGAATTTTCAACAGATACTGATTGAGCAAAGCTGAAGACTTCACGTCCCTGGAGTAAATTCCACACCAGTATAATCTTTACTTCCACAAATTAACTCTATGGTGAATGAAGTGCAGTAAGGAATACAAATCTTCTAAATAGGAACTCAGCATTTATAAAAATATAGGATATTGTTAGGATATAACAATAATATCCTGTAGAGAGGTGATGTTGGGTCTTCCACTGTGGTAAGGGAGATGAGCCAGTTTGTTCCAGCTGACAGCAGGGCTTACAACAACACGTTCATGTGTGGCTGGGAATTCTCTCAGCTTTAGTAACCCAAAGCTTAAGCTTCCAACATGAGTAAATGAGAGAGAGAGAGAGAGATGCTTTTCCTAAGTGATTCATGCTACCTGAAGACAAGTAGGATGAATTGCCCTTGGATGTGCTTCTCTTTCTCCTTGGCTACATAGGGAGTTTTAAATGATAAATGTAGATCATCTACCTGACCTTTAGGCGCCCAACTACACTGCTGTGCAATCAGGATCATAGCAATCATTCTGAAAGGGCTCTTTCAGACTTAATCACTCCTTACCTAGGATTGGAACTGGTTTATTTAGTTAATTTTTTAATAATGTTATAATTTAGCAGCAAAGACCATATATTTGTAAATAAAGATTAACAGCATGATGTTTGTGCCTTTTCATTTAAAGCATTGCCAAAACTTCAGTTAATGAAATAATAACTCAGCAGGATTTGTTGTACTTCAGCTCCTATAGGAGCAGCATGTGCAGTGCGACAGCTCCATTAAAAAGTGCCAAATGGAGTCATTATGTTAATTATTACCATCAGCTACCCACCCCCCAGTTTAAAGGCATATTTAAAGTTATTTAGGCCAAACTAATAAAATGTAGGAGTTGACCTCCATTGAAACTTTGGTTGCATTAGTTAATAACATGTTTTTAAAGCACTAAAATTAAAACAAGTATGTTGAACCGGAAAATGGGCATTTTCTGTCTCAGCTTTTCCCTCAATTATAATTTACATGTATTTGTTAAGAGTCATTTGTCTTGCTCAGCAACTGATCATCTGGAGTGGCTTTACTGCAAAAGTGATTCTTCAACACTGTTATTAAAAAAATCCTAATAATTAGAAGTGGCCCTCCATGACCATACAGTATTGGTGGCATGTGGTTTTCAACAGTCACTACCAAATGGTCTTCTGCATGAACTGATTTATATCAGTCATTCTTCAGGGATTCTGTGGGGTTATGTAATTTAAAATTTATTCAAAGTAAAATCAAAGCCCATTTAAATGCCCAGCTGTCCCTTATTCCCCTTTCTTATTGGAAAAACAAATCCAAAGATACATGCTACATCAAGCAGTGTTGTGCCCGGCACAGGACCAAGGAGTGACCAGCACAGCTGCCAGGTAGAGCTTTAAGTTGTGCAAAAACAACTCAGAAATGCTCATTTCAGCTCACAGGATTCTTTGGAGCAAGGGACACTCTGGGAAATCTGGCTCCAGCAGGACAAGAGGTACAGAGCCAGGAGTGACCAACCTTTGAGGAACAAAGGCATAGAAGAGCCTACACACAAGCTGGGACTTGAGTGGAAAGTCAGGAAAATGAGACATCAAGAGAGCCCTACAAAGGCAAAAGCAGGAAGGAGGGGGTGGATAGGGATCACTTGCTCACTGGCAGTATGGGAACGATGAGGCATCAGGTGAGCTAGCAGGGAGCAAGTCTATCCACCTGAGGATACTGAGGGAGCTGGCAGAGGAGCTTGCCAAGCCATTCTCCATCATTTATCAGCAGTCCTGGTCAAACGGGGAGGTCCCAGATGACTGGAAGTTAGCAAATGTGGCACCCATCTACAAGAAGGGTCAGAAGGAGGATCTGGGGAACTTCAGGCCTGTCAGCCTGACCTCAGTGCCGGGGAAGGTCGTGGAATAGATCATCTTGAGTGCCATTATGTGGCACGTGCGGGACAACCGGGAGATCGGGCTCAGTCAGCATGGGTTTATGAAAGGCAGGTCCTGCTTCACTAACCTGGTCTCCTTCTATGACAAGGTGACCTGCTTAGTGGATGAGGGGAAGACTGTGGATGTTGTCTACCTGGACTTTAGAAAGGCCTTTGACACAGCTTCTCCTGGAGAAGCTGGCTGCTCACGGCTGCTCACGGCTTGGATAAGTGCACTCTACGCTGGGTTAAAAACTGGCTGGATGGCCGAGCCCAGAGAGTGGTGGTTAGCGGAGTCAAATCCAGTTGGCGGCTGGTCACGAGTGGTGTTTCCCAGGGCTCAGTACTGGGGCTGGTCCTGTTCAACATCTTCATTGATGATCTGGATGAGGGGCTCAAGTGCACCCTCAGTAAGTTTGCAGAAGACACCAAGTTGGGTGGAAGTGTTGACCTGCTGGAGGGTAGGAAGGCCGTGCAGAGGGACCTGGACAGGCTGGATCGATGGGCTGAGGCCAATTTTATGAGGTTCAACAAGGCTCAGTGCCAGGTCCTGCACTTGGGTCACAACAACCCCATGCAACACTACAGGCTTGGGGAGGAGTGGCTGGAGAGCTGCCTGGAGCAAAAGGACCTGGGGGTGGTGGTCGACAGCCGCCTGAACATGAGCCAGCAGTGTGCTCAGGTGGCCAAGAAGGTCAATGGCATCCTGGCTTGTATCAGGAATAGTGTGGCCAGCAGGACCAGGGAGGTGATAGTGCCCCTGTACTTGGCACTGGTGAGGCCGCACCTCGAATACTGTGTTCAGTTTTGGGCCCCTCACTACAAGAAGGACATTGAGGTGCTGGAGCGTGTCCAAAGAAGGACAAGGAAGCTGGTGAAGGGTCTAGAGAACAAGTCATATGAGGAGCAGCTGAGGGAGCTGGGGTTGTTTAGCTGGGAGAAGAGGAGGCTCAAGGGAGACCTTAACACTCTCTACAACTACCTGAAAGGAGGTTGTAGCGAGGTGGGAGTCAGTCTCTTCTCCCAAGTAACAAGTGATAGGACAAGAGGAAATGGCTTCAAGTTATGGCAGGGCAGGTTTAGGTTGGATATTAGGAAAAACTTCTTCACTGAAAGGGTAGTCAGGCACTGGAACAGGCTGCCCAGGGAAGTGGTTGAGTCCCCACCCCTGGAGATATTTAAAAGACATGTAGATGTGGTGCTCGAGGACATGGTTTAGTGGTGGACTTGGCAGTGCTAGGTTAACGGTTGGACTTGATGGTCTTAAAGATCTTTTCCAACCTAAATGATTCTATGATTCTATGATACCTTGGTTAGTAATTTATGATGTACATGGATACTTATGGTGTAAGCAGGACTTGATGCTCAGTATACATGATGTCTGAATTTGAATGTACCTTAGAGTCTCAGAGTTTGCAGATAGCAGTTCAGACAGGGATAGGATCCATTTATTGTGGTAAAAGTGGTATTTATCCAGTTTTTCTCCAGTTTTGCATGCTGCCATTTGATCTTGGAAGCACCTTGAGTTAAGCTTCTGATTTGTAAAGCATGTTTAACCACTTCTGCAATATGTCTTGCGCTGAGCTGAGGAGCCTGTGGGAATTCTGTTCTGTTCACCCTTTGAATTTTTACAACTCAGAATAAAATGAGCCTCTGTCTAACACTACGATTTTCAAAATGCCTCATACCAGAGGCTCTGAAAAGGTGTGATCCTCCTTTCTTTTTCAGGCAGACAAGAGCAAGCACAAGTCAACATTAAAACAATGCACATTTTCAAATATTTACAACTTCTTTTAACTAAACCTGCTGTGTTTAATTAATGCAAGCTTAGAGTAGCTCCTTCTGCTCTTAAAACAAGAGGGAGGGCAAGCCTTGTTGCATTATGGAGTGTCTGCACTATCATGGTGGTTGTTCAAAAGAGATACGGAGCTAATTATCACATCGCGGGGTGGGGGGGGAGGCATGTATCATGTGTTTCATATACCTCCAAAGAGTGACTCTGCCTGGTGTTAGTAGGTCTGTCACATCATCAGAAACCTTTCTTTCATCTCTCAGAGCACTCTTTTTTCCTTGTTTCTGGCTACAGCAGACGATGTCTCCCTGCTCTCTCTGAAGCTAGCTAGTGCCCAGCTGCAGCACTGAGCTGTTCTGCACAGCCGGGACACAAACCCCACACAGCACTGCCGCAGCAGCGTTAATAAGGTGCCACCTTCTGATTGCTTAAAGATGTGCATCCCACACTGCTAGTTTAGATCTAGAGTCCCCTGAACAGACAAACTACTGGCCAAATGCTGTTCTTTGCTCATCCGGAAAAATTCACAAGACCTTCAGTGACAGGAGCATCTAGATTTGGATAATGAAGAAACCTCCTTTCTTTAGATGCAAAGCTGTTCAGAAATAACAAACTGACACAATTTTGAGTTATATTTAAAAGATTCCTGAGTACTCATACGATCCTCAAGTTTCACAAATATTTCCAAAGTCCTGTATGAATTTATAGCTTTGTTATTTTTGCTGAATTATCCTAAGTTTGTGATTATTGAATTTTTAATGTACATTTGTTTTCTGACTTGTTTTCCATTATGATATCATGAAACAACAGTGGCTGAACAATAAATCTGTAGGACTATCCTCTACCAAAGGTGTTAAGATTTTATCTTCTGAGTGGTCAGGATGAAGGTGAAGGAGGGGTTCTTGCTGGACATCATCTCTATTTCTCAAGTAAAAGTTACTACAGTCTGTTGTCCCTGTAGGTAAGGTCGGTTCATACAAATCCAGCTTCTACATCAAACCTCTCACGGGCAAATTAATAAGAACAGGAAAACTTTTACAGCAGACTCTGTAGGCATTGGTAAGCCTTTAAAGCAAGCCATGCCTAAGGGCTTATTTGGAGGAAATTATATGGTGTTTTTGAGCTATTGATATGTGCTAAAATTTGGTAAATTTTCAGGTGCTTGGTGCAAACAAAATATGATGTCAAGTGTAAGCATTCTGATGAAAAATTAACCATCAGCTACAAACAAGTACCACAAACTTCTAAATACATCCAGTGTTTCAAGTTTGTTTTTGAGAGTAGCAGTTTCCATGTCTCATTCCTTTCAAAGGCTGTCTTTTAAAATAACCTTGACAGGAAATTGCTGTTTTCTGTCCTTCTCCTCCTAGGAAAGAAGAAGGTTGCAGCTACATACACCTCTTGAGGGCAGTTCCCCTATGGGGCCTCTGGCAAGGGGCAGGCTCTGTGGCTGGGAGGGTTTGGGGTAACCCAGCTTCATCACCATGGGAGGAAAGCTGTTCAGTTCAGCAGTGCCAGGCATTTTTCAATGCCCTTCTGTGTTCAGCAAGAAAACAGTTGTTCTCCCTTGCCGTTCCCAGAGCTTCTCCTCCTCTTGGCTCTCCAGAGTTTCTGGTTTAGTGCTCTTGGTCATGTGAAGATTTGGGGGGATGTGGTTCATGAGGGCTGGTCAGCCCTGACAACACTCTCTGCCTTCATTTACCATTCCCAAATGTCTGCAGAATCATATCTTTTTTTTCTCAAGGTTATAGCTTACGGTATATGTGTGCATTTCACTAACTCTTTATTTGAGTTGATAGGCTCTTCTATAGAGTGCAGTGCCATGGGCTAATGTTTGTCCAAAGTGACATTTCTCTGTTTTTCAGTTTAACCTTTAGACTACTCCTGCGCATGCCAGTCACACACAGCTCACAGACACCCTCTCTGTTTATAGGTCTCTGCCTCATTGTCTGGTCTATAAATGGACTGCTCTTTGAGAAGCCTAAAAACACTGGCAAATGGACACACTCCGTCCTGTGGCTACAGGCAGCATCTGACATATTTTTAAAAAAGACTCTAGAAGTGTCCTGCTGTTCTCCTGTAAGCACATACACCCCTCACAATGGAAAGCAGCGTGCCCTTTTGTCGTGGTTTAACCCCAGCCAGCAACTAAGCACCACACAGCCGCTCGCTCACTCCCCACCAGTGGGATGGGGGAGAGAATCAGAAGGGTAAAACGGAGAAAACTCGTGGGTTGAGATAAGAACAGTTTAATAATTGAAGTAAAATAAATTAGAACAGTTAAATAGGCAAAGCAAAAAACCGTGCACGCAAACAAAGCCAAACAAGGAATTCATTCACCACTTCCCATCGGCAGGCAGGTGTTCAGCCATCCCCAGGAAAACAGGGCTCCATCACGCGTAACGGTTACTTGGGAAGACAAAACGCCATAACTCCTAACATCCCCCCCCTTCCTTCTTCTTCCCCCAGTTTATATACTGAGCATGACGTCATATGGTATGGAATAGCCCTTGGGCCAGTCTGGGTCATCACCCCCCCGGCTGTGCCCCCTCCCAGCTTCTTGTGCCCCTGGCAGAGCATGGGAAGCTGAAAAGTCTTTGACCAGTGTGAGCGCCACTTAGCACCTATTTAGCAACAGCTTAGCGCTACTTAGCAAGAACCAAAGCGTCAGTGTATCATCGACATTGTTCTCATCCTAAACCCAAAACACAGCCCCATACCGGCTACCAAGACGAAAATTAACTCTATCCCAGCTGAAACCAGGACACCTTTGGACCTATGTTCATCCCAAAGACATTGTCAATGGAATTGCTATTCTTTCATTCAATCAGTTAGCTCCCAAGTTCTTCCAGGTAAAATAATCATTTGTGAAGATATTGTTTCTAAAAGCAGGGAGCTGTGCATAACACCATTCAGTCTCCTCTAACAGAGCTTCCAGCAAGAGTCCTCTTCTCATTCTGTGCTTGCAGACAAATTCTCTCTTAGTTGCAGCTGTAGAAATGCATTACAGTTTTATAAAGAAACGTACATAGTACTGAATCCCTTTCAGTCTAGCTTTCTGGGGAAACTCAGGTGCTCTAAGAATGCAGAGGACCTACTGGGAATTACCATATACCAAACCAGAGCATTTAATGACTAAGGTTTTCTGTAAAAACTGAAACTTTTCAGCCAATAAAAAGGGAAATAATTTCCTTTTTAGAAAAGCTTTCTTTGATGGTGAGTCTAGTTCACATTTCAGTAGCATCAGTGTGTCCAATTCTGGGCTCCCCAGTACAAGAGAGACATTGAGCAGCTGGAGAGAGTCCAACAAAGGACCACAAAGATGGTTAAGGGACTGGAGCATCTCTCCTATGAGGAAAGGCTGAGAGCTGGGACGGACTGTTCAGCTTGCACAAAAGAAGGCTCAGGGAGATTTTATCAGTGTACGAAAATATCTGAAGGGAGGGTGCAAAAAGGACAGAGCCAAGCTCTTTTCAGTGGTGCCCTGTGAAAAGGACAAGAGGCAATGGGCACAAACTGAAACACAGGAGGTTCCCTCTGAACATTGGGAAATACTTTTTTACCGTGAGGGTGACTGAGCGCTGCCACAGGTTGCCCAGAGAGGTTGTGGAGTCTCCATCCTTGGAGATATTCAAAAGCCATCTGGAGATGGTCCTGAGCAACCAGCCCTTGTTGGCCCTGCTTGAGCAGGGATGTTAGACCAGATGCCCTCCAAAGGTCCCTTCCAACCTCAACCATTCTGTGATTCTGTGATCAATGGGACAATGTGTTGCATTTCAAAATGTATACTGTAGATCCTTTTTTCCATAACTTGTTATTGTCATTTTTCAGCCCTTGTAGCCTTCCTGCATCAAAGGGGTGGTTAAAATCAGCTTAAGAGGTGTGAAGGGAACATTTATTCAGACAGGCTATTTCATACACGTATATAAAGAAACGTCATTATAGATTGCAAGAATCACTCTGTTTCTGGGAAAAAAAGAATGCTCTACCATCAATTTATATAAGCTTTACTTTTGTAAGAGACATGTCCAAATGATTGGTGCCTGCTTTTAATGTGCAAATTGCTGGATCTGAGTTATGCTCATACGAGGACACCAGTCTTTGAAACAGAGCTAAATCAACTGAAAGAAGCAGGTGGGCTTTCCTCATGAAAACAAGGAATGTTCTGATGTTCTCACATGTTTCCTAGTGATCTAGTTATTATCACAGCACCTCTTTCCTTCTACAATATAGTACATTAGCAATAGACTAAAACATACATATACATTGCCAGTTGCCCCGCTGTTTGAGAAAAAGCTGCTAAGTTACCCAAAGAGGGTCTTTCCCTTCAGAGCTTACTTTCTGCATTTGCTGCAAAGGCCTAACTTAATCACCTTTCAGTTACACCTAAAATCTTAAGTGTTTGTCATGCTTCTGGAAAATGTGGGCTTTGCATCTGCGTGATAAAATTTTGGGAAAGTAAAAGTCAAATCAGGAGTTGTGGCCAAGTACTTTTTAAGTATACATTGTTAATAAATACATTTAAAAGCAAGTGACCTTTGTTGGCTACCTGTGGTACTCTTAGCTTGATAGCTCACATGATGCCTCTGTCTGACCAATTTGAAAAGGATCCTTTGGAAAAGAATTGAAAGAACATTCGGAAAAGCAATGGACCATTTCTGTAAATTTTTCAGTTATTCAAAAGCTAACTTGAATTACATACACATTTATGTGAAGGCTCCTCAAAAACTTCACGAAAAGAGCAGGACGGAGCCAAGATGTTAATTTTACAAATATAAGAAAAAAATCAATTTGTTTATATTGACAAGTTCAATTAAAACATTGAAATTTTGAATAGCAATAGAAGTTTTAATGAAATGCTACAATTTTTCAACAGCTTCCTATGTTTAAAAACCCACATAATGTGTACATGATTTTAATTAGAATCTGAGAATCACTATTTACTGTTTTATTAATAAGAAGGAAGCTTTTGTTTATTTATACTGACAAAGTCAAAATATTAATAACTAGTCTCTGCTCTAAGTCACTCAGCACACTGACACACTGTTCATGAAGCAGATCATAATCATCTCTGAAAAACGATCATTAAATCACCCTTTAACAAAAGATATCATTATATTTTTAAGGTTTCACTGTGAATCTGCATTCATTTGTAAAGGTATTATATTAACAGCTGTCTTTGACAGAACACACATTTGGTGCTTAGCAAACCATGAAAATTACAGACAGTGTTGAAACTCCATGGCAGGGCAGATACGGGCTCTGCTTGGGACTTTTGAATGCCATGAGGTCCCTTTTATATTTGTATCACTGCAGGACCAGCCTGGAATGTTTGGACCATCTCTGAAATGGTTAGATGCTGCACAAGCAGGGGACAGTGGGACAATTCTTATTTCAGCATAATTGTAAATCAAATAAAATTTCCTCCCCATTTATCACTTCTTTGCTATGACTTCTAACAGAAATCAACTCAGATGAACTTTATTTTATTATAAGCTTGGACTTTTCATCCATATAATCATAATTTTTGCCTCTGCTACTTATTGCTAGATGCAGGTATTGGATGTTTTATTGGGTTACCATACCATTACAGAGCAATTTATACATTT
This sequence comes from Nipponia nippon, assembly GCF_047370975.1. Lineage (NCBI taxonomy): Eukaryota > Metazoa > Chordata > Aves > Pelecaniformes > Threskiornithidae > Nipponia > Nipponia nippon. Next base: position 42,063,415 of record NW_028262347.1, on the reverse strand, counting down.
TTAAAATAATTCTTATAATGTGCTCATGCAGTGACTGGTGATCAGGTCAGTCTCTTTGAAAGAATTACCTTCTCACTGGTTTAAGAAGGAATCTCCTGCCCTCCCAGCTGCAAAGTGGTACCTGGCTGCCTTGTCATGTCCACTGTGATGCAATGTGACACAAGTCAGTTGAAACTAATGCACTTATAGTAGAGTAACATTCAGGTTGAGTGCTGTAACTTCTATAAAGTTGTTGCCTCTGTTGCTGGGAGCCATGTGGGCTTACCTGAAACCATCAACCTTGACTGGGGTTTGCTTAAAAACATTGCTGTGAAACATTTCCACTTATGAAAAAAACCCACACATGTCTTTCACTCCCTCTTTGAGAGGCAAAACCAAGCTCATACAACTAATGAGACTAGTTTTTCCTGAATCCAGTATCCGATTTAGCCCCAGGAAAATGTATTCTTAGTCCTTGCCTATTTATTTACACTGAATATTCTGTGGGTTGCATGGTACATCACGCAGATGAGATAAAAACCTGCATTAATTCCATGACCGGTTTTGCTTGGTGTCCCAGTGCTGTCTGTACTGAGAGTACGGAGCAGCTGCTGCTTTTGCTTTCCAGCCTGGCTTTCTCCTTTCTAACCCACCAGTGAGCTCCAGGTGGCAGCACAGGCACCGTTTGTAGAGCAAGTGGAAAGGTTTGGCATGAAAAGGTTCTGATTCAAATTAGTTTGTCTTTTCTGTTCCCAGATGAAACTTGTGATGAAAACACGGCTGATATTTTAAACTGTAATATTTTTTAGAATTTTCTTCATGAATATTATTCTTAGAATCATCTGTGGCTGCTTTCATTTCTCAAAAGCATGTTTTCTCACTGAAAAGCTACAGTTACTCACCTAAACTGAGGTAAACCTTATGATAAAGCTATTGTGAAAAGTTTTCTTGTAAGTCGGAAAATGAATGGGTTTAAAGCAATTTATCAAAGATTATTTGGATTAAATCATACCCTTAATTTTTCAGCAAGCTCTAGTCATTTTACTGCTAAGTATAGGACTTCTGCTCTTTGCAGAAACACAAGACTGGCAGGAGATCCTTGGGTCCTGAAATCCTCCCATCTGCAGTTCCAGGTACAATGACTTATATGCCCTTTCAATGCAAAAAACATTGGTCCTGCATTCCCTTAAAACAGCCCAAAAGAACAAGTCATGAAGACCAAAGAGCACTGAACATTAATGGTGGGGACATGACAATCTCAGCTTCGTGCATCGACCAAACGCCTGAATTGTATTCAGATTGTTGGGGGTTATGAAAGAGAATGCCCAAAAGAAACAACAGCAGGGAAGTAATATAAAGTACATATACAGTAATATACAGTAATATAAAACTGTTGGGCATGGCTGCCGTTCAGATACAAACAGACATCTGTAAGATTACAGGCTTTAACAATGTTTTCAACACACACTGAGAAAGGCACCCTGCATTTCAGATGCTTGTGTGTATTGCTTTGTACACTATATGGTCTCCGTCCTGAGCATAATTCGGCTTTTTACATCTTGTTGACTCCCTTTCAAACACTCTGCAGGAGTCTGTGCTCCTCCCTGAGGCAGAATTTGCTCTGATTATCTCGTCTCATCCCCTTGCTATTACCACAAGTTAGCTCAGACACAGAAATGCACTTTTTCCCAAACGCATCTGTTCTTTCTCTCTTCTTTCTCTTTGGATGGATGTAAAATCTGGATGACAGATTAATTATTGAAAAGCAATGTCACCTCTCTCTTGTTTCTGTTAACATCAGAAGAGACACATCTTATTCAGTTTTGCACACACAGAAAGTAAAACGCGTTACATAAAAACCCAAGAAGGCCTTTACGTCCACTTAGAAAAGGAAAGCAACTCAGTTCTCTTCAGTTACAGAAAAAGAAATGAGCAGGAGAAGAGCATCTGCTGAGGGACAACAACAGTGAAAGAACTTTTTTCACTGGAACACAGAGAAAATACAGTCTTTCCTGAGTAAAGACTTCAAAAGCTGTCTAAAAATAAAAAATTTTGTAGAAATAAAAATATAAATAAAATTTTTATAAAAATAAAAGCAGTCTAAAAACTTGTTTTCCAGTTCCTAATTCCAGGTGTTATGATACCACAAAATATCTTTTTGTACAAAATAAATAATGTAGATGTGAAATCCTTACAATTTCAAGGTTTTTTTGAGGGAAGTAGTATTAAGTCAGCCTGCATGAGAGTTGAAATTATGAAGGCTAAACAGAAATAGTTTGAGTTGTTCTTCCAGAAAGGTACAATTTGCAGTCAAGTAACCCTTGAATCAGGTTCATTAGATTAATCCGTGCTCTGTTCATTCATTAAATGAATTAATGTGCTCTGTTTCACATGATGGACCTTTGCCTGCCTCTGTCTGGGGTAGTCCAGTCTGAGGGCTGTTCTCTGAGCTAACCTCATGCACCATTATGGGATTTTTTCAGCTTCCAGCCCCAGGAAGGTCTACCTGGGTTGCTTCCGACTCTTGCAGCTCTCTCTCTGGAGAACTTTCCATCTTGGATGCTCTCTCTCAGGATTAGTACTCAAATAAAGCCCAGGAAATAGACTCTGATGATTGGCTTTACCATCAGACTTCATTATATCGAAACTCCTTTTGACTTTAGTAAGCAGATTCCCTGAACCAGAGCTGAAAGACTAAGCTTTATATCTTAATTTTGAAACCCTTCATTAACTAACTTCATGGGTCTGCAGATGAACTAATTTGTCTTGCTAGCAGAGCAGAACAACTAATAAAAATTTGCCTTTCTGTGCATGCATGCTCCCAGAGCCTCTCTACACTTACTTTCAACAAAGAACCACCAAAATGCAAAAATCAAACCTTCTATTGAAAATAAGTTTCTCTCTGTTTCACTCATTTGGGTCCCAAGCATATTAAATAGATGCTATATTCTTGCAGCAGTTTTGGTGTGGATTCTAATCAAATCCCATACATCATTTGAGTGAAACATGCAAGTTGAGGGCTTTTTGAAATGCTGTAATGATAACTGGGCAGAATGAAGGACAAAAATCAATGAAACGGAAATGTTCAGTCCCATTAAAGACATGATAAACACAGCCTAATTTTCTGCATTTGTACTAAACTAGTCATCTGCCTTACCCACATCAGTAATTTTGCATGGGTTGCAAGCAGAGCTTTCAGATTATTATCAGCAAAGCACTCTTTCTCTTTTCGGACTGCAATAAAGTCAGAGAAAACAAAAAATAAAAATATATTTTAAAAGCATTAAGATTGTCTCTCTTTGTACTTCAGAGCCCTGGGGAGCTGATTATTCTCCTCTTTCATGTGCTTCAGCACAGGCACAGCCAGCAGTGGCTTAGGATCGAGGATCTCTGGGAGCAGCAGACGGGCTCTTCTAATGAGCAAGCCTAGCCCTGCAGCCTGGGTATGCACCTCACGCTGTCCCCGCTCCCATGTCCTCACTCTCCTACAGCCAGGACAGTGTCTACAGCCAGGGCAGCAGCACACCACCGCTGCACTGGCTTCTTAAAAGCTGCCAAGCAGTGAGTGTTAATGAGGTGACAGCTAAAACATCAGAAAATGACTGACAGCATGGATAAAACAGCTCTTTCAATCAATATCATTTTGGGGAAGGAAAGTAAGAGACTGGGACTGGATTTGGATAGAGATCATTGCAGAGCTATTAAAAATATTACTTATCCAAGCAATTGTGTCATTTTGGAGTAGTAATTTCCCAGACGTATACAGAAGAACAAATAGCTTGTGCAAAAGGGTTATAAGTCATGTTGGTTTGCAATAGCAAGGACTCAGTGACCTAGCGAGGTCTAATAATTTTGTCTTCCTAATGTGATCGAGAGTGAAATCAACCCAGTTTCCTTATCTAGTGAAGACAGATTATGTGGATATATCCTCTGTGCTGTAATCTGTATCCCACAAATGGCCACCCACTCGGTGAAATTTCTTAGGGGAGTTCTGGGATATCGCATGGTTATCGACCAGGAGAAAAATAAGTTAACTTTTTCAAAAGCTAAATGTCTGACATACACAGGTAAGTTACTGCCTTGCTACATAAACGTGACTCTCCTGAGGAACAATATCTGCGTGCCTGCTCTTGGTTTGAGCCAAACATCAGGGAAAACACATTTTCTTAAATGACCAGTTCAAGCCCATGCTTTGAGACCACTGTTGGGGCACTGGCAGCTCCCTGGTGGCTGTGGGGGCTCAGGCCTCCGGTGGCTGGGGCAGGACCCCCACCCCGAGGCATTTGGGTAATGAGACAGGCCCCAGCAAGCGAGGTTCTGCCCGGCCACCCCAAAACAGGCAGCAGTGCAGGTGACTTCTGTAGGTCAAGGCTTGATACTTGCCTTCCAGAAACAGTTTCAATAATTTAATTTGCAGAAAATCTTCATATCAGCCCATGTGGCAGAAGTTAGTTCACAGCATGGCTTCCATTTTGGTATTTCTATGAATTTATGGAACATCTTTAAACTTTACTTGTATTTTTCTTCCAGTAGTTTTAGCCTGTATTTCTCACCAAGTCACTGGATGAATTATTTCTTAAACATGAAAACAGTATGTTTAAAATGAAAGCTACTCATTTTCAGGTGTTAAGAAGGAAGACAGTAGTTTATGCCAGTGGAAAGACCAAAGAGAATCTAAGCAGTTGCTCTTTTTATCTTACATACATATAACAGTTTTTTGCCCTCCCATTTCTTTTCTTAGTTCACTAATCTTCCCCTCATCCAGTCTTTGCAGTTTTTCCTTTCATTAATTGATCTAAAGTCTATTTTACAGTGACATTCTTTTGGCTTTACCTTCCTTTTTTTTTTTTTGCAACTCCTCTTTGTACATAATGCTTCTCAAGTAATTCACTCCTGGAACATAGTTGCTTTGGTAATGAAGTAAAGCCACCAGTCTTCAGCCCTTCAAAGAGTAATAGGTGAAATGTCTGTTCTTTGTTCTCTAAGTAAATGAGTATGAAAAAGGTAAAGATGTCCCCTTATGCAAAACCTTAACTTTCAAACAGGATTTTGCCAGTTTCTTTCTGTTGTATGGAAAGTTGCTTCTCTTGAAAAATAGCTCAGGTTGTTGAAATTTTCATATGCAAGACCGTATCTCTTATTACCCTTCCTGGAACCTTGTATGTCTAATAAAATTATAGAGAATTTTGTAATTTGTACCTTCTATTGCAATTATGTTAGAAAAATGGAGGCAAACTGACATCTGCTCCATATTTGAGAAGACCCTGAGGAATAAATTTACTGGAAAACTTTTCATTGTCTTTTATGATCCACGTAGGTCCAGAAGCAGGATCCATATGTTAGAAACTGTGAAGTCTACTCTCTCCTGGAGCTGAACATCACAAGGCTGCTCTCTGTGTGTATCAATCAGCCCACAGAACAGATCTTCTGTATGGTCAGGAAAATGTTCTATCCATAGAGAGGTAATATTGCAAAACGTCCACATGCCCTTCCAATGACTACATAGCTTCAGGCTGATAATATGCAGGGTAAAAAATTCAAGTTCAAATATTTCCTTAGTTGTCAGTCTGAGTAAAAGAAAATAAATTGCTGATTTGCATACCAAAACCTTACCCAAGAAAATGAAACCTTGTGTAACTTTCAGTTTCTTGACACAGCAGTGCCCAGATCCTTGCTGGCATTACATAAAACTCTTGCAATTAGTCTCTTCAGATCAGTTAAAGATTCAATGGTCTCTACTACTGTTTCAGCTTCTGCAGTCATATTTTCTATTTACTCTCATGCAAACCACAGGTTGAGGAACTTCCCATATGAACTCGGAACTTCTTTGTTGCCATATGCGCTGGTTTTGGCTGGGATAGAGTTAAGTTTCTTCATAGTAGCTAGTATGGGGCTATGCTTTGGATTTGTGCTGGAAACAGTGTTGGTAATACAGGGATGTTTTAGTTATTGTTGAGCAGTGCTTACACAGAGTCAAGGCCTTTTCTGCTTCTCACACCACCCCACCAGTGAGAAGGCTGGGGGTGCATAAGAAGCTGGGAGGGGACACAGCTGGGACAGTTGATCTCAACTGACCAAAGGGATATTCCGTACCATATGACGTCATGCTCAGCATATAAAGCTGGGGGAAGAAGAAGGAAGGGGGGGGATGTTAGGAGTTATGGCGTTTTGTCTTCCCAAGTAACCGTTACGCGTGATGGAGCCCTACTTTCCTGGAGATGGCTGAACACCTGCCTGCTGATGGGAAGTAGTGAATGAAGTCCTTGTTTGGCTTTGTTTGTCCTCATGGCTTTTGCTTTACCTATTGAACTGTCTTTATCTCAACCCATGAGTTTTCTCAATTTTACTCTTCTGATTCTCTCCCTCATCCCACCGGGGGGGGGAGTGAGCGAGCAGCTGTGTGGTGCTTAGTTGCTGTCTGGGGTTAAACCATGAAGCCATATTAAATGTTGGAAATATATTCCTTTCTGACTGCAGATGCCAAAAGATGGAGAGCCCAAGTATCCGTAGGTTCACTGGTTTAGTACTCTTTCATTGAAAAATGAGCCTTTTATTGCTACTCAAAATTGTCTAGCTTCAGCTTCCAACAACTTTTCCTGCCATCTTAATAAATATCAGCTCTTCTTACAGCTGTAGACAATACAAAAGACACTTCTTAACTGTCTCTTGGGCCTACTTTTGTTATATGCTCAAGTATAGTAGGGCATGCTTTCCAGATGTCAAATACTTCTTTCAAACTTTTGTCTAAATGTGAGTGCTAGAATATACAGAAAATTTCAGAGAATATACAGAAAATGAACCTTTTACTGTCATCCACAGAGATAAAGTAAATCATCTAAACGTACTTGATATTTGCTGTATTTCTGCATCCAAAGCCTTTATTTGTAGAATTAAACTGAGAGGGTAAGATTCCTTATTTATTGTGATCCCAGAGTCTCATTTACCAACCTTCACTTGAGAGTACAGTCCAGAACCTAAAATGTGTGAACCTCATCTTCTGTTTTGAGGTGTTCAGCTTTACCTGTTTTTTATCTTGGGTCCAATGCCACCTAGATTAGCTTGTCCTCACCATTGTTTCTCACTTAGCTGGAACCATATCAGCCACTCCCTGTTCCTCAGTAGCCTCTGCTGTGCTCTATGAAGCTCTGTGTAGCACCTTACCCTTTATGTTCTTCACCTTCATGCTACATTCAGTTTCACTAATAGTAATGTAAACTATTATTAACTAAAAGTGAAAGATCTTTCACTATACAGTGCATAAAGTATACCTATTTCTAAAATTTATAAATATAACAGTATCACAACATTTTTTCTTCTTTTCTACTCAAGGTCTATTTTTTGACAGAATTTAATATTCAACATTTGTATTCAGTGACAGCAAAATTTCCCTTAATGTTACTGGAAAAAATAGAGTAAAACTTGGGCATGAAGCAAATTAACTCTCCAGTTTTCCCTCCCACTCTTTATTGATAAAGTACATAGATAAATCTTGGCCACTTGATACCCACTGCTCTAGTTCTGCTGCTGCTGGGGAGGGGCATTGCAAATGTTATGACTTCAGGGAGACGGTCACATGTAGATTATGAATGTTAGACTGAATAAGCCTTCTAATTATAATAGCTTTTAAGGTTTTCATAGAAGTGCATTAGTCTCTGCAAGTCTTGCAGGTGAAATTTTGTGACATTAACAGGCAGAGCTATTCACACTGAAAGTTATTTATCGCAGTAGTAAAATTTAAAAAAATTACATGATTATATATAACTGAAAAATTATCATACGCCTGTGGTTCTGACTATCTGGTTACATCCTGTGCCTTGAAGTCTCCCAGGTGTGTGATTATATAATAATAATCAATTGTTTGCCTTACTGTTTCAGCACCATATGTCAAATTGCAAAGGGAACAATAATGACGAGAAGAATTTATGTCTAGAGGGGGAGCTGCATGCATATATATTTGAAGTCTTTTTTATATTTATTGAAATATTTAAGATTTGGAATTGCAATATACATTTGCTTTCGAGAGCTTCTGTTGCTCCAAATGATTTAAAGAGCACAGAATTCAGTTTCCAAGGCCTGATGGTCTGATTTTGGTGGCAGTGCCTTCAGTTCCTACTGATTCCAGATAATTGCTGAATACAAATTTCTTTTTTTGTGCCCCAGTGTTCATTTTTATAAGTTAATATTACAGATCTACGTCTTAAAAATTTAGCTCAAAGCCTGTAAATCAAAGTTATAGAAAGAAGTAAAAGCTGGTTTGATGTCTCACGTGGTGGAAGTTCTACTCCCTTGGAATAAATTCATTTCAGTAAATCATTCTGTTATGGGAATTTCTCCAGGACACGCATTCTAGGAAATTCTGGCCATAATTTGTACAAGAAAATAAAACCCACCTAAAATTAAAAACAAAAGACCCAGCCTCATACATAGCTCCCAAAGTACTTCAGCCATGGGGAAGAGTAGATCTTTGTAAAAAAGGCTGCAGGTCAGAGCAACCCAGCCTTGTTTTTCCCTGAGCCCAATCTATCATTCCTTTTGTACACCACAGAAAAGAGGGTCATCATTTAAGTATGGAAGGGAATAAAACAAAATCTGTAAGAATCTTCTTTATCTGTTACCACAGGTGGTAGATGGGGAATGCATAGTCTTAGAACTGCAGGAAAGTAAAAAGGGTTATGCCTAAGCCCACTGAATATCTTCACAGGGAAAAGGGGCCATAATCATGAGAGTGCCACACGCTTTCTTTTTGGTGCCAGCCACACTTTGAGTCTTTCCGAGAAAGAAAGCAGGTGAGAAATATTTCAAAATGGACATCCAAAATTCAGAGATATTTTTGAAATCTTAGCATGTTTGCCTGTTTAGGATACCTGTAAAATGGGGAAAGAATACCAACCTTCCATTTCACAAAATATGAAAATAATTATTTTGTGTATCACTCACATAATGAAAAGTGCCACAGAAAAAAACAGGAGAAAATCAATATTTGTGTCCTCAGAGAATGACATTAATGGAGTGAATTAAAATAAAGCATGGGACTGCTTACTGAAAACTGACTGTAAAACCAAATATTGAATGGGTGCTCATTAACTGAGCACCTTTCATTGTATGCTTTAAATGAAACAGAATTCCCAGGAAAACATAAACATAAAAGACCCCCAGCAGGCTCTTCAGTCTGTCCATGTCTTTCTCAGGGCAGTGAAACAGAGACCGAGTTGGCAGGAGACACAGCATGACAAGGAAAAGGTCTATAGAGACACAGCAAGACAAGGAAAAGGTCTATAGAGACACAACTCTGAATCTTTCTCTTTATAGTATTGTTCTCTGTTACATACTTAATGTGACTGATTTGTATTTGCACAGATAATTTAAATTCGTCCATTAAATAGTTATTGAGTTCTTGACTTTGTGTTCTCAATAATGCTGTGTGTGCATGTGCATGCACCATAATATTGTAGTGCAAATATCTGCAATGAACCGAGCAGCAGTTCATAACCAAAATTTCATAACAAAATTAATCATGCTATTTTCATTAAATTGCAAAGCTGTGTAATCTCCTCATTCAAAAAAAGGATGTTGGGTTCTTCACTGTACAGTCCATCAGAATTTCTGGGCCCCAACTTTCCATTATGAGAATATCAACTGGCTTATTACAATATTACTTCATATTTTGAGAATTTAATGCACTCAGTGGTGAAAGCCCCTTTTGCTATTTGACATACCAGCCTTCAAAGGAACTGAAGAAGTGAGATAGCCGTGAACATACAGTGCAATGCAAAAAGAAAAGGGGAAAAAAAAATTCCCAAAACAAGACAAAACAAAGACAAGAAAGAGAGAATACTTCTCTTGTTGAGAAACTCTGCCAATGCTGCAAATTTTAAGCACCTTTTCTCTGCTTCCACAGCAAAGGCATGACTGTGTGGCATATTTACAGCCTGTAGCAGCCTTCTCAAATTAATCAGCAACATATTCTGCTGAATCATGTTGGAATCCAATTCAGCTGTGAGACTTTCAAGTAATACCTCCCCCCAGTAAATGCCACATGTTTTTACACATCTATTGTTTTATTTGAAGTGAGTTGAAAGCAATCAGGAATTCTTTGGTCACTGTCAGAACTAACTTACTTTTGATACCCTATTCATGCCAGTTTAATTAACCTTGCCTTCTCTTCTCCATGATCCTCTAGTCTCTATCCTTAAATTAGACTGTGAACCCTTCAAGACAGAGAACTTATTACGTGTTTATTTTATGCTGCCTTGCAAAACACACACCGAGACTGTAATTTCTAACCAAACAAATTAAAAAAAAAACCAAACAAACAACTTCCTGGGGCAATTCAGTTATGAAGCTGACATTTAATACTTCCTTGTGCAAGACAGTACAAGAGATGGATGTGCTGTCTACAATGAAGTGAGAACTAGAGGGAAAGAACAAATTTTCTGGGTTTATTTCCAGTGTTCTGTCTGAACTGTCTGAGAGCAGAGGCAGGCTTTGCTTCACTCAGTTGTGTTAATGTTTGTGAACTCTTTTTTTCTCTTGAGCTTTGTTTTTGGCCTAATCACAGAATTATTTCACTTTACCATCCTCCCCCCCCCAAAAAAAACCCAAACCCCTACAAAACTGGTATTGCTAGGGGCAAACACTCTTTCTTATTAAGCTGTTATTTATTTTGTACTGTCAGGGCAAACTGTTCCCTCTCTGTATGTTATGTGAGGGCATTTTTAATTGCAGGTCTAATTCAACACAGAACACAGAAGATTTCATTAATTGCTTTCTTTTGATACTGTAGTTTACCTTATTGTTAAATTTACTATAGTAATAAACTCTCTTTTTCTTTTTTTTCGTGATGGAATAAAAGGTTTTGCCAAGTGTTAACAGGTTACAGTAGATCAAAGCAACTTCATGCAAAATGGGTGTATCTTGTCTAAACGTTATTTTAAAATCATTAAGTTTCCTGGTGTGAGGCATCTGTGCATTTATGAGACCTCACATAAATGAGAACAGGTGAGTTATTCTACTTCATGCCATTAAGTATTCTGTATATACCTGTCTATGTCTTATTTTGCATTTTTATTATTTGTAATTATGTAGTATTTGGGATGAACCATTGAAATGAAAGAAAAATTCTGCATTAAAGATGGCCTGAAGACATATTAACAAACAATATTTTTAGAAAAACATAATTTGCATATGAATATAGGAGGCACTGGGACATTCAGCAAACACAGGAGTTGAGGAACTCAAGTATGGTTTTCAAAAGCATTGAGTAGCTAAGAAATACAAGTACATATTTAAGAAAATTCAGAGTAACTCCTATTGCTTTTTTGGTGAAACCAGCTTCTAAATTTGACTGTGTTAAATTAATTTTGAAAATGTTACCTTAGCTTACACTTATACTAGTAAACTGTACTGTACGAGAGCAGAGAGTTTAGTCACAGCATGGGATGATGCACTCCAGTCAGGAGTTAACAACAGTCAGAGATTAGGAGAGGGTCTGGATGTGGCTACCTCATTTTGAGAAATAAGGGAACCTAGGTGTACAGCTGTGCAGACACAGACCAGGAATCTTCCTTCAATGCACTTGTCCAGCACAGCAGTGCAGTGTCATGGCAGGGGAGTTTTAGGGGCCTCACACCGGTAGGGCTAGGCTGAATCCCTGCTTTTTGAGGGGAGTGGGCAGCAGATATGCCCAGGCTGACAAATGACCCCGAGCCTGAGAGATCTGTAGAGGCAGTGCAAAAGGGAGCTGGGTTTGAGGCTGGCAGTCCTCATAATTTTGTGGCCTTCACCCTTAAGTCCTACTCATAAACTGGCCCTATAAAAAATAGTTTGTGAATCCTTGGTTTGCATGTTCTACTAACCTAGAATTATCTGTGTGGTGAAGATGTGTGTTCTGTCCATGGGAAGTATGACTCGCCCTCACTCAGACACTCCTCTCCGTGGGACCACAAAACACACATCAATAACTGCATCTTTATGACTTCAAGCATGTATAGATGGTCCTGATAAGGCAGCAGGGAGTGCAGGCTTTCCACTCTAAACAGGATGAAATACTGCATTTCATGGAAAAAATGGGTGGAGGATTTACTGGGAACATTTTCCCTCATGCTTGTATACCATACAAGTGGGATTCTCTAATTTCTTTCTTTTTCAGAGCTGCTGTGTTCTTTGGGTTTCATGGCATGAACATGGCTATCTGCTATATAACTCATGTCTTTCAGTTCAGCAGAAGCCTTCATGCCAAAGAAGAATGCAAACATCATTTTCAGTATCCTGATATTTTGTTACCTCAGTTATGGCTGTTTTGCCTGCTACCATATTGCTCTGTTAGAATGTGCCATATGTCAGTCATAATATAGCAATGCAAATCCAAGCAGGAAACATTGCTTTGAGCTGACATAATAATAATTATGAAATACTGATTCTACCCAGCTTAGAAAGCTGTGTCTTTTACACATCTCAACTTCCTCATAAAGAACATGGAGAGAGTGGTGACACAGAAGAATATGAAATTGGCTCAGATAATCTTAGCTATGGAGCCCCCCCCAGTTAAAAAGAATTAACTGAAAGGAGATAGATCACCTAATCCAGAACACATCATGGGCCACAAAGCACCTCCCACCACCCTCTAACAAATGTCTTGTTTGCAATGAAAAACCAAAACCCTGACTATAATGCACCACAGAAGGAGAACAGGAAAGATGAAGGTCACTGTCAACGTCAGAGTTGACAACGTGGCCCTAAAACAATGAGAGATTCAATCGTAGTTTCATTAAGTTGGGTTTCCTTATACACCCAGAGGGAAGCCATTACTGGCCCTCAAAACTGCATTTAAAAGAGTAAGCTGGTTCCTGGGGAACTGGGAGTTAGCCACCGCTTCCTGTCAGGCACTCCTGTTTCAGTACAACCTCCAGTAACTATGAAATACATAAGGTCTTATAGCCTCCTCTTCTCATTAACAAGATGTACCTGAGACAAAGACTGGAAAAGGAAAGACAAAAAATCCAACCAAAATCAATTACTCAGATATTTTTTTCTCCTGTTACACCCAGCAGTGATAATTTTTGTTATTAGCAGTAGCATCAGAGTAGAGCAGTGATTGTTAATGACATCAGTGTTTGGGAAAATAATTTCAACATAAACCTTTATGCAAACTCATGTTTTAAAACTTGGATCACAGCTAAAGTTTGCTTCATACTACAGCACTGTGAACAAAACAGATGCACAGCTGCCTGAGAAAACTGAATAAGGATTAAGTGAAGCACACTGTAATGCTGCCCTAGGCCTGTGCTTACAAGCTGGAATTAGATGAAAGCTATAGAAATCTGCCTATACCCTTTATAAATATACTTTTTTCTGGCCCACATTTCAGGTTCCCTCTTTATAACCCTAACTTTAGAGATGAAAGATATGATGCAACAGCTGTTTAATATATAAAACGTGATAGCTGAGCCTTGGCTAATGTTAACTTAGGAGTTCTTAACCCCAGGCAAATGTAAGATGATTCAGCTGTGCTTTGTGCACTGAAGTGGGTGAAATAACTTCTTGTATTTCAAGAAGTGGCTGCATGTGGGCAATTCCTCTATTACATGGTTAAGTCATGGACATTTATTTGTGCGCGAATCCTTAGAATTACAGATTTTGAGCCTGCCTACCTGAAAACCAGAATAAATCAGGTAAAAATTCTTGGCATTGCATGTATGTTCGGTTGTTCTAAGAGATTAGAAAATCTAAATGATGATAGGCATGATCTAAAGAGTTCTTTTTTTCATGTAAAGGTGGCTTTAAGTAATATCATGGCTGTAACTCTCTCTGTCTAAGTAACTTTATTCAGGCATCTTTATCCATATGTAAAGAGACTATGCAAACAGGATAGATACCTGCTTAAAAGCAATGATTATTAGCTAAAATGCACAATTGAGAACTGGGGTTAGCAAGCAACTAAATGCATTATTATGCTTATCAAAGAGTCTTGCTGCAAGACAGCCATCTGTCAGGAGAGGAAGGTTTAGACCTTGCCTCCTTGAGCTGGTCTTCAATGTTCCTAAGTTGCCATCATCCCTCTTTTAGTATTTGATACTTTATCATTTTGGTGCTTTTCATCTTGAATATTCGGGCTACTAATAATCATCATCTGAACAATCCAACCTCCATAATTTTACCTTTTTTATCCTGCATGGATCTGCTCTGCAAACTGTTTCACAGCCCTTTCTCATCATTTAGCAGTTTCCTCAGCAGTATGACCTAAGGTTAGATAGCTGGAGCATATTGGAGCTGGGACTTTCTGCTTGGAAAACAAGGACCTGAGCTGTGGAGAAGGACGGGTTTTATAGAGTGTGCATCTCATAGGGCTAAATAAGATTTAGAGAAGTACAGCAAAATTATTCTACAAAAAACCCCAAGCTGTCTATCTCCCATCTTTGGAAGATGAGGTCTGGATTGGGTGTCAGCTACATTGGCAATTAAAGTTGATACTTGACATTGAAACAAGTTACTGTTCCACCGCTGCTTCATGGCAGCTGTCTAGGTGCAGACTCTTATCCCAGTGCATGGTTGCAGTAAGTTAAGGTTGGCTATGCCTCCAGAAAAGTCTTCCTGACAACACATTTGTAACTTCACAGACTTTATTTTTTTTCCCTGAGCAATGAACACTTTACTAAGTTTAGGGTAAAAAGAAGAAACAGTAGCTATTTTCTGAAAAAAAGATTCAGTGTAGAGAAGTTTCACGTTCTGTTTTGCTGCTTGATCAATATATTAATATGTTTTTCCATTTTACTCATAAAATCACAGGTAGTTCTTTATACTAAATGGCCTGTAGCAGGTTTTTAATTATACTGCAGTAGCTCAGAAGCAGTACCTCAAATGTAGTCATATGATTTACTGGCATAATTATCTACTGAACTTCCTTAAAACTGATGCACTTTCCAGGTTTCTTTCCTTAAAAAGAGGTAGTATGTCAAAAGCTGGTTCTTAATGTGTGCATTCAAAATGGAGCAAATCTGACTTCTTTTACTTCAATGTAATTTTTGCTGGAAAACAAAGTCTCTAGTATTTCCAGTTGTTAATCTCTGCAACTGTGCCTCAGCTTTTTAATTTTAGTTGTGTGATAAATCAGACTGCATATTTTACTATCAGAAGACCTAAGTCTTTAGGTGAAGCAAATCAAAATTCTGTGCAGGGGAATGTAAGAGATGTGGTCACAGCAACATCTTTCCAATTCCTTCACCCAACATCAGCCAGTTATCGGAATAGGCTTTCATCTTACTTCAAGCAACTTAACACCAGAAACTGCAGTGAACTTGCTCCTAGCCATCTCCTGTATCTTTCCCACTTCTGGCCCTCCTGTGATGCTGTTCACTGATGTTTTGAACAATTTCTTCTAGAAATGACCTTCTTACACAGGTTTCTAGTGGAAGGCTACTCCACCTTCAAGCTCAGACCACTGAGAATTAAACACTGGTTTATAGACAGCAAAATTAGTGAAGCTTGATTTGTTGGTATGTGGAGATGAGTATGGATTCCTCGGTGGTTTATAACAGGTCAACAGCAAATTTAACAGGATCTCTGTCCTCTTCATATACTTTTTTCCTCTTCATATAGCTTTTCTTTTCCTTATAGGTGCTTTCACTGTATGCTATGTGAGAGGGAAAATTTAGGATTTAATCAGTAATCCAGCTTGTGTTTAAACTGCTAAGAACATGAGAATGACTCCCAGCTCTCTTGACAGTGAAGTTCAAAACTTTTTGCCTCCTAGGGACCAATTGCCTGTCACTTAGGCCAGGGTGAGTTTGTTTACCTTTCAGGTAATTTGAAATGACTAGTAAATCCATTAGGATGGATTAAACTGTTTCCAGCACCCTCACTCTTAGCTCCTTAGAGGCTGCTTTTGATCCTTATCTTTCCAGCACGTTTACCTTTGGACCACACCTAATTCTCATTCTTGCCACTTCACAAGTTGTGAGCACTACAGGAACAAAATGTCTGTAGAGTGTTAATGCAGCTATTGACAAGGAATTGAAGATTAGCAGCAGAGCTACTCCTTCTGCCTATAAGAACAAGAATTAACACTTTGATGAGCACTGAGGCAATGATTTTATGAGAAGCTGAGCTGACCTAATGACCTCCATAATGACGAGGTCCTCCTGGATTCCTGCTCTTCCTGCTGAGAATGGTTCTGCCACGTGCTTGAACATTTCTGTTTAAATAAAGACACCTTAAGTTACCAGTGCAATTTTGGACATATACGTGTTTGTCCAAACTTTCCTAGCTTCCTGGAGTCACACACTTTGTGTGACCAAATCCTTTGAGATGCTTACCTCTTGTCTGGGAGTGGTCAACATGTACAAAAATAATCAATGACAGGAGTGTTACAGACCAACAGAGAAAAAACCAATCAAGCAAACCAAGCCTTTGTCTCTCAAGGAAACCAGTTTCAGATTTTCTTGACCTTAGAAGTCAGTTCAAGGTTGTAATTCTTCTGGTGTTAAACCTGGCTTACAGAAGTTGCACCTCTTCTTGTTGTGGATTGTTGTTCCCTACCTATGTTGCAACCTACTGCATTCCTTGGCTGTGACAGTAAAACCACTGCAAGTGTGTACTCTAAACTGATCACTTCAAAAGTTTGTTCCTTGATTTTCTGAACATGGATCACTTAACTGCTCTGGTTTAGCAGACCTCTACAAATAGTAGCATTGGCATAATTTCAGGAGCAAATAAATGACTGAAAGGAATGAGGGAGAAAATGTAACCTTAAATTGTACACTATTCCATCCTAGGTTTTGTTTAGAAGCTCATTTCTTTTAAAAATCCATCCAGAAAAAAATATAAAATAGGACATCTCCTTTTTTCTGTGTTTTGATTACAATGAAACCAGCCAAAGTGGTACAGGGAGAGAAAGGAGTTCATGAGCCTATAAAGATCCTTAATTGTCACTTTAGTTCTATTTTTCTGCAGATGGCATACCCTTTCGGCTTTCAGTTTAATGCTATGTGTATAGTATGGATCCATGCTTTTAATTAACTTCTGTTTAGTAAATAGATATTCAGACATGGTTTAGCACTGCAATTAGAAGACTAGGGTTAGGTTTGAGCCCTACTGTGCTAATTGAAATACTTTTGAGATCTGTTGTTCATGTATTAAAATGTCAAGCGATTGACAACCCATAAGTGAAAAATTGATCCAATTATCAAGCTAGCCAAAATGTGCTGGTTTTTTTTTTTTTTTCAAGAGTTAAGATTTATTATGGCCATTAGAAATACAGATGTTTATATGTCTGTATCTTGGAATTCATTTAACTTTGCTGTTCCTTAATGCTGCTCCGCTTGCTATAAGACAGAATTATCAATGGCTCCTTCAGTGGAAGAAACTGCTGAACCTCTTTCAACTGAAATTTTAATCTGGAAAGAAATGATTGGTATTTCCCACATTAAGGGGGTGGGGGGCTTCAGCAACTTCCTGCAATTGTCCTGCTGGAGCGGAGAAAATCTTACTGAATGCTCCAAATGTATAATAAGGATCTGTCATGGGAGTTAAGTGTACCATAGAAGTCTAAACAGCTAGACAAGAGAAGCAATGAAGAATAAGTGTGAACAATACCCAGACATGGTTTTTAAGGGTATTATTGGCAAATGTGTGATAATCCAGCAAGTCCTAAACAAGCTTATCATAGAGATGTCATTTTATAGTTACTTTTTAAAACTTATCATGATCCGTTTTAGAAGTGGTTAGGTCTTCTGTAACCATTATGAAAATGAACACTCTCTGAGAGCCTTGCTGCTCAAATGGTGGGATTTTTTTAATTCAGATTTCCAACCTATCTGCATTCATGTTCCTGATTTGTTCCTCTACCATTAAGACTCCTTTTTACTTCCCTTTAAGTAGTCCCTAGCACTTTGATGGAATGCTGTTGTGTCCTATCCCAGCTATAACTTGGCTAGATTAAACTAGCCAAATTACTTTTGTCGGTTCCTATAAGACAGTCTTTCCATCTACAGATCAGGCCATTAACACTTCTCAGCACTTATTCCAGCTTCACTTAATCTTTCATGGATATATATGGCCAGAATTGTACACAGCTTGAGATATTTCATATGAAGGCTCATCAGTACTCTATAGAATGGAAATAATATTCTCTCCCTCTACTGGAAATGCCTCATCAGAAGCATCCTTGGATCACATTTGCCTTTTTAATGACTGCGATACCCTGGTGACTCACAGTCATCTCCTGTGATTAACTAAGTTACACAGGTTCTTTCTCTTCCTCATTCTTTCTAGCTGATGGATTCTCAGATGAGCTTATAGCAGAATTTCATATTATTGGTTCTCAGAAGCATGACTATGCATTTTAGACTATCGAATTCTGTACTATTGAGTGTCATCAAAAATGAATTCCATCTGGTTTTATTTGCTTGCTTTTTATGTTCACTTTCAATAAACACTGAGCAAACAACTGAATCTGCCTGACTGCTTCCAAATTGGGACTTTCAGTGAGTACTTTTGCATTCCCCCTTGCTAATATACATATATATGTCTGCTAACAGAGCTTGTTTGCTCAGATAATCAGGGAATGGCAATAACACAGTCTGCATCATTGACCCAGTCATTAGCCAAGATGCTTCAAAGTTAGTAAGTTCTGGAAATGCTGAGACTTACTGTGAGCTCCAGCCTGGCCACAACAGTCAATAATAAAGTTCTCATTGTTTCTAGTGAAATTGGAAGTGAGCTTTTTTGCATTTTAATTATGTTATTTGTTCTTCTATTTTCAGGATCTGCTGTGAACATTTTTGCTGTGTATCAGTCACGTAGAATCATCTGCTGTCCTGGACAGCAGACATTGTCCTGGATTATCTGTATGGGTTTATACAGCAAATTGCCAGTGTTGGTTGTTTCATTGCCTCAGTGTTTAGAAACAGTTCATGCTTTACAGAGCAATGTTGCATTTCAATGTTTCTTTCTTATGTTTCTTTACAAAACAATAAGAATTTGGCCAGAAAGTGTGTGAATACAACTAATTAATTCTTTATTCTGCTGTAAATTGTATGTTCACTGTAAAGGCTATTTTTTTATTATTCAAACATTTTTGTGCAAATATATCCCCGTTTGCTGTGGGACAACATCATTTTGTGAAGTGTGCAAGTTTTTTATTTTGTACAGTAAAACTAACAAGTGTTTCATATAGGTTGCCATAACTACTAATAGGTGATAATGACCTTTGGCTCCTGGATGGTTTAGATCAGTGAACTAATTTCTCCAAAAGCCTGCCCCCAAAGTACCACATACTTTAAACCATACTAAAATATTCTACACGTGTTAAAAATTTACTTTTTTTTTTTTTTAAATTGTCAAAAGGCAACAAAAATCTCTGGAACTAACAATCCAAAACAATCCAAATCCTGTGTCCTTTTCCTTCAGTAGTTGCTTTTGACTATGGAGCAGGAGGTTGAAATTTGGAATGAATATCCATTTGCACTAATGTATCTTTGTCCATTTTCATAAATATATGGGCAAGACATAATCTTTACAGAATCACACTGTGCTCAAAGCACAGGTTTAACAAAGCTTGCCTTGAGTCCTTGAAGATTTTCTGCTGATTAGACAGGCTTAACTTCAGACACTACCAGTGGTGATCAAACTGTACCTGTGCGCTCCACACACAGTGACTGAACATGTGATAAACCCATGATTAAAGGTAAGCATTTCCTATCCCCTTTGTCCTCAGCCATGCAGGTATGGAAACTGGAAACAAGATCCTGTTTATGTAGGTCCTTAGTGACTTTTCTCCTGCTTTATTTTTGCCTTTTTTTTTCTCGTTTTTTTCTTTTCTATAGAAAGCTTATCTCTCTGGACCTATTTGGGAAGAGATGCTCTGAAGCTTTGCTGGGGTAAAGAGTAAGCTGAGACAACAGAAGTGCAGGAAAGAAATTTGGACCAGAAAGCAGGAAATGTTGAGTGTAGAAATAAATGGAAGATCGTATGTGTCTAAAGAAAGAGATTACAATGGGATGGTGAGGATAGAAACCTGGGGAGATGGTCTGTTTGAGTGGGTAATAACACTGAGTTTGGACAAGAAACTGTGTATTGGGGTAGGAGGTAGATATGTAGGCAGTAGACATGGAGATGGGGTAAGTCTTTGCCCTTGACAGCAGTTTGTTGTAAGTGAAAGTAGTTGTCTCAGTGGATGTTTTCTTCAGATTATACAGTCAGGATCTCTCCACGGTGAATTCTCCCTTTAGTCTATGTCAATGATCCGAGCACAGTTTTGTGGGAGAAAGTCCTTGATTCTTTTCTTGGATAAAATTTCTTTGATTTCTAAGCAGATTAATTTTATCTCTTCAGAAAACTATGAAGCTTCTCTGCTGTCATTGAAATTCATCCTGATTGATTTTAATTGTCTAAGAGTTATCCATACATCCTTTTTCAGAATACATATTAAGGAGACTTATTTTTTAATTGGTCTTCTTGAGTTCAGACACCTAACCCAGAAATCTAGCCTAGACTAAAACAGGCATTAAAGTCTATATTTACAGAGCTGGATGGATTCGCAGAAGCTGCTGGGGAGGCACATTTCATACTGACTCATCTCTGTGACAGAACATGAACGAACAGTCTGTTCAGTTTCCCTCTCCAGCTGAGTTAGATGTAGAAAACAAAATATTCTCCATAGTGGAAATCCCATTTTTTTTTTCCTTTGTCCAGTTCTAGCTTCATAGCCAGCACAGTCCAAGCAGTTGAGTCTTCATCCCTAATTATGTTTTTTATAATAACAAGTGAGTCTTTGACACCAAGCTTTTCACTAAGTGCTAAGAGTATTTAGGTTTTGGGGTCTTGGTTTTGGTTTGGTTTTTTTTTGGGGGGGGGGGGGCGGGGGCAGGGTGTTGGGTTTTTTCCCATTAATTTTTTCCTAGCTTTAAGTCCCAGATTCTAATTTGTGGAGGTATTGTTCAGAGCTGCAACTGAATCAATGATGTTGCTTTTTAAGCTACAGACAATATTATATACTATCAAATACTATAAAAATCATGCCTGATCATGACAGAAGAAGGAAAAGAAGGGAGAACATATACTCTCAGTATCCCTACTATCTCAGAGGCCTAAAATCAGGAGACAATTCTGGGTTTCACAGGGGCCAGTTAAGAGTCCCTGAAATAGATTTCTGTGAATCAGCTGCTGAGTTAACCTTTCCTTTGACTATGAAAAGGGTTAAACAAACAAATAAGCAAACAAACAAGCAAACAAACAAGCAAGCAAACAAACAAAACCCCAAACCACATCCTTTTAATCTATGCAGGAAAGGTAGGTGCTTAAAAATTATTCTCAAGAATCTCAGATACATGTGTCTGACAGGAAAAGGACATACTCTGCCTCGGAACTTTGCATTCCAGTCTGCTGAGCTAATATCAGCTCTCACCTGGCTTGCACTTTATGAAGGTAAATTAATTACAGCAATGTTTATTGGAGCATTTAAAAACTATAATAACAAGTGCAACAGAAAAACTCATGAGGAAATTACTACTTCTGCCTTCAGAAATAAAGTTTGAGTACTGTGTGGTAAA
Source organism: Nipponia nippon (assembly GCF_047370975.1). NCBI lineage: Eukaryota > Metazoa > Chordata > Aves > Pelecaniformes > Threskiornithidae > Nipponia > Nipponia nippon. The sequence goes on along the minus strand of NW_028262347.1, from coordinate 42,041,891 downwards.
TAAGTCACAGGGTGAAAGAACGGGGAGGAAACAAACCATTGAAGTGGAAACCTCACAACACAAATACTGTTCCTCTGAGTACAGTGTAGCGGGATCTGTGGAAAAATACTTGGTCATCTTGTTCCTTAAAGACTGCATGATGATGCATCTATACAAGGACTTAAGTAAAGGTTGTTCCAACAGTCTCAGTTTGGACAATTATGGGGAAGAAAGTCTGTTTTTTCAAAGAGCAGGCTATTGAGGAGAAAAAGGTAAACCTAAGCAACTACTTAGATTTCAATGATTCAACATTGCCTGCTACAAAGCCTACCCATCTTTAGATGCTCCATTTTTCATCTGGGATATCAGGTCACCATATAATTTTAATATATATTTATGAACTAGTATGTCTTTAATTTAAAAAGCTCATTACTAAAAATGTGAGAAAATTGAGTTGAACAGCTGTTTCAATTTATTGTAGTTATTTCTGAAATACATGCCTAATTCTTTGTTCCTGTTATCATTTAATGCTCTGTTGTAATGATCACAATCGCTGTGCCTGTCCCCATACATTGCATTACTCACATGCCCAGCCTCATTCTCTCTGCAGTTTCTGCAGAGTGTGTTGAAAGCCTGCAACTACAGGCAAAGCCCTCTGGCCCTAAAACCTGAGTCTCTGCCTGACTCCAGTATTCTGGCAGCTCCAAGTTGGCTCAGTTGCTTGGAGTGTCCTGATATTCCTCATTGCTCTGAGTCAATGTAAAAAGCAGCTCAGAGATCATGGTTAGTCCACACAAAATCAGTAAGGCAAAGTCCACTCATTCTGCTGTATTAAACTACTTGCAGTTGGCCTTTCCTGCTGCCCAGAGCCCAAACCAGTCAGAGCAGATAACTGTTGTCATTCAGCACTCTATCCTGGCTTGCTTTTTGCCTGCTAAAGCTGGGACCCTGTCAAGCAACGAGTATCACTACTGGTAAATAACATAATTTCACACTGGGTGAATCCCTGTCCTCCAAAAATACTTTTTTAAAATGAAGACTTGTTATTTTAGAACACACATAGATGCATATAAATGTGTGTCTGTCTATCTATTATATCTCTCTCCAGTATTTTTAACGCCTTGAATTTCTTCTCTTGAAAGACCATCAGTTATCCCTGTTAATAAGATGTAGAGCACTAGTGTTCTGTTTGCAACTAGAATAACACTTGCTCTACAGACAGGTAAAACATACATTAAGATTTGCACAACACTTTGTGTTACTTGACCCCAAAGCTCAAGCTCAGTTGCTGAAATGTATGTCCACATGAATGCAGTGGGCTGTGGTCCTTTGTGGAGGGACTCGGCATTGCCCTCGTGTGTTACCTGCTGAAGTACAGACAACTAACCAGACAGATGTCAGTACAGAAAAATAGAAACAGCAGAGATGGATTTTATTTATCATTTTTTACCCCCAAGTAAAGCAAGCCTTTACTTGCAGTTTGCTGGCATTCTTCCGTCCACCTGTTTGTCAGTCTGACTGTGGTATTCAATGTTACTGATTGTCCAAGGTAAAAACTAGAAAGCTGAAAATATAGCTTCTAGTTGGTATAATGGGTAGAAAGTCAATTTGAAATTACTATTCAGTGCTTCAGGCAGAAAAATGATTCTGCTGTCCCCTGCCACCAACTATTCCTGTCACTTGTAGCACTTTAATCAACGATTCCATCCTTTTGCATATATAGCTCAACTTCTGTAAGTAGGTATAAATGCATCCCTCTACCAGACAAACCAACCAGACCAAGTGTGGAGACCATGGGGAGACTGAGTGACTCCTCAGAACTTAATTGCCATTCACTTTTTGTGTCTACAGTATTTTTCTCAGAAGCAGAGGGAAGAAAAGCACCCTAGCCAAAGGCAATCATTTTTAATAAGCATAGCATGCAAATATAGAATAACCATTTTTTTTTTCTCAGACTTGTTAATTATTCCAATATATGCTTTCATGGAATAACAATGCACCTGATGAGCCAGCCTGTGTCATCCTGTTGCTCAGTATAAGCCTCCTGGCAGTGTAACCAGTTTAGCTCCTTTTAGACATCAGGAAAAGGGCAAAACAGAGCACTTCTTGTTTGCATTTTTTATTTAAACAATTCTGAATTCATAGACACAGATATGTAGTTCCTCATCAGGACAGCACAGCCTTTGGAGGACAGTCGTTCACTGCCTGCATATGGCTCCCGCTCCACACTGCAGCCCAGAGCAGCCACAGGTCTACCCAGGGTTAGTGCCCATGATCCCAAGAGAAAATAAACCCATCAAAAGACCAGAGAAACACAGATACTTGTTAAACACATCAAATTCCCCATCAAGGACCCCACATCAGCCTGAACTCAAAGTCGCTGGTGGGGCCCTGAATAGCCGCTTGATTTTCCAGCGGTCTTGGGTGGTGACTGGTTCTACAGTTCTCCCAGTGCCATGGTAAGATGGTTGCACCACAAGCTAACATCAGGGTCTTAATGCAAAGTATCCTTATGTGTGAGTTTTGGCACAGATGAAAGAGAGAGAGAAATAACAGCATCTTACGCTGATCGCATTACTTGACTGGACAACTAAAGCTTTCTGTGTGATTCCGCAAACTCACATTCGATGGATGGGATTAGAGTATTTTAGGCTCCATTCTTCCACACTCACACTTAATATTAGGTTCTTGATTAACTGAAATGAGCCAAAGTTAAGGCTATGACTGTATTATCTCAGTCAGCAGTGATTTTTTTTTTGTGTTTACACCTCAGCACTTACTTTGTGGACTTTTATGTGCCTTTCAAAGTACTAGTTAAAGTACTGAACTTATTTTCTATTTTTATAAGTGTGTTTGAAAAGAACTTTCAGAGCGGCATACGTACAAGAGCACATCTTTATATACAGGATAAACTGTGTAAGATTACAAAACTGTTGACATTGTAGAAAACAGTATTGTCACAAAATTGCACATAAGCCCTAATTTTAAATACAGACACAATCTTAGAAGGTATCTAAATTATATTCCCAAAACTTATGCTACTACATATGTATTGCATAGGTGTATTGCTACCTAGTAACTATAGAAATATTGCAAGAATTTCACAAGACTTCCATGATCGTCTGTGGCCAGCACAGCTAATGACTTACTAAACGTCATTAATAGAAGCCCATGTAGAGTACACAGGGTGAGGTAAGAGGTTGAATGGTGGAGATGGGTGTGATCTAGTCTAGAAGCTCTTACTTAGTAATGAATGAACAAGAGAGATAACCTTCTAAGTTATTCTTAGTTTGGACTCCATTTATTGATCTTGGTAATGCAGAATGGAGATTTCCCAAACACTCTAGCTTCCATCTTAGAAAAAGTTAGATTCCTTTGACACAGTCTTTGTACTTCTTACTTTTCCTGTCCTTCTTTCTTTGCAGTTAAAGTAAAGTTTGAAATCACTGTGAGATGGAGACCAACAATGTTTAAAATAGTATTATTCATTTCTGGGACAGTATCAGGTTCCAATATCAGCTTCTTTACAAAAAAAAGCAGCTAGGAATAAGTATAAAAGCTTCTTGTTTGTACAATAGCCCAAACTCCATTAGTTTCACAGTAGCAAAATATTTCCCCTTTCAGATTTTTGATCTTGAAGTTATTTTTCTGTTTGATGAATGATGTCAGGCCAAACACAGAGAAGCCCTAGAGAGCACAAAAAGCTTTCCATTTCAACTTTATTTGAACTGGATTTGGGATAGGATGTATTTCTTGCTGTGTACTTTTCTTAGTATGGTCCTTGCACAATACAGGGCTGATCCCAAGTGGGACTCATATGCACTTCTCCAACAGAAATAAAAAACTGGATGTGAACCTAAAGAGGGGAGGTTGGGAATTAGGTTCTCTCAGTTTCTGCCAGGTCTCACATTTATCCTGCTACTCCCACAATGTTCTAGTTCCTTCTGGTTTTGGCTGATTTTATTAAAAACAAAACAAACCAAACCCTTATTTTCTCTTTGTGTAATTTTTTTCACTTTTAAAGGTAGTCTTGCCGAAAAAATGTTTACTGTTAAGATTGCTAGAAGATGGGAACTATTTGCAACTAAGAAACTCTGAATAACATATGCATTTGCCCTTGGTGAAGTATCTATAGAGAAGTGGGAGCTCAAATGACAAAACTTTATTCTTGATCAAATGCCTTTTTTTACCCCTGATTTTATTTTCTGGATCAGATTGTTCGTTATAGAAAAATAGACTTAATGGTTGTCCAGCCCCCTAAACTACTGTGTGTCTTCCTTTAGTCTGTGGCACATACCTCATGTAATTTGGCGTCTTTAAATAAACTAATTATAAATGATCGTTAGGGTCCGATGCCAGCCTCAGCACTGCATGGCCAGCTCTGCATCACCATGTAAGAAGGGGATAAGCTTCCAGTGCATGATGCAGAATGTTACAGGAGCTCAAATCCAAGCTGAGCGTGGGAACTGCAGTTATTTTAGTGTGAGTATAATTTATTCTGATAAGTATGAAAATATCTTGGGGTGCTAACTTAAATCAAATTCAATGAAACAAATTAAATAGTAATACTAGTTTCCTTTGCTAAGTTTTATATGGTTTAAGCTATGAGCAGAGTGTTGAGGGCAATTACTATTAGGGGATGCATCTAGAGAAGCATGCGTTAGGATACTTCATATCTTTATAAAAGATAATCTTTACTCATGACAAATTTTATACTCGTTATCATAAGTAAAAGTCTGTATTCTGTTTTCCTTACACAGACCAATTACTTATCATGGTCCCGGAGTTGTGGGTAAAGCATTTAATTTGCAATTATCCACTATAAAAAGTAGAAATCTGTTCAATGATTGGACTTTTTATCACAGACTAAGGCCTGAAGCCTGTGGGTTGTTTGCTCCATGATGATCTTGTAGAGCCTGTGTTTGCATGTACAGGGATCTGCAGCCACAAATGTTGTCTCTGAGAGAGAACAATGAGGAAACAAACCCTGAGAAAGAAAAGTCCTGAAGAACAGATGATTTAAACATTGTTGTGGGCACTTCAACCAGCTGGTGAACAGCTGAGATCCCACATTCATTCTAAAGTCAAGCTGAAACTCTGCCGCTTGTTTCTAGGAAGTCCCTCCGTGAGGTAAAAATCATGGAAAAAAAAAGTCCAACCTTCTGTCTTCTGCCTTAAAGCAACACTTTTCCTTTTTTGAGGAGGGTACAGTTGTATGTATGTGTGTGCATGTGACAGAGAGGGAAAATTATAATTTATAGTTTTCTCAAAGTTTCTAAAGTTGAACTACTCTTTTGATCCTTTTACCTTAAAAAGCAGTGTGTGTTCCAAATCTTCTTATTTGTGTGGTGTACATGTTTCTTGAAAGAAGCTGTTTTGCTGATGGTGATGAGGAGGGGAGCTAAGGAAAGAAACAATGATGAGTAATAAATGTGAGATATAAGGAACAAGCCTCCTAAAATGCCACTTCTGAAGATGTACTTCTTTGAATCAAAGTCAGGATCTTCAGTGTCTGAACTCTCACACTTAGAAAGATGAAGCACTTAGCTCAAGTGTACATAGGACTTGTGAGCGCTTACTATTTTTTCCATGTGGATTGACGTACTTTATTACTAGAATATTCCTTGTAGTGCCACCTCTATGTGGAACATTAATAACTTAAGCCTATGCATGTTCTAGTTCAGTCTTAAATTTAATCTTAAAATACAAGGAACAGACATACAAGGAATGGTACAAGGAATCTCACTGCAAATTCACAAACCATGTGGCTTGGTTTCCAACAAATCTGCCCTTCTTACACATGCAAGGAGACACCAGAAGATTCTTTTTATAAAATTTTAGTCCTTGAAATGAGCTGGGTTTTTCCTCGAGGAAGCATATTGGTCATAGACAGGGTCTGTACCCCAAAACTCAAATCTTGCAAGCTTGGTGACTGTGATATACTTTATTTCTTCAATACTTGTGAGTCTTTTGGTATTCATGTCTTGCTGGACCTTAGAAAGTTTCACGTTTTGCAAACTCCCACAAACCTGACACATATTATCTGGAAATAAGCATATTGGTCAAGAGCAAAATGACACAAATTATCCAGCTAAAAAAAAAAAAAACCCCAGTGAATGTGATCAGGAGATCTAGATTCAAAGCACAGAGCTCATATTTCCTTGTCCAAAGACAGAACTGTATATTTCCATTGGCAACATAACGACATTCAGTGGCTGATCATCAGCAAGTATCTATCTCCTCCTTGTGGGAATTTGTGTTTTTCCATTCCATTGGTCTGCAATTCCTATAGCTGCAAATTTGTCTATTACAAATTTAATCTTTTTTATAAGTCTGTCATCTACAGATACAGATAATTTGATGTTTACTATTCAATTTTTAATTAAATATTTTAATATTTATGTTCAATAGCTGTTAATTGCCAAGTAACTCAGAGTTTCCATATAAACTAGCACAGTAATTGATGTGTTTATGGTGGTCTATCACATGGAAAAGACGATGTTTTACGAATTTAAAATAATTTGTATAATTTACAATTTCACCTTGCCATTTAAGCATCCTTCTATGAATTTCGTCAGTAGAAACAGTGTTATGCTATATATGCTTCACAGGAATAATGGGCAACCTCCACAGGAGCTTCTTTAATTGCTGATAAGTAGGGCTGAAGAAAAGCACAGCAAAAAATTCAGGGGGAAATCCCAAGGGCTAAAAGTCTTGTATCATTTAATAGCAGTTTAATGGATAATGTTTGTGATACCTTAGAAGTACATTACAATGTCTTAAGAAGTTCTTCCAAAGTCAGAAAAAATTGTCTCTCTAGATGTTGGGTGTTTCCCCAGAATATGAAATTGTTTAGTGCTGGTTTCTGTGATATGCCTGGAGTCACAAAAGATGAATTCACCTTCCCTAGTTAAAGCATCTAAAGCCATTTTTTTGATCCGAACCAATCTTCCAGAATCCTTCTGCAATCAGTGCAGTGAAAACCCCAAGCATGACTGCCTCCATTCTAAGGCATATGTCCTAGATAGGCCAGTGAAACTATCATCTGCTGAAGATACCAACCTTGCTCTGTTGAGGGAGCCAGGATGGCCAACTTTAAATGCTTGTAGAGAGCAGAGATGGAAGAAATTAGTCTTAGCACTGTAGTGCCTTCAAGGCTTACCTTTTGTTAGCACACATAGTTTATTCCATTTGACCTACTGTGACTCAGCAACCTGCTGTTATCTATGGCCACTTGATGACAGGAGAAAGAGGCAATGAGTTTCAGCCGCTATATCTGCTTTGCCAATCTATATATGGTGACTACTTAAAAAATTCATTGGAGAGAGAGTTGAAGATTTTGACCAATCAGCACCATTAGCAATATTTGTTACAATCTTTTTAATGACGACTGACACCTATGAGCTGGCACCTGAGTGAATCAACCAATACAATGAGAGGATGACGTATTAAAATAGGAAATTGTCATGGTGCAGATTGCTGTCTAGAGCTATCGAGTGGGATTTTGAGTACTATAAACATGAAAGCTCTCTTTAAGTCTCCTAATTTTGTATTATTCTGCATTTTTCCAAGTTCAAATGATTGCACCAACAAGCAAGATGGTATAAGGACTCCTGAGCAGATATAGCAAAGTGTTTTGTTCAAATGACAGAGAAATAATTTTCAGACGTTAGTGAGTAACTAGCCATGTGGAATAGCAAGCCATCCCTTGGTGAATGGTCAATGTCAAATTTAATACATTATTCCTCAGAAGTTCCTTTGTTTATGATAATTGAGGCTATAGCTATTGCTTTTCCAAAGCAGCTGACTGGAAGACTGGAAAACCTGGCTGCCCTTTGATTTTTACATAACACAAACTCTACACTAGTTTTTATTTTAAAAAGCTTAAATTACTGACATTTTATCAGCTTTAAAAACATCTTCAAATTTAATTTTGCCAGTTTCTTTTAGAGACAGTTTCTTGTCATAACAGAAAGAAAGACACAATGACCTTTCTGCTTAACTATTTGGGACAAAGTCAATTTGTGCTCCATCTCCTGCAAGTGTAATTGAATGATCACTAGCCTAAACTCTAAGTTACATAATCGTAATTAATTATATCAATCACAATTGACCTGCAGTTCTGCTTCTCAGTCCTCCCTTATGCCCTTCTCAAACTGGGACCACACAAACAGACAAATGCACTTTTAAGTTCAGAGCCTAAAAAATCAGTTTCTCTCAACAATAGTAAAGATCATACAGCAGCTTTCAAATATCAGCTTCTTCTTACCATTTTTGAGGTATATTGTTTCTTTGCTGAAACTACAAACCGTAGTCCAGTGCTGCAAAGCAGAAACAGCCTTTGAGAACACCTGACAGGACAGCACGAAGAGAAAGCATAAGTGATACTCGAGTAGAAAGCTGATGTGGGAAATTCTGACTGATGCCTAAACGTGACTGATAAGCAGATGAAAGGCAGGAGGAACAATGTCAGCTGATGCTTAAAATAGCCCGAAGAAAATGAGAGAACAGTAGGATCTGTTGAGGATGGGTCAATGCTTTGATAGTATTTCTAAATCAATGTCACAGACTCCTGATGGCAGTACAGCAAAGGACTTAAGAAGTCACAGAAGTCAGGTTTCCTGTTAAGCCAATATGTGAGTTTCCTCATCATTAATCAAGGCCCATTTTTAAACAAAGGACAGGCTGCTATGGACTAACCCCTGTATTTTTCCAGCTTTGACATCTGGTAGTATGTCTATTCTTAAATAGGAGGTATACTCACTGCCAGTTTAGATCCACTGTTTTCTATCCACTATTGAATTATTGTAAATCCTTTACACAGATACTTTTTTTATAGCTCACATAGCAGTTCTCATATGCAATGGAAACTCCATAGCTTGTGAAGCATCACTGAAAAAGAGAAATACTCAGAATTTTAAAGGGTAATATTCTGTATTTTTGTATTTCTTTCAGACATCAAAGACTAGCTATTAGTGTTTGATGAATGATGAACACTCATATGGATAACTTATGATTTCATGACTCACACACCTCAAAGGATAGCACTACAGTTTCCATTGTACTGCCTACAATAAAAATAGACTACCTTTTAAATTAAAGAACAGGACATTCTGATTTCATAAAAAAATAACGACATATTGGCAGGTATTCTCCTCCTTAGGCTATTGTGACTTTATTGAGTCAGTGGGCTTGCTCCTGATTTACACAGTAATGAAAAAGAATGTGGCCAAGAATTTTTATACATTTGTAATAACCACCTTTGTTTTCTGCATATGAAAGTGTAAAAGTATGAAGGGTTTGAAATGACCTTGAGGACTTATATTCCTTCCTTCCATGCAGAGCTTATGCTGCATTGCAAACATGCACAAGCACAAGCCAGAAAATGTATTTATAATATAAGGAAACATTCTTATTTCCCAGATACTGCACTTCTAAGCAACTGCTCTGTACCAGTGAAATATGGAGCTGAATCCTCGTAGGGAGCATGGAGAGAGCAACTCCTAGACATTGTGCTCCATGCACTTGGCTGGTGACAGTAGATATGACACCACTGTCCTTCCTCACCTCTTTTGGGATGCCCTGTTGCTCAAAGGCTCCCTAGAGAGACCAGTCTTTGCCTAACATACAGGTATGCAAAATCTGTTTCTTCTCCTACTGAGGTACATGGGTTATCTTTTTTATGTGCTCCAACCTGCCATAGTTTAACTGACTCCAGGAAGCACTGTCCCTGGGAGAGTGTCCTTCCCCAGCCCAAAACTTCAGCCCAATCTCAGCCCAGTGGCTGTCAAAATCTCTCTCAACATATTACCTCTTTTCTTTTTTGCTCTTCCCGTCCTGCCCCAAGTATCAGAGGTGCACTTTCACTTTTGTGTCTCATTTGGGCTCTGCTTCATTTCTAAATCAGTGAGGGTGGCTACACAGAAGTAGTTTTGGGCTAAGCATGAGGGACTTCAAGATCTTGTGAGACTCCAAGGATAACCTCCAAGCACTTACCACATCCTTATCTGTCCCCTTGCAGTGATGAGCCCTACAACATTTAGAGTTTATAGATAGGTAGGATTTAATATATAAAGGGTTTTCAATGAAGGAAAACCTGAATTCCTCACAAAGAGGGGGGGTTCTGGATACAGAGGAAACAGGTGAAGAAATGGTGGAGGAAGGACTATTCTGGTTCATTCATCAGTACAGAAGGGTGCAGGATGGTGTCAGATGGTGTCAGGGGCAGGGAATGATACTCTGATCAAGCTGGTGCAAGACTCTAAAGCCACTGCTCTATAGACAAACCATTTCAAAATACCCCTGCATACGAGGGCACATCTAGCTCCCCCAAGTTTAAAGAGAAGACTGTTACAGAAATCTCTGGACTGTAGACCATTGTCATATTGGTCCATATCAAGTATAGGCATGTTTCTCCAACAGCAAACTTAGGAAAAATCAAACATTTCAATAATCTAAAAATTTAGTAGATATATCTGAATAGCATAGGAATGAAACAAACGTTTGGCTGCATGCTAGGTTCTTTGCAGGCTGTTAACAGTAGCTTCACAAAAAAGCCTTGGGCAGTTATGTTGCCTGAGGGATTAGATTTGGAAGAAAACCCCAGAAATCTGGCTTTGTTGGAATAAGTTTGCATCAATGTTCGACACAGAATAGAACACAGTGTAATTTGGCAGAAGCACAGCACTATGCATTTTATTTCAGGACATTTCATTGTATGTCTGTGACAATTTAAAAATAAAAGCTATATATTTTTGGAGGGGACTTAAAAACTAATGTTGAGAATTTGGGATTCAGTCAAAAATATTTTGGGACAGTGTTTTGTGCTTTCATGGTTAATCTTGAATGCATTTATGTTCATATCCAGCTCATTCTTTTTCATACACATAGTGTCTCTTTACTTGATCAGCAAGACTAGACTTTTATAATTTTGGAGAAATACAATGATAGAAAGAAATGTTTATCTTGCTTTTTCTTATTATGTGTTCCAATAACTTTAAAATACTGTATTGCACTACAGTATTACAGATAATAGTACAAAATGAGCTCTCTAGAATGGTTAAATCTAGCTTTCTAAATCGGTCTTTCAGATAAAAAGCTTTATATCTAATGTGACAAGCCTGAGGCATATTTTATTGTTATAAAACCTAGTTTAATACCATGTAAAGCTCCAATATTTCTTTTCAATCTCAGTAACTTTAATTTTGAATTATTTTAAATGCCTTGTTTGCTGATGAAAAATCTTTATATTTGGATTGATTCAAATGGTTTTAAAGAATTCATGGAATATGTCCTTACATTTGATGCAACGACACACTCTGTGGAAAGTTGTTCACAACTTTCACTTAATCATCTTCGTATCTTCCTTAAAAGACTTATTTACCTGAAATTTAACAGATTGTTCCTTATCCAAACCCATGAAAAAATTGCATCTAAATTTAGTGCCTCACCTGAACAGGTTATTTATATCTTCTATTTGAAGATCTGGCTATTTAATTCACTTCCTGTTTACATGGTATCTGGTATTAAATATTTCCTGCATGTAGACATGGAATGGATAAAGTCCTGCAGATGGAGACAAACAGTGTTTTGAAAGGATGTGAACACATGCCTATGATGCTGTGACTTCTTTAATATCTTTGATGTAATTTAAGGAATGCTATAGAGTCACTGACTCCCCATTATGAAATGTGGACTGCATACAGGATGCTTGGCCTGATGGGGACCCAATTTGATCAGGTACAGGGGAGTCTTAGTATCAGGTCTTTATGAAGAGTCCTACTCCAGTCACAGTCATTAGCAGGCTTGGACGTTATGCAGTGTTTGAGTGGCGCACATTGAAAGCATGGCTCTGGGTACTTAGGTACGTATACCTAGGTGAACTAATTATCTGGAAGGTAGCTGAAATCAAAGCTTGTTTGGTTCAGAATAGCATCTGAAAATTAATATGTGACAAGTTTACTGATTAAAGTAGACTTTGATTAAAATTAGGTAAGACACTACTGAAGCGTAAATTATTTGTGTCACTATAAATGTAGAGACTTAATGTAGAACTGGCTGTGTAATGAAGAAAGTTGTTAATGAAAGCTACACATTTTGGAATGATGTTTCAAGCTTTGAAAAGTTCCCAACCTACTAATTCTAGTCCAGGGAATATTTCATATTACTCCCACAGCCTATGTTACCAGAAGTTACAGATACATGTAATGTAACTCTTGTATCGTGCACGCATAAGCAGGACATTGGGAGAACATAAGAGAAGCTGCATGGAGTTAGATTATAGATCCATCTACTTCAGTAACCAGTCTCTGACAAGCCTCCAAGGATGAATGCAAGGTGAAGGGCAGAAGAACAAGGAAAGAGACTATGATACTCTTTTGAGCACCCTCCCCAAATCTATGACTCAGGGATATTTTCAAGGAATCTTTTTGCCTCAGACCAATGAAATTTGTTTTAGAACATACATATTCTGCAAAGCTTTGGATGAAAACTTGTTTCTGATTTTTCCTGCCTTACTTTATAGTCTGAGTTTCTTTGCTTTTTACTGAATTGTTGACAATTCTTTTTTAGTTATTTATTTGTTTTAATAAGGAACACAGTCTTTTAATCTCATTGCTCCATTATGGTGTCCCTTTTGAGCTTTACAATGCTGAGATACCCTGAAACTAACAACTAAAATGGACTAATATGGATTGTGGTAGGACACATTTTCAGGAGGGTCAATAGGACTCTTGCACTGTCAGTATGCCTCAGCAAGCGAGGGAAAGGAAATAAGGAGAATAAAAGTGTTTCACTGACAGCTTGGTACAGTGAATACATTCCTTTTTTTCTCTCTGTGTTTATTTTTTTTTTATTTCTCCTCTGTGCACGTGCATCGCAGGTTTGTTATTTGATGTATACTATATCTGCAAGGTTCAATGGTGTGCTGTGCACACTCACCTGAGCTTGCGCTAAATGAACTATCAGCTCTGTCAAACTGGGACTCTGTCTGGTTAAGGGTATGCTTCTCAGTAGGATCAATTAGCCAGTGTGGAGTATTTGCTACTTGGGATGTCTCTGCGTTTTGTTGTTTCATATATACAGACATCTAACAAATGAGAGAGACTGATCAGTATCTTAAAATAAGCTGTGTTCTGTATTCTGTTTCATTTCATTTACTTGCCTTCAGAAGGGAATCTATACAGGACAAAATAAAAGTCCCTCATGCTACAATTCAATTATCTAGTTAAAATCATGCTTTTAGTCTCAGCAGAAGAGAAAGGATTTGGTACTTAGAAAAACAACTATAGGAACTTCTCCAACCTGAGCCACATAGAAGGGTTTTCAGGTGACAACTGAAGTACTCACATATCATGTATCACCTAATTCAAAGCTCAGTAGATATATTTTGATTTATATCAGCTGGTCTCAGGTTAGACCTCTAACCTGAACCTGTACTTCTAGGGAGTTTGAACATTTCAAGCTTGAACAACTTTTAATAGCATCAACCCCATGTATAAAATATACTTTGAAAGAAAGTGAGAGCAAGCACAAGAATGAAGAAATCCTACATCTGTAGGGAGACTCGTGGCATTTTTCTCTTCTGGAATGCAAGCTCCAGTGATTGCAGTGGGTTGAGTAGGTATACATAATATTCTGAGGGATTAAGGCCTATAGAAAACAAATGATGGAAAGGAAAAAGATTAGGAACATGTTATTTTGCAGAACTGGTTCTGCATGAAGGGTAGTGAAAGCTGCTTGGCTGTTTAGGATGCAAGCATATGACTGCAAACTGCACAGCAAGTTAAGCTGGGGAAGCTCTAGTGAGAATTTGCAATAGCAGAATTGCTATAAAAAAGTTGGTGTTTATGTGTTTCCATCTGTCTTTATTTCACTAACCACATGGTTGGGCACCAAACAAACTTCTGACTCTTTTTTTGTTCTCTTCTTTTGTTTGATATATCAGAGTGTGTTTGCCTATTTTACCTAGAGTTTGTACATTAGGCCTTTTAAATAGCAAAATCTGTTACAATAAATCAAGGCTTCTCTAACTTAGCTGGGCAGCTGGCAACCCTGTTTATGGCTTAAGAGGGAATTTGAAAACATCTGTGTCTGATGAATTACCATAAATGCACAGTGGTTCCTGCAGCAGGAATAGTTCAGAGGTGCAGCTAGATGGTAATAAATAATTAATGAGCACCAAAGTAATATCTTTCTTTTATTGCTGGAGCCGGAGTGAGCACACAGAGCAAGCCATAAACCAATCCTTGCTTTAGAGTTGGTCTTTTCCATTTGGCTGGCTTTCTGCACTTATTACCAACCAGAACAGCTCAGGTAGTGCAGAAATAATGGTCCCTGTCTTGAGCCTCCTAGTGACATCTGTAGTCCTTACTCAGCTGAATAGCCTTCCCACTTAAGACAAGGGGAATGCTTGGGTGCTCAAGGGGTCTTTCTACATGCAAAATCTGCAGTGTGGGTGAAATGATTCTGTCCCTTCTCTCAGTACTTCCAAAGTATTTCAGAATATAGACAGCTCAAAAGTCAGAATTTCCCTTGCTCCTGTTTTGTCATTTCATTGTTTACATAGTGCATGTTTATGAGGATAGAAGGGGAACTTTCAGAGGGTTTTTGATAATGACTGAGATAAGACTGCACAAAACTCTGGACTGTATGGCTCCCTGAATTAGTCCAGTTGCCAAATCTACCAGTGGCAGAAAATCAACTGAGCATGGTCTGGCAGTACGTGCTGCCAGGTTCTTGTGCACATTGGCCCAGACAAAGAGGGTTAGATTCCATTGGCATATTGAAGCATTTAAAGTTGTTTGATGAAAATTAAGTATTCAGGTTTTGTCCCCCCAAAACACGTATTTCTCTAATCTCACTGCAAGGACTCTGGTTTCCTCAGATGAAAGTCACAATGATGGGGGGAGCCCTTTGCTTTACAATTTTTCAAATATTTATTCTTAAAGGTGTCTGTGACACCAACCTTAAATTTTATCATATTGCCAATCTGTTATTCCTGATGACTTCAGCAAAAGCTACTCACAAAGTAATGTACTGCAGTCTCACACACCTGTAGGGAAAATCCTTTCTTCCCTCTAAGGTCCACTCCTCTTTTCAAGGAGCAGGTTGTTCATTTGTGCTCCAGCCTGAGCACAAGCTCCTGCTTGTCCCCAGCACAGTCTGCCTTTCTCTGACATAATCTCAGCTGTCAATTAGATCTTTTCAGAATCTGTTTTGAAGGAATAGAGTTTTTTCCCCATTGAGTACCCCACCATATTAAAATCTCTTTTGTTTCATTTTGACTTCTTAATACTGTCCATATCAGCTCTGAAGGACTTAGGAAGTGGTAATAAAATGGTATGCTCTAGTGGGATGATGAATGTTGTTAAAAACTATTAATAGGATTTAATGCATTCATATTTATGAGTACATATGTTATGGGACTTGACTTTTCAGGAAGGACATGCGAGTTACACTGAAGAACCTATTATGTTCCACAGGCATTAGTCTGAAATATACTTTCCCTGTGACCTTTGCTAATACTCTTTGGAGCAGTTCTTCTCAAACTACCAGGTGGGGATGGAGCCCATAAAACAAATAGCTTAAATTGTGCAGTCTGCTTTCTGATAATGCAGGGACATTGGGAATATCTGTAGACTGTTTTCATTTGAAGGTCACATGAAAAATATTAGTGGTTGCTCTGTTTTTGCTAACATGAAGTCCACGTTCGATCCCCAGCTGTAATGATTGCTAGCGTGTGTGCCTCAAGTTTCTGCTCAGATTTCCTTACTTTGAGTTTCGGCTTTGTCCCTGGCAGGACTCCTAGTACAGGGGAGCTGTGCTAACTGATAGCTGGGACAGGCTAGCTTTTATAAATGACCAGGCACACTAGGAAAAGACAGTTAGTACAAGTGACAGGATGATGGCTCAGCAAAAAGCTCCTGGATGATTGAAGAAAAATCAGAGATGGAAGTGGGCATGGATTGTTGGATTCCCAATGGAGTAAGAAATCAGGGAAAATATAGTCATTTGAACTGTTTATATACTGGCATTATATTTATTTATTTGCTTAAGCACAGTACAGGTTTCAGGTGCTCAGTCTTTTTATGGTGACTTAGGAAAATCAGTTGAACTTTTGCTTATAGATATGGTAGCAACATTGGGATTAGACCCCTGCATTTCCATGAATTTGTTTCTGATAAAGGGAGCTATAAATTTCAAACAAGAAATTCATGCACATTTCTTCCAGAAGTAGCAGTTCTTAGTAAACAGCAGTGCTTAAAAGAATTCCAGATTCCATATACATTAATATAAATAAAAAATAAATCCCAGCCCTTTAGGCTTGCTAAACAAAGGCTACATTGGTCCACTAGAAATCCTGGGTTCACCTAGATGAACAAAATTGTGAGCAATCATTCTGCTATTTTTACTAATGGGAATTGATTGTGTAGCTATTATAAAATGTTTCAATATCCTCTACTCATGGCAAAGGAGGCCCAAAGCCAAAAATAATGATGCTCTGATGCATAGTGTAGCTGTGACATACTTAGGAAAGCTGAATTCTTAATAGCTAAGTACACCTTCTGCATTTCTATTGTGGACATTTCATTCACACAGTAGTGGCACAGAGGACAGACAGGAAGGGCAGAGAGGGGTCAGAGGGCTCTCAGTTGAAAAGACCTCCGTATCATTTGCCTGGAAGCTCTATTGCTGTAGGTAACAAAACTGCTTCCAGCAAGGATTAGGATATTTCCTGCAGTGTGTCGCTAACTGACTCTGGTGCAACATCTCTTTATGTCACAGAAATTCACTTGCTGCTCTGCCTGTGACAGTGGGAGCTACACTGTGTGAAATATCAAAACACTTCAGATGTTAGAGGAGCCTTTCATGCATGACAAACATAGACAGTATTCTTAGTCTGATTCAGTGGGCATGATGGCAGTGGCTTCACTGAAAAAAGAAAGAAGAAAGAAGCATAAATGGTATGAATCAAATGTAACTGTAGAAACAGAAACCCTTGGAACTTACCCAAAGCTCCCTGGAGTTGCTGGGAATCTTTCCATTGGCTTTAATGAGCACTAAATCAAACTCTTTCTTCCGATGTGTTTGCCTCTTCCTCTAAATTTCCTTGCCAGGAGTGCTCTTTAAGGCCATGATTGCAGAAATCATTCTAGGCAGTGCATAAAACATGTCCCCATACTCACTTCCAAAGAAAAATTAAGCAAATGCTGAAACTCTTGATGATCATCAAATATGCTTGAAATGCTAGATCATTAACCTCTGTAAGTCTCTGATACCTATCAAACACCACAACTTTAGATACCATCACAGTACAATACAGGATGTGAACCTACTTCAATATTCATAGTGGACCAGTTCATTCAACTGACTTTACTGTTTTGTTCTGAGTCCAAAGCATCAAAAAAATTACAAATAAAAAGGAAGCTGTAGATCACCCTTGTGATTTTTATTTTCCATGTATTTCATGTTGATATGGAGCTTATTCAGGATATGCTGGTGTTTTCAAACTTATATGTCAACAGATAGCCACTTAAATCAATATTCTGATGTCCACATAAAAGGACTCTGCTATCAAAAATTAAAATACATTTTTCAGGCATTGTGGATTATTTATATAGGTCCAGGACTCCTGAACAATGGTTATGTGTACAGACTCCATTTTTTGTATGAAAGACAGCTCCACAGCTTCATTTAAGGGCTCTAGGAAGCACTCACCATTGAGTCTGAACTTCTACTTCTTCAGGTTCAGAAATATTTATGTTTGAGCACATAAAGGGAGCAAAACCCAGATCTGCTGAACTTAGCTTCCAGTCAGCTCAACAACCAATAACTAGGAACCTAGTCCTCTGTAATTCACGCTGTGTTATAACCAGTTCAGAATCTGGGGCACGTGCTCCAGCAGCTGTCCCTGCTTTAAACTGCTAAATTCTCAAGCTGAAACATTTTTCTGCTAATCCTGGGTTTAAAAACTCAGCCATTGTCAACATTTCGTTCTGTAGAGTGTTTCAGATACTCTTCTCCGTAACACAACCCTTGGGAGTTTTTTCTGCTTTCCCATTATAGGCTTTCTGTTAGCCTTTGGCCAACAGGATTTATAATTTCACCAGTACTGACACTCTACATGTTGTCAAGTGACTACATAAGCATTAAAAATAAACTCACAAGGTCTCCAGTGTTTTGTATCATTTACTAAGTGAAAATTAACTGAAGTATATCTATCACTGGCTATGCAACAGGATTTGGGAATTGACACTTTCCTGATTGCTATGAAAGCTGACAACACTAATCAGGGATTTGCCAGTAATCTTAAAAAACAATGTAATGTGATGTCATGCAGTGTAATCCCCAAATTTACTTCCTGCTCATCTTCTTCATGACTAGTATAAAGTTTGCTCATTGTGCACCTTCCCTTCTGCCTCCCTTTACCCACCTCTTTTTTCTTCTCTTTTGAATGCAATCAGAAGTCTATTATTACTGCAATTAACTGAAGCACCATGAAATAACGTGTGAGGTAATTACCCCATGGCAGACACTAACAGCTTTTATCAGGTACTTATACATCATTAGCAACACTTACAGCATGTTTCCAATTTCTCGGAGTACAGAGGATGTGAAGTTGCATGGCCATATTGTCAGGAGATGTTATACCAATGGTGCATATGGGTCATAGCTTCAGGCTCTGGGTCATAAATGAAATCTGGACATATGACCAAGGACAACAACATTCATCAGTACAGGTAATTCTTTCAGGTAATTCTAGTTACAGATGAGTAACTTGCTTAGCAAACACTACTTGAAGAAGCAAAAAACATTTAGACTCTGAGAAGGAATTCTAGGAGCTGCCAAATCTGGTAGCTCAATAGAAGTGAGGTTACTGCAGCTCCAAGTCCACAGTGCTCAGTCAGTACCGAGGCTGAGCATATGTTCCCAGTAAGCATGCATGCACATATATACATAGTAGACATGTATATATACTCCAGCCACATGGATTAACACAGACAGAAAAAAACATACACAAACACAAACAGTGCCAACAACCTCATCCTGTTCCCTTCTCTGTCTGATTGGGATAAAGGCCTGTTGTGGGAAATATGTATAAATATATAAATATGTACACATATATATATACATATATGTACAATGTGGATCCCTCTGGCAGCTGGGCTTAGACACACACTCCATCCAGTAACTGCCCCTGGATCCCAGTCTCTCTAGCTGCTGGCACCTGGACATGTGAGCCCCTGTAATGCCTAGCCACACTCAGCTTCTGAAGCTCAAACCTGCACATGCACGCACCCTGGATCCCTTCAGTAACTGGACTTAGATGCCCAGTCTACTCACAGTCCAGACCCTTGGATCCCCTGGACACCCAATTGCCTTGCAGAGACACACACATGTAAATAGGTCTAATAATGGGTCCAAGTCTTACAACCTTAGAGTAGTCGACTCCCAGGCACCATGGTATCTCCAGTTGCTGGTGTGGACCTCATTGTCCCTCCAGTAACCAACTTGCAGACCACTCTGGTCTCTCCACTCTTGTGTAATCCTGAACTGCTCTTCCTCTACATCCCATAATGAGTCCCTGTCGTGGTTTAACCCCAGCTAGCAACTAAGCATCACACAGCCGCTCGCTCACTCCCCCACTGGTGGGATGGGGGAGAGAATCGGAAGGGTAAAAGAGGAAAACTCGTGGGTTGAGATAAGAACAGTTTAATAACTGAAGTAAAATAAAATAGAACAGTTAAATAGGTAAAGCAAAAACCGTGCACGCAAACAAAGCCAAACAAGGAATTCATTCACTACTTCCCATGGGCAGGCAGGTGTTCAGCCATCCCCAGGAAAGCAGGGCTCCATCACACGTAATGGTTACTTGGGAAGACAAACGCCATCATGCGGAATGTCCCCCCCTTCCTTCTTCTTCCCCCAGCTTATATACTGAGCATGACGTCATATGGTATGGAATAACTCTTTGGCCAGTCTGGGTCAGCCCCCCGGCTGGTGCTCCCTCCCAGCCCTGCCCCCCCCCGCCCCGCCGCACCCACCGTGCACCCGGCAGAGCATGGGAAGCTGAAAAGTCCTTGACCAGAGTAAGCACTACTTAGCAGCTATTTAGCAACAGCTTAACACTACTTAGCAAGAACCAAAACATCAGTGTGTTATCAACATTATTCTCATAGTAAATCCAAAACACAGCACTATACCAGCTACTAAGAAGAAAATTAACTCTATCCCAGCTGAAACCAGGATAGTCCCATATTCCAGACAGTGACCCCTTCAGTTTGTAAGTGGATCCAGAGAGCCTCCCCAGTTGACTTGTGATGATGGGTCTAGCCCCCAGACTATGGGGCTGATCCCTTTCCTGTGGTAGCCCTGGGAGGGACCAGGGCAGGGTGTCCCTTTCTCTGATTAGGCTATTGTCATTATTCTTTTGTGCTTCATTGTATTTGTGGAGATGAGCTTTTAATCACAGTAAAGATTTAAAAAATTAAAGATTTTAAATCAGGGAATTGTTAGCTAGTTTGACTAGCTAGTGAAACAATGGTCCACATCTTCAGAAAGTGCTTATGAATATTCCACAGTAGCTGTGCGCTTTTCCAGATTTTCAGCCTAAGTTAGGAAGTAATGCCGTCTGGGAAAAAGTGCCCTGACAAGCTGCTGTATAGTGTTGTCCAGGTAGATTAAGTGTACCTTTTTGCTTCTGATACAGCGTGGCCATCAGGATCCATGATGCTCACTATATCATAACACCCTACAATGCAGAAAACCAAACCTCTCAGCTGTCTTAAACTTCTGTATTATTCTTCTGCACTGTTCTTGCAGCAGATGAAACATTGTCTCATGTGGAATTTTTAATATCTAGTCTGTGTCAGCATCAAAAGCATGCTAGCACAGAGCTGAAAGGAAAAAATTTTACAACCAGTCTGCAGTTAAAACCTTGATTCATCATTATTCACAGTGAATAGGATTTGTTCTTGCAAGCCTTTTTATAAAGCACGTGTCTAGATATTATCTGTACTGTGGAACACTGTGTAATAAGATGCTGTCACTTTTTTCTATTAAAGTGGTTATGAACATATAAATAAAAGTTAGAAAATACAGTATCTGTTTTGCTGAGTGACCAACCTATGCACAGTTCAGGAATTAAGCTGCTGAGGGTGAAGCTTGCACCTGCCTGTATAAAAAAAGGCAGTGTGGTGGATGATTCCTTGAGAAGCAGGGAAGTCTAGCAGTGAATGACTAGGGCTACATATTTTCTTCCACCTTATTTGCTAAACATCACTGTATTTCACAGTTGCAGGATTAAAACAATATTCATCAGCAACAGCAGTTATAGGAGCTCTGTTTTATAGAATTGGAGAATAATAAAGCAGGTTGGAAGGGACTTTTCAATGTCATTTGGGCCAACCCCCCTCTCAAGGTAGGTCTGCTGCTCAGAATCTTCTTCAGTCAAGTCTTGAAGACCCACAAGGATAGAGACTCCCCAACATTTCTGGGCAACCTGTTCCAGAGTTTTGGCACTGTCACAGTGATAATTTTTCCTTATGTCTGTCTGGGATTTCCCTTGTGGCAACTTGTGTCTATTGCCTCTTGTCCTTTCGCTGTGAATCCCCAGGAACGGTCTGTCTATGTCTTCACTATAGTCTTTCATTAGGTATCTGAAGACAACAATAACATTTCCCCTTAGCCTTTTCTTCTTAAGGCTGAACAAGTCTCAAAATGTCCAAAATCTCATTTCAGCTTCAGCAGTGCAATATGTCATATACCTGCTTAGTCCTCAAATCTGCTGCTTGCTTCACAGAGAGGCAACCTTGGGCTTGAGATCAAAACCAATTGCAATAATACTTAGGAATTGTAATAAGCCAGTACAGTGCTGAAATCATTGGGCAGCTATGCAAGTATGCACTAGTATTTTCAGAAAAAAACATTAGCTCCTCTGAGAAGTAGTTGTCTGCTGTCTGGGTGTGATATAAATTTTCTAAGGATGATTCTTCAACAAGTGGCCTTTTTGCGGACAGAGAAAGTTGCCAGTGTACTTTTTTGCTTCCGCAAGAGTGAATCAGATCCAAATGGCATCCAAGTGCTCAGTGCAGAGTAGGAAAATAAGAGTGAATCAATGTCAGACAGGATGTGCATCATGGGGCAGCAAGTGACCATGGCTACTACAAGCACAGAGCTACAGGTTGCCAGGAATAGCATCAGACTAAACCAGATTGAAACATGTATTTATTACGGGGAAAAAAATGAAGAGCATACTTTGGTTTAAAATTTCATGATCTGAGCCTACCCTCATAAAAAGATTTCTGAATGTGGACAAAGAGCAGGGGAAACTGCATAGAACTGTACTGATTTCTACCTGATACATCAAGGGCTTCCTGCTGAAGCTTTCTTCATGGTCCATCCTGAGACTTACATAGTCTTATCATAGAATCATACAATGGCTTTGGTTGGAAGGGACCTTTAAAGGTCATCTAGTCCAACCCCCTTGCAATAAGCGGAGACATCTTCAACTCGATCAGGTTGCTCAGAGCCTCGTCCAACCTGACCTTGAATGTTTGCAGGATGGGAAACACATCTACCACCTCTCTGGCAAACCTGTTCCAGTGTTTCACCACCCACATTGTAAAAAGATTTCTTCCTTATATCTAGTCTGATATCTACTCCTGTACTATTGTCGTGGTTTAACCCCAGCCAGCAACTAAGCATCACACAGCCGCTCGCTCACTCTCCACCAGTGGGATGGGGGAGAGAATCAGAAGGGTAAAACGGAGAAAACTCGTGGGTTGAGATAAGAACAGTTTAAAAATTGAAGTAAAATAAATTAGAACAGTTAAATAAGCAAAGCAAAAACCGTGCACGCAAACAAAGCAAAACAAGGAATTCATTCACCACTTCCCATCGGCAGGCAGGTGTTCAGCCATCCCCAGGAAAACAGGGCTCCATCACGCGTAACGGTTACTTGGGAAGACAAAACGCCATAACTCCTAACATTCCTTCTTCTTCCCCCAGTTTATATACTGAGCATGACGTCATATGGTATGGAATAGCCCTTGGGCCAGTCTGGGTCATCACCCCCCCGGCTGTGCCCCCTCCCAGCTTCTTGTGCCCCTGGCAGAGCAGGGGAAGCTGAAAAGTCTTTGACCAGTGTGAGCGCCACTTAGCACCTATTCAGCAGCAGCTTAGCGCTACTTAGCAAGAACCAAAGCGTCAGTGTATCATCGACATTGTTCTCATCCTAAACCCAAAACACAGCCCCATACCGGCTACCAAGACGAAAATTAACTCTATCCCAGCTGAAACCAGGACAACTATCCATAGTCATTTTACTGTTTTGCGTGAAGAAGTGCAGGTATTCAAATTGCATGCTGCACTTCAAGAAAAAGCATGCTTTATATATTGCATAATCTGAACCATAGTGGTTTGTTACAACCCAAAGAAAAATTCAGAATAAGCACACATAGCAGTGACATTTTGAGATTCATGAAGCTAAAGTTAGCTGCCATTGATGTGGAAAGAAAAAAGCTATGAAAAATTTTTCTATGACAGACTGCTCAATAAAATTCAGAAGGTGTTTATTGTTTGTTATTCATTGCTAAGGAATATAACATTGACATTTCTACAGTAAATAGCCTATAATTTGCAATTGTTACATATCTAAAAGGAGTTTTTCACTGGACAAATATTAGATACTGCATTACATGTTTGATGGCATCTCTTTTTGTAATTTCTGTATTGAGTAATAACAAAGCATACGGGCTGCTTGTCTGGGTTCTGTTTGGATACAACTATTAACTTCTAAACAATCATCCTGTTTCTCCCCAGTTCTGTCCTGCTCATACGTTTGCATCTACATATGTGGAAGACTTGGTCTTTATTCTTAATTTTTTCTGCATTTGGTTTAGAATTTTGGAAGAATTCTTATTAACTCTGCAGTTGTGCTTATACAGACCATATATCATGGTTACAGAAGCACAACATGTCCTGGAAAGTGATGATCTTAATAGGTTTTAAAACCCAGATCTTCTATATATTAAAAATTAAACATATTTTATAACACATGCAATGAATCTACAAAGTGCGCTGGTTTTGTAAACCATATTACATAACATAGGGTAAAAAGTAGAAAAAAGGAAATGCATTCAAGTTAAGAAATTATAAGTTATCTAAGCAAAATAGACCTTAATTCCTTTGTTCAAGATTGAATACAAACCATGATGATCACTAAGCAATTTATCACTTTCCTTAGTCACTTTCAGTTACGTTCAAATTTTTCCAAACCTTTTTATATTCTAAAGTGAAAAGACATTAAGACTGAGTTTGGCCTATTTAGGAAGGAAGAACTTTTCTTTGTTTTGTCATAAGGTAATCAAACTTTATCATGTGCACACATAGCTGAAACACCACAAAAGAATTTAATATTAACTTAAATAAACTTCAGGTGGAAGTTTTTCCCTCTGTTTTTGTCGGTTACCTTGAATACCATAATGTACCTTCCAGTTTCCCAAAACCAATAAATACAGTTGTTTTATTTGTGTTTACCAACAATAAGGAACATTCAAAGAAGTCTTGAAAAGGGGAGATAACAGACTTTGCTTTATAAAACATGTTGCCTTCTTTTGAAGACTGCTTTCAGAAATTAAATTGATCAGGAAGAGATTCATAACCTGCAATGAACATTGCATGTGGGAGAATCTCGTGGGAATGATTCCAAGTGCTTCCTTATTTCAGCGTTTTAAGAGAAAAAATATACATTGAATTTTAATAAATTATTAAGTGCATATTTGTCCAGATATAATTTCTACTTTTCTTATTCACAGTTAAACAGAAAAGACTTAACCTCTAAACAGATAAAAGTCAAATGTAGTTACAAATGTGCAGTATGAAGTACCATTAGCAGTTCATAAAGTTGCATTTTCAAAAAGAGGATTTTAAGATACTAATTATGTTGTCTTCCCAAGGAGCAGATGGTTTGGATTCCACAGACCTGATATACAGATGGAAGGGTCTGGGACCCTGATACAAAGTGAAGACAGTGGCATTGGACAAGCTACCACAGAAGGTAATTGATGGAGAGCACTTCCAGCCTCGGTAAGCTCGAGTCTAACATTGCCTTTCTCTTAGCATTTATAAGGAGATGAAATGTGGAAAGTCAGAGCCTGAGGAAGGTAAAAGCAGATATACTCAGGCAGTTACATCTGGGAAACCACAGCGACAGAAAGGCATTACAAAAGAGAAGCATGTCTGATTAATGAGGAGAGAGGCAAAGAAAAGAAAAGCAAACAGCTGACAACTGAAATAGAAATCAGATAAAACAGTTCACAAGGAGAGCTCAAAGTACAATGAAAGTTGTGGTGAATGGCAAAATTACTTTGTGAAAAAGAAGTCCACTGTTAATTTGTCCTTCACCTGAGGAGAACTGGCAGGAAAAGGAGTCCTTTAACAAAAGATGTTAAGAACAGTCTCACTTGGATAGCTGTCATGCACTGTAAGTCAAAGCAATATGATTTATGAAACTCAAAGGGATGATACTGACTTACAAAGCAGCAGGCTAAAGGTCACTTAATTAAATTAACAGGGCACCCAGGATTCAGAGGTAATTGGGAAACACAAAAGAAAACCTGGAAGATCCTGTTATTGGTAGTGATTAAAATAAGTGAAAAACAGGCTTCTTTTTCAGAAAAAAAAAAAAAAAACCCAAAAACAAACACCAACCCCCCCCCCCCCAAAAAAAACCCAAACAAACCAGCTTTGTCATATTAATGTTTGTCCTTTTTAGATAAAAAGCATAATACCCCTCTTCTTTTTGTGACACATTGCCTCCCAAATGTTTCTTTCCCACAGTAGCCATTGCTGGATAAGTGCTTCAGCTAAATTCAAGAGATGCCTTCACATTAGCATCTGAGTTTGGATCAGGAGTGCACTTTTGAAAGCAATCCCATGATGGGCCTCACATACCCTTCTTTAGTTCACTTTGCAAAGCTGTCTTGAAGCATGCTAACTGGATTCTTTTTGGATGAAACTAAGATGGAAAATGCATCCCAGGGGTTCATCTAATGAGCTCCAGCTGCTAACAAGCATCCAGGCTGTGGCACTGGACTAGAGGTGATCTGCAGTGAAACCCTTTGAAATGCATTTGGCATGGGCAACAGCCCTCAGCACCAAATGTTGTGCTGCACAAATGTGCTCCCACTGGGCTGCACTATTTGGTAATATAGATATAGCCTTAGTGTGCGCAGAGGCAGGCACATACAGTAGATAAATATTAGTATTTTAAGTTTTATATCGTGGGCACTGAAGCAAATTAAAGGTCTTTGCTGAGCTAGAAGAAAGAAGAATCAAATTAAGGCTATTTGGAACTGCTGACTTTAGACATCTCCTTGTTTGAAAATAAGTCATATAGAGTGACTGAGAGACATAGATAAATAACTGACCATGAACAAAATATTGCTTTTCTGTGAACATTTTTAAACCTGATATGTGAATAGATTATTAGGTGGTTTTTAACATCAGTATATTTCACACTGTATTTGCTTGAGCTTACTGTTGCCATAATATTTATCCAGATATTTTAAAAGGAATTGACTGACATCAAGGCAATAGTTAGGCAAAACAAAGGAAGGAAGAATGATACATGTTCAAGCTAAAGGTTTGCTGGCTGCTCTGTCCACATGCTTTTACTTGCACTAGATTTTTCCTTCACACAAATATTGAAAACTGTCAGGGCTTATTCTGACATATGGTTGCTTTTTCACTCTTTTAAGCACCACGGCAATCCTTGCATCAGTTACTGTATGTCTTGTAGCGTTGTAAGAAGCACTCAAAGTAAACTTGTGCCTGGGCAAACAGGATAACAAAGAACTATGTTTCTAGCATTTTCCATGTATTTGATTCATATCTCCAATCAAGAAACACTCACTGCTGTTATAAAGAAGTGCTCAGTGTTTGTCAGTCTTATCTTTGGACTTGTGTCAGATGAAAGGTTGGAAAAGACGGCAGAGTTTGAAATGTCAGCATCTCTGTTTAGCTGGGGGAGAACCTGACTTCCTATTTCAGGAAGACAGTGGTTCTTCACAGATCGTGCTAAGGCAGCATGATTTGTCAAAGCTCGTGGGGCACACTTATATCTGTCTAGCCTGGCATATGCCTGCTGTGGTGAAAAAGTTTCCTAAAGGCCAGAGAAATGCTGGTATAAGAGCTCCACAATACCCTCTCCACAAAAGCACAGGGTCTATAACCAAGAAACAGGGCAATGACCATGAAATCAATATACTACAATGATCTCTGCATTGGGTACCACTAATCTGTGCTTTGTGGACTTCAGTGCTCCTAGGGAGCACACATGCACATTAATAACTAGTTTGAATCAAACGGGTCCTTCTGTAGTGATTTTCTTGATCATTCCTATTTACTGGGCTTTGGTTCACATCCTAGCGTTTGTAGCCAAAACAGAGGCTATAAATCTGCAAATTAAAAGTTGACTAATCAGGACATAATTCATATTAGCTTTACTTGAATGGAAATAGAAGTGTATTAGAGTATCATGACAAAGAACAGAATACAAGTATTTTGTAACACTCTGATGGCACAAACAGACACATGGTTTTACTTAAGAATTTGAGCAATGTGATCACCACAGGAGTAAAACATGGAGCTGAAATGCGGATATTTCCATATCTATATCAATATCTATATCTCTACTGCTATATCATCTATATCTATATCTATATCTATATCTATATCTATATCTATATCTATATCTATAATTTATAATTATATCTATATCTATATCTATATCCATATCTATATCTATATCTATATCTATATCTATATCTGTCTATGTCTATGTCTATGTCTATGTCTATGTCTATGTCTATGTCTATGTCTATGTCTATGTCTATATCTATTTCAGTGCCTGTATGTAAATGAAAATATTTGGTATGGAAGTAATAGGTATTTCTATTTACATCTAGGAGCTGAAATACACACAGCTGTTTGACATCCAATCCTCAGCATCACCTATTTCACATTAGAGCTCTTTTCATATTGATCCTCAGTATCTCTTAATGCAGACATAGTCCTAATGGACTTATCCTTTGCTCCAGTAGAGTGATGTAGACACTAGAAGAACCTATTAAGTTTTGCATAACTACTTTTTTTCATTATGCCTTTGGTAGTCACAGTTCCATTATTTCTTCTTCAGAAATTATTCATAGAACAGAAATTAATATTAAAAAAAAAAAAATAAAAAAAGTTTGGAGAGGTGCCTAACATCGCATTGGGAGCAATAGACTAGAGCAAGCATTTAAAAAGGTAATATGTATTTTATAGGAAATTTTTCTTCAAAGTCACTTGAGGGCTAGGAAGGTGAATTTGACTCCATTGATAGAATTAGCTACATTATGAAAGCTAATTGCAAATAACCTTTCAAAGTTGTTTGCCAAGAATTCCCAAGTCTGCTGTAATCGAAAGCCTGGACAGAGATACATGGAAAACACAAACAGGTTTATGCCTAGATAAATTTCCTCAGAGAGAAAATTAAGGAAGTAAAGATCTTCTAATGGGAATATCAATTGCTTCATAGTGGTACCACCAATCAGAAGGTCTAGTTAAATGCAGACGGCACAGTGGAAAGAGGGGGAATGAGATTTACTTAAGTATATGGAAATTTGAGTGTTTAGGCTGATATTCATGAAGGGATGTTGGTATGATTAATTCCAGTTATGCAAGTGGGGTTTGCAGTGCTGAATTTGTCCCTTTTATTCTCAGTGCTTTGCACAGGGGGGAGGTTAGT
The DNA here is from genome assembly GCF_047370975.1 of Nipponia nippon. NCBI lineage: Eukaryota > Metazoa > Chordata > Aves > Pelecaniformes > Threskiornithidae > Nipponia > Nipponia nippon. The sequence continues at coordinate 42,013,120 of NW_028262347.1, read as the reverse complement.
TGTTAGAAAATGCATTTGTAGTATCTAATGCACTGACTCCTGGGATCCTTCAGCTCACCAGTAAGACATGCCAGAAATGAGATATGTTGTAAAAGCCTGCATGAGCTCAGGTTTCTCTTGCTGGCCAGCAGTTAAGTAGCTTGTAAAATCTTACAAATTCAGAGCATGAAGCCACTTCCTGCACTGAGGTTTTTTCCTGGATGGTTTCTGTAACCTGATGGAGGCAGTGAGGGGATGGGAAGCTGAAATACTCCTTGGGTCAGATCAGACACCCCATTCTCCCATGCATGCCTCTGCACATGAGCTCAGAATTGATCTTAACCCATGGATGCCACCTCTCACATGCACAGGGACTCAGTCTGAAATGGTAAGTGCTTTGCCCAGTTCCCATGTTACCTTCCGACTGGGAAACTTTCTTTGACTTGGGGAGATATAGGCTGAGGAGGGCACAGAAGTTGGGTTTACTAATTATATCAGAATTTAATAGAAGTTTCATTTCAAATTAACAAAATTTTTGTTCATTCTTAAAAGAAGTATTATAGTGTTCTTAAAATTATATACATAATAAAAGTAATTCTAATAAAAGGTGTTATTTCTTTAAAAATGTTCAGAGCACTGATTGTGTTTTCTTCAGTTTAATAAAGAAGTTGCTTAACATTGCTAAAAAAATCACTTAGTTCCTCAATTAATACAAATATTTTCTGTTTAAGTTGACTTCTTATGTATCAGTGATCAGTTATTATAAGGCCATTTGATCCCTTATAGATATATAGCTATCATTTGTACGATATTAATAATGGAAGGAACAAATAATAGTTATGCTCAGGAAATTGTTGTAGTAATTCCTCATATTTTGTTGGAAAATATTTATGCATGACCTTTACAAAAGGTTTTTTTTTTCATCTTAGATATTGAAGGATAAAGTGGACCCAGAGCTCAGCAGACAAAATGCCTTTTTGATTTTCCTGAGAAATTTAAGGGCTTGAAGTGCAGTTGCTGCCTAGTCCATCCCTTGGTTATCTGGAGTCTGGGGCAACCGGTCTGTCTGTCTGCCTGCCGCCAAGACAGTGTTGCTTCAGAACTAGCGTGGCTTTCTGCTGCCTCCACAAAATGGTTAATTTCTGCCGAACCACTGAACCCTGCATCGTCTCCCCAATCCATCTCCGGGAAGAGCTGTGAAATGAGCCATAACCAAAATACAGCCACTTGGCTGTGGCTTAAAGTTCAGTAAAGCATTTGTCGTGCTTATAAAATGAATCTGTTTTCATATGTATACATTTAGAAATTTGTGTGCATGGATGCATGTGGTGCATGTGTGTATAAAACTGTCTGTTGTGTTAACAGGAAGAAGAAAAAGGTCTTACAGTCTTAAACAGTCTCTAAACTATTGCACATTATACAGAATTTCAGTGATTCTAGGAAAAAAATACTATCTGTACACATCTTAAGCAGAAAGAAACGACATTACTTTGTAACTTCCCTTTAATCACACTGTTGCAAACAATACAAAGTACAGGACTTCATCCATGGTTCACAATAACAACCACTTACTAAAGACTGGGTGCAAAGTAAAATCCCCAACTGTTAATATTTAGATATGCCTTCTTGAGAAAATATAAAATAAACTCAGATATAATCATAAAGCTAAATTGAGATTCTTAGAGCTATATTCTTAAGGGGACAAGATTAAGGCCCAAGGATGATGTTTATTATGGCTGGGGTCGATGGGGGAAAGTGGAGGTTTCCTAAGAGTATACTTAATTGACCCAGTAGTTCATTTTACAAAATCAGCAAACAAAAAACAAGTAAACAAAATTGTAGGTGTATGATCTACTACACTTCAAGCACCAAACTGAAAATAACCCCTACCTTTAACTCAAGACAAGGCAAAATGACCATAATAAATTGTATTAATTTTGCATATTTATTTGCACTTTCATCCTTATCTGTTGTGGAAAACATCCTGATCCATGTATACAACCTCTGTCACTCATAAACAGAACATGAGGGCTGTGGTAAAGTCAACCATATTCTGTCAGAATTTCCGTTACAAACACGTATTTCCCAAAGGAACTCAATGTATGTTGAAAACACATTAATTACAGGGAAAGATACATCTGCAGCAAGATACCAGCTCTCTAGTGTAACTTCAGAATGACAATTTTGTCACTGAGAATTCAACTGCCAAGAAATGGTTCATGTTGAATTTGACCAAGTATCATGTCATGGAAGTCATTACTTCCATGGTGTTAGACCCCATGTGATCAGGACTTGAAAAAAGATTCCATAGGTAAAGTCATCATTGTTTCCTCCAAAATCTTCTTATTGTCTGTATACATTATTTAGAGAATTTTTGTGACTCTAGGGAGTACTTTTAATGAAAGATGTTTAGTGAAATGAATTTAAAAATAAAAATTTTCAGACCAGTCTGGTTATTTGATGTACTATTTTTTGAAGGATGAATGTTTCTACTTAAAACAGTGATTATTTTTACTATTTAAATCTTTCTACCAGACACTGATGTTAGTTACTTTTACTGAATGTGGTCACTGCCATTTATTTTTCCTGGCTTTTCTTGCAGTTCAGAGCTCCTGCTGTGTGTTTTACACAGCTCAGCACTGACAACTAGACACTTACAGCAATCCATTGAAAAAAAACAAAACAAAACAAAAAAACACCAACATTCAGTAAAAGAGGAAAGCTGGAGGCAATTTTTGGTTTCTTTTTTGACTATAAATATCCATTCATAAATCTCTTTGCCCTGAGCTCCTTCACCACAATGTAGCATTTGAGTGCAGTAACTTCCACACGTTGGGCACAGATGAATTTCCCATGTTTTTTATCTAGCACTCTGGTAACTAATATATTCTCCCTGACTTTATACCTTCTCTCTTCTCTGATACTTATCCATGTCTGTGTATGTATATATAGACATACAGTCTCCTATACCCTAAGAAACATTCTTATGTATTAGGCTTGGGCAGATGTGTTCTTTGGCTCCTTCTAACATGGGTGCCTCACTCTTCAGTAGATGCAAATACAGCATTTGTACAGAGGTCTTAAGGGTTCCCACCTCTGTGCACATACCAGTGAGGGGCTGCATTTTTCCTTACACTTCGGGCCTAACGTGGGTCCCTGGCTCATGGTTCCAACTTTTGCTAATACAAACAAAAAAAGGTGTTGACTCCATGGAGTCAACAGAAAAAGAGATGTTGACTCCATGGAGCAGCAGCATTAGTAGACAAAGTCAGTAGGAAATGGGTGAAGTGCTGTCAGTGAAAAAAGTGGTACTGTGTCATTAACAAAATTGTTACACCGCTAACATCTGCTGTAACAAGTCCTTCTTTTAGTTTGCTGTGAGTTAACAAGCCCAAACTTATTCAATTATTGGTCATTACCATTATCACTAAGCTTTTTTCTGTATGCACACTAACATTATTTACTAAGAGCTAGACAAATAAGATGTAAAGGTAAATCACTGTGAATTGTCAGTCCTGGTAATTGAATACTTCAGTTTTCTCTCCCTGTCCCTGATGGTCTGCCTGGTGGCATGCCTTTCAGTTGAAATATCAAGGTGCTCTTCAGGAATTAGGAACTGTGGAAACATTAATCCTGTTCACTATCCCTGTAAATTTCCAAAAGATAAGAGCAGAATGATCTTATTTTCAGGTTATCAGAAGGAAAACGGACAGCTGATATAATTAAAACTGACTGAAAGAGATCATTACCCAGTCTCAGAAAATGAAAGCAAAGAATAGCAGAATATCCAAAGAAGTATAAAGCACTATATCTTGACCTATCCTTTAAATATACATATAAATATATGGAACAAATTCTTCGCTATGAGGGTGGTGAGGCACTGGAACAGGTTGCCCAGAGACGCTGTGGATGCCCCATCCCTGGAAGTGTTCAAGGCCAGGTTGGACAGGGCTTTGAGCAACCTGGTCTAGTGGAAGGTGTCCCTCCTCATGGCAGGGGGGCTGGAACTAGATGATCTTTAAGGTCGCTTCAACCCAAATCATTCTATGATTCTGTGATTCTATGATTCTATGAAATGTAAATATGAACATTTATGTATATACATGTATGCATATATGGTCTGCCCATAAATTAGAGCATTTGTTACTTATGAAGATACAGAAACAGGATCTCTAAAAGCTGTTATGCATACAAATCTTTGATCAGCTGGACAGCTAAAAGTAACTAGCAATCTTAAAGCTAATCATCCAAGATATCCTAAGGCAGTTATGTCAGCTCTCTCTGTAGCTGATGGAGAGAGATGAGTACCTCCAAAGGACAATTCATCTCACCTCTCTTTGTTGCTTATTTCAGGATGAGATGAATCACCTTCAGGAACTATCCAAGAGAGCTCCATCAACTACACAGAGTGCTCTGATGACTAACTTAGGTGGCTAAAGTGAGGTGAGATGAATGGCTCTCTCTCAAGGGGTTGCTGACTTTGCTATTATTTAATTGCACCTCACGTAGAAAATGTTCTAACAAGCCACGTATTACAAAGACAACAGCTCCCAGAGGTCACTAAGTTATTCATCTGGTTTGAAACTAGACTTGGAACAGTACAGAACCATTTGGCATATGAATTGTGACATTTTCAAATGATAGAAGCAAGTGACTCCTAAAAGAACATTAGTGAAGGAATCAGATGTGACTATAATGTACTAGAAGAACAGTCCAACACTTCTGTTTTGGTCTTACTAAGGTTTATTGAGTGCTTATGTAACTGAATTAGCTTTATGGTTGCGTTTTTATTAGGGGAGATGACATTGAAAGCAAACTTGTGTGTAACCTACAAGCACTCCATTGAATTATTTGCTTCTTACATCTATTGTGTGCAACTCATTTAACATCAGACAGCAGCTTGGCAACTTTTCTCTCTCAATGTGGGTGAAAGTCTTGAGCAGTGCAGTATTTATGTGTAAGTATTGAATGCCTTGTTCTGAAGTTAGAGAGGCTTTCTCATATACAAGCTCACTTCCACTTTCTTGATCTCTTTTTTCCATTGATGGCCCCACAGGATGGCTTTTTGCAAGCATTAGAGGGCATACACCCAACATACCATTTTTAAGATGTCAAGCAGATTGTATTATTCATTCACCCATGAGTATTTTGATGGTATCTGTGTGTACTTTGTCAGATGAGCTATTTCAGACTCTACTCATCTCTATTTATAAGGCATCTCACATAGTTCCCATCTGATTCATTTGTACTCAGTGAATTGGTACTCAGGAGCAACAATATATCCCCCTTCTACCTCCAAAAGTTTGCAGCATGATAGACAAAAGAAGAAAGGATGAACAAGCATGGCAAGAGCAATTCTTCTGTATGTAAGTCCAGATTTGAAAGGAAAAAGTAGCATAGCAGTTCCGGTCCCACTCCTGTGACCCAGCTTGTCCCACCACCCAGTGGATAAAAAACCCTGTGAAGCCAGCTGGGCTGGCTTTGCTGTTCAGGTTACAGAGTCCAACCCTCTGATCCAGGCAGTCCTTGCCTAAATCTCATGAATGCAGCTGCTGGTCCATTCATGCATGTCATGCAATGCCTCTTCACAGACCCGTGTCTCCTTTCTGGGATGGCCTCATCCTGTGGGCTCCTCTTCAAGGGATTTTCAAAGAGGAGAAAATGATGAAAACAGGATTTTGGAGAGAGCCCCAGGTGCAGTGACAGATGCTAGGCTAGCTGCAGCTCCTGCCCTGTCCTTCTCTCCATCTGGAGCATGCCTATTTTTAGAAGGCCATACTTCTCCCCTTCCCTTTCAATCATACAAAGATATCATTACACAATTTAACCTAAATACACAGTCTGAGCTCACAGGGTAGATCCTCACTCAAAGTGTAGATAGCATAGATCCTATATTGTTCCAGTGGGTCATAGGCAGGGACAATTTTGTTTGCTGTTGGTCCCAAAAGACTTCCCGATCCACATGAAAGCATGTTGCCAGCTGTACTCCTGTACCCTTGTTGTTGTAAAACACTCACAGTGCAGTGCTTTTCCACGAGTAACAAGCACAAACCACACAGCACGATGTCCTCCTTCCCAAACCCCTGCACCACACAGCATGCCTCAGGCTTGCCACATTCATGCTGCAGACAGAAAGCCCCTCTCAGCTTCCCTTTGCAGCACAGCAGTACTCACTGCCTGCTTCCACAGCACAAACACTTCTCAAGCACACACGGTCCTTTCCTGTCACCCAGCACTGGCATTAATGCATTACAGAGCACTTCTAACACTACATCCAAAATCTCTTTTCCATATGGATACTCTTGGAAGAGGATCCCAGAATCACGAAATGGTTGAAGTTGGAAGGAGCCTCTTGAGGTCACCTACTCTAACCCCCCTGCTCAAGCAAGGTCAGCTAGAGCAGGTTGCCCGGGACTGAGTCTGGTCAGGTTTCGAGTATCTCCAAGAATGGAGACTCCACAACTTCAACTTCTCTGGGCAACCTGTGCCAGTGTTTGACCACTCTCACAGTACAAATGCATTTTCTTGTGTTAAGATGATACAGGCCACTCAGTCAATATGATGCAGAGGTAGGCAGGAGCTGGGGAAGAGCTGGATCCAGAATTTTTAATTTTATATATTTCTTTGCTGCCTCCAGTGTAGATATTTATACCAGAGCCTGTCACATTCACACTATCCAACCTTTAGAGCCAATGGAAAGAAACAGACAGAAAAGTGATTCATCAGACCTGTGATTATGTCCCAGAAATGTCTACTTCTTTCCACAGACTTAATGTGGGTTGAAACAGCTCTGACATAGCCACTCTTTCATAAATTTTCTGATATCCAGAGGTCAACGAAAACTTACCCAAGCTTTTTCAACAAATGTAGACATCTGCTATTTGGATCAAGGTCTGAAATTTTTATGTGCCAAAATAAGTCTTATTTTCAGACAGAAAAGCACTTAAGCCTTGTGCTTTACAGTCAAAAACTGTTTATTTCAAAACAGCAGGTAAAGGCTTTTCTGTATAATTTGTGGAAAAAATACAACTCTATCCCTGCTTTTTAGCAAAGATCTGTTATTTGGGTATTCTCATGAAAGAGTGTGAAGAAAACACATATTAGACAGGTTTTTCTGGTAAATTACAGAAAATACAAAATTTGCTAATTAAATTTACAATTTCACCAGGAAAAATGAAAATGAAAAAGCACTCTTGTGTGCATATTAGTAGACTTAACAATGCATGGTACTTGCTTCTTTTCATCAAAGGATGAATTTGTAAAATTCGTTATTCTGCAATGGTTGCTCTCTGTGTTGTGTGAATTAGTGAGGTTTGACAAGGATTTTTTTTGTGAGAACTGCAGGAGAAGGAAAGATGTGTGAGTCAGAGAAGTCAGAACAAAATCAAAGTCTAATTTTGTCAAATGAGGAGGATCTTGAGAAGCACTTCACCTTTAAGCTGTGCACAAATGATAGATGCATTGCATGATGAATTCATTTAGAATAATCTAATATTTATGAAGATTAATGAATTAAGAGTCATTCACTGTTCACACATTTCAAGTGTAAAATATTGATACACAAAGTTTTCATTAAGACTGTCCTTACATGATTCAGGCTTTCAAACATTCAATTCTTCTGAATTGTTCCATGACATTTATGTTGTAGATAAAGGCAATACTAATTCTTTTTCCTGCTGAAGACTGAATACAATTATGGCTTCACATCTGGAACCATCAATAGTCCCTTGGCAATAAGGTGTCCAGTACAAGATCTACTAATGAGGGCCAAGTTTAGCTCTTGCATGTTATCCAAGACCCAGGCAGGCCAAAGAGCTTCCTGCAGAGCAAGCAGGACTTGCCATGCACCTATGCAGAGCAACCTTGAACAAACTGCTCTGTTAGCAGAGGAAATAGCAGCACCTATGTCCCAGTGTCTTCCTGACATAGTTCTCTATGTCTAATAGGACACAAAGTCCAGTTAAGACTTTCTTACTGTTTGAGCCTTCCATCGGTGTTCTAGTTAGCTGATACTCTGTGGAGAGCTGGGTTGCTAGCTTTTCCCTTAGCTTATCCAATATACCAACCTCCTGTTTTCAGGAAACTTGTGGGGATGCAATTTCTCCACCATCTGTTTTGCTGTCAGATTTAGAAGTGGAAATCAGGAAGTTCCCAGAAGGATGGGAGAGAGGCTGGTTTTATTTGGTTTTATTTTCTTAGTGAGAGGTTGAGGGGATGGAAACTGAGTACTGACTTGTGTGTATGTATATAAATTGCATATATATGTAGATATATATAAGCATGTACTTTGCATAAAATGCATGGATGACCTCAGAAGCCACACTCTTTAGGCTGTCAAGCTAAAACTGCATGCTGAGAAGGGGTGCAGGCAGAGCTAAGCATCATGCACAGGGGTTTGTCTGAAATTCTGTGTCTCCAGAGCACAGGCACCTGAGGCAGGGCTACTGCTGCAGACCTGAACCTAACCCCAACTGAAGTCGTACACCCCGTTTCCTGAGAGAGCTGAGCAGGATTTCTCTCACATGCTGCAGCAGTGAGGACTCTCTTTTCATATCATTAGCCTAGGTCTTGAGGTCTGGGTCTGTCTCTCACAGATGGAGTTCAAATCTGTCATTTTTCTTCTGCAGGTAGCTGAGAAATGCCAAAGAGCGAGCTGCATTTGTGTGGGCAGACCGGGTGGGCAGGACGCGGTGGGGGGGAAGCATCACCACTCCTGCTGTGGTGGTGAGATTGTTCAGAAGGAAATGAACCATTTCTGGTGCCGGGAAGAATGCTGACAGCCTGCAGCACAGTTCTTCAGTCATGCAGAAGACCCATGGCCTGGTTTCTTTCTCCTGGAAATACTTGCTTTGAAGAGGTTTGGGAGCTGCATCCTTTAGATCATTTGTCTTCCTAAATTAACTGAGGTACATGGGAAAGCAAAAGTACTTTGTGAAGCAGTGTAGTCAGAGATCACTTGGAGCTGAGGAGTTTATCAGAGTCTGCACGCTTCTGTCCTGGTTTCTCTTTGACCAGCAAGAGCTTCCAGCCAAAGCATCTGAAAAATATGAAAATACGACACCCCTCTCTTCCCAACCCACTCAAACATGGCCGGTTCAGATGGACATGCATGTGGATGCACACCTCCTCACAGAGCCTTTTGTGATTTTCCTGGGAAGGGCGATTTTGTGATTTTTCTGAGATGCAGGCCCTCCTGCTCTCTGGTGCCAGCAGGTCCTTCAGTCCCTACAGTGCTCTGCTACGGGGCTCAACTCTTTCATCCCATCTTGCAACTGCCTGCGTGAGCAAAGTGGCTGGCTCAGTCCCTCTTGAGCTAGGTGCTACAATATGTCCCCAGAGGGCTTTAGAATATGTCCCCAGAGGGCTTGAATAGCTTGTCTAATGCCACTCTGTACCTGAATAAGTTGACTAAAATTAGATAGTGCAAAAAAATTTCCTACCTGACTAAAGCACTGGTTTTTCAAAAGCTGCCTGTTGTCATCTGCCCTTTGGCAGACTGTACTGTATCATCACTGATATTATAGCAAATAAAAACCTGGTTTTCATAATTGCTTGTTAGTGGTGATATCTTAGCAGAACTAAATGAAAACAGTCATTGTCTTGGAAAATTGCATAACTTTCAAGGCAAAATATTCAAATGTGGCAGTCTTTTTTTCCATGTGAAATCACATTATCTCACTTGCTTAAAATGCTCTAAATATTTAACAGTGTGTCTTAAGAATATATTCAGTGCTACCACTCACTGGAAGTAAGCAACTCATCTTGTTGGTCCTTGCCCTAGGGTTTTTAAATGTTTGGATTTTTTTTCCCCATTTGTTAACTGATTTGCATTTATTTTTAGTACCTTTAAAGTGACATTCTGATGCCTCTAAAAAAAAATTCCTTGAAAAAGTCCTTGAAAGCTTTCAGAAAACAGAATTTCTGTTTTCCAGCAAAGTCTACTTAAGATTGCTGGCAAAGCACTTGTTGATACTTCACACTTACTGAATCTTTCTTGGAGTCCCTGGAATTTCTTCACTAAGTGAAGGGCTTGTATAACCTGAAAAACACTATAATTATTTTCTCTCTCTCCTTTTATTCTATGCTTCTTGATTTTACAAGGAGATAACTACCTTTCTTCTGCTGTTTTCAATCTAGCTAGACGGATTAGGTCCTGCTAATATTTCAGTGAAGTCTCCTCTTAGGAGAGCTCACCTCTGACACTACAGCACACCTCAAGGGAGCTTTTCAGCAAGCTCAAGAGACACACCTGCCTCAAACTTGTGATCTTTGGACCATAGCATATTACATGTTGGATGTAGGCAGACCAGACATGCACAAGAATTAAAAAAAAAAAAGAACAAACAAACCGAAACACAGCACCCCCCAAAAAAAGAAACGGGGAGAAAGTTCACAGAAAAATATATATCAAACCATAGAAAAGAGCCATGTTCAAGCCAGGTTCACCAGAAGGATGTGAGACTTGTTTCTTTTAATCTGCTTCTGTGGCTTTATCCCTAATTTGAGAAGGTTTTCGCAATTAGATGATGGTCTTTTTTTCTTTTTTAATTAATGTGATTCCTCTTCATCACAGCAGTTAATCATAAAGATCCCTTCAGGCCTAATGGGGTATAGTTCAAGTACACCAGAGGTTTATGATTACTAAAAGACGTCAAAAAACTAAATTTTCAGCAGTAAGCTTTAGCTATAGTTATAGTATATGCATGATAATATGAAGTACTATATGCAGTGCATCCTGTTTTGTTAAATATGAAAGGAAGTTCAGATGTATTAGAGGAATACAAAGTGTGCTCAGAGCCCATGTGTAATCCGTGCTCTGCTTTAAAAATATTATTTCCAGGACAGGCAAAGTTATTGACTGCTGATTTTGGAGAGAATTCAGTATTTGTAGAATTTTTGTAGGCTTCCCACTTTCTTACGTTCCTTCCCTTGTTTTTCTCTAAATTCGAGCTTCCTCTTGGTAGAATTGGGACCCTGGTCTCAGAAAGCCAGGGTCAGCTTCCCATTCCCCTGGTCTGGCATACAGGATACGCTGAGCAAAACCGGGACATGCTGAGCAAAACCAACACAGCAGGCTGTGATGTTCTTATGTTAGTGCTGGGCCCTCTGGTTTCAAATTATGTAAAGCCAGGTGTAAAGGGAAATGGGGGCAAAGATGTCTAAAGACAGAGTAGAGAAAATAACACTGTGCCAGTGAGGTCCCTGTGTGCCAGCACAAATGGTCTTTTGAATTCTGTTCAATTACCAAAATTCCTAGATTTGCAGCGGTAGAAGAGGCAAATGCAGAAATCAGTACAACAGGAGAAGACTGCTGTGGATGGTGGAAGCTGTGCTGTGGCAAAAGGGCAATTTTAGTCTTTTCCCTCTTTTTCTGAAATATAGAAAATCTGGGAATATAAAGGAAAACAAATTGCCTCTACTTACCACAATGCACAACCAAATGCAAGTTTTTCTTACTTTTACTCATATTCAGGTGCTCCTGTTTGCTGTAAACACCTCACCATCCTAGAAACTATTGGTGCACAGTGCTGATACTAAAGTCATGACACAACTGAACAAGGTGACACTATCAGATGAGCAGTTGTTGAGGTACCTATAAACTGCGGCTTGGGGCAGGACACTCTTTCCTTACAATCATCTCCACTACAACCTTCCTACTCCCAAGACCATCTCATTTTAGTATAGGGACAAGGCTTGGCCCTGGATGATGTCAGGAGGAGGCTGCAGCCTAGTGAGTGGGGCACCCATTTCTCTGGGGTTTTGGTGGGCAAAGGAAGGGAAAGAAGATATCACCCTTCTGTAAAGCAGAGCCCAGGCAAGTAGCACCACACCAGCTGTGGTGAAGGAGCCAGGTGAGGGAGATCAAACAGAAACACAGCTGGGCAAGGTGGCTCAGAGCTTGGTCACACGGGGACAGGAGGGGTACGTGTAGACTGACATAAAAATCTGGGATAATCAAGGGTAAACATGTATTAGTGCCCCTTGATTTTGTGTGCTGTGGCATAGGTTTTCTCCTGACACACAGCTGAGGTATCAGTGTAACGCTCAGCAATGCCATTTGATTTTCATACATAAAAAGAGAATAACTTTTCATTAGGAAAACATTTTTATTGTGTGGGTCAGGCAGGAGGACAAACAGAACTTGGGGTCAGAGGGTTAATTCTGACACAATTCCAGGGGCCTAATGCTATTTTATTATCCCCACCATCAGCAGGAGTCCTTTGAACAAAAGCCTTGCGGACAGCAATAAATCAGCTCCAATTGTGTTGACTTCATTTGTGTGCATACTTTGCTTTGTGCTTGCAGGTGCAGCTTTTTTGAAGAATGGTTTGGTGGTTACTGTATCAGGGGAGGAGAAACAGGACTGATGAGATGAAGGAGATGGAAGGCACTTCTCAGCCCTTCCAAATGGAAGAGCTAAACCAGAAACACTCAAAGGTGTTTGACGTTCCTCAGAAAAGAAATATCAATGGGCTACCCACCTGTTACAAAATGATGACAGAAGTTTCATACTGCTGGCCTAATCCTTTAAGCCTTCTTTCCTACCCATCTTATAAATTATTTATTTATTTATTTAATTAATGTGTCTCACTTAGCCTAGGTTATGCCTTTAATGTGGTTTAAACAAGCAGAAGGTTTTCTATGTTGTGTCCATGCCTCCATATTTACACAAGTCTCACTAATTCATAAAAACAAGTCATGTTCTTGTCTGTGCAAGTCCTGACTCTTGTTCATAAGAAGTACATGTAGAGTAAGGAGATCTCTCTATCTTGTGCCAAAAACTTAGGAAGAAAGTCCGAGAGGGGAACCTTCCCCTTGAAGAGACTTTCTAGGAAAAATAATGAAAATGAAAACAGGTTTTCCTTAAATTAAATTCTTGAGGTCTGATTGTTTTTGCATGCTGAGATAAACAGCTTTTTGCTGACTATATGTGGAGCTGAGGGAGATGAGAGCATGAGAGCATATAGGGCGCAGAAAGAAAAAGAGTGCTTAAATGTCATTGAATTCATAGGACCTAGACCCCTAAACTGCATTGTGAGCTTAAGCAGGTCTCTAAATCTTAATATTCATCCTGTCTTATTTAATGGAGTATGCAATTAAGAACAGAAAATCCTTCTGTGTAATTTTGTGGAAAAGTACCCCACGTCGTAGGAAGTGACTGTCTGGACAGATAGAGTTTTAGAGCTCCAGATCTGTAGCGCAAGATTGCTCAATTACACGCACCATCATGCTAACTTTTATAAAAAGCAAGGCACAGCAAAAAATGTACTTCAGTTTCATTTTAATATTTTGCCATGTTAATTTCAATATATAAGACTAATTTATGATCATTTTACCACTCAGGGGCCATCTGTTTTTAATTTAATCCTAGAAATTAAGCACAAAAGCTAAATTAGACACAGTTGGTAAAGTAATTCTTGGTTAATTGTTAAGCAGACGTGAATGCACAGAAATGAAGACTTTCAGTGTAACACTTATCTAAGCTTTGAAAGCCAAAGTTAAATCCTAACTAAATACAACTTTTTCTCACAATAGACTCATGACATGTAGAAAGAAACGAGGGTTTGATCCACAGCAGGCTTATATTCTGAACAGAGATGTTTTCATCTAACTTTAGTTGAAAATTATAAATTTTATTGGAAAATAAGTAGTTTCAATGAGAACTGCATTCTCATGTCTCTCATCTTTCTTTAATTTTAAAATTGGAAGTACCATAATGTAAATTGACTTGGTATCACTTTACATAGGATAAACTTGAATTTCTGTATCAATGTTACTTAGGGCTGTCACTCAAGTGACCAACAAGGGGAAAATTCCCCAGGAATAATTAAAATCCTGAAGGATTATTTTCTTGTAGTGCAAGCAAGTCATTTTAACCCTTTCTCTTCTCTTATTAGAAAATAAGTTTCATGGACTTTATGACCAATAAAAATAACTTCCATGAATAAAAATAATGGAATGGTAGTTTTGTGGGGAGCCTTAGAGATGAACAAATAGTATGTGACTAGTTTAAGTGGAGCAAGTTGCATTATCTCTATAAAAATATAAATATAACAGTAAATGAAAAAAACCCAAACTGTAGCCTAAAGAATAGCTGTTTCCATATCCAGTATTAGTGACTTTAAAGAAAATAAGATACATTTAAAATACTTTATAATAGAGTATTAATTTACTTAGTTGTCTGACATTTTACTACATGAAAGTTTCTGAAGCAACTAAGAAAAAACAAATGAGTTTTGCTTTTACCAAAGGACCAACTCTACCATTTTGATTTTTGCAAAGTTTTCCTGAAATCATCAGCTATTTTTGGTTTATTATAAGGTTGTTTCATTGGAGAAATATTACAAAAAAATCCATTAAGTAAATGTAACAGCTCTCAAGATACAGAATTGTCTGCAAACTACAGAGCGATTTTTCACTCTGCTTTAGAATTGGTTTTTCAAGGTGAAAAATTAACGTTTGTGCTCCTCTGTTCTCACAGGAAATAAAAATGTAGCATGCTATTAAAGTGAGGCACACATAAGTATTTACATTAGCTAGCATTAGTTCTTCCAGAGGCATTACTGTCTTGCAAAAAACTCCTGACCATGCAACAGTGGACGAAATACTTCAAACACATGCTATTGCGCATTTACAAATAATATCCACCAGATGGCACAAGGAAACAAATTTCGGTCAAGCTTAGCATAAACTTGTGGTATTAACACACAGGGGTGGGGGTAGGGAGAAACAAAAGGAAAACTGTAGGTATAGGATGCTCAGAGTTCATAGGTATAGAAAATTACTCTCATCTCAAAAAATTGCTGAAGGCAGACATTATAAACCACTTATTCACAAGTGAAGGGAGAAGAAAATTCTCAGAAATTTGTTTGGTTTGGGGTGGTTTTGATCTAGGTTTTCAGGTAGTCTGTATTTGGTAAGTGTATATGCCCTGATTCAAACTAGATGGAAAGAAAGTTTACATTACACTAGGAGAAATGAAATCAGTCATCTGGAGCTAAAATATTAACACTGGACGTCATAGAAAAAATGTAAAATACATATGAGAACTCTTTTGACAGGTCTTTCTACCTTTCCCCTCACTGTAATTACAAAGCCAACTAACCTTTGCCCTTAAATCTGTGCTTGAAACACTCAAAACTTAGCAACCCCACATCTATCCAGGGATCCTTAACATCATGGGTTTTATTTTTCTGTTTGAATTGCTGGGAGACATTTGGTCTTATTATGCAAAGAAATTAGGATACTTTCTGGCTCTACCTATATCAGGATAATTATTATTAATTTATTCTCATTTGGCTTATAGTGCTCTACCACAGTGAAACACTTGGTAGATTAAATCCTTCATGTTTGTTGGTTGTGTAAATTCTACAGATGTCCTTATCTAGCAATAAGGATGTAAACAGAAGAATTTTGTATACATCTCAGCCTCCAGCAGTGAAAACCAGATTTTTTTACTTCTGTTATATAACAAGCTCCTGCTGGTATGTGGAGGGAGGGGAAAGGGATTGGAAGCATCAGTAAATAACAAGCAGAATTATTTAAATGCAAATTAAAAGTGGATACACACACGTACACACAGATGTACACAGCTTGTTCTGAAGAGTTTCCTGGGATTGCTTATTAGTCTTCAAATGTCACAACACATGCTGTTTTCATGGATGCGTCAAACTATCAGTTGGATGTGGCTGGAGCAGCAGTTGCAACTTCAAATGTATTGTTCCCCTCTGATCACCCTAATTATACACGCAAAAGGGTCAGACTGCAGTAACTTCATTTGCACTTCAGTCCCCATGTGGTGCCACCGCCCCCATGCAAAGAGAGCTGGTGTCCAGCTGTGGCATGGGATCACGATCTGGCTCCCTGGTGCCAGCCAGAGGTAAAAGGCACTTCAGCAGTGCTGCCAGCTGGGCTTATTTAAACTCTGCACTTCCTTCCAAACTTAAGAACACTAATTTCAAAACAGCCTTTTATAAACTCTTTTGGGTCCTGCTATTTTCTGATCAAAGCACGGTAGGTAGCACTGCGAGCCCTCCCCGCACCGTGAGCGGTTCTCAAATCCCGCATGGAGCCGTCAGTACCTTATTCACACCATATTGCCCTTCCTGGTATCAGTGAAAATCAACAGGGCTATTTGTGGAGCTAAGGCAAAGCTCAGAGACTCTTAGATACCACCACTTAAATACAAGGTAGTGTGACCTAGAATTCAATCAGTTAAAATCTCTGGTCCAGTGTGTCCTTTAGGGAAATGGATATAATGCAGCCTTACCTTAGGATAGTGCTGGGGAAATGAACAATTGTTTCTTTAGTTGAAAGTTGGAATTACAAACATACATGGTTTGGAGGTACAAAATGTTCTTGTCAGAAACAATCAAACATAAATCTGAATTTTTAGAGATTTTTCTCATCCCTAGATGCATGGCACAGTATTCTGCTTCACTCCATCTGGCAGCTGAAAAACAAACAGTTAAGATCATTCATTTGTTGGAGACCAGCTGAGTATTGTAATTAGTCTTACTTGGCACTCAAAAATGTTGCATGCATTTGGTCAATTCTAGTTTAGTGAATACAATTTGCTTGGCAATTTTCAACTCTGTTAATCACAGAGCACATACATGCACACATGCATATATGCATATGTGCACAGTTTATATATTCCTATATACTTGAAATTAGCTAACCTGAGTATTGTTCATAAGGTTCCTATTTTAGAAATGCTAAATTTTGGTAGGAATTCTGATACAAATATTACCACTTGGTTTGTAGGATAATTAAATCAGAACAGAAATCTTTCCTGTTTTTCACCATGTAAAGCAACTTGCACATTAATGCATTGTGCTGGTAAGTCAGTACAGGAATTAATCTCTCTTTCTAACAAGTCTCTTTGTCATCCTTCTGGTGGCTCAGAGTGGGTTTGAAATCTTCAGAGACTGACAATGGTTTACTTTAACATGGGGGAACATTTTTGTTGAACAATTTGGAGTTGCCATTTCAAACCTATGTTATTCTGGCTGCCCTGTTGGAGGAAATATCTGAGCAATACAGAGGACTATACTGGGTATATAGAGAGCATCCCTGACATATTTTGAAATTCTGTGTGTCTGTAGTGGTCCCAACATGTCCCCAGGATACACAGTAGATGGTACAGGAAAGTGGCCAGAGGCTACCATTGCTACCAAAAATCACAAATGGAGAAAGGAATGTATTACTTCATTGTTTTGAAGTGGTGAAAAAAATCCATCAATCAATAAAATGTAAAGTAACCCTATTACTTGGAAAGAAAACCAAGAATGGACTAGAGTATTTTAGTATTTGTGCATCTATATGTTCCAAGATTTCTTGTGCTTCAGTGGAGACAGACTGACATACACCTGTATGTGTGTAATAAGAATGGTAAAATGATGCCCAGCATTACATGGAAAATTATGAAATCTATCTTTTTCCACCCATTTGAGAGCTCCTCAAGCCCAAGTCCTAATTACAGTTCAGGTATTTTATAATGGTGTGACAAAACGGAGCAGTGACTTCACTATTTTGAGGACAGCATAGACTGATGCAATTTCCATCATCTGCTGACTGTGAGTCACTTAGCAATTCTGAAACAGTGTAATCCCCAAAATAAATTAAGGACGTTAACTGCATGCAGGAGGACGAGTCTTTTCTTAACAATACAAAGCATCAAGCACAGTTTAGAGATGGGGCTTAAAATTATCCTGCATAAACCTCAATTTATCTGTCTTCCCTTTTAACAACAGAAGGTCCAGAGTCCCCATTTCTTATTCATGGGCTTCTTCACCCCCTCATTCCCACCCCACTTTCTCAAGTCAGGAACTTTGTGTCTGATGACTAGCAATACACTGGAGATAACAACACATTCATGGCTGGGGAGATAATTATTATGGGGAAGAAAGGGAGCATTTGGGTGGCAAGCCCTTTGACTGGAACTCTATGCTAGCTAATACGACAAGTTTTCAGTTATCTGGCTATAGTCCACAGAATGCATTTCCAGAAAGGACTGAACAATTTGCATTAATGTTATATGCTTAAGGGACCTATTGCCATTCTGGACTGCATCTAACTGAAGACATAAAGTATCTCTAATGTCCTTTACATATCATCAAACTATGAAGAGATAAAGTTTCTGCATAGATTTTTACCTATGCGGCTGCAAAATATTTTAGCTGAAAAATAAATGTTATTCTGAACAGCAAGCAGTCTCAGCTCTAGCTCATAAACCTGAAATATTTTCAACGGCTGTATAGTAACAGGCCTTAGTCAGAGCTCTGTGGTTCTGAAAGAAGCATCATTTATAATTAGAGCCTTTACCCTTCCCTGGCATTATTAAAATACAGCTTCTTTTTGCATGTCTCTGAGTGACTTTTCAGGTAGAGATTAAAGATCTCTCAGTTTTTCTTAATTTCTTCCTTTCCTGGGGAATGCCTAGAAGATGGAGAACTCAGGAGAACTGTATTTTTTCCCAGTTCTGCCACTGTCCTTCTAGGTGACCTTGGGCAAGTGTCTGTAAAGAAATAGAACAAATGCCAGATGACTTTCCTTATGAAGTGTTTTGAGATCAATTAAAAGGTCCACATATTACAGTTACTGGAACAGATTTAAAAGTTTAAACATTTGATAAATGAGACTACAGTTTTTGCAACCACAGTTGCAAATAAGGAATCATCAATGACGTAGGTGGGGTCCTGTGGGACTTTGAAGGAAACTTAAAATCCGAGGGAATGGCAGGAAGATATGCCAGGGGAGCTTTAGTTTGGATATTAGGAAAAGGTT
This sequence comes from Nipponia nippon, assembly GCF_047370975.1. Taxonomy (NCBI): domain Eukaryota; kingdom Metazoa; phylum Chordata; class Aves; order Pelecaniformes; family Threskiornithidae; genus Nipponia; species Nipponia nippon. The sequence continues at coordinate 41,994,352 of NW_028262347.1, read as the reverse complement.
CTTCACCCAGAGAGTGGTGGAGTACTGGAACAGGCTCCCCCGGGAGGTAGTCATGGTGCCAAGCCTGACTATTCAAGAAGCATTTGGACAACACCCTCAGACGTATGGTGCAAATTTTGGGGTTGTCCTATGCAGGGACAGGAGTTGGACTCGATGATCCTCGTGGGTCCTTTCCAACTCAGGACATTCTATGATTCCATGAAGTCCTCACAGACAAAAGTAGCAGTTGGCACAAATATTAAGAAGACAGGCAAGTGCTGAAAATGACAGGTCTGCTTTGCAAGGTGATCTGTAGAGCAAGAAGACTCGGTGCAAGGAAAGAAGGTGTGATTTAGTTTGGCCAAGTACCAAAACATACTCCCTCAAAGCACAGCCAGTAGCTCAGCCTTAACAAGCAGGGCAGATTCTGTTCCCAAACTGGCAACTAAGGCTGATCTTACTGGATAGGATAGTCAGCTCAGGATAGGGACAGGGCTGTCATATCTAACCTCCTGCTCCCATCATTTCTCAGCTCCCACATGCAGAAATACATAGTCACTAAGTAGGCCAAGGCAGCTCCACATTTTCCTTGTCCTTAACAGATGATTTTAGAATATGTCCTTCTTTTTCTGTTATGTAAGTATTTCTTGGGGTGTTTTGTATATATTACCCCAAGCCAAACAAGCAGTTACACAACCTGGCGGGGGGAGATTGTCTGAATTTATTTATTATTCTCTTACCGTTCATTTCCAGAGTGTGATAGCATAAAGGTGATGTAAAAGGACACTTCTCAAATTACCCTGAGTGGATTTTGTTAGCAGCAACCAACCAAAGTGAAGAGATAAAAACAAATACTCAGTGATGTCTGCCTGATGATATTCTGCTTCTACTAGCATGTGAAATGAGAGGTGGAAGGAATTAACCTAGAAGAGGAGGAATGCCAGCAGATGAGAAATGAAGCAAAGCTACAAGTACTCAGGCTTAGCTAGCAGCATACGTTGGCTGAGAATTAAAAAGGGATGTGTGCATTTCAGAAAGCTTGGCAATGTACAACCTGAAGGTTTGTCACCTGTCTCTTTAGGGAGTGGTGTTCAAAATGTGGGAGTAAGTGCCCAGGTGTCCTACATGCTCAATAAGAAAAATGAAATGCCTGGATTGTAATTCCCGACAGGAAGCCCCAGAAAGACAGGTATATGTAAAATCCTGTCTCGATGTGAACTGAGATACTTGTATAAGATTCAGTATCTCTGTGAAGCTGGAACTGAGAAATAGGCTTAGGAAGCCAGGGCCTATTTCTGTTAAACTGACTGTGATAATGGAGGGATTTTGTCTATGTCTGTACTACTAAGTAAAATGGCCCAGAACAACCGTTTGCCCAGAAGAGCATGTGGCATGTCACAACATGCATTTATTTGGCTAACTTTTTTTTTTTTTTTTTTCCCCTGCAGAAAAAAAGGTGGTGTCATTTATTTTGACTATTGGAAACCACATCTGGACCATCCCAGCCCTAAACCTGAGAAATCTCGGCTTGGTCAAAAGGTGTCAGGGAACATGTTAGCAGCTAACTGGTATGGATAATTATGGTCAAATGCTCAAGTCTGCATCCCAGACCTGTTTCATTTATTAGTATAGATATATCTAAAAGACTTGGCAAGAGAGGAGGAGATCTGGTGTTGGGAAATACTTGGTCTGCAGGGATTTGAGCTCTGTTCAAAACTCATCAAGGGGGTGATAGCTAAAAGGCAGTCAGGCTTTCTTGTGTTTGGTGCTTGATGCTGCATACAAAACAGTGCAAAATATGTAAGTACAGAGAGAAAAAAGGAGACCTGAAAGAAAGAGGGTCAAACCCTCTGACTAGAGCACTCAGCTGTAAGGTAGCTGCCCCTCTCTAAGCACTGTTCATGTTTTTTAATTCAGACATTTCCCGGTTAAAAACATTGCAAAAATCAAGGTTTCAGGAACTAGGACCTCAGGTTTTCCCATTGCTCCAGCCACATTTCAGTTCTTTCTTGCATGTCTACTTTTATTTTCAGAAATAAGAGGACCCTTCCCCTGAAGGGCATATTGCATTATGTCTCACTGCATTCTGTCACTCCTTTTACTTTTCCTCTCAGAAAGTATAGCAAGAGTACGTAGTTAATACGGTACAGAGCGTCTTCAGAAATAAATACATGATCATAAGGAATCCAGACATTAAATCTTTAGAATCTGGAAAGAATGAATAGTTTTTACAAGGTCTTCTATATATATATATATATTCTGGACGAGATTTTTTATCATTTCTCCTAACAGCCCACTTCTTCACTTAGCGCCCAGTCCAAATCTCACTGTTCTTCATAGAAATATTTTCATTGACTTCCCTTGGCTTTTGTTTCAAATCGAGGGAATTCAGTCAGGCTCACTGAAAATGGCAAAAAATTCTGCTCTCTTACTGCATATTTTGGATACTGGCTTTTTTGGTTGTTGTTGTTTCCAATGGCTTTAGGTCAGCCACATCTGCTCATGCATTTAAATTAAAGTTTAAGTTCTCTCTCTGTTTGATCAAATGTTGCTTTCATAATTTATATGAGCTTCACTCTTCTGGAAACATTTTTTTAATATAGTTAGTTCTGTTTTATCTGTCACAGATATTTTTATCTGTTTTATTCTACAGTCCTTTAAGATGTGCTATGCATGAAAACAGCTTTATAAATAAAGATTGATTACTCAATATATTTCATGCAATAAGCCATGGTCTTCAAAAAAAGCTACAGAAATATAAAAAAATATACATTTATACATTAATGGTAGCATCACATATCTGTCAGCTGTTTAGATGTAGTAGATCCAGTAACTGTTATTCTTTTCTAGTGCTTTTTACATAGAAGATGAATTTTGGATTCACTGGAAGTCTGTAGGCAAATATTTAGTTTAAAAGTGTTGATTTTCTTCCTGAAAAGAAGGGCTAAGTGTTAAGGGAAAACTGTGCTGAAGGAGGGTTTTTTTTAATTCTTTCTTGTTTCTTTTTTAATTACTCCTGTTGCTGCTGTTACTAATCAGCTTGTTTTGCATCATGCTAAACAGCACAGCTGGAGAATTTGCTCACTGATTGAAAGTATCATGTGAGCAGAGAGAGTGGGCACCAGTGGGACCACAGTGGAAATGACTGCAAAGAGATTTCAAAGATGTTATACAAAGGCAACAATTTTTTTGGCATCTGGGGATGCTTGAGGAAAGGAAGAAAGAAAAACCCAGTGCAGGAGGATTAGAGAAGGCAAGATGTATCTAGGAAATAAGAGCAAGAAAGGGAGGATCTTTATTTATGCCTGGACAGTCAGCTTAGCAAATTTAGCTCAATGTCTGTGTAGCAAGTCCTACCTTAAAGGTGGAAAACTTCCATCATGAATGGAAAAAAAAAAGGAGAAAGATAGCCATAGATGACAAAGAAGTCATTTGAATTTGCCCCTGTTAGCAGCTTTTATAAAACCCATAGTAGAATGAAAGTTCCTACTGTTCTAGAAATAACACCTGCGTTTCACAGGCAATGAATTGTACTAAGAGGCAATAGGCCTGTCTAGAGCAAGGAGTGACTCAATCTTAAGGCAGCAGCACAGCATGCACAGAGAGAGAATTGAAAGAAAAGGTAGTATTTTACCTACTTTCTTTTAGGGCTCTGTGCAGCTTTCTGTACAACTGTTTTTCTGTATTTCTACTCTATCCAATAGTTAGTGTTACTTTATAGCATCAGCTCCTGCCCAGGTCCACTGCCACGGTCCCTCTTTCTCAATAGAAGCATACAGATAGCTGTACAAAGTGAGTTTTGCTGCATCTATGAGTTTTGGGCATAAAGACAAGCACTAAAAAATAACATAAATCAAAACTGAGTAGAAATCTAGGCCAATTACTGTGGTTTTTTTCATACAGGAGGCATCAGTAAGACTGCCCATAATTCACATTTCTTGATATTTCCTATCGCAGCTCTCTCTTTTCATATTCTTTTAACTTTGCCAGACTTAGACTGTGAAGACTGAACTTTCCTTACCAGCTGCTGGGACCAGAATGTTTGCTTTTGTTTATAAAATTTTAACATTAGTGTTTTCTGCAGCTTCTGAGAATGAAAGGAAGGGGAAGAGGGGGAGATTTTCATTGTGGTAAGAAACTTTGGTACCTTTTTAATAAGATGATCTGAGTCTTGGCATATGAGCTGAAAAGCTGGTCAGGTCCAGTTCTTCTGTCAAGGATGACGCTTGCACTATCCCTGAGAGAAACTGCCTAAACTTGGCAAATTTACAGGCCTTTGAAAAATCTTCCCTTGCATGTTCTCAGCAGTGGCTCTGGTGGATACCGATGCTGCAGCTCCCATCTGCGTATGTCTCTACCACAGCTGTGTGGGCTGAACCCAACTGACCTGTTGCTGCTTCTTGGGTCTCCTGGGAGGGTGTGGGGGCCTCTCCTCCATGAATGCATTGTGCTTCTCCTACTGCTGCCCCCTTCAGTGGGAAGGAGAGAGATATTTGACTAAAAACCAAAAAAACGCTGGAAATGTCTGGGATGGCAGAGGGAGTAGATTAGGATAAGGAGTTTGGGAATAGTAGTCCATGTCAGGAGCTTAAGAAGGTGCAGGAGATTCAAGGACAAACAGATTAGAAGCAAGGGATGAAAATGAGAAATGGAATTGGGAGGTAGGACACAAAAATCCAATGAAGAGCTAAGGGAAAAGTAGGATACCATGCACTGATGGACAAAAAGGCTAGCTTCAGGCAGAGGAAGGGGTAAAACACCCCTTCCTTAGTCTCAGGTGAACCACATAAACATGAGGAGGTTGCGTGGTGACCCTGTGGAGAAACTAGAGTGAAAAACTTGAATAAAAGGAAATTGGGGGCTGCAATGAGGATCCCTGAAAAACAGATTTGGAGTGGTAACGCAAACAGATATGGATTGATATGAACACCTTAGACAGCCAGATTGGAACAACACAAAGAGAAGGGGTCAGAGCAAGGGAATATATAAGAAGAATGAAGTGAAAGAGCTAAATCAAGGACTGGCTTGGGCCAAGGATAGCCTGCAGGAGATGGGGCAGCAGGAATGAGGAGAGACTATGCCCACCGAAACATACCTGTTTTCTAATGCAGAAGAGAAAGCAACTAATGTTTGTGAGTTGTGACCTTAGCTATGAGACTTAAGTTATAAGTGAGATACATAGATGAATAACGGTGGTGGAGCTGGTGGAGCTGACTATCAGGGCTGAAACCCGAAACCCAGCAACCTGAAACCATTAATTTGCTGTATGGTCCCCAGCTCATCTCTTGCATATCTGAGACAATGGACTAGAATGAGAATATAGGCCACCCTGATATCAGGTAATTGTCTGAACTAGTAACTGCTAGTAACTGCCTTCACAATGAAGCGTTTGACTAATTGTCACAGGAGCTCTCCAGGTGGGAATTTTGGACAATCCTGGATATTTTCCCCAGACTGCTCTTGCTGTGTCTAAATCCAACTAATAGGCATGACTTGTGTGCTTCAGTGTGCTGATGACTATCCTAGGTTGAGAGTCTGCCCATCATTGAGAATCCCCCAGGCAGTTCCTGCTGCAGAATTGATGAAAGTCAAACTCAAACATGGATAAGTTACTTATAGATGGTCAGGAGAAACTGTCCTTGCAGCTGCACTAATGGTCACATAGGGTGGAGATGTATTGTATGTAGTTGAACATGATCAATAGCAATGGTCATACATTTATGGGAACGGCCATGTACGGTATAAGAATTCATCAGAAAAGCCGTTCAGTGGCTCATCCAATCCAGCTGAAGATGCCAGACTCCTTTTGTTATCCAGGCAGCAACTGAGTCTACTCTTTAAAAGACTTGATCCCCCAAGTTTTCATCACCCTATGGAAAAAATCCCAATAATAGGCTTTCTGTCTTACAAACACTAAGTCTGTGAATGTCTGTGCAAGAGAATCACTGTAATGATGAATATTCTAGAAATGACCAAGAAAAACAGGATATTTTTGCATAAAACCCAAAGTTTAATTGTGTGCCATAAATAAGGACAAATGAGATATCATATAGCTTCTCATTTGGTAAGCTCTGTCCATCTTGTGAATTGCCTGAGACAGAGGTTCTGTGGAAAATATTAGCAGCTGCATCATAGCGTGTATACATGAGAGACTAAATTAAAACTGCAGAAGCAATGCTAATGCTGACAGTCTTAAGTCTTTGGCACATCCTTAATGTTCTTTTAATGTATTTCCATGTGTGTAAAAAAAGCACTGGGGGGTAAATGGCACATTGAAAAGTTCCTGCTAAAAAAAGATTATGATGTACAAGACAACAATAAGATACAGGACAGACAAGGAAAAGGAAACAAGAACTTTACACTGTTAGTTGCTAAATAACTAGAAGGTACTCTGTATATAGTATGTCTTTCTCACCTTCTACTACCAACCATCTCGGTTCCAACAGAAAGCATGACATTCAGTTAAATCAGTAAAACCCCTAAAATCACTAAAATGCTTAGTATTACTTGATTGCCTTTCTATGATGGCTCAGGTAGTGATGTCTGATATGCTTGTTTGCATGTGATATATTGTGCATCACAGCATATGGGTAATGGAGAGGGAGACTCCCGATTCATGTGTGCTTGCTGCTCTCTGAGTGGGGCAGAAAGGGGAAAATGCTCTTCTGTCTGGGATCAGTGAGGTATGGTAAGAGACGGAGTACAGAGAGCAGAAAGCAGTGAATGAGGTGCAGTGGGCAATATGGAAAAGAAGCAAACAAACAAGCCAGCAAGCTTGGAGGATGATGCACTACAGAGCCTGGAGGTCCGCTGAGCAAAGAGAGCCAATGCACTCCCAGGCCTCAGCTGGGATGGGATGACTTTTGCAGGGCTCAAGTAGGACTGTACACAGCAAGCTGCTGCCCAGTAAAGGACCTGGCCAGCAGGGATGCAGTGAGCACAGAGGAATCTGTCTTTCACCCCCTTTTGGCATTTTGGGAGTGTTTGATGTAAGGAAAAGATCTAATTGGACCTTCTTCAAATCTCTGGCCAACTTGTCCTCCTGTTGGAGGCAATAATATATAAGTGAATGCTATTGAGGAAATATTGTGAAACCCAGTTTGAATCATCAACTTCTGTATCACTCTTCACAATAAGATTTTAAATTTCTTTTCAATGGCTTTTGTATTTCACCCCTCTTCCTTTTTTGGGGGTGTTATTTAACCATACAGATTCACTAGTGAAGCAAATTACTTGTTGGACTTTGAAGCCAGAGACTTATTTGCCAGGAAGAAATAAATCTAAAAGCTATAGAGCAAAGATTATGTATATGACACACTGAGTGATGAAAGAAAGGACAAACTAATTTTTTAATGTACACAAATATAGAAAGTTTAATACCTGTCTTGCAGTTCAGGTACAAACAAAACCAGACCCAACAATGTAGGGTGTTAAGCACCAACTTCTTTCAGTCCAAATGCTCTCCAGGTTTTGGATGTACAGTTTTGGCCTAGCCAAAAGGTCACCTTTTTATTTTTGCACTTGAAATCATGGAAAACATGAAGAAAACAAAGGAAATACAAAAAATGGGACTCAAGAATAAAACACTTCATCAAATAAATAACATGTCAGACCTTAGAGTCCACTGACTGTGGAGAATGTTAACAGCATTGGCTAGACTAACATTACTTCCACCAGCAGGCAGATTTCTTACAAATATGATCTTTCAGCTATTTCATTAACCTCACACTCCCACACACGAAATTGAAGCTTAAAGGTCATGTTTAATGTGTTCAGTGTTTTCAGATCGTTCTAATTCCAAACCTGAAGCTTATTCTTATAGTAAGTCTATTTACTAAATTTCATCCTTGAATCTTTTATGCTTTAAGTATATTTTTATTAGAATATTTCATTTCTCTTCTAAAGTATTTGCATTTGCTTTTTTAATGGCATGGTTTCCTATTAACTTTTCTTCAGTTTTCTTCAGTCAATAATTTTTTTTTGAGAGACAAAGGAAGTAATTTTAGAAGGAATCCATCACAGCTAATAACAGTGACTGTTTCTGTAAGTAATACAGAGATATTTTTAATACACATACACATGCACAATTGAAATATATTGTTGGTGGTATTTTCTTGTTTACATGATCTAACCATTGTCTTCTTCTGCCTTTTCAAATCTTCTCAGTGCTTTCCAAATGGATGCCTACCTGATTTTTAGTATTCTGACACAGGAGACTTTAAAGATATTTTAGTGCCAAATTCCCTTTCAAATGCATGAAAGTGATTTCCCCAAACAATAGAAGATATCAAATAAGTATCTGAGAATACAATTCAGGGAATTCCTGATTGTCAGTTCTGTGTTGACTTTATTGCAATAGTCTGCATTATTTGTGCAGATTACTTCTATTACTCTGTGCCTCAGTTTTCTCTGTTGAGAACAGTAAATCTTCATTGCCTTTTACTTGTCTTTTTAGGCTGCCTTAATCACAGGTTGCAGCCTCTTGTTGTTTATCTGTACAAGTAAAGGACCAAGATGCTAGTGAGTGTGGTAGGACTCGCTTTCAGCTTTGACTTGATTACCTATTTGTTTAAATTAAGGTGCTTTTATTTTTTTATAATGGATGGACTTCATCTTTTTCAAGGGTAAGTGTGCATCAGCACATGTTTATTTACTCACACTCCTTAGAGTAGGAATGCAGAATAACTGTTAATAAAACCCCAGATTTCAAGTAGATGAACTGCAATTAACTCAGTTTATTGCTTTGTAAGATCTTTTGGGAAGCCGACTGAAGGGGAGAAAGTAGTTAAAACAACCTGGCAGCCCTCTAAAGTCATACTGACAATGGCACAAATTCTCTCTGATTATGGAGGAAATATAGGAAATGCAATAAAAGAATAATTCAGTTGAAGTCAATGATTTAAAAACAGTATCTAGGAAGTGGAAACTGGATTGGACATTAAGGATGAGCGCAAAAGCATATAAAGGCAAACTCATAAAAATTAGCTAATGGAATGATTCACCTAGAAGGGACACCAACTGCAACAAGAAATGGTGTAGAAGGATACTAGGATCAAGAGAAAAACCAAAACAGAAAAAGTTCTCTACTACTTATTAAAGGAGGTTAGCTATAAATAGATGATGTTAAGAAGGCTGAACTGTTTAATGCCTGTTTAGCATGCAATCAAGTGATTATCATACTGATCTTTGACAAAGGAAAAGATCTCAACATTTGAGTGTGAGAGAGATACTGACCCAGTGGAGGGCCTTGAATATGGTTAGGGGGTTGGAGTAAAGGACATCTGAGTGGGAACTGGGTGTGTTTAACCTGGAGAAGAAAAGAATAAGAGGGGATCTAACTACAGTCTTATAGAGAAGGTGGAGCCAGATTCTCCTCAGGGGGCACAGGGAGAGGATAAGCCCCAAGGGTCAAAAGATTAAATATGAGAAATAGTAGTTGCACATAAGGAAGAAATAATTCACCATAAGAGATTATCCAGAGTGGTTGAGTAATCTCTGTCTTTGGGATTTTAAACAACTGTAAGGGCAAGGTCATGAGCACTCTTATCTAACTCTGAGTCCTGCTCTGAGCAAGAGGTTGTACTAGATCTTAGTACCTAGGTCTAGGTCTAGGTACTAGATCTCTGGTGGTCCCCTCCGTCCTATTTTTTCCTATAGTTCTGTGATTTTATGTCCTTAAGTCAGATGTTTTCAGACAAGCTGAATTTGATGAGCTTTTTTTCTAGGACTCTTTAATGGCCTAAAACCTGCTGAACTTTTAAAGCTGTTGGTGGTACACCTAGCTATAGACCTAGGTATGGTCGATCCTGGGAGCTCTAGGGATGAAGTATATGATTTCTTAAACCCCTCAATGATTCCTTATAATCTGCTGATTACAGAATGTTTCAGAAAAAATAGCAAAGTCTTTCTCAAAATGGTTTCAGAGAAGATAGATATACTACGTGACTTCCTGGGAAATTAGACTTGGTCCTACCTGATGTTCTCTGATATTGGACATGGCCTTTTTTTCACAGGTGCTTTCTTCCTTGTTCCTTGTTTCTGTTTGCCTGCCCTCACACAGCTGTGGTGAGAGAGAAAAAGTGCTGAGTGCCCATAGCTAGTATAGCAGTCACAGAAGCTAAGCTTTGAGCAATAAAAAAGTGCTGAATATTGTGAAAAAAAGAGCCTGGAAGTATTATTATTGCACCTTATTGCAGTGATAACCTTAATTGCTTGCACTTCTTAGTATTTGAATATATTTTAGCTGTGAGTATATAGTTACTTTATCAACCTTTAGAATACTTCTTCTGAAGTCACAATATTATTTGTTTATTGTTATTACTGGGGCATAGAGTATATCATCATGTATAGTTTCAAGAGTGCTGCCTGTTGAGGTGCTCCATGACTCTTCCCACTAGAGTGGCCATGAACAGACTCCAACAGCAAGACATGGGGCAGCCCAAAGGTGCTGTTGGGATGCGAAGTCAGCCTTATTCTTTCTGCCATGTTAGAGTATTTTGGGGAAGGAAAAAAACAAGTCCCTATTTGTATTTCCAGCAAGTTTGCACTTTCTCAGCAAGCACTGGGACACTTTGCTTCATATATTTGACTATGTCTGATAGTGTAATTTTGCTTCTCTCCTACAGGGACCCAAGATGTGTTGAACTGATACAGATTTTTGACTCTTCCAAGCAGCTTCAGCTGAAAATCAAAGTCAGGTCCTCAGTTATTTAAATAGTAATGCTGCAGTTTGCATCTCTGATGAACCTATAGGTAATGACTGAAGGAATGGGTCCAAGTGAATGTAATTTAGGAAATACAATGGTAATTACACCACTCGTGGCAGCAGTGGATTGTAATTCAATGGAGGCCCTTGGACAGTCTCTATATTCTTAAGGATGTATGGACTTTTTCTCATGTAATTCTTTTGGATGCTTCCTTTGCACCAAGAAATTCGCGGGACATGTTAGTGAGGTATTTTCAAGTACATGTGTAATACAGTCATATTTCCAGCAATGTACTGTCAACTTCTCATCAAGAGGTATTCTTGTGGGGACTATCTGCTCTCAGATGCTTCCCTGTCCAAGGGGTCTAAAAATGAAGGTGTTAAGAGAGGTAATCTTGTACCTTTTCCTCTCATGGAAAGCTATGATGGATGTAAACACAGGTTTGCTAAAAATACCCAGAAAATGGGATAATAACAGCAGCAGAAATCCATTTCTTTCTGGGGGTTTCTTCTATTCAGAGCTGATGAATCTAAACAGTTTTATGCTAGGACACTGATTATGAGAGCCCTCCTCTCATGGTGGCTGCTGCTCGGGCCTGGAAGAAAACTGCGGGTCATTGGTCCTAAGTGCTGGTACACATGAAATAATGTAAATAACAGGTCCAAATGAAGCAATTTAATTTCAATGGAGTCCACAGCTGTAGCTCTTTTGATCTCAATTTTACTGACTTCCTGCTTTTTTCTTTCTTACTGTTTTTATCTACTACTTTGCATTTGTATATAAACCAGTGTGGACACCACATTTGTATGGATTGCAGAGCATTTCACAGTAATTACGTTCCTTTTCTTCAGAGATAGACTACACCACTTTCACTAAAAACCTCTCTAGCGTGAAAAAAGGAGACACTTTTACAAAATGAACCAGCATATTCTAAACAGCTGGCTGTAGTAGCCACAGGGTAGGTACAGCATAGGTAGACTGTGACTTACTCCACATTTGCTGCCACGTTGCTATTTAACTAGGGGTTAGTGCAAGGCAAGCCTGTGTCCCAGCCACCAGGCAGCTGCTCTGAGCTGGCTTCAAACAAAACTTGATATAATCAATCTCTCTGAAAACATAGCTCTGTGTAGGGAAACCACACTTCGACAAATAAGATGAAATGTTACAAATACTGCCCTAAGAATTAAAGGTCTGCATTGCACCCTTATGTGCCAGAAGTGTGAGAAGGAGTCGTGCAGAAAAAGGAAAGACTGGGTTTAGGTTTTACAAACCTGGAAGATTTGGCATTCACCATCTAGACCAGACCCTGAGAAATGAAGGACGGCAATGTTAATCCCATTAATTAGTTTCTCAGGGTCTATATTAAAACTGGTAAAGGTTTTTTTTCTGCCGTTAGTGCTGTTGGAAGGTGGGTTTAGAACCTCAGTGCTTCTGTATTTAGAAACTTTCAAATTCCTGCCCAAAGGTGCATTTGTATTTGTTCTTGAGACCTTCACCTTCCTGCTCTTCTCTGTGTACTCCCTTAGACTAGATGCAGACATCAATCAGGTTATCTCTCAGTCTTTATACTGCTAGATTTGAGTAGAAGCCAAAGCTTATTTTGTGTGCTTTTGTATGGAAAACTCTCTGCTTACCCTTTTCTGAACGACTTTCACTTTGAATTCATGTTCTTTGAACATCTGGGTTCAAGCCTTCCATGAGATTTTGGATCAGGTCTCCCTTCTCCCACTTGAATGGCATCTTTTTTTTTTTTTTTTTTTTTTACTGTTACCAGAATCTCTGATGATTCATTGGGGAGCTGTTGTCTTTTTCATGGTACTTCACATTGAGGACAACTAAGCATCTGATGATCAAATCAAAGCACTTTCTATCTTTATCTGTAGTTTACTATTTTGTGGATTAAACACTTGTTACCTGCACTGTGGAACTACGGTGCCTGATGCTGAGCTTGTTAAGTGTTCAAATTTTGGGATGAGTTCCAACTAGCTGTGCTGAAGACAGTCCCATACATAGCTTAATTCCTTGACACAAGAGAAAAAAGACTGACTTTAAGCCATAAGAAATTTTGCTTGGCATTTTGACTCTAAATCACAACATACTTTTATAAAGCATTAACTTAATCTTTATAACCTAGTCATTTGAACAATTATGCATCCCAAGGGCAAGATATTGCTGTTTGAATTTACTTCTTTGTGCTTGAAAGGACAGGTTCTCTGATGCTGAAGACAGTGAAAATGTTATTGTTCAGAATGTGATGAGATTAAGACCACGGGTCTAAGCTTCATTTTCCTACTTCTTCAGTCATTCACATTAGAGACAGACGAGAGCAAAACATGAATAAACAATAGCGGTATTGTGCTTTTCCTTCTGCTTTGCATTCCAGTTACAGGTGCATTACAAGGTAGAATGGTGGGTGTACTCACCATATACATTTGCATGTATGCATTTGTATGCATACCCATATGTATATTAATTTAAAGTTTACATGAGACTGGTGGGGTTCTGTGCAGAGGATGAGGTAGGAGTCTTCCCCAGTTTATCTCACCTGCACATGAAGTACACTGTTCCCAAGACTTGTCTCATGAATCTTGTCACCTCTGCTAGGTGATGTTTGCCCTGGCTGCTTCCTGCTAAATCCACCTTTTATGACCCTGTACTGATTTTGTTTTCTCCCATTTCTAGAAGGTTGCTCAGCTAAAGTGCTGTACTTATTTTATTCATAGCCTTCACTTAAATAAGTAACCTTCTGTTTCTCTTTCTGCAGAGGTAATGATTGATCATTTCCTTCTCAAAATAGAGCTTGTTGCTTGGTGTTTCTTATCTAATCTGCTGAAAACCTTTTCTAGCCCAGAGAGTCTCCAATTGCAAAATGCCCTGCCTGATATCATTAATAAGAGTAACCAAGCTGAAGATTTATTTTTTTGTAGGAAGCTTGCCAAATGCAGAAACTTAGAGAAGGAAAAGTGAGGTCAGAGAAAAGCTGTGTAAAGTCTTCTGGAAAGCTGAAAATTAGCAGGTCAGATTATCGAGTTTTGTTATAACTCTTTTGCCTACTAAAGTGTTTTGCGGGGTCCTTCAGTCCACCTCTTTCATATGGCCTCCTTCACAGTCAGATAGAGAAATGGACATGAATTCCCTTTTGCTGGAGCTCTTTCAGGATCAAACCGTAGACCTCTGTTTCCACTCACGCATAAAGAAAATAGCTTCCCCCTTAACATTGTTCTGGCAGGATAGCAAGATGCTGGTCACCAACTCCTTCTCTCCCAGCAACAGCTGGATGGAGACAGACTTCAGTGTGTTGGAGCTGGGCCTCTTGTGCAGGAGTAAGTAACTCCCAGGAACTACAACTGAAATGAAGGAGAAAATGTACTCCACATATTTAGCATTTGCCAGAGTGCATCCTTAGAGAGGTCATAGTGAGAAAATGAAATTACCCACCAGGCACAGCAGTAGTCATAATGAAATATGTTTTAGCAGGCAATGAAGAAATAAAATGAGGCAGGAAAGAACTCAGAATTGGTGATATCACACTTCAAAGGAAAACCTGCCTAATGGTAAAAATACCATGGTAAAAATGGTATAGAATTTAATGATTTCCAAAATACTAGAGAGTGATTAATTGACTGAGTGGTGAGCCACCAGCTTGGATGAGCACATTAATCACTGAAGCAGCATGTCTATCACACACTCCTTTCAGTGCTTTGCTCTTCCTTTTTATATCTAGAGATGCAAGGCTGCTAAACAACCATTGATAAAATGCCATCTGGCGGGGGGAAACAAAACTGAACAACTCATCACTGCCCAGTTCACTCTGCAGGGAAAGCTTTTCCTCAGGGTTTGCAGAAGGCCTGGGTTTTCTTTTCTTGGTGCAGAGGACAGCAGAGCACTCCTGTCCCTTTCTGGCTTGGCTTTGCTGTCTCTTTCTTGCCTCCCTTCTGCTGGGGTATCTGCCTGGCCCTGCTCACACAACAGCAAGGGCCAGAGAAGGATCTGGAGAATGATGGCTGCTTCTGGATGGGGAAATTCCCTTATTGTTAGTGTGAAATTACTCGGTGATGCTGAAGAGAGGAGGAGGCTAAATAATCTGTGTTTATAGGTGAGCACTGCAAGACCAGGAGGCGTATGGGTAGACAGTTGGTTGTGCAGGGAATAAATACTTACATGGAAAAGATCTACGGAGGAGGAGTCTAAAAACCCACATCTTGTCTCCAGAGCTTCTCAGATTTGACAATACAGTGTTATTTAGTGACACTTTTCATTTCTGGAAGAAAACAAAAGTTTTGTACTATACATATGTTCTAGCAAGGGATTAGAAGTCAGGATATTTGAGTCTTCTAAATGTGCTAATAACTTATGCAGTTTCCGAAGTCTTAACAGACTTAGTCTCTTTATTCCTCTGTTGTGCTGCCTGGAAAGTGGATATAACAACTCTTCCCTTAGACAATCTATTACAGTCCCCGTTCAGGCAAATCCACTTCTGGAGGCAGAGGGATACTCTACTTAATTAAGGACTGCCAGCTTCTGGCCATAAAATGCTAGTATAAGCGATCCATGTGTATTAAAACATGTTCTGGATGAGCCAAACAAAAGTATTTAGCTTTGTAATCCTAAATAGTATGATTTCCCAGATGGAATGATACTAATTGAGCTTGTGATTTCCATTCATACCATCCAGGTCCCTGCTTCCCAGCTGAGATGACTGAATGCAGTTCAGGGAAAATATGAAATCATTTGGAAGATGGACGAAGGTAAATTAAGTATTTTTCATCCAAATATGGCAGTAACCAAACAGAGTCAGTTGTACTTTGTGCTTTATACGAGCCGTATTTTGCATGTTGGATCAGTCAGAGTGATATCTAGGCAGCAGAAGGTTAGACTAGAGACAAATGGTTGGAAAAAGCACAGAGAGGGTCTGCCTCTCTGGCAGGCACAGGTTAAAAAACTCCAGTTAACACTTCATTATTTCAAAAGGAATGTACATGCCAGTTTGCTAGATTTGGGGATGACTATCCGTTTTTCATGGTCCTCTGATGGAGAGAGGGTAACTGGAGATGAGATCAAGAGAGATGCCTCAGATCCAGATCTAGGTTGAGATTCTAGCCTGCTCCCAACCTCACTGCAGCTACGTACTGGAAGTACGGCTTGGACCTCATTGAATTGTGAGAAACTCCAGCCTTTCAGCAATCATTAGTTGTGTGATGTTCACAAAACAAACAAACAAACAAACAAACAAACAAACAAACAAACAAACAAACAAACAATCTGTTCTCATGCAAATGCTGCCAGTAACAGAAACTAGTAGAAGAGAAATCTGAGACCTATCACATGTGTTGTATAGCTCCTTCCTAGTCAAATGTTTTTCAGTTTGCTTGAAGTGTTTGCAGCTGTTAAGTGCAAAATTTTACAGGAGTGGAACATGAGCTTGATGTAGCAGGAGTAATTTGAGAGGCTGGGAAAAGAAGTAATAAAAGTCTTTTAATGGTTCTGTAGGAAGTATTGCATGGGGGTGTAAGTTCTGATTAAACTAGAATGGTTTTTATTTGTTTTCTTGTTTACTGAAGATTCAATAATATTCAAAGCTGGATCCAGCTGCAGGACTGTTTGGATACTGTGTCATGTAACTGTAACTACTAGGATGCTTTACCTCTTTCTTTCTTGCTCTACCCCACATAATCTGCACTTTAGTGTGTTTTAGGTCACCCATCTAAGTGGTTATGAAAGCTATAAAGGAGGTGAACAGGCTTTTTATTCTTTACTTAAAATGCTTACCATGCCCATTTGAAGTCGGATGAAACAGTATTGCATACAGATTGGTGAGAATCCAGCTATGTCTGGGGAACTGAGTGGAAATAGCCTTGCTAAAAATTTCAGCTACAGACATGCTCACTTTTGCTAACATTTGGTCTCTGCAAACAAAAATTTACTACATTTATAATTTCTTTATTAAAATGTTGATCCACAAGAAACAGAGTTGTCACTGATTCAGATATGTTTCCTGGACTAGGTATAAATAAGACTATTTCCATAAATAAAAATGACACACTGATTTCCTATGATTCATGGGTCACCTAACTCAGATGTGGATTTTGATAACTATTCAGTATTCACAGAAAAGTCTGTAATTCTGCAGCTTCTAAATCAGCTGCATATGTGACATCCCACATATGCAGATACCAATGATTTCATTAGAAAGTTCCAAAGTCACTGCAGCTTTATCTAAAGATCAGATGAATGGGCAATGAAGTCATATCCCTTATAAAAATATGACAAGGAGGACAAGAATGTCAAAATCACAAGAACCTTCACCAGATGCATTTAATCTGGTTTCTAGCACTGCGTATCACAGGGAGGCATGTTGTGAGAGGTGTCCTTTAGAACCACGTGTCCTCTTCTTGAATTCTAATAATTATAACTGGGCTGATACAGCATTTTAAACATTGTGCAACTCTGGATATTTTTCTTGCTTGTAAAAATGACAGCATGACCTGACTATGACCTATAAGCTAGATACGTTCATTAAATGTATCTCATTTCCTGCTTGAAATCTCAATCTTTCAGTTAGAGAACAGAATAAATATGAGTAAAATAATCGTTCCTTCAATATAAATAAAGGATTGCAAATATGTGAAAGAAATGAAAGGATTGCTTGAAAACTCTTCACCCAGACTGTTTATCAAACAGTTGTAGATTATATTGTAGCGAAACTGGGAAAAACCTGTAAATAATATATTAAACAGAAAGTAGCTAAATATAATTTCTATGGAACAACTCCAACATGTCTTCATAAAATGTTAATGTAGCTACAGTTCTATTGATCAGATGCAAGATCTGGAGAGGTCAAACCACAAGGCTCATCTCTTTGATCTTTGCCTTTTATCATAGCTGACTGTTTCAGACTCATGTATTCTCTGACAATAAAAAGAAAAATCTGTTTAGTAAAATTGGTAACTGTGTGAAATCTTCCATTACCAACCAAATATAACACAACAATACAACATGCCTAAGCATTAAAGTGCCAGAAACATCATATCACACTGATGATGCAGCTTAATGGGCACTTACAATACAGTACATTATTTAAAGCTATGTTATCCACATTACTGAAATATAAAGTGATGTACAAAGCACTTCAAAAACATTTTAAAGACTCAAATTTTTGGAAAAAGAACTATTACATTGTTGTTAATCTACTTGAAAGTCTGAATGGAAGAAATGTTCTCTTGCAGTGTGATGTTGTACTACAAGTTAGGTGATGTGAATATTCCTTGGAAAAGAGGAAGTTCAAGCATGATCTCAGACCAGTTATGATTCTGTCATGAGAGTGCTACACACCTATCTCCTTAGGTAGGATTCTCCATATCATATTGGAATAAAAGTCTAATTATCTACAGCAATGTAAATGAAGCATGAACTTTTTTAAAAAAAGATTGATAATTGCATCACACAGGCTATATTTTGAAAGTAACAGCTTTCCATTTATTTTAGTCATTCATCATATGGTCAGTGAATTCATCTGCCAGTGGAGGAGAGATATTGCAGGTGCAGTGCATAACCATCTATACAAGCTGATCAAATATTAAGGGCTGGGGGCTTGTAGGGTTTATCTTCTTGTCCATATTTGTCCTGTCCTGACTGAAACTTTCCCATTACAGGTACAGGATATCACTATCGCAGTCACTGTTAGTACTAGAAATGCATTCACACATCTTTCAGGATGATTTTGATGAAATTTTTGTTGTAGTGATTTACTGTTTTCTTCACAGTGCCAATATTGCCATGAACACTCACTTTAGACAGATGTTAAAGAAGAGTTTTTCTTTCCGTCAGCACCTGCTTTTGACCCCGCCCTGGGACACCCAGACCCAGTGACCTTTCAACAAGTATCTGAGGAAGAATTTTGCTCTTAAATTAGCTCTAAAATACTTCAGTGGGTTTTGGTTTTTTTTTTTTACTAATCCTCAAATGTATGTTTGCACCATAAATGAGCTGAGTCAGAGCATTGTGCTGTGCTCTGCCACATCTTTTATGATGTGCTGCTACACACTGATGTGCCTCAACAAGATTGGTGACAAACCTTTACATGGTGATTGTGCAGTCCCTGGTTTATTTTGTTACTGCTCTGCAGCACAGTCACTTGATGTTTTCCACAAACATTGCTGCTGTTGTTGCAATGAACAGTTTGCTGACTGAGCTCAAAAATCAGTCTGGTGGCAGAGGAAAAGGAGATGCTGAAAAATACTGTCACTTTTATCAAGCTGGGGGTATGGTCAGGAGGCGACTGCAAGGGGATGTGTTATATTGCATTGCCTTGCTTTTTCTTAGTGGTTCCTGGGAACTCCCAAATTGGTGTTGCCGGTCTTTTTAGCAATTAGTAACATGTATGATCCTATTATATCCTGCATAGCTGTAGACAGGTTAATTTTCAGCTGCCTGCTAACAATATCCCAGGTCTTACAGGCTGGAGCAGGTTTCTCAGACTCCAGGCTGCACACTGGAGCTTGGCAATAGCTGAACTATCCCACTGCAGTCTCCTCAGGCTCACTAGCTCCAGCAGACATCTTGCTGTCAATCTGAAACAAAATATAGCCTTTGAACTGCCACTTGGGGTATCCCAATACACATTTTAATTCTTCCAAATGCAATATCATTCAGCTAGGAGCAAAACATGGTACTTATGGTAATGGAAGGAGGGGTTGCATCCTAGAAAGCTGCAAGTCAAAAGAATTTAGGCACTATGGTAGGAAAATAGCTGACTCTGAAGTTACACTTAGAAGGCTAAAATGATTCTTAAGGAGTATCAAGAAAAATAGAGAAGCATTGCCATGTTTGAAAATAGCATTAGAGATACCATTATCAGAATGCTGTGTTGGAGACTTTGTTTTCATTCTTTAAAAAGCTGCTGAAAAATTGATGAAAGGAAAAGAAAAGAACTACAAGAGTTCTGAATGTTATAAAACACCTTGTTCTGACAAGGTGTTTCTTGTTTACCCAAGAAAATTTAAGAGATGATAAAAAATATCTATGCAGGGAAGAGATTTTTAACTGCTGACAGTAAGGAGAGACAGTGCAATCAAAAGGTCACCTGTTGAAGTTCTTTATATTCAGAATAGACAGAAACCCACATATTGAGAAAAAGAGCCAAAAACTGTGGTGAAATCTAAAATTTTTGAAATTAAGGATCAACATTCACATCTAATAAAGATGCTTAGTTCAAGGCACACAGTTTAAGAATCAGTTGATAGAATTATGCAGCTGGTGCTTACTAAATATTCATAATTAGTTTATAAAAGATGTGTGGTTCAATAGCAGGAAAGCCCCAGAGAGCTGCAGAAAGTCCAAAGATGAAAAACACCAGACAGTTCTCTCACAATGGCCATCCTATTCCACTGATCTCCATGAGGCTGTGCCTTTAGTTTGCCTTCAGCTAAAACAGCCAGAATATCCGATTAGCTTTGCCCTCTTCTCTTCTAAGAGCATGAATGGCCATCAATTTCTTTCTGACAGCAACACAAATTCACTATTCTACTAAGTTTTTTCCATGGAAATGAAATGCTAGTTAGACCATGCACTGCAATATCCTACAGTTGATGGAGATAGGGATGATCTGTCAGGATACATAAACATTGACATGCAGTGCAACAGTCTAAAGACAAAATCAAGGTTGTGGTCAGAACCACATTTGAAATCACCAATTAAATGAACAAAACCTGAAGACTGGAAGCATAATATACATTTCTGTGAACCTGCTTACTGTTCTATTTACTCTCAATTAAAGAAACAGTAAAAAAGCAAAAATATAGATCAAAGGGATTCACTTGGTTGGGATATCAGCCCAACCATTGATTCAGAGTATAGACTAAGACTTGAAGAGAATTAGAAGGAGGGGGGTGTTCAATAAATGATGGGGTCACCAACACAAGCATGTGTTCCAGTTTTGCTTATATACCAGGGCATGAGATTCAGGAAGCCTGTCATATACAGATTTATTCTATGAAATGTTCAAAGACTTATACTGGATTTTCTCACATTAGGGCTATGGTAAGCAAAGCTCAGTTTTTATACAAAGCCCAAGCTAACTGACTTTTCAAAGCAAAGAACAGGTTATCTAATACCTCTGAAAAATATTCAATTCACTACTTCAGTATCTGTAACATAAGTATCATGTGGTGATTTGGACTGTCATGATGCTGTCAATCTTTGAAATATTGTCTGCATATATAAAATAAGAAAACAAGCTAAACAATTCTACTAGTTCTTTTCAGATGTATTGCTGAAAGGGTTCTTAACAAAAACCCCAGCAATTTTGCTTCTACTTGTGCTCAGCAAAATCTAAAAATGTTTCTTACAACACTAACAAACAAATTTCCTTACAAAGGAAGCCTTTATTAAACAGTGTGTTGGCTAGTAAGGCAATTATGTGAAATCGATCAAAGGAGAGAGAAATAGTTGCTTCGTTGTTAGAAAGCTTCTAAAACATATATTTTCTGAAAAATGCCAAAGAATTGTGGTGTGACAGTTATTGGGATGGGATATGGTGCAGAGCTACAACTTCTACCAGGGAGAAATATTGGAGATCTGGAATGAGCGTCTAATAAGATCTGATAGTAGAGCTTCAAATCACAAATCTCTCTGTAGAGAAAGACGAATCAAGACACTTTCTAGCGAAATTAGTTGAACAACCTTTCCAACCTTTACAGTCAGATTTCATTTTAAATTTGAAATTTCTGAGTAAATTCTACACTTTGCCTAATTATAGACTGGTTTGTGGAGAGAGGGTGAGGTAGCGAGCATTGGCAAATGATTCAGGAAATAGTAAATACTGAAAAAAATACTAAAAATGCTTGTTGGCAAATTGCTTGGTACTATTTGGTGTAGATGAGCCTGGGCTGCCCAGCATATGAATGCACAGTTTGGAGCTTCAAAGCTTGTCCAGCAGGCAGTGTTTGTCTCTTGCATGGGTGTCCTTGGACCACTGTCTCATGGCTCAATGCCTTTTGCTCTGAGCAATTCTGCCTTTGCAAGGACAACTGTAATTTAGTGCCAGATGATACTTATTTTTGCACATCAGGATAGGATAGCTTAAATAAATAGTGCCTTGCATTGTAAGTAATCACGCCAAAGTCAATGTTGTTGTCTATGGAATAAGTTACTACTCAGAGTAAATAAGAATTTCAGTTTTGTCATAATAAAACTATCAACTTTTGATAAATAGTAACAGGAATTCAAAATGCTTGACCTGAAGTCTAGACAAACTAAACATTTGTGTTCAACCTGGAAATTATCAAAGCAGATCTGATTTTGATAATATGAATACTATCGATGCTGACATTTTGAAACAGTAACTTAGAGCTCGCACTTTCTGGGAAACCGTGTGCTATAGAATCATAAAAAAGACCCTGTATTTTTATAAAGAATGTTATCCAGAGAATGGGGATGACATCTCACAATGCACAGACACAAACCAGTCCAATTAATAAGCAGGTGACCAAAGTCAGAGGTCCCTGAAATGGGGACAATGCAGTACTGCTAAATTCGAGACATTTATCAAACTGTCTCACAGAAGTACTGTTAATCTAAATGTGTCTGGTTTAAAGCACTGGTAATTTATTTGGCTGTTTCATCACTTGTGAAGTTTGTGCCATTAGTATTTAATCATCTTAGATTCATAATCATCCTCCCTTCGTGCAATATATCTCAAGGACAATAAAGTCCTGCAGTTTTGTCTTTGTGCTTCCCTTTCCCCTTCAGCCTTGACTGGTGAAGAAGCATTTTAAAGATACTGAGTGCTGCACTCTGCAAGGCTGTAACTTTTAGCATTGTGAGGACATTTTCACTCAGAAAGGCAAAAATTTTTTTTAGTTGCACATCATTATGTTTTCATTCTCAAGTTCCTTTATTTTTCTTCTGTAGGTCTTTCTGAGTTGATCCTGGGAGAAATGACTACTGAAATTCACACCAAAGGCTCACCAGATAATACATATTTGAGTATTGAATACTTCAGATTCTCTGAGCAGTACCTTTATGATGGTTCTTTGAAATGTTGTTGCAGATTAAATCAGTTAGTGTTCTTTTGGAACATGTCTGCATGGGACTTATTAACGACCTCAGGAAGGAGCATTAGTGTGCAGGAAGAAAAAGAGGAAAGATAAGCAGATTCCCAGAAAACACCTGGGAAAATGTACTGAGCCATTCTGAAATGCTGGTTCTATTGGTACTGAATGCTTGACTGTACAAAAAGGAAAGCACAAATGATTTTGTGATTTGGTAAACCACATGCACGGGTTGAGGATGAGAGGGAATACAATTCTCCCTTCACCTGAGCTCCCAGAGGACTATCTGCAGAATGGAAAAGGCAGATCAGAGACAGCCCCCTTTTTGTAAGATGCTCCAGCTGTGTCAACACATGAAAATATGTTCATTTTGAGAATATTCATATTAGAGATTCAATTCCCCCTATAGCAAGAGCCTATTTTTTAGGGAAAAAGAAAATCCAGAGGGAAACCTAGGGCAATAGAAGTGCATTTGGGAATATGTTGTCATGATGTCAGGACACCAACAAAAGAAGGACTGTGCAGAGAGAAGCAGTTTCCATAAGTATTTCATGCCACAAATGATAGAAGATGTATCTTACCAGTATCAAAACTCTTGAACATGTCCCAAAAGGTGAAAAAGAACTTCAGTTATGGGAACTTTACTTTGACTCAATAGACTGTAAATTGCTTCTTGTTTCACTTACAGTTCTCTGTAACAGAGAAGACAAGCTATTTTTTTCTGGACCTCTACTGAAAATTAAGATTTAAGTCAGAAACCTCAGTGTTATTAAAAGTGTCTCACTGACATTGTACTACCATTACACCACTGTCAGGTGCACTGTTAAGAATCAACTGGTAAGACTCCTAATGTAGACTTTAAGATAATCTTACATAGCATACTTTTAAGGAAACATTCTTTTTTTTTCCCTGAAATGTCCCAGATACTAGGAGAAGGGTAAATCATTTGAGTAGAGCCTATCTGAAGTTGAGAGTGGGAACTGAAGAAATGTAAACTGCTACTGTTAACAAAAAGGGTGAGGAAGCATACCAGTGTTATCAGGTGTCAGATAAGATCCTATCTGATGCTTTAAGACTGCTGTAAATGTTCTTCATCTATACAGATATTTAACTCCTGATTCAAGGAGAAATCTCAAGCTTCACAAGTTTCAGAATATTGATGTAAAAAATTAACCTGCTCATTCAGCTATTCTTTTCAGCAGAACACATGGACTCCATATAAAAAACAGGGCCAGAACCTTCTCTGCACTGTGGATCCAATAAACTAATTTGGCAGCGAAAATAGCTTGAGAAACTATTCTAAGAAGCTATTTCTTACCAGCTGGGAGGTCTCTTTCTCTGAATAAGTTCCTAGAAGTGTGGAGGAAGCATACTAAACTCCCCCATCTTCATACTCTATTGCCTAGGTAAAAAAAGATTTACAGGGTACTGTCCAACTTGTTGCACCAGCTTGTAGTGTTTGATACCAGGCAATGCAATTTAGACAATTCCATTCTGAACAGTGATTAAAATGTGTAAGCTTTGCAAATGGTATCTGATAGCTGCTTCTTCTACTAAGAGAAACTGATGTTTCACTTCAGCCTACATTCTAGAGGATGTTTATGTCCAGATATATAAAGGTATTTAGAAACATCTATGGTAATGAAAAACTTTTGAAAATGCACAGCTGCCCAACTTCTGTTGATGAACATCACCAAAAGAGCTACTAGAGAGCTCAGACAATATCACAGCTAATGCTCCTTTTCTGTTAGATATTGTCATGGTTTAACACCAGCTGGCAACTAAGCACCACACAGACAGTCACTGAAAAGAAAAATACTGGGGCTTCTGTCTGGATTCACTATTTTTAAAGACATGTCTTCTATGTGTTGCTCAATACACAGGTAGCTTACACATATTGCATGTTTCCATTTGAGGTAGTCAGATCCTTTTCCGAGATCTGGCCCAAAAGCACAGATCATCTGACCTGTCTTGATATGACTAAGAATGAAGCATAACCATTTTAGTTGCTGTATGCAGTCAACAACAACCACAAAAGTTTCTCTAGAGAACAATTTAATCTCAGAAGCTGCAATTAACCCTCTAAAAGACCCATTCTCACCGTTGACTAGATAGGGAGTCTGGAGTGACTAGACTTCGTATAGGTACTTAAGGATCTTGAATTTAGTTTCTTTATGCATCTCTAGGGAGCTAGGCACCTGTTTTAGGTGTTTTGTTGTGGGAATACACAGAAGAATATGCTCAGTTGTTTTCCTGCACTGTGCCCCAGGTGCAAGCAAGCATCTGAATCTTAGTCTCTTGTCAGCTTGAAATGCTGTTTTGGGACAGAAAATTTGTGTGACCTATAATGCAGCACAGCTCAAAAAACTTGTGCTGAAAAAACAGATAAGACAATAGTGCTACAAAGCAAAGATACAGTTTGCCTTGAAAAAGCATGTTTGGTGTCATAGATACAATTACAGATTAATTAATTTTATCTCCTTTCTAATCTAATAATAAATTAGTGTATAAACAAAATCTTCCTACCTCAGAATTTTTATGTATCTGGATGCATACTTGCAGTGTATTTGAGAAGACAGATCAGATTACTTTTAATCACTCCTTGTTCATCACGATAATTTAATTGGATAAAATCACTCTCATTCATTCCGCAATATTTCTGAAATTAAACAGTGCATAAACTGATGCATAACAATCTCAGTGAAATTCACAACTGATTATTGGCCTGTGTCAATATGTCAGGAGATATATTTGTCACTTCATTTTCAGTAGAGTTATCAAAACAAATTAGATTTTAACTATTTGCACCATGGCAATATTTGGTATCAAGCAACATTATTCATATATTTTGTATGCAATTTTTGCTGAAGTAATCTAACTTTTTAAATGTAGGAGAGATTTTTGCCTTCTTTTGAGATGTTCTTGAGCCCCTTCTGATGAAAATATAAGTATTTTCATTTTCATTGACATATTTACGCTGTGTTGTATCAGAATCACCTTTGGCCCCAAATCCTTTGAAGCAAGTATCTGTCTCTTATTAAAATGATTGATTAATTAAATGATGATATGTTTGAGATTACAGGGGAATGTCAGATCTTCTGTTAGGCAGAAGAATATCTTGTATCATTAAGAGTCTGTAGTACAAAAAGATGGTAAGGTCCAGTGGGTACAGAATATCCATGTCCTTGCAGTTAAACTGTGCAGTCCTTGTCTGACTTTGAACAAAGTGCTTCACATCTTTCTACATTAGAGTGGTTTGTATACTGTTCTTATCACCATAGTTTTGGAACAGCTGCCAGTAAGACACTAAAAAAGTAATTATACATCTGTTTCTCATCCTTTGAGGAGTAAGAAGTATGTTAGTGGGGTGTTTGCTTTGCATTTTTTGTATGCATATTTCTATGGGTTTATATTAGAAGGGATAAAGTCAAAGAAGAAGTGTCTTGTGCTTATAGCAAAGTTGTGAAGTTTGCCCCTGAGAGTACATTTCCAAGTCTCAAACTCTCATTGAGAAAGTTTTTTAGCTTGACTATGAGTTCATCACCACTATTGTAGAAAGTTTAGTTGTACTATGGAATGTCACTGTGGATGATGGTCTCTTTCAGAGCCTGAGGTAACACCAGGGTATTTGATGCTTTAAAGATGAGGATTAGGAGCTTGCATTTGATTCATAATTAAATGACAACCCAGTGTTATGCCACCCCGTTGGAGGGCCTCAGTACATTTTGGCACAATATTTGGAATGGTTGTTACTACTCTGTCACCCAACAGCAATATTTTATGGTGGACCATATCAAATGCAATGGAGAGGCTGAGAACAAATGTTTGGTTCAGGGGGAAGCTATCTGTTGATGCTACTATAGCAGTTCCAGTTCTGCAGCCTGGCTTGAATGTAACTCCAGTTGGCTCTTGGGATGTTCCTCTGATTTTTTTCAGGTTTTACAAGGGCAAGGACCACCTAGAATTGCTGTACTTGTCTAGAATAACTTGACATTACGTATAAATCTGAGTGATGATACAAGAAAAAAAAAGTTATTTCCCATCCAAATTTTCTTTTGCCTGCTTGGGTTGTCAGAAGTTTGTGACATAACCGCACAGTAATTAACAAAAATATATTCTCCTTTCAGGTGAGCTCCTCCACTGTTGTTATTTTCCTTCCCTGAGTGTCAGATGTTGCTGACAACAAACTCTGTCAGTTCTTTGCAGGTCAGAGAATTCTGTTCATAGCCTTTATGTTGCTACTTCCCTTAATTCCCCCCCTCGCTGACAACATTTGACTGTCATGTAAATTCAATTCTATTGCAACAGATTTGTATTTCTAAATTAAACTATTGCATCATCTACGTGACATGGCTTGTGTCCAGTAAATCCGAAGGGACAGGGAGAGTGGTTTCAATCTGTGTGTGAAGATTGTTTGGCAGAAAAAAGGTAAATCAACTGAATTTTATCATTGGTTATGTCTTGATGAAGACTGCTAGTGTCATAGAGCAGTGAAAGTCAGGCAGGCAAGACAAATTTGGACCCTGTGCTAGGTGTTAAAAGAGCATTGCCTCTGAAAGAAGAGTGAGGTGGAGAGCCCATTCAGCCATGTGGATAGTGTAGGCGCAGTCCTGCTCAGTGCTATGAGGTGTAGTGACAGCCTGACCCACGTGGTTGCAAGGTACCATAAGGGACAGGTTACAGACAGACAACAGCCCTACAGCAGGAGCTTGGTCTGGCTGGCCCCAGCCATCAGCAATCTGAGTGCCCAGAGCACCAGGGAAAGTCAGCAGGAAGCTTCCTGCTCAGCTTCCTGCTAACTGGTGCCTTGTGCGTAGCTCTGAAGAGGAAGAATTGATTAATAGTCTTTCCTAAACCACCAACCTTTCTGCTTAAAAACTGCAGTGAAAACAGTCATTTGAAATTCCAGTGACCCTTCTGCGCATGAGTGAAAGCTGGCTTGAATTGCAGTGAACTCACTCCTACCAGTTTTATAAATCTCTCTTTAACAAACACTCTGACAGTCACTGCAATGGTCTTCTGAGTTGCTTCACACACCACCACTTTTCCCATTAACCAAAAAGACAGATGTGGGGGGTCACTGTCATGCTTTTCCTTTTACTGAAGATGGTTTCAAGGTTCTGCGTAGTGCCACAGTCAGATTTTTCACACTGTTGGCACTTTGATGTTACTAGTAACGCTGTATTTGCCAATAGCTAAGGCAGTAGAGTGAAGCTGTAATAGTGCTTTTTGGCAGCACAAACATATTTGAACTTTTAGAGATGCTTTCTTTTATCTTATGGTTGTAATTATTTGCTGTGTTCGTTTCATATTGTTTTCAACCCCCTAGTATCTGATTTAAATGTTTTTGCTGAGCTTTTCTCTTATCATCTTTACTTTTCCTCTGTATTTGCAATCACTGTAATTCTCACAGACTTTGCACTACTTCTTCCCTTTCAACTGACCATGTCTTTGGAAATATCATCAGCTGTGATAATCATTGGTTTATGTTACTTTAAATTATGCTAGCATAGATCTCTATTCAGATGTGAGATTGTTTCATAAACTTTTGAGCTCATCCATTTTTTTAGGGGGAAAAGATAGAGTTTGCTGAAGGTATGTACATATTTTGCTTCTCTTCCATACAAAAATTAAAATAAATTGGGGGATCTTCTTCTACTAGACTGGTTCCTGATATTAGGTCTAATTTAGCCTTACGTTCAGATTCTTCATGGTATACTACTCCAGCTGATGGCACTCCTCAAATAAAAAAGACACCCCCCCCCAAAAAAAAACCCAAAACCACAACAATCCAACCCTCTTTATTCTATACCACTTTTTAGCACTTCTTATGCACAGCAAGCACTGAGACATATTTTTGCCTTTACACATCACAGAGTGGCCTCATAGCTGCTA
Organism: Nipponia nippon; assembly: GCF_047370975.1. Taxonomy (NCBI): domain Eukaryota; kingdom Metazoa; phylum Chordata; class Aves; order Pelecaniformes; family Threskiornithidae; genus Nipponia; species Nipponia nippon. Next base: position 41,965,722 of record NW_028262347.1, on the reverse strand, counting down.
GCTTTTATAAGTGTGATGGTCAGAAGAAGAGAGGTTATAAAAATTAATCAAGTAAAAATACCTCACTCTTGTCTCATTTTTTACTTCAGTTGCCCCATCTCCATTCTCCCTTACTGGATATGTTACCTTGGACTGATGTCCTCTGTTTCTGTCCTAGATCCTTCCCTGTCCCACAGCATTCTCCCATGCTACCTAAAAACATTTATTCAAAGGTTTCTAAAGACTTCTTTCTAGAAGTATCTCAGAATCACAATTCAAGTCCTTCCTGACCAGTCACCAACCTCTAAATGCTCTGACCTTTTCTTATAGACCCTTGACTTCCAAATGTAGGTAGCTGGTGAAGCACTGAACTTTGGAAGGTGCTGTGAGAACAAGAAAGAGGTACTGAAGGAACAACAGAAAAAGCAGAAGGAAACAAAAAAATAAAAGAATTTCCATTCTCTGTGGTCAGGACAATGCCTGTGAATTTATACTCATGAGCATATGAAAAAAGGCAGCCACTATGTCCCTTTGTGTAGCAGGCATCTTGCTGAGAGACATGACCCCTTGCTAGCTCATGGGAAAGGAGTAGATGGCCAGCAGACTGAAAGATGCTGTAACAGCCATGCACAAACCTTCCAGGAGAGCCGAGCAGTTGTGCCCGAGTTCCCCAGCAGAGACACTGGGTTTTTATCTCTGCAGCAGCCCTCATCCTGAGGAACTGATAGATTATGCAGAAGTAAATGAAGAGTGTAAAGGGCATGATGAGAGTTATGCAGTCCCCAAAGCAGGGAGTCAGTCTAAATGATGCAGTAAAATCATCCTCCATGCACATGGGGGCTAGAGCTGTTCCCGAAGGGAAGCAGACTCTTTGGGGGTCTGTTTGTATGAAGGGGGGGAAGTAATTTTACGCTGGATTGTTGCCTGTTCCTGCTGCCACAACTGAAACACCACTTTCACACTAATCTGGGCTGTTTTCAGGGTAAGAGGGGTGGATTAAAACCTCATTCATATCTATCTAAATAAATAGGACTGTCATTTTTATCACCTTCTGTTGGTCAGCTTTGCTCCCTCCCCTCTTTCTTCTTTCCGTGAGTGATTTAGTTTGCCGAAACAAATCAACATGCTTCTCAAGTCTAGTTCTCCACAGTTAGCGTAGCCATTTCACACAGATTTAACCCAGAAGGTTTAAGCTAACATATGCTGCATGCTCACCAGACATTGCAAGCTGCAAAACCACCACAGATTTGCAGTCATTTTGAAACCAATTGATGTTACAGGAAAAAAGCAGAAGTGAGGAGTTAGCCTACCTGGAGCACACTTTCCTACCATGGGACATGATGTAGCTGGTCTACCTGATTTCATGAACTGCTGATCAGCTACAGTTTTGGATGGGATTATGGGGAGGGGCCGTGATTCTCAAAAGAGCCCTGCCAGAAGGCACACACTATAGCTTCAGCCTTGAAGCACCGCTTCAGCAGAAAACCTTCTCGTAAGGAGGGATTTAACAAAGCCCAGGCATCAGAAGCACCAGCTGTGTATTCCAGCATCACTCAGGAACAAGAAAACTGAGAAATCTATGTAATGCCAACCTCAAAACAGGGATCACAGTAGAGGTATGAGATGATTCTCTCCACAAGCTCTACAGGAGAGCAAAATAAAAGCAATGAATGCGAGCAGATAACATGAACAGGTCTGCAACATCACTTGATGCATCAAGATAGATTTTCAAAGTCTGTCATATTCCAGATAAGTACATTATAGGCTGCAAGTGCTTACCTTGAAGTTTGTAGTAAGCCCATTGGAAGTTGCTTCTGTGAGTGTCATGTTACTTAGGCATTTAGGATTGCTAGACTGACAACCAAAAATATCTTCAACATAGGCAAAACAAGAAAAGGACCTGTACAAAATATACAAATTTTAGTTTCTAGAAGCACTGAGGAACTGGCACTGGCGATGAGGTTTAAAAGACTGTAAAAAACAAGGCTTAGCATTGAGACCTTTTCCAATCTTTTAAAAAAGCTTGCTCTGATAGCTTGTTCATGGGTACAGGACAGATTGTTCTTAGTTTGCAGCTTTTGGTGATCCTATCTACAAATGACAACAAGGAGATAAATTATGAAAGTCATAAGTTGGGAGTAAAGTTTAACTAAGCACCACCACAGATGACACGGGGGAAAAAAGGAAAAAAAGAGAAAAATTATGGGTATAATTTTATAGCCTTTTGGTTTTGTTGGGTTTGCATAAGGCCTTGATTCTCTCATGTCATTTTTGTCATCAAAAGCCTGCAGCACCACAAGGTGGCAGTAAAAAATTACTTATTGCATCATTTTTGACACCTGGTTATGTAAACAGTAAATACACCTATTGTCCCAATGTTAAACTTATGCAAATATCAAACTTATCTCATCTGTTATAGAAATGACACATATGGTCAAGTTCTAACATTTGTGTGAAAAAAGCGCTAACATTAGTCAAACAATTAAATCATCTTAACTCAGGAATTATGAATTTGAATTTGCAATGTTTTTCACAGTAGAAAATTATTTAAACATTTAGAATAATCAACCAGTTCTCTTCCACCTGGCAATCAAAATACTTGAAATGCGATAGAAGAATTGGAACATTATCCCCATTTAATTTACCCTATGGTACAGAAAAATAAAAATGAAAATGAGAATGGATTGTGATGAATCTGCTTGCTTCTACCAAATACAGTAGAACTACGTGCCAAGCAGAGTCCTCTCCTGAGCCAGTTAGTGGTGCAATCTGCCTCTTCAGGAATAAGAGGGAATACCTCAAATCTTGCTTCTGTCAGAGGCAGTTGAGATTCATTCAATGCATTTCATATAAGAATCAGCTCCTAAAGTGTTATTGGATATAAATGATTGCCCAAGCAGAAGGACGTGGTGAGGGTCACACTGCAGAGATTTTTTTTGCTGAGATCAGCCAGAATTTCCTCTTGTATCTTCTTCGTTCAGTGCACAAGTGTCAACTCATCCATTATTTCATTTTTCGTATGCCTAGTCATCTCTAGTAGCAAAAAGTAGTGTGGGGAGGGATCTGACTTTTCCAAATCCCAATCTTCAGTGTTAACTTCCAGTGTAGCTACCCTCCCCAATAAGGGCTGGCTCAGGTAAAGAACCATACTTCCAGCCAGAGATGTGCTTGATAGCATGCACAAGTAGGTACTTGTCAGCCTCATATCAAGAAAACATTATATCAGTTTCTCATGCATTGATTATAATTTCCATAATATAGGCTGTGCCATTTGCTAAATATTATCTCTGGTTTTGCTCAATAGATGTTTCCACATCATACGACTACAGAATGGTCTGCTTCCTCTGGGGCTATCATAGCAGACTAAGAAGTTGCTCCACATTCCCATCTCTGTGTTTGTCAGATAAATTATTTTACATTTAAAAAATCTTTACATGTGCAACAACACTAAAACTTGTCTTCAGTTGAAATTACCATCTGCGGTAAATCTTATTATTTATAGAGAGCTATAAAGACTGTATCTCCCAGAATGCTTTAATAGACAGGAGAGGTCTAATCCCCATCCTACTGGCATCAGCATGGAGATTTGTGCTCCCTTCCTGGCATTGAGATCACGTCTGAGAAGTGCAGATGGCTTCGAGTGGTACTGAAGAGCTGTTCTTCTAATCCTGCTGGTCTGCTCCTGATATAGGCTGCAAAATAAGAGTCAGGTACTTGGCTGCCGTCCCCACAGGGCTGCTACTGATGAACTACAGCTCTTTGTAAGGACCCATACAGCTGGTTCATCAGTAGTTGCTAACAAACTTTGTTTCAGGCTCACTAAGGCTGTCGATGGTGCAGACCCTTCAGACCTTCTACAGGATGCAGAGATTGGCATCAGGCCCTCTGGGATGAGGCTGGCTTCGTGGACTTGAAAGCTGGAAGCACAGTAGCTGCAGAAGCTGCCAGCTTCAGACCACAAGGACAGATCATGAAGACAAGTGCACCAGCTTTTCCAAGGAGTGTCTCTGCTTTGATCTAGAGGAATAAGAGAGTTATTTTCTGAAATTAAGGATGACAGAATGGCCTGTGGCAGAGCAAAACAAAATAAATAAACCTGAACAGAAGAAAAGCTGTTCAAAAGGTGTGTAACAACTCTGCAGTGCATTTAGCTGCTGCCTTGCTCAGAAGATAAATGACAATGATATGGAGAAAAGGCTAAGTGGTTTCATTTTTTTTTTTTTTTAAATTTACATTTTGGGGCAGGGGGGCAGTAGTAAGAGAGGAAGTACAAATATGCTCCAAGGAACTGCATTTGAAATTTTTTCAAAGAGAATCCCCAAAACTACAAGGCCTTAAGCAGATGTATTTTCCTCTGGGTTTGAATCATAGGCAGCTAGAGATAAGAATTTTCACGTCCTGAAGCTGCTTTCCTCTCATGACGGTATATCACAGAATACTGGGGGGAAAGAAAAAAAAAGCCCTGGGTTTGTTTCCTAAAAATTCGACACCTGGGCCTGGGTTGCTAACCGGGACATCCCATGAAGTTGATGCACACCAGGGATGGTTTCTGAGAGGGCAGAGGAGCACAGGGACCTTCTGAGTACGGCCACTCACCTCTAAACTGGCTTTGACTCCCCTTTCCTCCTCTCGTGGTTTCACCGCAGCCGGCAACTAAGCACCACACAGACGTTCATTCACTCCACCCCCCCCGTGGGATGGGGGAGAGAAACAGAAGAGTAAAAGTGAGAAAACTCATGGGTTGAGATAAAGACAGTTTAATAGGTAAAGCAAGAGCCGTACATGTAAGCAAAGCAAAACAAGGAATTCATTCACTACTTCCCATGGGCAGGCAGGTGTTCAGCCATCTCCAGGAAAGCAGGGCTCCATCACGTGTAACGGTTCCTTGGGAAGACAAATGCCATCACTCGAAACGTCCCCCCCTTCCTTCTTCTTCCCCCAGCATGATGTCATATGGTATGGAATATCAGATATTCCTTTGGCCAGTCTGGGTCAGCTGTCCTGGCTGTACCCCCTCCCAGCTTCTTGTGCACCTGGCAGAGCATGGGAAGCTGAAAAGTCCTTGACTAGTGTAAGCACTACTTGACAACAACTCAAACATCAGTGTGTTATCAACATTCTTATAGTAAATCCAAAACACAGCACTATAGCAGCTACTAAGAAGAAAATTAACTCTATCCCAGCTGAAATCAGGACATGTCCTAGCTTTCAGACTCAGACAGGGGGACAGAGCCTGGTGGCTCTCACTTCCACATGTTCATCTGTGACAGTATGGATCCATGCTCCTCTATAGTATGGTCTGCAGGTGAGCTGTACTACATACAGTGTCCTGGAAAATCTACTACTACACTTCCATATGCGATCATGATAGCAGATTTTGTCAACACTTCCAATGCAACCCCATGAATCCGGGATTACCACTGCTGCCTTTGATTCATACAGGCACCAGCTGACACAAATAAACAGGATTTGAATTCTATTATAAAAATGACAACTTCTCCTTTCAGTGGGGTGTGCTGAAATAAGTAGCTTTTTATCTTAATAGTCAGGAGCTCTTCCGTGTAATATTTATGAAAGGATGTGTTTTAGGCTATTCTGTACTCACAGATGAGAGGTGCTTGGAAAAAATTAAAAAGTAATTATGTGTGTTGTCACCAGGCATTTGGGAATATAGTATGTGTTACAACAGGCAGAAAACGTGACTTAACCCTACAATAACTGGCTTTTTTTCCCTGCATTAATAATACCTTTACAATAAGAAGAAAATTTGAGATGGAGGATAAATTTAAGGTTAAATGAAAGATACTGGCAATTTATATGTGTTCTATGAAAGGAAATAAAATTTTCTGTGCTAATATCTTTGCAAATGCATAATTTTAGCCATGATGAAAGCTTTATTTATTAGTATTTTTTTAAATGTATTTCCAGGTGTTTCAAAATGCTTCTCGCAGCCAAAACCAGTACAATGTGGTCAAGAGATATTAGTGTTATTAATATTTACTACTACCGCCACAGACAAAACTGACTAGTGTCACAAGTCAGGAATAACTACAGCTGTGACTCTTAGTAGTCTCTTTCAAATGAGTGTCCTTCAACAGGCATGTCTTTCATGTTTGCTTGTGCAGTCCTCTGGCTCTCTGGGTCTCTCTGTCTGCAGGACTGTCTGGTTCTGGCAGCTTCATGAAAAAACTGAGAATATCAAAACCCAGCATGGATGTGGGCACTATAGCCTGAGACCAGCTGGAGGGTTCATGCTGCCCAGCCGGTCTGCAGGGGCTCAGGATCTCCTCATGGCGTCTCCCTGTGTGCTGCATGCAGCAGCTTCTGAAAGAGTAGAGCCACGCAATGCCTATTGCAGCAGCGGAGTAGGGAGTTGGATATACATTTTCTGTCCTGGGTTTTGACTGGAATTAAACCAAGTTTCAGAGCAGCAAGGCAGCATTAAATAGATTGAGATGACGAGGGAACAATACTGAAGCCATTTCTGTTATGAATGGTTCGTCTAGACATAGCCTGAAAATACATCACACCACACCAGGATCAGATTCTCCACTTCTGTCAAAACAAGAGTGTTGTTTACTGGGAAGTTCATTTTGAGACCAGGTTAATTATTGAATAAACTTTGAGGAGAAAGACAAATTACATTTATCCCAGCAAAACACAGGCTAGGTAATTGATTGCAGAATTGGAAACAAAGAAAAGACAGAAAAGAAGAGGAAACAAAACAAAACAAAACAAAAAAGGAAAAAAGAGAAACAAGAAATAAAATAAAAAAGGAGAAAAAAGAGAGGAAGAAAAAATATAATGAAGTGCCTGTCAGTTCAGACCTGAGGTGATAACTCTGTTCAGTTTCCCTTCAGGATCCTTTTCTAAGACATCACTCAGATATTTGGTTGAAGAGAGCTTCCAGCAAGAATTTCTCTGTCACAGTGTTACCATCGAGAACTGATTGTTTCTTTTGATTAAAATTCTTATTTATACTACTGCTCAATAAATAACCGGGGGTACAGATGGGTAGCTGCTGGTACCCCAGTGCTCTCTGTTCCTGATATTCAATTTGGAGAGAGCATTGCATCCCAGTATCAGGTGATTTCATTCCTCTCCTCCTATCTCAATCAGAAAAGTTATTCTGTTGGTTATATGTGTCAGTAGCAATGCAAAGAAAACACTGTCAGGTTTGTTTTCATGATCAGGCAGCCTGGTTCTGACTGATGCATAGTCTCTAATGCAAATGCACAGAGGGTATTTCTTTCATTAGACTCCATGCATCCGTCATGCTGGCTAAACTAGCCTATTCTTTGCAGCTCAGACAATTCCTTTAGCTTGTTACAGAATTTCAGTAATCACATATTTTGCAACACAAGTAATATCTAAACACCTCATTAATACCACAGTAATCAGCTTGTGCACTGAATTCACAGCCAACAAATGTGATTTATAACTAAATGGACTGGAGAGTGGGAGGACTTAGGTTTTATAATATGTTAGTTTTAGGGGGTACTTAAACAACCTTCATATTGGGAGCTGGTGGGAGTGTGCACCAAGCCACTTTCAATCATCTGTCAGCAGTCCTGGCTAACCGGGAAGGTCTCAGTCAACTGGAAGTTAGCAAATGTGACGCCCATCTGCAAGAAGGGCTGGAAAAAGTCTTTGGGGAACTACAGGCCTGTCAGCCTGACCTTGGTGCCAGAGAAGGTTATGGAGCAGACAATCCTGAGTGCCATCACGTGGCACGTACAGGACAACCAGGGGATCAGGCCCAGTCAGCATAGGTTTATGAAAGGCAGGTCCTGCTTGACTAATTTGATCTCCTTCATGATGAGGTGACCTGCTCAGTGGATGAGGGAAAGGTTGTGGACATTGTCTACCTGGACTTTAATAAAGCCTTTGACACGGTTTCCCACAGCATTCTCCTGGAGAAACTGGCTGCTCATGGCTTGGTCAGGCATACTCTTCGCTGGGTAAAAAACTGGCTGGATGGCTGGGCCCAAAGACTTGTAAATGGAGGTAAATCCAGTTGGCAGCTGGTTGTGAGCAGTGATCCCCAGGGCTCAGTATTGGGGCCAGTTCTGTTTAATATCTTTATCAATGATCTGGATGAGGGGATCAAGTGCACCCTCAGTAAATTTGCAGAAGACACCAAGTTGGGCAGGAGTGCTGATCTGCTGGAGGGTAGAAAGGCTCTGCAGAGACATCTGGACAGCCTGGATCGATGGGCTGAGGCCAATTTTATGAGGTTCAACAAGGCTCAGTGCCAGGTCCTGCACTTGGGTCACAACAACCCCATGCAATGCTACAGGCTTGGGGAAGAGTGGCTGGAAAGCTGCCTGGAGGAAAAGGACCTGGGGGTGGTGGTCGACAGCCAGCTGAATATAAGCCAGCAGTGTGCTCAGGTGGCCAAGAAGGCCAATAGCATCCTGGCTTGTATCAGGAATAGTGTGGCCAGCAGGACCAGGGAGGTGATTGTTCCCCTGTACTTGGCACTGGTGAGGCCGCACCCTGAATACTGTGTTCCGTTTTGGGCCCCTCACTACAAGAAGGACATTGAGGTGCTGGAGTGTGTCCAAAGAAGGGCAATGAAGCTGTTGAAGGGTTCAGAGCACAAGTCTTATGAGGAGCGGCTGAGGGAGCTGGGGTTGTTTAGTCTGGAGAAGAGGAGGCTGAGGGGAGACCTTCTTGCTCTCTACAACTACCTGAAAGGAGGCTGTAGAGAGGTGGCTGTCTGTCTCTTCTCCCAAGTAACAAGTGATAGGACAAGAGGACACTGCATCAAGTTGCACCAGGAGAAGTTTAGGTTAGATATTAGGAAAAATTTCTTCACTGAAAGGGTTGTCAAGCATTGGAATAGGCTGCTCAGGTGGGCTCAAATGGCTGAGTCTCCATCCCTGGAGATCTTTAAAAGACTTGTAGATGTGGTGCTTAGGGACATGGTTTAGTGGTGGACTTGGCAGTGCTACGTTAACCCTTGGACTTGATAATCTTAAAGATCTTTTTCCACCTAAACGATTCTATGATTCTATGATTCTCTATACTCACCCCTTTAAAGGAAATTAAGCAGGCAGCGATATGTTTCAAGTACTCCAAACACACAACAAATACATGATGAAAGGAATCTCCATTATGTGGAATCACAATTGTTGTTTTTGAATGCACTGGTTAGCCATTACAAGAGAATTGGAACTACCATTGTCCATATGTGCCCTTTTCCCTCCAACATCACTTCCATGTTCTGTTTTTTTACGAAAAATAAATTCATTAGTATATCTGGTTAAGAGATATGGTGCGTTTCCAGTGGGTTTCCAGTCTGTCTGGCTAATGGGAATCTAGGATCTAGTGATCCTTTGCAGAGCAGTTTATACAGCATCAGAGGACCAGCTTGTTTGATTGGTCTTTGGATTAGGGTCAGGATCTGTCCCTTAGCAAAGTTGTAAGCCTGTAATTACGAATAAATGAGGGCTCTGAAGTCATCTACTCTAACCCAAAGTAACATGTGATTAATTCTACACAATAATTTATTTGTAGTTATACATTTTTATCAGTTAAGTTAGGGAGCTAGCTCTCTCCAGAAGACTGTAAATTAAGGATCTGAGAATGAGATCAGTACAGGGTATTAATTCACTGCGGCACTTTAGAATGAATCTATTTATACTTTGAGAGACCCAGCTGTAACCCTCTAAAGTCAGCAGGCCAAGTTCATGTACAACATGATCTTTCATTTTAAATGTCATCTCTGGAAATCAGTGGTGATGAGATTTGAGCCTAAACAGGTGGAAATGCTTCAGATGGAGCACATGGAACTTGTTGAACTTGAGGTTTCTGAACCTTTTAAGCTGTATTAAGGCTTTCTAAAAACTTTTTTCATTTCAGCTTTTGTATTCCTGTCATTTAAATGGTGTTTTTCTTTAAAGAAAACATTATAGTGTAGCAATAAGAGTTACAGTACTTTTTGCCATTTGGTCTCCTGGAGTGGAAAATCATTTGACCAGAACTGGGTGAAGACATGGTCAACTGCCTGTGCAAAGTAGGGTCGACACTGAATTCAGGCTATGTGGCTTAGTACTTTTTCCAGATGGGTCTTAAAAAACTTCAAGAATGGAGATGGTACAGGCTACTCCACTGTAGGTTGCTCTCTCGGCAACCTGCTCCACTGCTTGACTTTCCTGTCTCCTTCTATGACAAGGTGACCTGCTTAGTGGATGAGGGGACGGCTGTGGATGTTGTCTACTTGGACTTTCCTCGTGGGGAAATTTTTTTCCTTACATCCAGTTGGAGTCTCCCCTGTTTCAGTTTATGAATACCGTCTCTTGCTCTCTCACTATGCACCTCAACAAAGAGCCTGCCTCCATCTTCTCAATAACCTCCCATGAGGTGCTGGGCAGCTGGTAGTAGGTCCCCCTGAAACCATCACTTCTCCAGGCTGAGCAGGCCCTGGTCCCTCAGAGACTCCTCACAGGGCAGGTGTTCCAGCCCTGACCACCTTGGTGGCCCTCCACAGAAATTGCTCCAGTTAGTCAAAGGCTGTTGTCAGCACTGCTTCAAATATGAATTAAAAAATTTGCACCCTTGTGGGAGATCTATATTTCAGGTAATTTTCATGCTGAGAAAAGGATTAAAAGTATGAAGAGGCTTTTCCCCATTAGTGCAGGATAGGGTTGACTCACTTGACAGAGTAGCAGTTCAGATGGCTGCCAAGCCCAGCCTCATGTCATGTTTCTACTTCAGATATACCAGGCCCTATATTGCCTGAGTATTACTTCAGTAGGTTACTAACTTGAGCCAACAGAAACAATATCCTGACTGCTATATGGATGGAGATGATATAACTACAATTATTGATTTACATACACAATGAATGACAAAGTAACTTTATATTGGATCAGAACTTAGGTCCATCTCACTCAATATCCTCTCTTCAACAATGTCTCCAAGCAGATGCTCAGGAAATAGTTCAAGAACAGGGACGGAACATGAGAAATCCTTAAGTCTTTGTACATACCTTCCTGCTTGCCACAGTTCATTGGTGAGGGTCTTACTGTGACAGAGTTAAGCTCCAGATCCTTGTGTTCAATAAACATCAGTAGATTCTCCTGAACACATTTGTTTATTTTTAAAATGGTCTCTACAACACTCTCTGGCAACAAGTTCCAGTATTTAGTTGTGCCATGGGAAAAACAACTCATTTAGTCATGCCATGTGAAAAATGACTTCCTCTTGTTCCTCTAAGTCTACTGTTTCTTCATTTGACTGGATATTCCCTAGTGTTGTGAGAAACAGTGAGCAGATGCCTCCTTTTCACCATCTCCATGTCATTAATGATCTGATAGTCTTTTCATGTATCTTTCCGCATTCTTCCTTATTCTCTCTTTTTTTAAAACAAATTTTCAAATTACTTGAGCTCTTCTCAGATGGGAGCCATACTATAGGCTGGATCACCCTTTTTACCCTCTTCTGTGCAGTTCTTTGTTTCAGTTATAGTTCTCCTAGTTCTTCTTTGAGATACTTTGTCTGGAGCTATATTCAGTTGTCACTGAAAGCCTACCATTTGATTTCAGTGACAGTTCTGTGGCAAGCCATCAAACTATAGTTTAGCAGGTATCCATCAAAAGTGGGCCACCTGCAAATTGTCTTCTGAGACTATCCCAAAATCAGCCATCATGAAAAGACTACATTCTAAACAGTGAGACGGAAGCGCAGTTCCAGACATGCCTCAAGGGCAGTATCCAAAGTATGTAGCACATTAATATTTTACTAGTAAGGTCGTAGTGTGGCATCAGAAGAAGCTCCTAGGCCATCCTCTAGCACTATACAACATCTTGCAAATCCTTCGTTTGGACAAGGAGGAAGCAAACTGGGAACCCACCATGGTCCTGAGACTGCTCTTCCAGTGAGGTGTAGACTTAGCTATTATGCGGAAGATCTCTGTTGGGTATGTGTTTGTCATGATTATCCATTATTAACCTGGAAGCAGGTTGCTATGTACCAATACTTCAGCAGAAAGTAGGCTGAAGTCTTTATTATTACCTGTGGTAAACAGCACACAGTTAGCAGCCTGCATTGTATTTCATAGATTTGGCAAACGATACACTTCCCTTCAGCTCATAAAGCAAAGTACTATCTAACTTTGAAAAAAAATAAAAGAATACAGCTTATTCATTGCCACAATGCAGTGAAACTAAAAATATTTTCATCCAAGTGAATAACAAATCACTTCTTATGATAAAAATATGAACATTTTGCAAATTAAGTGTGCATGGTCTTGTAAAAAAATAAGGTGTACCTGAAAATAGTTCCAGTAGAAAAATGTGTCAGTCTACTACTGGTGGAATATAAATTACCCCATGCAAGAGAGAGGATGATAATTCATATGAAGTGATAATCATATTGTGCTAAAAAATTGCAGTCCAAGTTTGGGTTCCTGCATATGTCATTTATGATGTCAGTGTTGCCAGCTTGACAAGAGAGATTTAGTGTGATAAAAATCCAGTGAACACATACATTGTGTGCTAGGGTGTATTCCAGGATGTCATTTATTTCTGTTCTCGGATAGGTAAATCTTAGACTCTTACCTGTGATGATCCACAGTGTGAGGGGGGCTGCAGAAGACCAGGGTCAGGGTAGTCCTACCTTTGATGACAATGGAGAATTAGCCCCCTAATGATGTCTTTCCTGACTGCCCTCATCCAGATTCTCTGGGAGGCAGTACACACTTTCGACCTACCAGTGACACAGGTTACAGTTTGTGCACTCTTCTAGCTCAGGTATTCAACCATGAGTTGATAGGACTGAAGCTTTAAATTCTTCCTAGCATTTTGCTCCTTTTCTGTAAAAGGGATGAGCCAGGCAGTTCTGAGAAAGGTGACCTTATTTTTTTTCTCTTTAGGAGCTTGCAGTTAAAGTGACATGCAGGTTATGACATCTGTGTTGAGAGGACTGACATGGATGATTTATTCATATTTGAGAACAGGATGAATTTCATAACAACATAAAATCACCAGAGGTAAAAATTAAAAAGCTAAGAACAAAGCATGGTAATTTAATGTTAGTGTTAGACTAAACCAGGCCCAGGGATTTTGAAGTTATTAATTTTTATTTGCTATAATGGCAGCAGCAGAAGTGGGAAGATGAAGTTGATATAGTTTGTTTTCCTGCCAGAGCATGGATGAGAATGGCAGTAGATCCCAAAGACACCAGCAGATGTTTTAAACCTGTGTATGATGGTAACAGACTCTCTGAAAACATCCATCTTTCAAACATAAAAATAATCAGCAGAATTTAACACTGCCACTAAGATTCATTTAAAGACTCCTGAAATAATTATTTCTGCATAGGTAAGAGCATCTCAAGCTGAATGGCTAACCAATAACTAGAAAAGAATGCATTATATTCTCATGAAAACTTTTGAATACTTGAAGGCCAAGGAGACAGAGAAGTACATTGAGAGGAAATGACTAGCAGGGATATGAAAAGAAATACGGATCCAAGGCAGTAGCCCAAATATTTACAGTACAGTTACCTCAGCTGTCATCTGGACACCTAGCTCTACATGGTCATAAAATAAAAGAAGAGTTGCTTTGGGGCAGAGAATTAAACAGTTCCGTTCATAAGGAAATATGATGTTGGGTGAGGAGTAGCTTCTTGAGCAGAGACACTAATAACTCAGCTCTCCAGAGCGATCCTCTCAGGAAGTTTTGCTCTTTGAGCTCTGAACCTGCATCCTTTGCAGATGGTGATATGAATCCTTTCAGACAGGGTAGCTGGAGGCTGCTGGACAAGGCCAAGGTTTCAGGACTGTTGACATGGCAGGTCTGTATGCATTGGTTCTGCTGGGTGAGGTGGACCCAAGGCTTCCCCATTCCCTGGTCAGAGGTCACTGTGATCTGGGGACACTCACAAGTGGGAGACAGATTTGGCATGAAAGTCACACTCAGAGCTGTTGTCACAAAGTAGTAAGATGGTTTGCTTTTTTGCTGAGCCACACGAGGAGGACCTGCCTGAAGGGGCATCCAGTCAAATAGATGTCTTTCCCTTTTGTACCTAACCATGAAGTCTGAGTAATATGTCTTAATCTCAAGAGATGACTCATGATTGCAATGATTTCACATCCTTATCTGGTATTAGTAAGATTTTTTTTTCTGAGACTAATAGATAAAAAAACCAGAGATTTCAGGCTGTCTCCATTAAATGATCTTTTTGTTGTTATGACTGCAAAAGAACAAGCTAGAATTGCACAAATATGTTAATAAAAATTTTGAACTCAATTCTGCATCAGTTAGAGGGCCAGCTGTGAAGTATTTCCCAAGGAAAAAATCTCCAACAAATTGTACTTTTGGGGCTAAATAAAGAACAAGAAAAGAAATTAAAAGAGGTGAGATTAGCTCATAGGATGATCCCCTTGAGGAAAAAAATGATTAAATTTACTGTAAATGACAAAACAGATTCTGCTAGAGAATTTATTTAAATGTAACTCTTTTTCCACCAAGCATCAAAGAGTTATTGCCAAGGAGAGAGAATAGGAAACCCAAAGAATTAAAATTCAAAGTCAACAATATATATCTCTACTATTATACACCAAGCCACTAAATGAAATAAATTATTTTTTAAGAAAGGCTTTTATGGTGTTTCATAGGAAACTGACATTCATATGGTGAGTTCTGCCTTAATGCTGGGGCAGTTAATAGCAAATAGCATAATTACAGAGAGGAAAATCAATAATATGTTTAATTCAGGAAAGACAAATTCCTGTTGATGATGGCTTCTCAGATGCATTTTATTTACATTTTAGAAAACATCTGTCCCTACTGATATTACTGTTAGCTACTGATTAACTATAACCTTCCGCTAGTGAAAAGCACATTCAGGATTCTGCTTAGGAGAGTAATATCTCTGTTATGGCTTTCCTTTCATTATTTTCCTGTCTGTTTCACTAATAAATAGATTGTCATTGATAATGAACTCCTGCTTTATCAAATTGCACAACAGCCTACACTGTTACATGCTTGCTCTGTAGGTAGCTGGTAGACTCACAGGACTCATTTCCTCCCAATTGTTTCCTCTGATATGGAATGCAACAGTGTTTCATTTAAAATTTAATTTGAAGGGAGACAAAATCTGAAATGATGTCCCCAGATTTTTTATGCAATTAAGGCCAAAGGCAACTTACTTTTTTACTTCTAGATAATGTAACATTATCTTGTTTATTACAAAGTGGTACCTAGACAAACAGTTTGGGAAAGCTGAGGTAGAATTCAGTTGACCTAGCATAAAGTATCTTGTGCTGAGTTGTCCTCAGGTATCCCATGTTGTTTTCAGCTGCCAGCATGGGACTGTGAAGGTCTCCCAAAGATCCTCCATCGATCTGACTCACTGCAATATCCCACTTGAATTCCAGTGGTTGTATGCAGGCAGCAGGAAGCCATACCTAACAGTCCTAAACATCGGTACCTATGCCTAGATGCCTACACAGGAGCAAGCTGCCATGACAGTCTGTATATCTGTGTGAGCCTCAGGAGCTGACCGGTTTCTGGGTGTCCAGTTTAGGATGATCTGATAAACTAGGTCTATGTTATGTAAAGGACTTTTGTAAGATCATGTGAAATTAGTAACATCAGTTAGCAACACATCACTTAAGTATTTTAAACATGTAAATATTCTTTCAGCCTTTTTTCTTTCACAGAGCTTCCTTCCCCTGCTCTGTACGTGCCTGGCTTTATCTGCTTTGCTTAACTTTTCTGAGATAGATTTGTGTGGTGCTAATGGTCATACATGAAGTTAATATCCTTTCAGGAATGAAATCACTTTAATTATAGAATGTTTTCCTGCTTAAAAAAAGAAACTTTTCTTGTTTTTGCAAGCCAATTTTTGTTTTATAAGACCAAGTTTTTAGCTGGTTCACAGCGAAGACTCTAGGGACATTGTAACACTTATTCATAAGTATTTAATACCTAGTTTGTCTATTTGAAAGTAAATTATCCTTGTAGTCTACTCTGAAAATCCTCTGAGATTTCCAATCCCATAATGATCAGGTAGAGAAATAGTATAATTTAGTTTAAAACCTTCATTCCTCACATAATTTTTTTTTAAGTTTTCACTAAGAAAAATGTAATTTGTGTCTCTTTACATAATCATTCTATATGCAAAATTATTTTGTATTGCATCTTGCTACTAAATCCTCTTTCTTTTACTGTCACTGTGGGTCTCATGACTTCTTCCCAAACCAATCCATCTGTTCCACTTGCCCAGTTGGTACTGAGATGCAAAGCCAGTCACATAAAAGTCTTTGGAGTCTCATTTGGCTTCAGCTTTATTTTCCTGTCAATCAAGGTACTTATGAATACCTGGAGAAAACCCAGGACATGCAGATGGAGCATCCTGGTGTCACCACATCAGCACCCATTCAAGGTCTGACAGCATTGGCAATTATCCACCACTTCATAATATTTTTGTTTGAAAAGGAGTGACAATAAAGAGGATCTACTGATGGTATGAAAAAATTACTGCTAAAAACATGCAGGTGAGACTGACTCACAATCAAAGCTATGACATGAATAAGGAGTAGCAACAGGAGAGTTTTGCTAATGTGTAGCTGCAAGTTCTGGTTTTGGCAGTAGTGGACCTCGGGGGCTTCTGTGCTAAGACTGTTTGCTCTCCAGCAAGGTTATGGTGAGGGGGGTTGTGGCTTTGAACAGACCTAACGGGAGATCCCTCTGTCTCTTTCTCTGCAAAGACTATGTGGTTGTGCTCCCAGGCTTGATCCTCCAGAGTATTAGAAATCTGAGCATTAAATCATCTTTTTTTGGGTGAAGGGGTGGAGGATTATAATAAGGGAGAGTGGAAGTTGAACACTGAAGGTTAGCATAGGAGTCTGTAAATAATGTTAAACTCTTACAGCAGGTAAAGAGGTGTTTTAGAAAGAACAAATACAGATTGTCGGTCCATTCAGCGGCCCCACAGCCAGTAACAGTGACCAGCAAAAGTGGTAGCAGTGCGAAGAGGGATAACCTCTGCTTGTGGTCATTGTCATCTGTGCTGAAAGAAATGATAAAAAGAACAAAATGTAGAGTAGCACATAAAATCAGAAGCTAAGAACTGTAAACCATTCCTACAGGAAGGATACTCAATAATGGACAGGAATCTTAAATACTATGGAAACTTAACAATGGCAGAATGCTGGAATTTGGATTTTGAAAAATAATAGGAAAAAGGAGAAATAGTCACCAAATTCTTCTGCTCTGTTTTTAAGGTGTGGAGGGGGAGGAAGAAAATTTGGTATTACTTGTCCTGGTTTCAGCTGGGATAGAGTTAATTTTCTTCCTAATAGCTGGTATAGTGCTGTGTTTTGGATTTAGGATGAGAATAATGTTGATAACACACTGACGTTTTAGTTGTTGCCAAGCAGTGCTTACACTAGTCAAGGACTTCTTAGCTTCCAATGCCCTGCTAGTTGCACAAGAAGCTGGGAGGGGGCACAGTCGGGACAGCTGACCCAGACTGGCCAAAGGGCTATTCCATACCGTATGATGTCATGCTCAGTATATAAACTGTGGGAGTTGGCCAGGTGGCAGCAATCACTGCTCAGGGATGTGCTGGGCATCGGTTGTCAGGTGGTGAGCAATTGTATAGTGTATCACTTGCTTTGTATATTAGTATTGTATTACTATTATATTATTATTATTATTATTATTACTGCTACTATTACTACCGCTCTGTTTTATTTTATTTCAATTATTAAACTGTTCTTATATCAACCCCCGAGTTTTCTCACTTTTACTCTTCCAATTCTCTCCCCCACCAGGCTCAGGGGAGTGAGCGAGCGGCTGTGTAGTGCTTAGTTGCTGACTGGGGTGAAACCATGACATTACTTCACAGTGATGCAGTATTTTCTACTCCGATATTGACTGAAAAGAGTGTTGAACAGAGGTTACTATATTTGGGTACTTTTGTATATGAAAATATGGTTATCTAGTATTCTTAAATAACTGACTGAAGATCTCTCTGGGTCACTAATATTAATTAATTAATATAATGAAACAGTAGACAAGTTTTAGAGGCCTGAAAGAAGTCAGGACCAGTATGTATTAAAAAAAAAAAAAAGAATGAATGTCATAAATGAAAAAAATAGCTTACACTGTGAACACTAATGTGTGGCAGATAATAAAATACATGTGTCTGTGTCCAAAATTGAACTTTTCAACTCTCGGGCAGAAGCCTGTTATTTGGCCACTGCAACTGGTACAGGCTAGTTGCAAATTTTGATGCTCCCTGGATTAAACAAAAGTGGCATGTCCCGAATTCTCCAGTTAATAAGGAGACACGAAATAGAACCACCCTGTTAGGGCGCTGGTCATACATTGTGCCTGGACTATTAGACTCATAGACTATTTAGACTGGAGAAAAAACACAGGCTAAGGATGCTGCAAAGAAGAAGTGGTGCTGAAAAGAAGGGTTCCCAGAAAAAAATCGTCTTGGAGAGAAGGGGACCTAGAAAGGAGGTGGTGAAGATCCTGGATGTGGGGAAAGATCCCGAGATAGGATAGCTGCCTGGAGACAAATGCTGGGGAACACCCAGCGGCCTTGGCCAATAACCCCTTGTAGTGGTAAGTGTGAGCAGCAGCATGGTGGGAACCAGCCTGATTTTCTGCCAGACCTTTGCAGACTGGCAGCAATCTCCCTGATGGGAAAGGAAGTCAATACATAGCAAAATGCTGTGGGATCAAGTGAGTGCGGTGCATGTGTGAGATAATCAAGTAGGTCAAAAGCTCTAATCTCAGAGGTTCTTAAATGAACTCCAGTATCCAGATCCACTGTGTGTTGTCATTTATTATATCCTGCCTGTGACAATGACCCAAGCTGTTATATTTCTGTTCCCATGATAACTTCCCCAGGAAAAAATATAAAACAACTGACGGAGGATTCAAAGCCTTAAACTATGATAGGACCATAATATAATCAATTTCTATTAAAAAAAATTATGGAAAATAGATTTTGTCAAACTAATTTGATATATATTGATAAAAGTATTAGTGTCAATGTTATATAATCCTTTATTGGTTTTGACTTACTGCTGCCTGATATTTCGATTAAAAAAAATAGCGACACACAATCAACATAACACACTTGTAATGTATTAACAGCTGGCTGACAGATAGGTCTCCAAATGCCATTCGCAATGAAGATTCATCATCACATGGGTGGGTTTCTAGTGGAACTCTGTGGAAATCAGCTCTTGCCCTGTGCTGTTTAACATTTTTTCATCTGTATCCTGGAAAAGAAATATTTAAAATCCTAGTTTCAGTAGGTGGATGACAAAACCCTTGGAAGAGTGATAAATAATAAAAAAGACAGGTGTCCTGGAGCCCTTGAAAGAGGAATACAAGAAAATATCATGAAAGGTTAATAGTATACCAATAGGATGGTTAGGGTGCTACAATGGACACATACACATCTTGTGCTCCTTTTGTAGTTGGTGGAGAGAAATAGACATTTCTAGATTGTGACTCATCCTAAAGTAAAAATAAAATAGGTCAACGGTATGGATACTATAGATACCTGTTTTTCTCCCTTAATCTTAAAGAGTGCCAAAGTCAATTAACTCGGTTGTAGGTATTTCTACTGTAAAGATTTGCAGTTACGTGTAATAAATCAATCTGGTTGCTGCCATGTCAAAGATGTATGTGTGTGTTTGTTCAATGACTGCATGGCTGGAAATATTCAGGAAGGTGGAACTCTCTGAGTAGAAGTAGATGTACACTTCTTGGAAAACTCTTGGGAATATAGATATTAACTGAAGGTTTTTTGTGTGACTCCTGTCAGAGTTACCGCAGTAGTTTTATATAAAAGTTCCAAATCCAGGAATGATGAATCAGAAACTTCTGGGATAACAAAATTATTTATTTGTGGTAAAGAGAAGTACTCCTGAGAAACTGCATGTAAATGCTATTTCTCAGACCATAGGACAAGATGGACTCACCTAGAAATCTTGGTAAGACAGACCTATTTTGACTTTTTTTTTTTTTTGCATTATGTTTTTCTCTTTGTTAAAAAAAAAGTTTTATTTTCTGTCATTCCACAAATACAAGCAGGACAACCAAGCAGCTTTTAACCTTTCAGAAACATTTCTTCCTCTGTATTTCCAGTGTCCCTTGTGCTGAAGAACATTATTCTGTATTCAGGCCTGGGCTACTCAAGTGACCCACATGTGTGATTCCCACTGCACTCAGTATTGCTGTTGTTGTTGTAAGGAATGTGAAACAGAATCCAAGACTAAAGAGGTAGAGTTTAAACAAAGCATTAAAATGCCTGCCCTTCAACTTTTTTTCATTGATCTCAGGTCCTTGTTACATACCAGGTCTATATTTGGGCCATGGCATATTGAGAAAGATGGTGTTTGAATTGTGATGAGAGCTAAAGAAGTAGTGCTTGGAGGCATGAACAGACACATCTTTTCTCTCAAGGGCTTTGAGATGAAGCTCATTAAGTCTTATACAACACAGACTATAGATAATAGAGGAATATATTTGCAATCCCATCCAGCTCAGATACGTATCAGATCATTGTCCTCTATATGTGGTTTCTTTTCTGCAACTTGAAATCTCCTTCTGAGGGAGAGGCATCTTGGCTCCTGTGAAAAGTATTTCCAGTAGAGTCTTCCTCACCCTGGGTCTATCTTCTGTTTGCTCCTGTGATTAAAAGTAATGGAATGTCCTATTAATGGTGCAAATACTCTTCTGCTATCCTAATTATTCTCTTAGCCATTAATGAAAAGAAGAAAAGCAATTCTAGAGGTCAGGTAGCACTGGAGGAACATGCAGTTTCTGCTATGTGTTTGTACTTTCTGTTTTCATTAAATATTTCATGTGCAGCTCTGCAAAGCAATAAACACATAGGAGGAAAACAACCTGAAGTATATGAGAATCTGAAAATAACACTGGCAATATAATAATGAAAGGAGGTATAAGAGAGGAATATGCCATTAAAACAAATGTAATGGTATTTGTGTTACTTTTTTATCCAATCTTTTTTATATTTTATTTGAAAGGGGAAATTTATGTACCTGGAATTTAAAGACACGGATCTTTGTTGGGATACATGGCAAGGAACATTGCAGCAATTGTAAACAGGTCATTGTAGTTGCTTTGCCCATACAGGGCATTCAAGCTTGCGCAACTCCAAAAAAAGTATAAATGGAGGTTTGATTCCCTGTAAAGCAATCCACAGGAAAGCAATGTCCCTGTGTGGCTCCCAGGTGCCCACCAAGCTGCTCTATCACTCCCCCTCCTCAACAGGATAGAGGGAGAAAGACACAATTGAAAGCTCATGGGTCGAGATAAGGACAGGGAGATTACTCACCAGTTACCATGATGGGCAAAACAGACTCGACTTGGGGAAAATTAATTTAATTTATTGACAATTAATCAGAGTAGGACAATAATAAATGAGAAGAAATCTAAAAAAAACACCTTCCCCCCACAGCTCCCTTCTTCCCAGGCTCAACTTCACTCCCAGCTTCTCTACCTCCTTCCACCAAGCAGCAGAGGGGAACAGGGAATGGGAGTTGTGGTCAGCTCATAATGCTTTGTCTCTGCTGCTCCTTCCTCCTCACGCTCTTCCCCTGCTGCAGTGTGGGGTCCCCCCACGGGACACAGTCCTTCATGAACTTCTCCAACATAGGTCCTTCCTGTGGCCTGTAGTTCTTCACAAATTGCTCCAGCATAGATAGGTCCTTCCCATGGGGTACAGTCCTTCAGGAGCAGACTGCTCCAGCGTGGGTCCCCTGTGGGGCCACAGGTCCTGCTCCAGCATGGACTGTCCATGGGCTGCAGCTTCCTTCAGGTCACATTCACCTGCTCCAGCATGGGGTCCTCCATGGGCTGCAGTGTGGAGTTCCAGAAACAACTGCCGTCCCGGCTGGGAGGAAGAGGGCAGCTCCTGCTGTGCTTCACTGCAGATCCACCTTTCATCAACAGATGCAGGGCTGCTCTCCAGGGGCTTTACAACAGAGAAGTTCAGGTTCATGTCACCTAGTAGTTAACTACATGTCCCTGCACACCGCATCTGTCTTAAAGGCTAAGTTGCACCGCTGATGTTAGGAAGACCTGGGTGGGCACTAAAATGACCAGAAAATCAAGTGAGATCTGGAGGCACCTTGAGAGTGGGCTGTCCTCATGTGCCTGCATGGTGGTGTGGGGCTGTGCAGTGTCGGCCCGCCTTGCTAGAGCAAGTGATATGGGGCAGGGATCAAACCCTACCTGAAATTACTCCCAGACAATAGCCATAGCTTCCCAGTAGAAGGAAAATTTTGAAAGATAAAGAACCCGAAAAAAACCAGTGGTTTTCACAGCATAGAATTAGGAGATATTTTGATAAACGATTTTTATTTTTGTGTCTTCACACTGAAGGTCAAGAGATTTCACAGCCTGTTATAAAGTCCCGTGCTGCTCCTTTTCTCTGACCAGCTTCTTCCTAGTTGTTTGTTTTTAACCATTTCTCTCTTTATAAAGAAACATCACTAATGCATTTATAAACTCTAGATGTGAGATCTCTGCAGGAATCAATGTACCTAATTCAATTTTTCTAGGCAATCTTTGGATTGTTTTTAATGGGAGGTTCTGCAGGTGAAGAAATGATGATGATGGAGGTATTTTAAAAAGGGAACTCTTTGACCTAGGACTTCGATTAGATGCTCTACTGAGGCAGATGCCTTTCTCCAATACCCAGAAAACAAAGTTATTGCCTTTAGCTAACAATAGTTGTACAAAAATGTATCTACAAGTGAATGAATATTTACAGTGATGTCATTTTAACAAGAACACTTTTTTCTCTAAGGCAATTAAAATATCTCATCTTACTCTCGGTCATCTCTTTGTCCCAGTATATGAATAATTACTCCAGACAGTTTCTTAAGAAAGAAAAAAAAAAAAAGATATTATTGAAAAACTGCCAAAATTTAGAAATGTAGCCAACTCTTAACACTTTCTAAAGGATTAAAAGGTCAAACCTGATTTAGTAGCACATTGCTTCATTTCACAAGGGTTTATATTGATTCATTTAGGAATAGGACAGAAATAGACCATAACAATTGCTGGTATCAAAAGTAAAGTGCATTCCTAAGGGTAGAGGACCAGCTGGTATAAAGTGTAAAGGCCAGTTAACGCTTCTGTGCCTGAGCTTTCCCACACATCACAGCTAAACATTTGAGGTCGGTGATCTTCGCAGCAGAAGAAATTTCTAGAATGTGTTGATGGAAGAATCAAGGTATTTGATTAGGAATATGGAATGTCCTTTACCTTCAAGCTACTTTGTAGATCTTTGGTTTCCCTTCAATTCTGTAAATCTGTGGGACTTCCCTTACTAAAGTTACAAGTGAGACTCTTAGGGGGGATGAAGAGCCCTGTGAAGCTTCTCACTCTTTTCTACTGATTGTCTTGCAAATGCTTTGTTCAATGACCTGTTCCTTTAGGAACTATTTTGTGACCAGCCCTGACCCTTTGCTCTAGGAAAGAAGAGATATTCTTTTTATTCTGTTGGTAAAAACCTAGTCAAGCGTACAGTTTTCCAATGTTTAGAATACTGACTTTTTTTTTTCCATTTAGTATTGTTTCTTTATCTAAAATAAAAGTCTTGTGATAGTTTTATAATACTCTTTAAGATATATTTTGTTTATTCTTTTTGTTACCATTGTTACTGTTATTGTGGGCTGATTGAAAATTACTAATGAAACATTTTCCCCATAGAACACTGAGCTTGAATTTTCTTTTGTGGGAAACAATCAGTCTTGGAGTAATTCTTCTACTGGGAACATAGAAGTCAAACAAGTCTTTTACATTTCCTGATCTGAGATTAATGTTTGGTTTAAATCAATATCAATATTTGTATCTTCTTGAGTGAATATCATGATACTGTAGGAAGTAAGCAGAGTGCATTGTGGGAGAAGTAAACTGGCTGGCCAATGGACTAGGGACATGGTTTAGCTAAAGCAGCACCCTCTATATGACATGCTCAAAGCTCAGGTGAGGAAGGAGATTTCAAGAGCCCTGTGCAGAAATGGTATAGTAAATGTGGGTAATGAAAACATTTATTTTTGAAAAATTTCGTAATTAAATGCTTAGCTAAAATTATGTAAATTTTAGCATATTTTTAATCATATTTTTTACTTTTTGCCTTTTTTCGGGTGAAAAATAGATGTCTTGATATCAGATCTTCTCTTGTGAGAATATTTTTCATTTTCAGTAAAATATATTATTATTCAGTTAAATCCTGAGCCATGTCTGGATGTGTAACAAAGGATTGTCTCTTCCCTGAGGACCTCACAGAATAAAAGTAGACAGATTTGTGGAGAGAGGCCTGATAAGAAGAAATTATGAGGTGGCTTTCTATGCTAGGGAAAAATTTACCTCTTCTTTGTATACATAGCTAGAATAAGTAAAAAGAAGCAAATGGATTTATGGCTTAGAATTTGTAAAATTGTTACTTGTTTTGTATTCAGGAGAGTAATGTAAATTACATTATTTGTTCAGTGTGGTTACAAGAATCAGTACTTTTTTTTTTTTGTGAGAGGCCAATTAAACTGAATGGTTTCTTTTGCCCTTAGCCATGGCTGTAATGAACAATAATAGAGTGGGCTGAGTTTGCTGTGGTTGGCATTGTCTTTTTTTTTTTTTTTTTTTTTTTATTATTCACTTTGTGACAAATGGTTTTGCTTGAAAAGCTTGCCTTGTTTGGTTTGATTTGTGTCCAGACTGAGTACATTAGGAAGTGATGATACTTATCTGTGTAGTTCACATGCTAATTAAATTGACTTTACCAAAGCATACAAATGTCTCCCATTATTTTCTTTTCTCTTACCTTGTGTCAATATGTTTCTATAATAAATCAGAAAATCTTTATTGTGCAGGCAGATAATATTTGAGAAGCAAAAAAAAATGCATCCATTTGGATGGTTTTTACTTTTTTCAGATACCAGCTTGCAAAGACAGAAAAGTATCACGAAAGAAAAGCTTTCCTATGCCAATTTCTTTGCTTCATACATCATGAAAAGATAAACTGATGAGTTGCTTATTCATAAATTGAAAAGGTAGATTTATATGACAGCTTAAATGAGGTCTAGCAAAATCCACTTTAAAGCTCAGGTTTGTACTTTGTGAGAGCATTTTGACTAATCAAACAGAGGTGACTGTATAATGAATAATTCATGGATACGGTGCCTGTGAAGAAGCAGGCTGTACACACCTGCAGAGGGACTCTATTGACACCATAATTAGCAGCTGGTGTTGGCTGGTTGATGATGTCACCATTTCTCCAATGTGTAATTATAACCTGCTGATGAAGTTGTCTGCATGTAATGTTTCCCCTCGCCGGTGGCAAGCATGCTTTTACACACGCAGAGAGGGGGTGGCCATTCCATTCGTTGCACCCAGCCCCAGCCTGTAACCCCTGCTGCACCTCCCTTTGCCTCTCAGCACCCTTTGTCATCCTGCATCCTTTTTTTTTCTTTTGCTCGCCATGATCTTCCTCCCCACCTCCTGCTAACACCATCAAGGCAGTTGTCATTGTTGCTGTTCCCACACACGATGAGTATGGGGCCCACAGGAAAGATCAGTGCTCTGCTAGGCACAGTTCCACCTCAAAAGTCTCATGAGTGAGTGGACAAGATAGTGCTGTACCTTCAGAGACACATGTCCTGCATGGTACAGACATGACAGGGTGTAAGGGAGGCAGTCAGGACCCCGTGTTCCTCAAGGGACGGCTTTTTGGGGTTGTGGCTCTCTTGGTGATTCTGGCAGCTGTGGAACATAGCAAATCTAACTGAGAATTTTTTAGCTGCTGTTTATTTTAAGATGCAAAACTTTATCACTGAAACCCTGGCTGTTACCAGAAAGGTATTTGTAGTCTAGCAGAGCGAGAAGGAAATCTCATCAAAGCTGGGAATAAAACCAGGGAAGTAAGAGGAGGAGGACATGCATCCTTCAACAAGGCAGTATTTGTCAGAGATCCAGCAGATATGGATCAAGTAGCTGCAGAAAATGCAGTAGAGATTCGGACAAACACCATATTTTTCAGACGATTGGATAATCTGGTATGTTTTTCCTTAAAAAGAACCCCAACCAACCAATCCCCTCTCTAAAAAAAACCCAACCAACCAACCAATAGAAAGTCTTTTTTGTCTTCATGCTGAGTATGTGACACAGAAAAATTGCTTGAAGACCCTGTAGGGGACCATTTTGCTAGTGATTGAATAGGTCTGTCCATTGCCTCCTGCCCTTGTTGCAGCACATTCCCATCATTCCACTTATGTCCTCTGAGGATGCTAGTCAACACCTCTGTGCTGTCAGGCAGTTGTGGTAGATTTGGTCACTGTGAGAGTCCTTGTTTGCAACAGCACTAGTAAACTAGATAGGGTGCTGGTCTACAGGATCCAAAGTATGGACAGCTCTATCTTTATTCAGAATTAAAGAAAGCTCAGTAGGAGTCATGTTCCCTAATACAAAACTGAAAACTTGGAAAAGTTATTTTTGTAAATAAAGACTGGTGTAGTTTAACGCCAGACAGCAACTAAGCACGACACGGCCGCACGCTTACTCCCCTGCAGTGGGATGGGGGAGAAAATCAGAAGAGTAAAAGTGAGAAAACTCATGGGTTGAGATAAAGACAGCTTAATAGGTAATGCAAAAGCTGCACATGCAAGCAAAGCAAAACAAGGAATTCATTCACTACTTCCCATCAGCAGGCAGGTGTTCAACCGTCTCCGGGAAAGCAGGGCTCCATCACGTGTAATGGTTACTTGGGAAGACAAAAGCCATCACTCACAACGTCCCCCCTTCCTTCTTATTCCCCCAGCTTTATATGCTGAGCATGACGTCATATGGTATGGAATATCCCTGTGGCCAGCTGGGGTCAGCTGTCCCAGCTGTGTCCCCTCCCGGGTTCTTGTGCACCCCCAGCCTCCTCGCTGGTGGGGTGGGGTAAGAAGCAGAAAAGGCCTTGACATTGTGTAAGCACTGCTCAGCAGTAACGAAAACATCCCTGCATTATCAACACTGTTTTCAACATAAATACAAAACATAGCCCCATACTAGCTACTGTGAAGAAAATTAACCCTATCCCAGCCAAAAGCAGCACAAGATGGATAAAAATAGTTACAAATAATTATTTTCTTTTCAAATTTCAACCTATATATCTTTATATACACACAAGTGTAAGTGCCACCTCTGTATTCTTCATATGTAATTTTTAAAATGTCGCTGGGGAACGTAACATTGGAGGTTGTATATATCTGTTTTATATGACTGGAATCAAAATTCAGAGATACCCTTGCTTCTGCAGAAAACTGCACCTAAGCAAGCATATAGCTACAGCGTGTTGTAAAGATGAGCCCTCTCTGGTTTTTCAGAAATCTTGCTGGCATACCTTATGGTGAAGAAAGTCTGTAAGCTGAGAAGAATCTCATGGTTCCTCTCAGAACATGGGTTTATAGATGTATCTCTGTAGGCATATCCAAGTGCATGCTAAGGGACTTAAGGGTTTTTCTAATCACTGGGCTAAGGTGAGGGGGGACAATTATTCCCTCCTTCCCCTGTGTGTCTGCCCAGTAACATGTCTGATTAATCAGCCCAAAATACCCTCAGTCACAATTTCTTTGGGTGCAATGCAAAAGTTATCAGTCAAAATTTTGTTAGCATTAACA
Source organism: Nipponia nippon (assembly GCF_047370975.1). NCBI lineage: Eukaryota > Metazoa > Chordata > Aves > Pelecaniformes > Threskiornithidae > Nipponia > Nipponia nippon. The sequence goes on along the minus strand of NW_028262347.1, from coordinate 41,938,064 downwards.
TTTTTTGTTGCTGTTTTTTTAATAAGCCACGTTGTTAACTTTACCTGTAACTGAAGTGGATGAGCACAATAATTTTAGCTCTCTAGCTTTAACAGAGTCATGGTAATTTGTGAACCAGCAATTTCCTTTCTCTGAATCTCGGAGGTCTTTATACGGCAGTGAATTGCTCATTTGTGCTGTAGCAATTTTATTCAAGGTAGTGTCCTGGTCATTATGTGCTCAATGATGTCTTCCATAGGTGTTTGAGTTTGTATTAGTGCTGGTTAGTCTGTGATGTGTGTTAATTTAGAGATGTAAATATTGGCCAGGGTTCTGTATTTTAATTGAATAGCACTCTGGGACTGAACTCACATTCTTTTGATCCCAAAGTGAAAATGCTATCCACAGAGGCACAATAACACATGGGCAAATGGCAGCTTGATAAAGAAGCCTGAGTAATATCTCTCTGTTTGGTACATCTGGTTTTTTATAGACTAAGACTCAGGTGTGTGTTTATGCTTGGAAAGGAATGTTAGTTGCAATGAAAGAAGAAAGGAGACCTATTCCTTTGCCAATCATTCTGATATTTCTAGAGATGAACATTTTCGATAATTACAAGCCAGGGAGCCAGGTTTTAGCAGATCCTTGTTTAAGGGTTTTGAAAGGGTAGGAAATTTGCTTTCTGGGTAAACAGCTCTTTTGTGTTGGGCCAGTGGAGCACCCTGTCTGGACTTCCTGTGTTAGTCAGTACTTGCAGATAAGAAGGCAACAAACCCTCTTCAGAGCTGGAGGAGAGGGTAAATTTGTGTCTCACAGAAACTCACAGGTTACAGAACCAAGTGCAACTTGCCTGACCACTTCAGGGCTGACCAAAAGTTAAAGCATGTTATTAAGGGCATTGTCCAAATGCCCCTTAAACACTGACAGGCTTGGGGCATTGACCGCTCCCTAGGAAGCCTGTTCCAGTGGTTGACCACTCTCTCTGTAAAGAAATGCTTCCTAATGTCCAGCCTAAAGCTTCCCTGGTGCAGCTTTGAACCATTCCCATGTGCCCTATCCCTGGACACCAGGGAGAAGAGATCAACACCTCCCTCCCCACTTCCCCTCTTCAGGAAGCTGGAGAGAGCAATGAGGTCACCCCTCAGCCTCCTTTTCTCCAAACTAGACAAACCCAAAGTCCTCAACCACTCCTCATAGCACATGCCTTCCAGCCCTTTCACCACCTTTATTGTCCTCATCTGGACGCATTTGAGTACCTTATCATCTTGACAAAGGATCACCAGGAAGAGGTTGTGGGACCAGGAAATATCCTCTGGCTGCTGAAGAGTAACCTGCATTTCCACACAGGCTGCGGGATTCAGAGACTGTGGTGCAGGAGCTCCCAAGTCAGAAATAGTCTTCCTCCAAAACAGCAATGTTGTTACGGGGTCTGAAAGTCTGCGCCATCACTATTTAAATGGAGTAATCCCATTAAGTGGTCATAGAACTAGGTATTACCAAGAACTGGATGAGCTGATGTCTTGGTTGAAGAGGGGGTTTGAGAGTCACAGGCTCTGCAGGCTGAGGATTTGCCTTCATTTTCTTTGCTGGCTGAAGCTTAGCAAGTGCCTGTGTGCAGTACAGGAGCACAATACTGCAGAGTGCTGTAGGAGACTAGAGTGCAGGTATGGAAAAGATCTCTCATCTCTGCTGAGATGTTAATGGTTGAATAGCTGAGCTACAGAAAGCTCTTTTGCTTGCATGAGTCACCAGGCTGTGAAATCAGATAATATCTGCACAAATGAATACGTGATTGCATCTGAATCTTGTACCCATCATGGAGGAGTTGCATGTTACCATTCTGTGGGCTGAATGAGTATCTAAGGCCAAGACTTAACAATAACACAATTCAAATATTTACACATATATTTTTTATGGCAGTAGTAAAGGATTCTAAACAGTTTAAGTAAAGTAAGAATAAAATCCTAAAAACACCAAACCAAAACAAAAAGTAGATTATCTAGAAAGATAATGAATTCTATTTTATGCAGGATACTGTGGCTAACAAAAATAAATAGTGAATTTGAGGAGGATTAATGTTATATTGACAAAAAACAGGGCTTCCCAAAATATCTAATGTTTTTCTCATTATAAGAAAATACAAAAATGTAATCTTTTTATTTAAAGGTTACTTTTTTTTACTAATATTATTATTATCTCTGCCTCAATATTTTAGCAGTTAATGCAAAACTGAATATTTTTGTTTATGTGTCTTATAGAGTAAAATGTCTGTTAAAATGCTTTTCTTCTACGAAAAAAAGTACAGTAGAAGATAAAGATACTTTTGTAGATTTAGGAAAATCCTCAAATTATCAAACCTAAATGAACTTTGTCTCTGTGGAGATTTAAAGATAATGTGAAATAAGTAGCACTAATCTGAAGAACATCATAGCTTTTAATAAAGACTAAATAAGTTTATGCAGGGTAAGAACTAGGATTTCCAATATCTCTACTCTTCCTTTCACCCTTTTTTCATCATTTGCCAGAAGAAGTGATTACCAGAGAGAGAAAAACCTGTTTTCTCCTAAATTTCAAGTTCATATTAGCACAGAGGTCTGGAATGTTAATTACAGAACTCAATTATCTGAAGTTAATATTCTATTAATCACATAGGAAAGAAATGGAGTTGCCAAGGTAAAGTGAGCTAGTGCTTTAAAAAGTGAAAAGTGGATGGGCAATGGTGATAGGGTGGATTTGTAATATGGCTAGCATATTACTAACTCTTCCCATGGATGCAAACAACTTTAAATACTGAGTTGCTTTAATATTCAATTCTACTTCTTGGATTAATGTATTTTTACACCCATTTGGTGATCTCCTGATTGTTTGAAAGAGAGAGAGGTAATCCAGTGTACTTATTTTTTTAGAAAAAGATTGTTTTAACTGTTAAACAGTATTGTCTTTTGCAACAAATGATATATTTCTGTGAAATTAGAATGTTTACCAGTACTCAAGTGGTCTGATTGCTTCTTTTTGCTTGTATCTCACATCTTTTAGTTATATTTGGATGCATATTTGAAACATTGGTTGTGCCAAACTAGTTGCTTGCTAGTGACATTGCTTCACTTATTTCTTTAATCTTTTTCTAACTAAAAGAAGGAAAGAAAGTAATTAGGCCAATGTTTTTCTGTCTCTGCTGAATACACTGAAAAATCTACACTGTTTCTAACATAAATGACTTTGCAAATAATATTTTTATTAAGGTATTGTTTGACTGTATATTCCAAATCAATTAGTAACCTTTATCTGTATTAAGCAATGATGACACTTAAGAAATTTATTTTTTCCTTTTTTTGAAGGAAACTGAACCATCGGGGAAAATGAAACGTTATTATCCTGGACCTACAGCTTGCAATTTAGGCTGTAAATGTGGCTTGGGGTCATGTGAATAGATGCCATTATGGGATTGAAGGTCATAGTTTCTGGAAGAAGATTCTGACAAGATAAGGGAAGACGCACATGGCAATATTTTATCCTGTCAAGCTTTGAACTGCTGATGAGACAAAATGTACTATTTTCAAAAAATACCTAATTGACCTAGGAGCTTTTTTTCTGAAGTTAATGGAACCTTATTTCAGTGAACATTTATGGAAGTGTGGTTGTCTTATCTATTCAGCTTTTTTGTAAGTCCTATTTTTAAATGCTTTGTAAATTCATCTCTAAAGTTCTGAAGTCACAAACTTTCGAAAGTATTAACGCAAGAATCTCCCCTTCCTTAATTCCATAAGACAAATTTTATTAATAATTATTTTTAAAATTCCTTAAAATGATTGAAACAGTTATTTTTTTGACTTTTTTAACAGCAGTAGTCATTCAAAAAAACTTATTTACTAAGTATTTCAGTAGAGACAGATTCTGGCTTTGAAAACCATTTTTATTATGCAGAAAGTTGATCTGTTCCCTGGAATTTATCTGTGATTTTTGCCTTCTGTACTTCTCTGAATTTCTTTCTGACAATGATGGTGTCATTTATCTATTTTCTATATTATTTTATATGTGGCATATTACTTTTAAAATGGATGCATAAAAATTCAAAAAGGCATATAACATTTTCCGTGAGAAATCACCAGCTCAAATCCTGTTGACTGAAGTTTGAGGCTATATACTTTAGATAGTGTAAATCAAAGTAGTTACTTACATCAAGTAAGCGTCTTATCCTAATTCATTTCAGCTGTTGATGCAGATTTTGTGTTACCAGTTTTCCTGGGAGATAGCTACTTTCCTTCCATTTCCATCTATCTGGGGATTTCAAATCCTACCTTTCCCAGTCTCTTTAGAAAAATCAGCACAGGAAATTTGTTATAGATGGTGTGACATGCATCTTATATGAGAGAGGCGTTTGCTTTCTCAGAGAAGTGGAGCTTGGTGGTGAACAAAATGTATTTGCAATTACTGCTGAAATTCATTAATCTGCTAAAGTGTAACATTTTGCAGGATAGCCCAAGATATTTTTGGAGAATCAACTCTAGTGTCTTAGTGCCGGCTCAGGTTTTAAGAAGTGAGACCAAAGTCTCCACAATCTAGTCTCAGACTGCAGAAATGATTCCGCTGATGTCAGTGCTAAAATATGTATTGACTTCAGCGGGCCCAGGATTATTCCTCTCACATCCTTTCTATCAACATATTAATAACTGCTAATGTTAGATAGATGATTTGAATAGGCAGTCATGTCATAGGTAGAGCTGTAGAAGTTATTTATTATTAACTGGGAGTACAATAACATTTCACCTGACTTTAAAATCTTTAAATTGCCTAACAATCCTTGAAATAGGGTACAGATTTTTAAGCTTCTCATCAGCCATACTGAGAAACAGAGGGCAAATGCTAAAGCCAACAAAGTTCCACGGAAAAAAAAAGTCAAAAGTAAATGTAATTTCTTCTAAAATCATATCATGCCTCCTCTCTTCTGGGTAACCACTCAGCTTGTCCAGCAGTGAAGCAGATTTAAATTGGAAAAAAAAACCCTTTACGTCTTAAAACTTTTCTCTGAACTCTTGTTTCCCTTTTACATTCCAAGTACACTTGCGTTCTACTCAAATACACTCCTCATGCCTACTGCGCACCCTTTCCTATGTACTCATTTCTCACTTCAGTGCTGTCAGGAGGCAATGCTAATTTACTTCTATTTCTTTGTAATTATTCCTCCCTGATTGATATTACTTATTATCAAAATGTTCAGAATGACTTCTTTCCTCGTTTCAGCTGAGAGACACAATCAGATACAATTGATAGGAGAAATTAGCTCTCTTCTTGATTGGCAAAATATTGCAATCCTGAAATTCAAATTTTGCTTACCAATTAGAATTCATTCCACAAGAGATAAAAGGTATATTTCTGAGTGTATTCAGCTCACAGTAGTATTACATACTGAGTTATCTGAGAGTGCTTTAATGAGTTAGAAACAGAGATGTTAAGGTCATCTAATTCAGGACAGATGATACAGATCAGAGAGGCATAATATCATCACTGAACAGCTTTGCAGAGGTGTTTGTTGGGAGATTTGTGGAAGGTATGAAAAGGAAAATCCCACAGGAATCACTGCCATGTATTATTTTACTAAAAGCAAATTGGCTGAATACAAAACTTGTTCAAGTCAATGGAAGTGTTTCCATTCAGTCCAGATCTCGTGTAAAAGACAAAGTATTTCAGTTGTCCTCATTAATCTTTGATGTTACTTATTCAAATTTTGTGATGTTATCATTCCCTCCCCTGAGATAGTCTCCTATGTCATTAGTCAGAAATGAATGACTATGTAATTGGCTCTATCTGAATTAAAAAAAGCTGTATCTCCATCTGGGTGGTCACTGATCAGAAATGGATTTCAGAAAAAGTAAGTATATGAGAATAGAATCATGACAATAAAACATACTAGCTTTGATTATCTGTGCTTACCATCCTTTCAATGTGTTTTGAAACATTAACTACTAACTCTTCTATAAAACACTTATTATATAAGCACACATTAGCTCCAAATGTAATAGCAGCGTAATTTTGCAAGAGGATATACGTACCTTCAAGAATTGAACAACTGGGATACAACTGGGAGAGTGCTGGAAGAGAATCTAGCACTGATCCCCATGGAGAGGAGACCTGGTCTGTCTTACATTTCTGGGTGCAGCTCATAACCAGGAGAGACAATGCAGAAAAACCTTGCTTTTCCCCATCAAGAAGAAAGACTGTCAGTAAAGACAGCCAGCATGATCTAATTCCATTCTGGGCAGACCAACTGCATCTGTGTGGGATATAGTACAAGAAGGATTTTGGCCAGTTAAGCACTGTACAGCAATCAGCACTCAGGAGAGCAGTATCCATGCCTCCTCCTGAAGATCAGGTCTGCAGTGGTGAGTGGTAAAGCTGCCTCCTACTTTCCTTCATTTCCTGGACTCTTCTCTGAGGATGTCAAGAATGTACCTAAATTCACTTGGGAACCTTGATTCAGAGAAACCACCAGCACTCATTTGGGTGCTGTTGTCACTTCCAATCCATCCTGTTATTTGTATAACACCCTAGGAGAGTTAAAGCATTCATCTAAAGGTGTGGGATGTCTAAGTTCAACTATCTCCTCTGCTGGAGAAAATTTAAATCTAAAAGACACACATTTTTTTTCCAGAAGTGTCTCATACATGCTAGGTTATGGTAGGGAAACCTCCTACTGGTAGGGAAACCTCCATCCTTCCTGTTGGAGCAGAGCTACAGAGAAGAAAAGAGCGCAGTGAGTAGAAAAATGCTTGAAAAAAGACTAATCAATTGCTATATTTTTTTTTTCCAATGTATGTTTTGAGATCTGAGCAGTAGAGAGGTATTTCTGTGAGTACTTCTATATTAGGAATTTTATCATATGCATATATCATGGCCAGAAGGGAAAATAATAAGAATCTATTTCACTCCCTCTCTAACACAGGCTGTAAAAATACCCCAGTGATTCCTGCATTAAGACTACTGGCTCAGATAAAGCTAGAAAACCCGTTTCAGAAAATTTGATATCTGTGCTCTGACTATTTGTACCAATGAGCTGAACTTTTTGCACTGGTTCTTCAGGTGATCTATTCAACTTTACACCACCAAAAAATAGGGACATGAAAGTTTACCATTGCACCAAACAGCACAACAAAGTACAGCCACATGTGACAGCACAGGAATGTCTGTATTTTCTGGGAACTGGACAAATTTTTATTTATTTCAGAAATGATTCCTAGAAAAGCTTCATTACCCCAGACTCAAGCAAATGTGGTATTAAAGTCAGTATCTTAAGTCATATATATCAATATATAGAAAAGTTGCTGTCAGGCAACTGGGAACATTAATAGTGATGGAAAACATTTTGGCTGGATTTTCCTAATGCCTCTACTAGAAAATGTATACAAAATATTGTTACTACTTTGCTATTATTTGTCATGGTTTAACCCCAGCCAGCAACTAAGCACCACACAGCCGCTCGCTCACTGCCCGCCCCCTCCAGTGGGATGGGGGAGAGAATTTGAAGGGTGAAAGTCAAAAAAATCATGAGTTGATATAAGAACAGTTTAATAATTGAAGTAAAATAAAATAGAATAGTAGTGATAGTGATAGTGATAGTGATAGCGATAGCGATAGTAATAGTAATAGTAATAGTAATAGTATACAGTAATAATATACAAAGCAAGTGATACACTATACAATTGCTCACCACCCGACGGTCAATGCCCAGCACATCCCCAAGCCGCGATCGCTGCCTCCTGGCCAACTCCCACAGTTTATATACTGAGCATGACATCATACGGTATGGAATAGCCCTTTGGTCAGTCTGGGTCAGCTGTCCTGGCTGTGCCCCCTCACAGCTTCTTGTGCACCTGGCAGAGCATGGGAAGCTAAAAAGTCCTTGACTAGTGTAAGCACTGCTTGGCAACAACTAAAACATCAGTGTGTTATCAACATTATTCTTATACTAAATCCAAAACACAGTGCTATATCAGCTACTAGGAAGAAAATTAACTCTATCCCAGCCGAAACCAGGACATTATTATATCAAGAGATTCCAGCTAAGATTGTAGTTGTCTCTGTTATGCCAAGAAATATGCTTGAAAATAGGAAAAAGGATACCAAGTCTGTCCTTATAAGCCTCTTAAAGAGTCAAGGTGAGTGAATCACAAAAGATTCAGGTTTTCCTGCCTTGTGGTGAAAGAGCTGAGGAAGCAAGTTCACATAGCTTGTCTAACTGTTGTGAAACCCCATCTCAGATCAGAGATGGGATTAAGAACAACAGAATTCTCAACAAAAATTGTCACCTAGGTTTGCCTCTGGTGCTCCTGGAGTTTGAAAAATCATCTCTGTTTGGATGATTGTGCTCAAAGGGCATATTAATGCAACCTGCATCATTATGCAGTTTCTTGTTTGCTTTATTATCTTCCAAGAACCTTTTATCTGAGAACAAATCTGAAGTTTTCCTTCAGTGAATAAGACATACAGCTACAGAAGTAAATGGTAACATAAGGGAAGGAAGAATAGCTTTCAAGCGGAGATGAGTGAAACGTCTTTCAAATTGAAAGACAGGAACAGGAATAGCATTTGGGACACAATCTGGGACACCAGCAGGATGCCCTGTTACTAGGAAAAGATATCGAACCAAGTTAAAATACTAATTTATGATTAGCATAGTTTTAAGTTAATTTTCTTTTGTGGAAATGTTACACTATGGTTGCTGTTGTACCTGGTTAAGCGAGAGGTAAGATCTTTGTTAATAGGGTTTAGAAACAATGAACTGTTTGTGTTTTGTAGGAGCACTACATTGATTGCACCAGGCTATGCCTCACTCGGCCAGCCCAATATATGAAAAAAGCTGAGCTATACTAGCAAGCACCAGAAAGCCTATTGGTCTTAATAAAAGCTGTCAGCCTTTATACTTCAAGATATAATTTGGCTGATCTCTGGAGGATTGGAGACTTTTCCACTCCTAAGTTTCAATTGGATGATAGGCCAGGTAGATCGCGGTTGTCTCAGGTGACCTGCAGGTGACTGCTGCAGTGCTCCCTGGATGCTTCCACCATCTTGCCCACACCAGGGCTCTGACTGAAAGCTACTGTGGGTGCCTGGCTCACCTACCCAGATTTTCTCTGTGCAAACATGAGCGAGGCCAAGACATGCTTGGATCTTCCCATGGAGTGGTGGTGTCAGGTGCCACCCTCTCCGTTTAGACATAACCTGTGAAATCCATATGAATCTGAAAGCTTTGAGACACAAGGAAAGGAGTATTTAGCTTCATGCATGGCAGATAGGCATCCCCAGTTGTTTTCTGGTCAGTTTGTTTCCACTGCACATAGATCACTCCCCAGCTAATATTTTCTTCTTTCATTCCCTCATTGAAGATGTGTACATTGGAGCCTGGTATCTGATGTGTATGCAGGGGAGAGCTCTGCTGCACCACAGACACCATAAATAACTATCTCACATCAGAAGTAAAGCATATTGCTGGTGCAGTTCATAATGTTAATACTGAGTGCTAAAGTCCTGCCCTTTATCTTAATTAGTGTTGCTTTCAATTAGAAGTAAGCCATTCACTTTGGAATAAAAGAACTGACCCACACCTCTTCCCCAAATTTGAATTATCCCCACAATTAAGTGCTAAGTATCTGTCATGACAATTACAGGACCTTTATCACCATCATATCTGAGTGGCTGGCAGCGAACTGCAGCAGTTGTTCACCCACCCATTCCATAAATTTTTCATTTCAGATACTAAAGATGTCTTCTGTGATGCATTTCAGGACAGCATTTTATATGCTTTACAAAGGACTGACAAATTTCTCTTATAATAACCTGTCATTGTCCTTTGTACCCACTCTTGGGTCTTTTAACAAGATTCAGAAATTGATAATTTTGTGATACTGCATTCTAAGCAACTTATTTACATCCCCTTAGACTACTCTTGATTCATAACTTTAGTACAGATCCTGCTTGGATTTAGAGTGGAAGCGTCACAGTTACCAGAGGAAAAAAAAGAAGAGAGATTTGGAAACAAGGTTTTCTATTTTATGTGTGTAATGCAACATACAATATGTGTTTGTTTTTCTGTATATCTGTGCATGTCAAACATATTGAGACAGCAGCTAGACTATTTGATTTTGAACATTCTGTCCAAAAGGGCCTTTAATTTGAGTCTGAATTTCTCTGTCTGCTCCAGTTCTGATAGTAGCATGTTGACTCTGTAATCTGAAGGCTTTTGGTCTTTAATATTCTCTATCCTATCAGTTTGCATTGTGCTATTTATGGAGCCCCTCAACAATATAGTGGCACATCTTTTAAATACGTTCTTTATGCAACAATAGTTTCCTAAAATGCAACTGTTTTTAGAGTAGGAAAAGACTGCAGTGATCTGGGGTAACTGTCCTGTAAGACTGAGATAATGAGCTTCTGAGGCCCTCAGGTGTCTTTCTGGTGAGTTTAGTAACCATAAGCACTTCACCCTAGGAATTAAGTTTTGTTTGTGATTCCTGAGAGTGAGAACCGGAGTGCTGAAACAGTGTCTCACATCATACAGCCACAGAGGAGGTAGTGACAATGATGCAGACTGTAGGTTTTTATTCAAACATCTGAGCACCTGGAAAATTATGGGAATTGTAGGGAACTGTGAATTCACAGAGTGGATTACCTGGATCTTAATCAACCCTTTCTAATGGACATGCAACAAGGAAGAATATGGTGACCTACTCAACAACCTGGTTGACAACCCTATCAACAACCACTGAGAGCTGTTTCAGGGGTTCAGATGTTTGGAGACAGCCAGAGCAGTGACCACAGGGCACCAGTGTGGGGTCATGAATGGTATGTCCCAACTGGTTTAACTTCATTCTACAGCTTTGTGTTTCTAGAAGACCCAATGAGTTAGAAACCTTTGGAAATGTTGTTTGCCTTTCCTTTGGCAAAGGGTAGAGAACTGTCAGTAAAGTGACACAAATGAGCCATGTTTGCACACGTCCCTGCCATAATCCAAAAGAAGGATGCTTTCCAAGATCAGAAAGCATGCTTTATGGTCAGTAACTTCTTTTGAACAATTGAAGGCAAAAGGGTTGGCCATACAAATATGGTGCGAATGTGTATTATTTTCACAGTTCCAGGCGACCTGCCTCACCTTCATTCTGATATGGCAGGCTGAGTTTTGTTTGTCATACATTTCATGAATGTATGAGGGGTCTTTACCTACAGACATTAGCGTACATATGCAGAAGGGTGTATGGGAATTGTGAAAATGATTCTGTACGGTAATTCCCTTGTTATGCTATACAATGTATAATAAAACACATAGTAAGGACCACAACATGCTTTTATTTGGAGGAAGGAATATATGAAAAAAGTAAACCTGCATATTTACATCTCTTTTTTATGCTTCTCAAAATGATCTCTACTTCTCAGGAAAGCAGATATTTTTTGCTGTGTTGATCACAGATTTCTTTGTAAGGTATGTATGGATTACAATATTAGTGATTTAAAATCATCTTTTAATAATGTGACATTTATTTGTATGAGACCAGGCGAGACTGGTGATATAGAGAATCTGAAAGTTATGTTATAGGCTCTTTATGCCTGCAGTCATTTTCTTTGTGTAGACTGTAACAAAAATTAAGTGGACAAAGTTGCAGAAGAACATAAAGAGTATAACAGTTTCAAAACACTTTGAATTTGGCAACTAAGAACAGACAAAACAACGAAGTGTGCCAAAAAAGTGTTCACAACAAGCTGAGTGAGCAAAACGCTTCCTTTACTGCAGCTGTTCCACTTACTGCTGGGACAAGAGGGCAAAGCAAGTCCAAATTGATCTAACAGAAAATCTTCTGGTTCAGTAAAAGCCTTCGGTGAAAGTCTGTGTGGTCACAAGCTGTTGTATTACATACTGTACTGTACTGTTCACAGCTGAAAACTATCCAGTACTGATATAGACCTGGCAGCCTCACCCTGAAACTCTTTCTGCCAACAAGATGTCTTTGGAAGGTTGAAACGAATGAGAAGCTAAATTCTTCACAGCTTGCCGAGATAAGAGGTTCCTGGGAATTGCTGAGTGTTAGATTGCTGCCCTAAACCTTCAATTTCGTGCTCTCTTTTTCTGTACTCCATGTTTTTTCCAACTGGCTCCCTACCTTGGACTCTACTGCATCCTGCTGGATTAAATGTGATGGACAGTCTATATGAAAACCAATCAGTTATTTTGACAGGAAACTCAGAGAAGGTCAAGACCACCTCCTTTCAAAAACCTGTCTGGTGAGACTTCAGCTGTCACAGATGAAATGTCTCTGAGATTCTTTTAACTGGTCCATCCTTTCATTTTGTCCCAAACACTCAGGAATCCAACTAGAGAAGCCATTCCAGTGCATTCATCATAATATTTATTTCATTGCCATTGCCCAAATTTAGAAGAGGGAAATTGTAACTCACACCTAACATGTGAAGGAAGACAGTTCAATTTCATGTTCATGTGAAGTACTCTCTCTTTCAGTGGTAAAACTCTGCTGGCACATAAATGTTCTGTTGTGGAACACGGCTTCTGGAGCTTATATAATACATAGTTGATACACGGTTAAAAGATTATGATGGGAGTCAGTCTTGCAGGACATTTAACATATTCTTTTTCATTTAAAAACAGACCACAATGAGGCTTGAAGTTGAAAGGTAAGTTCATTAAAATCAGGTTTATGTTTAATATGCAAAGACATTTGCATTCTTTATTTAAAGAACATGTTTTTCACCTTCTCCAAAATGCAAAGAAAACAATTTGGTTTAAATTTAAAGTCCATAACAGTATGTCCCAATCTCACACATACATCAACACTTTTTTCAAGCATTATTAGTTCTAAAGGATTTGTGTTTCAAACACGCATGTCTTGATCTAGGTGCCTAATTTAATGAAGTTATTTTATAATATTTAATTACACTACCCTTGTTTCTTGAGGTTTCCAATTCTTCATTGCGTTGTCCAGGAAGAGGCACAACCCACATCACACTTGCAGAGAAATAGAAGCAGAGAAGGAGAAATAATTTCCAGTTCTGTGTGCTATAGAGATTTTAACAACTGGCATATTCTGTACCTCTGATGAATTCAGATATTTCAAGGTTTCTGAGAAACTATTAATTCAGTTCAGTGTTGTGACCTAAGGTTACATTAGGAAATACGGGGAAGATCTAGTTTGGTAGTTTTCTAGCATTTCAGGTGATAGAGAGTTTCCAGAAGAGTTCAAATGCTTACAGCTGTCAAATTATTTTCATTTTTGATATACCCATGTAGAGCATGTGGAAAAATTTACCAAAGTTACTTCTTATAACTTGGTCTAATTTGTGTCAGAGAAAATTGAACAAAAGCTACTTCAATGTCAGATTTCAACAGCAGGACAGAACGGACCTACTCTCATCATATTAAAATCGTGCATATATTTTACTGGAGTTGTGCTGATCTTTTTCTTTTGAAGGACATGTGCTGGCAGCTATACATGATCGTTCGAAATAGAGTTGGTATGTGAAGAATGATGTATTTATTCAATGTTCTATTGAAACACTCTGAGAAATGCTCAGTCAGCATGGTTTGTCACCACAGCTAGTAACTGAGAATGAACCTAATTTTGTAGTTCATAAATTCAACATTCTTAATACAATATTAATTGTGGTCATTATATCAGATCAGTATTGAACCATATAAGCAACAATTCTTTATCAAGAAGTTCAAATAATGAAACTAGAAAAAATGATCTAATGGTAACTTCCTACTTTCATTTTGTCTTATTGAAACATATATCATTCAAAGAACTTCCAGACTTTTCTAATTTATTGAAACCATTAAAGAATGACACAGGTAATGCAACAGCAGCATATACAGGAAGAATCATAGTAGGTATCAACCCACCAGTTTAATTAGGAAAATCATATCTTTCTTACAACTTTGTTGTGGGGCTAATTGAGTTTTGCCTAGCTAATACCTGTATAAAAGAGAGGACACAGGGTATGGTTGTTTATGATGGTGTTCAGGGGCAGACACATGAATCAATGGATGAGAGCAGCTAAAATATATTTGTTCACCTGAAGAGCACTTAAGTGTCTTCCAGAATAGTATGACTCTAGAGGATTTTGTGGGAACAAAAGGTCATAATAGCTGGCCAGAAGACAAATCCATACAGATGGAAGTTAAGGAAGAACTGTCATCGATCCAGATTGTCTTAGATCAGAGCCAGGGCTGGACTGAGTTACCTAAACACAGGCCTCTGGTATTATCCAAGACACCCTCAGGTATTCTGCCTGGCTGCCAGCTGCTTCCTCAGAAGGGCCTGGGCCACCTGTAGGTACCTAGTCATATCTACCAGCCTTGTGTACATACCTCAGAAGCCCTGGGGTACCTCAGGTGGTCCAGGTGCTTATGCATGGAATTGAACACCAAAGACCACTTAGCCCCACAGTCTGTTTTTATCAAGACATTTGTATCTATTCTAACTTTTGAAAATCTTTTGTGTGTCATTCATTAGGTGTTTGTATTTGATTTTCAGAGAAAAACAAAGCCCAACTTTTTATTCTCTTCTGTGCCTAAGCCCCTGTAATCTGCTTTCTCCAAACCTCATTTTCCTCTCATATCTCATATTTAAAATGGGTTACCAGTGGTGATATATTATTCCAGATGAGCATGAACCTTTGTGTTGGGCAGTAACATGTTCCTGTTCAAATTTATTTCTATTGTACCCTCCTCCTCTTAAGCCAAGGGAAATGAGACTGTTGGTTTTGATTTAGTGAACTCAAAATATAAGGGAATGAAAGAGCGGCAGTCTTCAGGACATTTCTGACCTCTTTTCCTGTTTCTCCGAAAGAAGAGGAGGAGCTGCGTGATTTCAAGCCTAACTTCTGTACACACACACACATACAGATACTCTGAGAGAAGATGAAACCTACTTTGAATAAGCACTTGAGCTGAAACTCAAAACTTTGCTGAGGCTTCCCCATCACTAATCCTGATAGAATTATCAAGCAACATTGCTGGCTCTGAGTTATCCACACACATTGAGCGGTATAATATTCATCATGTTAAATAATGCTTGGGTTATTTACAAACAATTAGCAAAATTAATGCAAGTATCCATTTACAATCTGGGTTTTTTTGTTTGTTTGTTTATTGTGCTTCTTAATAGCTGACGTCTTTCCTCAGTTATGCACATGCAATTCCTGTTGAAGACAATGGGAATGATTAGAATATCTTGGAGCAAAATTGAATCCTTAGTGTTTCATTTATGTTTTAATGTCTTTTTTTACGACAGCATTAATTAATTGTAGAAATACTGTTGAATGTGAAAGGACTTCATGGAAGCACTATGTTGATTACAACCTGAATTTATCCATTTATTAGTTAAATACCGATCCATGTATTTAAATGGTGCTTCTGATAATTTTTCTTGGCTTGAGAAACTGATGGTAGTTTCTACATCACTAGCAAGTGAAGAGCTGGTTGAAAAACAGACTTTGTCTCAGAGGGGAAATTCTGACATTTCTGAATTTATTTTCATTCTCAACTGGAACAAAGATAACAATAAAAATGTATGAGGAAAGAAAACTTTAAAATAATTCATACAGAAATATGTATGTACAATTTCATTTCAGTCAGATAAAAATAGTTTCAGTGATGTGGAATGTTGCAATATATATCCTATATATGTGTGTATGTGTACTGTGATATAATGCTTATGTTAGAATGTATATTGTTAAAATTGAAATGAAATTAGACAAAACAAGGAAATAATTATGAAACATTATTACTTGATTGGAGCAAAATTATTCTCACTTCACTGAAAGAAACTCAGAAAGCTGAAATAATTAATCGATCATTTCCTTGTGGAAAATTTCTTCACCCTCATGAAATGGAAGTCATGAAAAAAATTCTCATTAAGTTTCTGACCTGCTCAAACACAGAGATGAGGTGCATCTCTTAGACTACAATGCTCTGATGGCTTCACCAGGCAGGACCCCATAGGACATTAGTCCCTCTCCACAGTAGGCCTTTCCTTAAATGCATCCTGTGATTACCTTCTTAGGTTAGTTTTACTATTGGATGCATTTCTTTCTATGCATCAAAATCTAGCCTTTTTCGTTTAAATTTCTTTCTTTTGGCAAGGTTTGCAGTTGAGCAGAGAATAATTAATATTGTGATAATTTTTAAGATTTCAAATAAGTTTTTGCTCTGTATTGCAATGAAAGGAAAGACTTCTTGAATGCCTTTAGAAACCATTATTGTGTTAAAAAGGCCATCTCTGTTAGAATATTCAGTCTTTAAGAAGGATGTATGGCTTAGTGGTCTGAGATGGTCTGGGGTCCATGGTTAGGCATTACTACCTGTAATACTATAAAGCAAGTTTGTTCTCAGAGGCCAGGAAACATATAGGGAAAATGAAGCCTGACAACAATCAAACTGGGTTAGATCTTTCAAGGATATTAAACAAATAACAAAAGAAAGGAAGAGAGATGACATGAGACAGCAGCATGGTATTGATGTATAGGGATTAAAACACAGCTATGAATTAAAGCTAAATATATACTGTATCTTAGTTTCCAGTTGCTGACCATTTAGAGGACTGATGGGAAGAAATTTGTGGAAACACAAATGGCTACACAATCAAAATGGAGACAAAATAAAAAGGTCTTTAATGCTCAAGATGCCCATAATTTAGAAAACAAATGGCACATGAAACCGCGGGCATGATAACTATACCCAGTCAAATCAGGGGTACAATCATTTAGATTGAAAATAAGCCAAAGAATAATGTTTCAGAAAAATGCAGGGGAACATGAGAGCCACACATAAATTTAATGTAGAAATTAAGAAAAGTTTTCTCTTCATTAGAGAAGTGGGGATTTGGGATGCTCTTTCAATTGGCAGGGAATTTGCTTTGCTTTAAGATGAGTTTACTAAGATGTTCCTCTGACATAGCTGACTAAGATGGCAGGGGAACAAACCTGATGACCTAGGAAGTCTGTACCAATTCTACTAAGTACACTCACTTGTTTCTTTTCCAAAAAAATTTCCAACATCCCTTAACTGTTTCCTTTTTTCTATGTGCTATTTCTACACTAGTTTTCATGCTAACATGCCCTCTTTAGACATAAGCTCTTCCATTAAGCAATTAGAGTCCTGTAATCTTTCCTTGTAAGTCATTCCAAATCTTGCAAAATTTTCACTGTATGACTTTGAAGATTTTCTGTAGAGCATATCCTGAAGTTCAAATATAAGCCAGCTTATGCCTTTTAATACCGTATAAGTTTAGAATCCTTTGAGTTCGGTTTCTGGGGTCAGTATTATCAGGATGTTCAAGTGAACATATTTCACACCAAATAGCTCCTTGTGAATTTGGATCCCATACTGCTCTTAGACGGGTGCTCCAATTCCTGATATGAAAACCCTTTACTGTTACTGGTGTTTCCAATCCATCCTTGGGGAGGGGGGATTCATTTCACTTAACTTTTTATAGCCATTGAGAGAAACTGCCGGTTTTAGGGTGTGATTAATCTCATCTCTTTTAGGCATGGATTTTATTGTGGACGGATGCCCTAGGTTTTATGTTTTGCTGTAAAGTGACAATAGAGTGAGCCCCAGGTAACCAGCACAGGGGAAGGTGTTTCCCTTTTGATCCAGTCAATCCTACGACAATTATTTACCCATCTTATTTTGTCCTTATCCCAACAGAGTATGATCTGTTTTCCTATGAACTTTAAAAGCCTTGAAAAAGCAGTGGTAAGACATCTGCTCAGCTGGCCAATGCACTACAAATGTAGCTTGATAAGAGCTGTGATATACCTGTCCCTGCTGCCTATGGCTCACTATCTGCTCAGGAAAAGCAGAGGCACATTTAAAACATGTTTCATCTGGCCTATTTTAGATATCTGGCTTAGGATGGAATAAAAGCTGCCCTAAAAAGAGTCTGAATCTCTCCTTTAACTATAAAAAGAGCCTGTAGTGGTTGAATCAGAAGCAGAGGGCTTAAGCTGCAGATCTAAACCACACCCCACTGCCTATTAGACTCCAGGCTTTGCTAAAGTTAAGTGGCAGCAGAACATGCGTTTTGAAGAATAACATGCTAGGTATTAGCCTATATCTTTTTGTGTGCCTGGTCTTCACAGTGGTAGAGACTGGAGGAACTTTTGATTGAAATAGGGAATCAGAGCTCCAGTAATTGTGAAAAGTGCTGCAAATACTCTTTGTGGTGTTTGTTGTTATTTTTTCTTGGGGGGGGGGGGGGGGCAGTTATGGTGTTTCTTGCTTGAGGGAAGTTTGAAGAACCATCTGCCCGCTCCCTGTATGTCTCTCTTCAATGAAGCAGTTCAAGACAGAGGAACTTGTGGCTCTTGCACTCAAGCTTGAGTCATCTGACCGCAAGCAACAATAGGACTCTTCTCTTAGGGATGCTGGAGAAGTGAAAATGTAAGTGCAGGAGGGATATGAGTGACATTAAGCACAGAGAAAAGGAAAAAAAATCTGACTACTCAGCCCCAGGAAGGAAACACATTTTAAGTTTACTTTGAATTTAACTGTTAATAAAACATTGTTGTTTTGATGCATAATTTTTCTGGGTCTCTGCTTTTCAACAGATTATGGACTATTTGGATATGTAAATGTATTTGTGCTATGTAGTCATATGTAAGGTTATATTTCTTGATAAAATCTCTGTTATTCACAGGTTAGAAATTATTAACTTATTACCTTATGTGCTGTTTTTAAGAGATGTTTCTGATTGGTATACAAAGCAGGGAAAAGATTTCAAAATCATGTGAGTGCCAAAGCCTGGGGCCCTGCAATAGCAAGAAATTTGCAGTTGTTGAAATGTTCCTTTTCTGCAATCGTAAAACAAAATACTGTATTTGGCTTATAGAAAGAAATTATTTTCCTTGTATTGCTCACTAGAGCAACCAAGCAAAAACACCTTAGAGATAAAAAAGTTCGAAAAAAAAGCAATGTATAATATTTTCATTGATCTTATTCAAATATTTTTTCATGGTTTTGAGATGTCAATGTTTCATCATTTTTCTGAGAACAGGGTTGGGTTTTTTTCTCTCTCTCTACTTTTGGGAAATATTTCCCTCAGGTTTTGCCTTTCAGGAGGTGCTTATCTTCCATAACAGAGAAAAAAGCTGGCTGGGAACAGATTTCAGACAGACAAGGGGGCAATAGAGAGCCGTAGCCGCCTTTTCCCTGCATTAATGCTGTGAATGGATTATGTGCACAGATGCATCTGCACATCCCATTTCCATCCCCATATTCATTTGGCACTTGGATCCAGCACTGAAGCATATTTTATTCTCTGCAGAGTGTTGTCAAGTTTTATAAATAAGACTAGAGATCTAAGTTTAACGGCTCAGATTTGAATTCACTGGTCAAGAAATACACAAAAAAAATACATGAGCCCACATCATCTGTCACCTCTGTCTTTACCTCCAGCTGCTTCCTGACTTACTGGCCTTAGGTGAGTGCTTGCTTGCTGACCTATCTACCACTGTTTTTCAAACAGTGCTGCTTGAACCCTTCGGCTCTGTGAGGGACAGCTAAGAAAATGAAACCCACTGTCAGTGGATTTAAATTCCCTACTCAAAGTTTCCTGTACTCCTAGGAAAAAAAAAATTAGGAATCTTCTAACTGAAAAAAGATTTAAAAATCACTGATCTAGGTTCTAAAAGCGATACATTCTTGAGTGATGGTATTTTTATTTAATCCTTAACATTTTAGCATACAAAACAGATCAGCATCTTCATAATATTCAATCTTTCACCCACATATCACAGTGTCAGTTCCTCAAGTATTATAACAGTTAACAGTTGGACTCGATGATCTTAAGGGTCTTTTCCAACCTTAATGATTCTATGATTCTATGATTATCTAGAAGAGTCATATTTGCCCAAGCCATTACCTCCAAGTAGGACTACTGATCCAGTAGCTCAGGAAAGAAAGATAGTATGCGTTACCTCTTCAGCTCTGTGTTCAGCATTGGGTCAGAGAAGCGTGTGTGATCTTTGACTGCATGTGCCTTATATTATAGTTGGGGAGCAGCTCTGCAGAGGAGGTCCTGGGGGTGCTGGTGGGCAGTCAGCTAAGCCTGGGCCAGCAGTGAGCCCTGGCAGCAATGAAGGCCAACAGTGCCCTGGGCTGTGTCAGCAGGAGCACAGCCAGTAGATCAAGGAAAGTGATTATTCCCTTTACTCAGCAGCTGTTAGACCACATCTAGAGCACTGCGTCCAGTTTGGGGGCTCCCCAGGACGGGAAAGGCACCGATAGAGTGAGTGCATGGGAGGGCCACCACGATGGTTGGGGCTGGAGCATGTGCCCTGTGAGGACAGGCAGAGGGACTGGGGCTTGTTCACCTAGAGAGGAAATGTCTTTGGGGGGACCCCACAGAAGCCCCAAGCACCTACAGGAAGCTTATCAAGGAATTGAAGCCAGGCTTTTCCCAGCAGTGCGTGTCTGGAGGCTGAGAGGCAGTGGACATAAAGTGAAAACACAGAGGTTCAGACTGGACAGAAGAAATGTTTCCCCATAAGGACAACTAAGCAATGGAGCGAACTGCCCAGAGAGGCTGTACAGTCTCTCTCCCTGGAGGTTTTGAAGCCCACACTGTGGGTACAGCCCTGAGCAATCTGTTCTGAACTTGTAGCTGGGCCTGGAGTGGGCATGAGGTTGGGCTAGAGGCCTCCTGAGGCTCCTTCCAGCCCAAATTACCCTGTAATCTTATGATTCTATGCGGCTGTGTTACCTGAACCATAATACAACCTGTGTTGAATTTCATTTACTCAATAACAGCAAAATAATGCTCTGCAAACTCAAGTTTTCCATACAGATCTGCAAAGGACACTCTTCCAGGTTAATTCAAGGCTTATTCTGCTATTAAGAAATGAACAGTAGTGCTGACACAATATTTTACAAATGTTTTTATAAAGGAACTTGAATAGTCTTACAGCTTCACATCTACAGCTTATGTCCAGAGTCACATGATAGGCTTCGTAAAAATATATCTCAATTTTTACCAACAGCAAAATTGTCCAGCTGATGCTATTCACTGTGCCACAGCCAGGTGAAGGTTGAAGGCTACATATTGCCGCTGGCTACATATTTTCATCAGCTGAATCTCGCCATCATGGTCAGACACTTTTTGTGCTTTGACCTCTGAAAAATATTGCACTTGGAGAAGGTGGATGACGAAACATCTCTGGAGACAATTACTGAAACAGCTTCAAAGTCTTGGCTTATCATTATAAGGTAAAATAACTTAATAATCTGAATTGGACTTTGAGTCTTTTCAGTTATTTTTATTCTGTTAGCCAGATAAATATTTGACAGGTAATATTCTAAGTTTCCTTAGAAACTTACTAAGTATAGATTCCACTTTCCTGTGCCAGCAAAATGGCTTATCCCTCAGGGTAAAATGATTCCTAAAGGAGAACGCTCATTGTTTTTCTTGCTGTTGTTCCTTGAAGGTTATACTTTCAAACTACCTAACATTGCTTTCACCAGGGAGCCTCATGGAAAGGATGTCTTGGCATTATATTGAATTAACTTAATCTCTAGCCACCTTATTTAATCCCTTTCTTCACTTTGCCTGGCTTTATTTCCTCTCCTCATTGGGCCATAATGCCTCTTGGTAGAAGCAGGACTGAATCTTTATTATCACTTCCTCCAGATGTTCTCTGCTGGATGTCCTGAACTTTATTTTATTCCAAGAAATATTCTAGGAGTATGATTGGTTTTGTTAAAGAAATGGGAAGTTCATTTAAAAATAAAAAAAGTATGCAAGAGTTTATGATGGAATTTGTTCAAGACAGCACTACCAGAACTAAGCGAAGCTCAGTCTATAGTTTCCTTAAACATGAGCCGTTCCTAATAGAGTAACATCGATATCAGGATGTGCTAGTGAACATGTTTGTGCGTGGGCAGGCGAATATGCTATAGTACAGCAGGTACAGACAAACGCATAAGCATCTCCCTCTTCTCGTGTCTCCTGAAGCCTGTGTATTCTCTCTCATTATTTTTTGTCCTCTTATAGGAATATATTTCTTGCCTTACTCTTCCAAGGACCACTTTGCTAATGTAGCTATCCTGTTCATATGCTTTCTTCTAGCTTTTGAGACTTCAGTCCCCTTTCTGATCTCCTGCTCTCCTCCATGCCAGACTCCTTTTCCATATTCTTGGGAAGATGGGGCAATCTGACAATGGTATTTCTTAAAAGTATCTCCATTTCTGTGTGTCTACATGTACATGTAGGTGTGTTTGGACAGAAGGGGTAAAGAAAAGCAAGTAATTATGAAGGGATCTTCTTTACCTGAACAAAGCACTTAAGTACATGTTAAAATCTTACCAATTTCAATAATGTTTAGGAGTAAGCATATGCATATGCACTTTGCTGAATAAATATAATACTAAAAGCTAGACACAAACTTAAGTGCCTGATGAAGTGGGAAGGAAGGGAGAGGAAACAGCATGTTATTAGTCTATCCTTTATGGTTGTTCACCGTTCCACACGGCTGCTGTTACCAGCTGCCTTCGGAACTGTGGGAAGGGATAATAAATACAGTTTGACAAGCCAAGAGTCTAAAGGTAACCAATATCAGACCTGACTTGTCCCTGTTAAATGAAATAATTTAATGAGGTTGCTTTCGAGATGAGTTTTGACCATCACAGCCCCAATGGGTGATAGCAATTTGGGAAAAATCCAATATAATTTTCAAACATCATGAGCACTTAAATCATGATGCCTTGCACAAAAGCTGAACACTTTAGAGTCTAAAGCTGGTAGTCTGGCATCCAAGCGATGCTGTTGACGCCTGGAAACAAATGGGAGATCTTGATTTATAATGTCCAAGTTTGGAAACTGGCCTATGGGTTAATATTTTTTGTCAGGATGAGTTAATGAAAATGACTCTCCTGGGTGGTAGTCAGTTCAGATTACCACAGGGACCAGCTGGATACTCACTGTCCATCAACAGAGGAAATCTACATCACTTGCTTCCTTCAGGCGCACTTGTTAGCTTTTAAAATGTCATTTTGGTGGTCATAACAAAGAAACCAGGCTATACAACCATCTTAAAAGGTTGCTACTATTAATTTCTGGATGAAACATTGCTTTTGCTGATGGTGAAACTCAGAAAAGCCTGCAATGTTTTTAGAGAGCTTGGTACTGGGCTCACTTCTGCCAGATGCTCTCACCTGCGACATGGAAGCGAGGGCTGTCTGACAGCTGTGGACATCTACGGAGGGCACAGTGGTTTGCAGTACAGCAGATAACACTGAAGACAAATGTCTGGATTGAGGCACCAGCGTTGCCAGGCTCAGCCTGGTGAGATGGGTTAAGGCTTTCCCAGACCATTCTTTATAAAGTTTGGGGGTATTTTATCAAAATGCTTGAATCGGCCAATAAATGCAGCCCCACACCTCTCAGGAGGATTTTTGCCTTAACTCTCAGCCAGAGTAAAGAGAGGCTTTCTAGCACCAACAACTGGAGAATTAGCTCCTGCATGGCAGAACTGGGATCTTGTCCTGGCAACTGTCTCCCTTTTTGGCAGGAGGCAAGACAGAGAGTGAGGTAGAACAGTGGACTGTCCAACTCCACCACAGAGCTGGCAGGCATGCCAGGAAGGAGATGTTGATGGTGCCACTTGTCCAAAGCCCTCCTGCCAGCCCCCTGGTGCAGCTGAATGTCCCCACCAGAGAGCAGTTGTGTGCAGTGCCTGCACCATTGCTTTCCATCTGCACTTTTGGGAAGCAGACCTAAAGACACTAGTGCAAAGAAATGACAAGAAGGTCAAGGTTTTAAGGTTGTATTCATAGACAACAGTTAACTAAGTAATTTTACCAGAGAGTTATTAACTGTAAAAACACTCGAGGAAACCTTTAGCTGATGAAAATCCAGTGTAAATGGAATTTAGTACTAGAAAAAGGCTCAGTTCTTGCTGGTCTCCAGATGTGGTAAAGACATTTGACACCTTACAGGGGGGCTCTGTCCTGCAACAGAGCAACAATATTTGTTGCCCTTCTGTGTATGGATGTATGCACAAAACTATTCAAAGGAAAGAGCCCACTTCAATATTTTTGCTGCTTTTGTACAAAGACTTCCAGGTTTAAAAAGAGATTATTTTAACATATATTTCTACTCAAGAAGATTGGTTTTAATTCAAATTACTTTCATTTCAAAAGTCTGATCAATTTATACTTAAAGAATGAAACATTGAAACAAAAAAAAATTAGAAGAGCTAAATAAAATATTTTATAGAGTCAATCTGATGTTTTCCTTCATTATCAATGCATTGCAATTTTTAAGATATTGTTGGTTTGTACCAATATGGTCAAAACGCTAAAAAATAGAGCTGAGGAAAACCATTAAGAACTATCTATACAGCTACAGATAGCAGAAATAATACAAATTAGATTTAGTTATGTATCCTCTGGCAAAACAAAAGATTGATTATAAACTTTTATTTGAATGGAAGGAAAAAAATCCATCTTCAAATTAAAATTGTCATGCAGGCAAGAAAAAGAATAATGCAACAAATGGCTCATGCTAGCATGACCTAAACCAAGAAGATGGAAAATAAGAGCCCTGCAAAGGAAAGAATAATGTGGTCTTCTACAGTTGTCAAAAATATTTTAGGACAGAAGTATCTATTAACTGGCTGATGAAACACAATCTGAGCTGAATATTTTTTTTTTTTCATGAATTATATCAAGGGAATCTAGAGAATTAGACTGTTTTCTCCTTCTTATGTTTGTCTGTATGACAACTAAAAAAAAGAAATAAAAAATTGCATTTGCATAGCTAATTAAAAAGGTAGTGAAGGAAAGAGAGTATTTTTCTTTTTTTTTTTTTAATCCCTGCTGTCTTCTGTACTCTACAGATTGGCTTTGCAGAGTCCTATTCTGTTGTGGATAAAAAAACCTGAATGAATAGTACAACCAGCAGTGAGAGAAGGTTATTAAACCAGTAAACGAAGAAACAGCACAAAGAATGAGGACACATTGCAAACAGAATTCCCTGCCTCTAGAGAGGAAATACAGCAGGGTTGTTTGACTTAGGGGATATGCATATTGTAGAGCACATGCTCAAACACAAAAGGCAAGTGGCTTTAGTAATAAAAACTCCCACATAAAGAAAGTAAGAGGATCAAATGTCACGTGTACCCTCTAAGGAGCTTGCAAAGATACCGGTGCTACAACACGTGTAGCTGTCTTCGAACTAGTCATTTCAGATTTGTATCCTTCAAGACATAATAACTGCAAATAACATTTCTGTTGTGACTGTCTCATTAGTTTCTAATGAAATAGGAGGAGGAGATGCTGGCAGGAGGAAGGAGAATGACCAGCTGATGAAACTAGGTGTAAAGCAAAAGGTGAGCTACCAGACAAACGTGGTTACTGAGGCTGTTACTTAAAAGGTACAGGGGCAGCCTTTTGCTCCTTCTTTCACTCTTTAAGCTGAAATGCTAATAGAGAAAAGCTGGAAGGAAAAAAAACAAACACATGCAGATGAGATTGTTTCTCCTATTACCAGAGAAATCTGTGAAGTGACAGATGAGGCTGTGTAAGGAAAAGAAAGGGGAATGGTAAACATTTTATTCTTTTGAATTTGTAACTGCTGTGAATTATTTTCCCCATTTAGAAAGAATTTTCAAAGAAGAATATGGGGTTTTGGATAAACAAAAGTTTTCATAAAAGTCATTTGCTTTCTGCAAAACATAATACTGACACAGACACCCTGCTGTGAAAATTTTGGAGACCTGCACATTGGGGTTTCAGCTCCTTCCGTCATGAGGCTGCCATGATGAAGTCTCCAGAAACAGTCCTCTGTAAACTGGGTAGGGGGGAAGTATGCAGGCTAAGCATCTCATTCCCATTTTTTTTAAAAAGATAACATTGTGTTTGGTCTTTAGGTAATACTCACAGAGAGAAAATACTTAAAAATTGAATCAGATGACTGTGTACTGTTTATTTCTCATAATAGGATGTACAAGTTTTCACAAATGTATTAACAGAAGAGTGTTACAAAGAAAAGCAGCCTGAAGCCATGAGTGTGCCAATTAAAGCATTCAATAGAAATATTAATTCACCCATAAAGAAATGTGTGGAAGAAAAAGATATTCTTCCTTGGAGGTGCCCCCATGGCTGGTCACAAGAAACATGGAAGTACATTCTTCCAGGGGGAGTTCAGACAACACTAAGGCATAAAAGGACCCTATTTGATCTCCATGGCTTTTGCTGACCCTTTGGGGAGTGCAAATGGTGCCCAAAGCTATCTCAGATGACCAAGGCAAAAGAGACTTCATCTTAAGAAAGAACGGGAGATTCCAGCTTAATCTAAAAGACAGTGAGGTGGAAATCCATTGGGACACTGAAGCAGTCAATAGATAATTTTAGTATAAATGCAATTATTAACAATTTTGTTTATTTTTTGATGGTTGTTCCAATACTTCAGTGCTATGATTTTAACCAAGCTATTTATTCTATTACCCTTAAATCTCCGTTTGCCGTAGTGCTGAATAACTTAACAGAGAATGGGGTATTCCTAGCAGTGAGGGTCCTTCCAGCTGCCCTACTGAGACAGTCTAAGAAGAGCACAGCTCCCTACCATGCTGCTCTGGGTTACTCACAGAATCTTGGGCTATGAATGGGCTGGTTTGCAATGGTGTAGGCCAGCCTCCAAAAAGACACTGTGCAGCCACAGGGGACAAAAAGGATCTCTGCTGTCCCTGAGTGCTGGGTCAGTTGATGACTGCTGAACCACAGAAAAAAACAATGCATCTCTCCTCAGATCTACCTTACAGTTTTGCAATGTTTCACATGTCCTCCTTTCTTTTGTAGAAATATTCTCAAAGCTGAAGTATTCTTCTTTCTCATTTATATGTGCCACTCAGTCTTTCTCAAGTTCTTTACATCTATTCTTGATTTTGTGCCCTGAATGAGGGCAGAGGGAGGATATGCACATCCTTCTAATGCTAAAAATCCAGCATGCAGGAATATTCTGTATTTTTAAAGCTGGAAACACTTCAGTTATGACCATCCCATTGTAAGATGTTATTGCAAATATAGTCAAATAGTTTACAGAGATGAGAATATCTTAATTTTTGGAGGGCAGTTCAAATGAAGTAACATATGTCTTGCTGGTAACAGGAGGAAATAAAAAGCACTCTGACAGTTTGGGAAAGGAACAGGAAAAAAAAGCTATCAGTTTATGGTTAGGATATGGAACAGAGTATGGTGCCAATACACTGAAAAAGAATAAATCATTACAGTTTTTTGGGAGGGCCACAAGTGCTTATGCATTATGAGGAAACAACTGTGAAGTTCCTTAAAGCTTTTTTTGATTTTGAGAAAACTTGCCATGCATTTATCTGCACAAACTTCTGGAGCAGAAACTAGATACAGTACTTTAAAGTAAGTTGGGTCAGATTTTTCTTCCATTACCAACATTCTGTCTAAGTCTGAGTTTAAACAGCCTTTGGGCATTTAAGGAGTGACATTTGCTGGCTAAAAATCAATTCTCATCAAGATCTCCTTGGCTTATATACTAGAATCCATACTTTGAAGCTCAGAGGAATTACTGAGAATTTAAATGGAGGAACAGGGAAAAAGGGACCAGAGAAGAGGCTCAGAAGTCCAGAGGGGAAATAGCTTCTTTTCCCCATCCACTGTGCATTACTGGGCTGCAAGAGAAATAATGAAACCAAAGGAGACCTGGGAGGAAGCTTGTGATTAAGTAAGGTGTATGACTTCTGTCCGTTGAGAGCCAATTTAGGTGAATCTTCAGGCTGAATCTTTGCGACATTTTATTTACCGAATGCTGCTCTCCAATTGTCTAATAAGAAAGTAAATCAAAACCCATCTATTGGAGATGCTATGAGAGGGATGGGTATGTCTGGCTCTTTCTAGACAGTATCACAAGAGGAAAGTGGAGAAGCAGCACGTGAAATGGTGCAGCTGACCCCACACCCTATTGGGTGCACGTTCAAGGACAGAACTTGTCTCCGTTCCCAAGAGTTTCTTATCCCCGACCAAGCCCTTCCTTCACCATGAGGCCAGATGACAGAAGCTTTGCAAAGCTAAAGAGACATATAGAAAGCAGGATTGGAGGAGGTGTTGAAGTTTACCATCTTCTGTGTGATGAGGATTCAAAGGCTTCATGGCCAATATCAGTTTCTGTTTAAAAAAAAAGTATTCTTGAACGAGCTTGCAGTCTCATGTATCACAATCACCAGTGGAAGAAAAGGTCACCGGTCTAATTCTTCATTCAGGCACAGGGAATATTAAAATGTAAGAGGCAATGTGAGATATCATATACAATAATTAGGATATAACTATGTTCATATATTTTCCTATAGATGAAAATACTTTGTCTGCACTTCCACTTTAAGAAATTACAGTGGACATTGTTCCTATGGTTACTGGGAGGTAGCATTTACAGAGACAGCTGATTTCTATAAAAAAATATATAAAAAATCACTGCAACTGGAATTGTCTGCTTTGTTAAAAGTCACTTTGCACTAAAATTTTTATTTGTTAAGAGGATGCTGAAGATTTCACATCTAATCAGGTACAATGTGACTAATTAAACATTTTAGATGAGTAATACATTGTAATTAATTTTGTCAGCTTTTATTGTTTTGCCCCCCTCCCCGCCCCCAAAGATTTGAGATTTAGGATGTCAAAAAACATCAAGAAGATTGTAGAACAGCAAAGGCAGACTGATCTTAAATGTGGTCAGAAGAGAATAGCTAAAAATAAAATCCACTACATGTTGCTGTCTGTAGTACTACCATCTGATCCAGATTTGAGGTGTATTTGGAAATATTGAGCTATTATAACTCACATTCGCTGACCACATTATTTTTTCTTTTTTTCTTTTTTTTTCCACCTCCATATATGATCTAAAAGGAAATTTGGAATGGTTTATATTGGAAAAGGAGTTGCTTTTCTTTTGAAAACTTAAAACAAAACAATCTTCAATGTAATTCTAGTGGTTTAGGCAAGGACAGGTTAAAAGGTAATGAAAAGCGTTACCTGTCTGAGAGGAAAATGTTTCTTCAGGCCGGTTGATATAATCTGGTTCAGTGAGCCAGGTCAGGAATAGACTTCATCAACTTAAAAGTTTTCAAATTTTTCAAATCTTGTTTATGGTGTAAAAAATAATTCACACAAAAATGAAAAGATCTTGTTTATTGAATATCTGTTGCTCTGCCCTCATGGCAATTCTGTTTCAAAGAAGTTTACACTGATAAAAGAAAACCTTTGTTATGGATTTAGGGTAGAAGTACCCCAAGAGTCAAGTTGGACCAAAAGTTATCTTTTATGTACTTTCGGGGGGTTCACAGATAAAAACATCTTTATGATCATGAAGTTTGGTTCATATTACAAAATATAAAGCACAAAGAATATTGCTTATTTATTTCTGCATTATATCTATAACTTCTGTTAGAGCTGCAACTTATATTTTAGAAGCATATTCAGTTTTGATTTGGAAAAAAAACACAGGATAGATAAAAAAGTATCTTTTCATATTCAGATTTTTTCTTCATATCACTGATCCTTTTCCTGTACATTTTCCCATTCTGTTTTTCACTCTGCTCTCTTTTTCACACGCACTGGATTATTTCTTTTTATTCTCTATTCACTTACCTAGCAGAGGAAAACAACAACAAAGCAAAACAAAGCAAATCACTCCTCAATGGACTGAAAAGCAAAAATGTTAGTATTCAAGACAAAATGTCAAAACTATGATATTTGAATAGCTTTCAAAATTAGACAGAAGTTACTTTGGCTGCTCTTATAGCTCTGAATGGCTGATGATCTCAAAATTTGTTTATTGGACCAACCAGCAGACCAATGATTAGCTGAACACATTGCTCATCCCTGAGTGTCCAAGGCCGACTGTTTTGGGGGAGTGCAGTGACTTTGTTTTGCTTTAGCTGGGACTACACCGCTGCTTTCCTCACTCTGAGCAGTTATTTTTGGTTCGTCTGTGGATTTACACTGTCATTCAAAATAGACACCTGGGTGACATTTACTGTGAATATTAACCATGGGCATCCAGTAAAATATTTACACCATGATGCACCGAATCTCATCTCTAACTCATACATTTTCATAAAATGCGAGTGTCAGAGTGTGGCAGCACTCATCAGTACAAGAAAGCTCACTCCCCAGGCTCTCACGGCTGACAAGAAAAAAAAAGAGTCTACACAGAACCCACATGGCAACAAACTTATGCAAATGCACTAATTAAGGCTTGGGATTTCAAAGAAATTCACTTGAACTCTCTTACAAATTTCCTGGCTCTTTTCTTTTGGTCTGAAGGAGCTGGAATTCTTTGTCTTTCAGAAAACGTCTTGGGGCATATCTGACAGCAAAATATCGTCTATTAAAGAACAGGCAGGATCATTTTTACTTTGAAGAACACTGAAATAATTACTGGGACAGATTCTGCATCTTCCTTATATTTCCTTTGGACTATTCAGAAGGAAATTGCTACTGCAGAACAGTAGAACCAAAGATACTAACAAACAGATTCTGCCACCAGTACTTGCCTTAATTGATTCTTCCCTTTTTTAGCGAATGAATGGGTTAACTTTATAACTGATGTAAACTGAAATAGTTCCACTGGTTTCAGTGAAAAAGTATAGGTGCGTAACAATTGCAGATATGTCCCAGAGAGGAAACTTGAAGAGTAAAATATTGGAGAAGACAGAAAAGAAGACAAAATCTCTTTCTATGTTAATGACTTAGGATCAGAGTTTTTCTGATAGAAACATTTGAAGAAAACAGGAAAGGGAGTCATCAAGGTTTAAAATATGTTATATATAGCATTTTTTCTGTGGTAGTGAGAATACCAGTATGGGTGAAATCTCACACTTCCCCATAGCTTTTCACTAAGTACGATACTTTGAAAGAGAAAGAAAGAGCAGAATTGCCATAACTGAGTGTTTGGTACTAAGCAGAGAAGGAATGGTGGGAGGATTCCCAAACTCCTTACAAATCCTCCCAATGAAGAATGGCAAGAACATGTCAGCATTGAAAATCACCTGTCTACAAGCACACATCCTGCATTAAAATGACTTCAAAAAGGAACCTTGAAGGGACTAGTGAAAGTTCAATTGCTTAAATGAAAGCTCAGCCTGAGCTTAGTGAGGTCTCTAGGTAAAAGCTGGCAAGTTTTTTGTTGGATAATGTGGACCCTGGGTGTGAAGTCTTCTCAGCATACAAAGATGCTGTACATAGAGAGAAGACAAACTGCTCTCTGCCGCTTACTTCCACAAGCATCATGCTTCCTAAAGGTGATTTGCTGTCTTTTCATGCATTCTGAGAAACATGTGAAGAAGGGAGAAAAAGATACGAACTCTAAACTCTGTCAGTGTTGAAAATGCTCGAAACCCAAGACTGGTTATTGCACTTCTTCACCTGCTATCCATTAATATTTAATCTGCACATGGATAAAATGTCAGGTAAGCTGTCCAGAAACATCTGGATGTTATGATACCTAACAAATCTAATAGGCACAGCTAATGAGCCCAAAGACGGGAATGCATTATGTGGTTGCTGTTACAGCCTTCACCCAATGAATATAAATAGGCTTTCGTTGATCTTTTGTCCTACTAAAATGTAATCCAGTTTATTGAACTGGTGAATTGCATTAACCATTTTGACATTATTTCCTTATAAATCTAACATGGTGTCCTTGTTCTGTTCTTCGTCTGTACATAACACTAAACAAAAGGAAAGGACAAAATCCCACAGCAGAGAGGGGTTCCAAACCACTGATGGATGTTGATTTAAATGTGAAATGTTTTTTAAAGCTCAAAGAGAATACCACATATCTGCAGAAAAGGGCTGGGGAGGAGGTTGGAGGAATGCATTATAAAGGACTTATTTCGTACTCAGAAAGATATAGAGTTGGAGCACAGGTAAATGAAGGTTTGTAAGTAGAACTCAGGAAAGGCTTATGTGTCTGAAAAATTGCCTACTTTTCACTAGTATCGTAGTTTATCATGTATTTACAAGCCTCACTTCACAAACTGAAATCAGCATGGCTACCACAACATGAAATAAACAATGGTCTTTTAATTAACAGCGGTTATGTTACCATTCCATTTTAAAACATCTTAAAAATATTTCATAAGATGGCACTTATGAACATGGCAATAAAAATTTGCCAAAGTTGGAGTTGCATATTTAACACAGTCTCTGCTGTTTCTGTGCAAGTGACTGAAAGGATTGAAAACATACAGTTGTGCCTCAGAGACAAAACATAAACTTATTCTTACTACGTCTAATTTCTTCTTCATTCAGCTCACAAAGGACCCTATTTTGTGAAATACAGGATTAGCTGCATTTGTGGGATCATTATTGTTTATTGCATGTATGCTAATATAAACACAAAATCAATGCTTCTACTACCCGGATTTATAACAGCCATAGACAATATCTAGAATTTTTTTTAAATTCACAGCTTATGAATCTGAAAAGTTCAACATAAAATCTTTCTGATGATAAACACTTAGAACATTTCAGAGACAGATTTTATTCCTCCTACTGTTTTTACTCTTTACTGTTTATACTGACCTGTTACTCCCTCTCATAGACCTTTCCGAATGGGCAGACAGGATTGCAGAAACATAAACAGAAACTTGCTGTATTTGGTAATTTGTTTTTTACTTATTTAATGTTGCAGGATATCCTAAGAACTATAAAGGACCAGTTGTACAAGTTACTGTACAGCAGCAGAAGAGAGAGATCCGTGCATCAGAGAGGGGACACAAACAAAGGATGCAGGAGGTGAATGAGCAGCAAACTGCTGTGGTAAGCAAAGCAACATGGCTCAGAGGAAAAGCAGAAATCACCTGCTTTTCAGATAACCTGAGAAGATGAATCTGTAATTAGAATACAAGCGAATATCCTCATAATCTGTTTTTGACAATGGAAAAACAACTTCTCTACTATTTTTATGAGTCATCTGCTCTGAAATCAATTAGGCTTTGGGTATTGTGATGAATATTGATGGCTCTGACAGCATCATGTCTGCTTTATAGGCAAAAAAATTAAGGCCTTATAAAAAAATTAAAAAATAAAAATAATGAATGGCTAAAATGGGAAAGGAAATCAAATAAGAAATCTTCAGTATCCTACCAAATACTCGAATCCTTAGATGATCAACTCTTTCTTTAAGATTAGTTGTGAAAAAATAAAAATGGAGAGAAAACTCAGTCTCTTAGCTTAAATAAATACTGCACTAGTAAAAATTTCCACAAAAGTGAAGAACAAGTGAGAAGATTGTTAAAAAATTACTGATGAGCTTTTGTGTATGTGCAAATGGGTCAATGCATTTATTCTAGACCTGCACTTTCAAACTTTGCGTATGTAATATAAAGGGAAGATTAACTCTTTTCAGTTATTTTTCCCAAAATTTCTCTGGGATGTTAACAATTCTAAGGAATTTTATAAAGAAAAGGAAGATATTAGATACCTACTATGGCTGTCTTTGTAACAATGTGCTAGATAGATAAAGGAAATAAACTTAAGCCCAGTGTTTAATATTGAACAGTTTGGTGGCACTGGAATACATTTTGCCCTCTGAAAATGTAGGAATGGCAAACATGTCTCTGTTAGAGATGGCTTTGGAGTCTACAAGAGATGACAGCAAAAGAGGCCATTTTCTGTCAACTTTATCCTTGCTGGATTCAAAGTCCCCAAATGAAGCTAGCATCTCGATAGTGGCTACCATGGCTCAAAATGAAGAATGAGAAATTCACATTCCAATATGTGTTGCAAAAATTGGTGACAGGAGATGGGAAAGTCAACATATAAGAGCTCAGCTCCATGCTGCCGTTATTAGATGAGCATTTTCCCTCTTTGGCATTGTAAATCATAACCAAGGGATGCTTTTTCACCTGGCAGGATAATTCAAGTGAGGGAAAAGTTGTTCTCTTTCTTTATTTCACAGCACAGCAGAAGGTCGAATATGTGGGATGTGACAGGAGAATCAGGCCTTTTGGTTGCAAGTTGTGTGTGTTTTAAGAACAAACCTCCACAAGTATTATTAAGAATAAGAATATTAAACTACTGCAGAGAAATGCTTTTTAAAACCTTTCTAAAATAATAGCTCACATCTATACTTATGTCTGGGTATTTTTTTTTTCCTTTTCAGAATGATCTGTACAATATTGCAAATAGTACATATTTATTTTCTCTGCAGCTTTTTGATAGTTGAAAATTAACTTTGGGATATCTCAAAGATGCCATGTCATCTTCAGATGTTTAAATTACAGTAATTACAACACCTTCTCATTGCTTGTTGCTCTTTGGTCTTTTTTTGTCCCTTTATTTCTGTGTTGTTTACTTGACACAGAATTTGCTCATAACACTAAAAAATACACCTTAAACAGGATAATATACATCACTTTTTCAGCCTTTCCCTGCTTCCCAATTACCATTTCAGATGCAACGCTCTTGTTAATTTCTGCTGTGCAACATATGGATAATTTCTTTCTATTTCCATTGCATTTACTATTGTAATAACTACTGATAGTTCTACCAGATAGCATTGCCACTTGTCCCTTGAAATGCAAGAATCTTCTTTGCATGCCTAATGCAACATGGTTGTTCTCTGCAGCATGGCTGGTGAGATCTTTGATCAGATTTTAAATATATAAATTCTGGCACATTACTTCAAGTGTTAATTACATCTTTAAAAAAGTTCTATAGTTTCTAATTACGGCTGGCTTTCAGTTTTGGATGATGCCTGCTTATACATTTATATGTAGTTCCCACTATGTTTGTACCCCGCCCAATCAATCAAATGCTGCAGGGTACCCCACAATACCTTGGAATCCAAAATAGCCCAGATGTGGTATTCCCTCTAACCACCATCACTGGAGGCAGAGGTCAAGGTTGCTGCTGGAAGGGGTCTGGGTGAACAGGTTTTAACAGGGAGGTGTGAACAACAGGTTGATTCTTGAGACCATCTGGAAGCTGCAGATGAAACACTACTGGATTAACCCAGTTCACGATTTTGTATGGGCCCTGGTAACAGTGGTCCAACCTAGAAGAAGGATGCACTGAACAACATGTTGGCTAGATAACCAAATACTGTCCCCAGCTGCAAAGTCCAGTGCTGGTTGCAGCTATCCATGTGCATAGTCTTTGTAAGCAGCCTGTGCTTTTTCCAGCTGCTCCTTAGGAAACAAATGTATATGCTGCAACTGCTGATGGGAGTCCTCAAGGG
Source organism: Nipponia nippon (assembly GCF_047370975.1). Classification (NCBI taxonomy): domain Eukaryota; kingdom Metazoa; phylum Chordata; class Aves; order Pelecaniformes; family Threskiornithidae; genus Nipponia; species Nipponia nippon. Next base: position 41,902,818 of record NW_028262347.1, on the reverse strand, counting down.
AAAAACCGTGGACAGCCACCCCAGCATAGCTGGGTGGTCACACGGATGGACCATATTGCACGCAAAAAGGGGTCTGCTGCTTGGAAGAGCAGACACTGCTGTCATAGACAAATTCTGCCAGCAGTAGCAGGTAAACCCAGTCTTCCTGATGGCAATGAATGTAACAACAGAGATACTGCTCCAGGATCTGGTTTGCCTGCTTAGTCTGGCTGTTTGATTGTGGGTGATATGGGTTGTAAAGACTGCGTTGCACCCCCAGCAGACCCAATATCATGACAGTGCTGAAGGATCTGCGTCCCCAGCTGAAGGACCTGTGTCCTCAGCAGGAATGTACAGCTGCTCATCACCACATGGGCAATCAGCCTTCTCCTGCAGGTCCTGCAAAGTATCCCCTCCCCAAAACTGTGTGACCAAAGGACCAATGGCCATCTCAAGACACACAGAACTTAAAAAGCCATCAGCAGGCACAGCCACAACAAAACATTTCAGAGTGAGAAAATTACAAGGGGATGGATCCACCTTTAGGACAGGCTCAAAGTGAGAGAAAAAGACATGACATTCAAAGGCTCTAGCAGGTAATAGCTGCAAGAGGTTGACAGGCAATAGCTGGAAGAGGTTGAGCTCTCCTGCCAGCCAGTTTGATTAGTTCCCCTGAAAACCCACCAAGGGCATTCATTGACATAATATCTATAGACATTGTCCCCTTTGAACAGGTAGCCCGTAACCCTGACAGGAACATCCCTCAGCCCAAACCTCCAAACACTACTCTCCACAATATTCTCCCAAAAACCATGGATAAGAATCATAAATGATGTCAAGAAGAAAGTGTTGCAGCAAAGCTAGGAGGGCATCGGCAGAAAGACCCTGGCAGATGTAACCAAGAAGAAAATTCTATGGGAATGTGCCAAAAAAATATTCCTGTGTGTTACAATGGAAACTGCAGCGATTGTCCCCAGGGGAAGGGCTCAGCTAAGGCAGCTCTTGGGGAGAGTGCTATATAAATATGAACTTTGCAGAATGGATTCTTTTCACAGATGTAGCTTACCCATGCCAACTGACTATAATCCTCAGCTAAGTGTTCATATTTTCTTGACAACTAATATGAAATTAGTATGAGTAAATTATCCAGAACTAAATGTCATGTATCTTTTTCTTCCTACTTATGTTACTTTTCCGTTGTCTCCATGCCTATGGACACCACCCATCTCCTTTGGAGAGAGGTGGGTTTTTTTAAATTCTAGTTATAGTTTTTGTAAAACATTCATGACTTATTCTCACTTTTCAGGGCTAAAAGTTTTTTATTTTAAGTTTGTTTTTTTTTTTTCTTTCCCCATTGCAATTTGTCCGGCTCCACTTGTACAGCAGCAATTTCATGGACCAAAGCCTTCCACTGGGGGTAACAGAATATATGTAACAATTTATATTGAGTTTCCATCATGTTGTAGCAGTTGCCACATATGAATGAATTTAGGTTTGCGACACCCCTGTGAGGTAGGGACATATTGATTTTCCTTTATTATAGATTGGGAAACACAGACTTTAAGCAACAAAGCCTCAGTCAATCACAGAGCCAAAAGCAGATCCCAACTTTCCCAAAACCTGACTTGTGTTAGCTATTGCAAGGCTATTTTCCTACCTTCAAGATGGTGTTATTTTTCAGATAAAAATATACAAGGGACAATAATGTTATATCAGATGACTCGCAAAAATGTAGGACCAGACATACACATGTATATCCTTTTAAGGTGGTTTTTATAATCTATATATTTTGGAGAGTGCAATATTGCTGACAAATTTGATATACAATCATTTTGCAGGATCTTCAGTGGAAATTTTGAAATATTTACCACTGGGCTCTATTAACTGATGTTTTTTGTGGTATTAAGTAGCTCAATTTGTTGTCTTTTCAAAGTAGCAATTATTTCTGAACTTTTCCCTTCCATTCTTCATTTTTTCCCTAGAAAGGAAGGCCTAGTAACTCTGAGCTACAGTTAAGAACACAGTTGAACTCCCCCCATCTCACAGAACTAAAGAATGACAAGTTGATTCTAATAATAGCAAGATTACCCCTTTTTTTGGCAGTAATAAATACAGTTGTACCTGCAGTGGAGCATATAACTCAAGTTAATTTTAAAGGAATTTTAACAAAATGTTTGAAAGTTAATGTCAGTCATTGAGATCCTAAAGTTCCAAAGTAATTATATTTTTTCACTTAGTAGACCCCTTTGTCACTACTTTTTGACAATTCCCCTGGAAACATTTTCTAGGAAGTATTACAAGATGTGAAAAGTCGGAAGTATTTCTGTTAATTTTAAAACTCCTTGGTTTTTGTTCTCTTATATAGTTTTCCTCTTAAGAGTTAATTACATCCTGCCTGAAAATCAGCAGCTGAAAAAATGATAATTCACATGCCCTTAGACAGATCAGGAGTTTTCTGAAATGCTTCACAGATATTGAGTATATCTAAACAGCTAGCATTCAAACAAATCCTTGATATTCAAATTTTATATGCAGAATGCTACAAAACCAAATTGGATTCAATCTAATCTCTGCATACAAGCCTGTGCTGCACTTGTACATGAAAATGTGGTTTTATAATAAAACAGGGAAATAGAGACAAAAGTGAGAACAACAGTTTGCATTTACCCACTGAGGAATTCATGATCCTTGTAGCACTGAGTTCAATGCTTTGACTACAAGCAGTTTTATCATGGGGACCAGCATGATGAGAAAAGCAGGGGAAAACAGAAAGCAGAAAATAAAAGGCTAAGGGAAATTAGTCAAATACGCACAGTTTCCCAATTTTTTGAATCAGTAAACTACAGAACAGCATCTTTCTTTCATTAGTGCAGCAGCAGAAGACAGGCAAAATGAAAACTGTAGAATGTTTGAAATACAGATGATTAATTAAATACACTTGTTTTGGTTGATTTTTTTCTGGAATGAAATAAACGAACCCTAGAAATGTATGGGCCAACCTGCCATGATCAAACCATCACCCAAACAGGACTAGAGTTTTGGGTTGTGATGGTTATATGTTGTCATCATAACATCACAATATTAAGTATATACCCCTGCAGCATATAGAACAGCCTCAGGTATGGACATACCTACCTAGCCACGGTCTGAAATGCAGGTGAAATAGTATCAATTTGGTGTGTCTTTTATTCAGAAGATAAAACCATCTAAAGTACAGTACCAGTTCTACAAGGTATGAAGAGTTCCTTCTATACTGGGAGTTAAACTAATTTAATGGTATAAAATAAAATCACTTATCAAAATTGCCCTGGAAAAAGGTCCTGCACAATAAGACTTCTCTCTACAATAAATCACGCTAGTATGGGCGTAGTTGCTGAGCCTGTTGGGAAATTAATGAGAAAATGGGTCACTGAGCTAAGTACTTGCTATAAGCAGATACTCATTAACAAGGTAGTACTTCACACTATCCCATGTTTTATTATCATACAACACTACTATGAACAACTACATTCAAAGGATATCATTAAGCTTGCAAAACCAATCTCCCCCAAAAAACCCAATATACCAGAATTAAATCTGCTTTTGCAGTCATAGTATAACCTCATCCTCACTGCCTTTGCTTATATTATTCTTCAGTTGCATAATCATGATCCTGTTTTGGTCTCCACCAGAACTCTTCCCTGTTCAGTGCATAGATAGGTTAATACTTGGCTCTTAGTTCAGTGTTTTCTTTTGTTCTGTATTAGCACCCAGAATTTTTTTACAGTGCCTGATCCAAGCCCGATCTTGAGTCAGAATTCTTCATTTCTTTTTGGCTGTGTTATGATGTTCACCAATATGCTATCTGCAGTCACTGACACCACATTCACTCAGCAGCACTTTGCATCACTGTCAGTTGTGGATTGAAGTGATCAGAGCTGGCTCAGGCTCCCTCTGAGCATAGACGAAATTGTCTGGCTCACAGTGCTGTCGCACAACCCTCGCTTTAGAGATCAGTGGCAATTCTTGAGAGGCAATGTCAAGCACTCTAATTTCCAGTCAACAGTGGTATCATCTCCCTTTTTCTGCTTCCCTGTGTATCAGCAATGGTTTGCATCAGCAGATAGTGAGATGGGAAAAGGCAGCCCTAAAGTTGCAGGGAGAAGCAGAGCCCATTGCCACCAGCTCACAGAACAGCAGTGCTAACTGATCCCCTCCTCTTCCCTTTTCCTAGGAGAGATGCTGCCTCATCCTCACTCTCCCATGCTCCTCAAACAGTATATTCCTCCTCCTCTGCTTGAGGTTAGTCCTTTGCTTCCTCTGTGCCTCCAGGACTTCTCCATTCAGAACAGCATGGTTGGCTGCAAGTGTTTACATGCTTCTCAGCTAGAGAAGCAGCTCACTAAAAAAGGGTCCACAGAGTTCAAAATGCAAAAGCAGAGAAATGGAAGGATGAATGTGTAGAGGGGATTATTTGCTGACCACCACAAATGCATCGCTGAATATCCCTTCCCATCATTTCTGTACTATGCTTGAAGGGGACTTGATGTGGGAGCAGGGTACCTTAGAAGACCTTGACCTGGAAGAGTATGCTCTGTGCCCTCATTGCCAGACCCTCAGTCCTGCCTTTCTGTGCCAGCTGTGGGCAAAGTAGTTAGACCCTTCTTCTGCTATCATTTTATTGCCCCCATCATTCTACTCCAGGTAACACCTAGTTACTTCTGCCTCTATGTTTGTGAACCCAAAGGTGCTGGGAAAGATGGCATGGAGTATGAGACACATGGAAGCAGTGGCTACCCGTGCAAAACTCTCATCAGAACATATAAATTTTTCAAAAAAAACAAAGATTGAACACAGTTCTCCAAGATTGCCTCTGCGTACTAAAGACTGATCTTCCTCTTCTGTAAGTGACTTGTTTCTTCCACTGCTTGTCAACTTATGCAACAATTGATCAGAAAATATGCAGAGATCTATCTTTCCTTGCCTTTCTAGCTAGCTTCTCACATCAAGTCCATTGTGGGCAGTGGTTGATTCTGCAGATGCTGAAAGAATAACTATCCTTGATTGAAGCTCATTCTTTTCATCAGTTCCAATTAAAATAGCCATGAATACAAACAACGATATTTCCTTTTTGAAAAAACTCTGCTTTTGTTCATATGATTTACTCACTTGCTCATCCCACATGCAAGACACATAAACTGAACATCAACACAAAAACTGGAATATTTTATGAACCTCAAAGTTATAAGAAATTTGCTTTTTCTAGAATGAGAATATGAAAATGTTCACAAAATTTTATTAGAAATGCTCACATGGTTTTATCAAATCTTCAAATTAAGGTTCAGGAGTGATTTCATCATGGCACAGAATTGGCCCCAGAATTCTGGAGAATCTTGAATGTAATTATTTGTGAATTTCTACCATATGTACTTTGAAGCAGACATAAGGACCCTTAGGTCCCTGGAGACTTGGCTGAAGTTTTTCCATTGACTTCAGTAGAGCTAGGTTTTCAATCAGGAGGTATCAAGGTCAGTTTCCTCTCCCCTGCCCCCCAAAATTCAAATAACTGAAATTTAATCTAGCACAAATACCTGTTGTATGGTATAAAATGGATATTGCCATTTCTATTCCTTACTTTGGAAACTGTATGGTCTTTCCCTTTAATGAATTAACATGTGGGATTCTGGAGGAATAAATCTGTTTTATCTTGACCCTAAGAAAGAGATGCACATTGAGAAAACCTAATAGGTTTAAGTTTCACCAAACTTCAGTGTAACTCCAGGGTCTGAAAAAAAGTTAAAAAAAGTAAGAAAAAGGTTTCTGAATCTTTCTTTATGAAGTATATATGTATTTCAGGTGATAGATTAGAATTGACAGTCTCACAGGGTAAGTTTGTCACTAGATTCTCTTCAGAAATGTGTATGGGTGAGTGATGTGAAATACACTCTGTGAAAGGAACTGAAGACTTCTCCTCTCCATTTGGGACTAATCTTTCAGTCTGGAAAAATAGTTTTCTGAAATGAAAATGGATAGGTTTTCAGATTTAGGGTTATTTATTAAAAAAGCTTTTTACATTCCGTAGGTTCTTAGTGTTCTGAAGACAGCTGGCAGCGCTGTAAGTTTTGAGGAGATGTCGGAGTCACTTTAAAATACGTTGTTGTGCATTTGTATTAAATATCTTAAAACACTGACTGATACATAAAAATACCTACACATATTTTTTTTTCCTTACTTCATTGCATTTAACAGAAAGTCTTGCTTTTTGGAGCTATCACCATGTGTGTGTAAAACATTAATGTATTCCACTGTCTATCTCTCATATTATATAATTATCCCTGTTACATTTACACAGTATTGGGTTTCTGTGCAAGATGTACAAAACATAAAACTAAAAACATCTTTCTAGTCAAATGAAGAGCTATGCTTGCAGTAGTCTTTAGCACTATCAAGTGGCAGTAGATAATCTGCTGCCACTTTGCCTTATCTTCAGTAGGACAAATTATGAATCACAATTTGTCCTTTAGTGTTTGCATGCACTTAAAATGTTCATCTGCCAGAGAGATAGCACAACTTATTTGAGAATGAAGCACATTTCATCTGAATGGGCTTTTGACTCACTGCATTTGACTGTAAACAAAATGAAATAGAAACCTTTACCCATTACTCATGGGGGGATAAATTCTAGATACAAGTGCACGTGCTGGGTAAATGGCATTCATTTCCTACGAGAGTACGTGGCTTGTGGATTTCTTAAACTTTTAGATTCTTGGTCTCAAAAGCACTAATTCATCATCTAGTCAGACACTTGCTCTGCTGCTAGCCCTGGAATTTCATCCAGTTACCCCAGTGCTGAACTCAGTAATTTGGATTTATGTTGCATTGCAAAGAGAGTTTCTACAACTGCATCCATTCTTCACCCACTCAGAAGAGAAGCTGTCCTTTCCCATGGGTGGTTTCGTCCAGTGATTCATCATCTCCACTGCTAAAAGCATATGCATTTCTAAATTCTTAGCTATGTTTCTACAATGTATTGCTCCCTTTTTTCCCCAATGCAAATATAATTATTTCTGATTTCTTCTAGTATACATACAGAACATTTGATGACTTTCAATAACTTGTACAGGTTGCTAAATTCTAATCTTACTATAGTCAATAGGATTTATGAACCTAAATTTAGTTCATAGTCCTATTCAATGCATGTATTAATAAGAAGTTTGCCAGAAAATTATCTTCCTAACTATTGACAAAAATATTTACCCTTATTTTATTTGTCATTATCTAAATGATTTCAGTATTACAATAGTGTGCCATCTCAGGCATATGAAAAGAGATCAGATATTCCCAAAACAAAATCCTGGCTTCCAAGAAGAAAAAATTTTGAATTCTAAACCCTAAACTTTCTTCCTTTCTCAGCATCAAAATTTGCAAAAATTATGACTGTATCCTGAACTGTAATTGAGGAACTGTTATCAGCCTCTAGTCTAAGCATTTATTCTAATTTTTCCTCTTTAACAAAGCTCAGAACCTGAGATGTGCAAGACCCATTGGTGGTGGTTCATCCTCTGTCATGGGGGCTTGTAATTCAGTCAAAACTTGATATTTTAGATGATGAGTACATTTCACTTCTTCTCTTTGGGAAAACAAACAAAAAAACCCCAACAACCAAACAAACAAATAGAAAAGCAGATACAGAAGTAATTTGCTGGGTTTAATTTATGCCATGCATTTGGGAAAAATGTGTTCTTTTGAGCTAACCCCTGCAGCTATGCAGTCAACAGGGAGTTTTCTTGTTATAGCACATGTGATTTCACACTTTTTCAGCTACTCCAGATATCCAAATGCAAAATCCAGCATTCAGAGACATCATGTGAAGTTATGACATTCCCAGGGCACCCAGGGTCTGGAAGCTGGTGAATGGATTACAATGAGACATAAATATAGTATTTTTAACCATGACAAATGTAAACTAGTGCCAATAATATTTCACATTTCATATAAAAGAAAACAGTATGCATACTGATCCGCCAAAGAGACTAAAACTTGGCAAATATAAGCAGCATTTCTTAGGAATTATTAAAAATCTTTTATTTTCACTTTCACTGAGAAAATGGGAAAATTAAATTTTCACAACATGTTCAACCCGAGGAAGTTTTTAACATCTTCTGAAATTTCAGACTGCTAGGTTGAGCAAAATAGGGATAGCTTTCACTGTTTCAGAATTTGAACACCATGTAGGAAAGTATATAGCGGTAATGAAATTGCTTTTGTAAAATACAGGAGTGGGTTGCAGCTCCCTGTGGCCTGTGCCATCCCTCTTTGTGAACTGAAAGGCATGCTATAAAATGGCTCTTCAAAACCAACATTTCACAGAGGAGGTCACATACTGCAAACAAAGAGCTGTCTTATGGAGGACCCATCAACACAAAATGCTACAATCTTTACAAAATATTATAGTACATTTTGGTCTTGTACATTACAGTACTGGATCACTCATGTATTGGTTGCTTTAGCAGTCACAGCAGGATTTTTTTTTTTTGGGGGGGGGGGGAACCAAAACATTTTAATCTGGGTTTTTATCTTCTGGAAGCACATGAGGGCTAAGAAGCACCTAGCTAGACAGTCTCCTTGTAACAATACTCACAATTACCACAGCAATTTTTGGGTGATAGCCTATAAAGAATGACAAGAAAGCCAGCTGTGAATTGGAAAGCTGTTAAAATATGTGGATGGGTATATGATATCCTATACCATTTAGTGATTAAACAAACATCCTTTCTGGTCATATTTATGCGGTTTGGAAGCACACCACTGTGAAAATTGGTCTCACTAGATAGAGAGCTAGAGGTACCATGAGTGTGTGAACAGAGGTGTTCAAAAAAAGCCATTTACCCCTTTCACTGCAGGGATGAGGAAACTGTTCTGGGAAGAAAAAACCATAGTAGCTATTTCTGTGTAAAAGCTGGAACCAGCTACCTTGATAATAACTATGATAACTGTTACTGAATTCATTCAAAGTTTAACAGAGAACCTTTCCATCAGTCCAGCTGCCATAGATGAAAGAAGTGTTAGAGTGAGATACATTTTACAGTCTTCCACTCATCCAGCTCTTTTAGCAAGCTTATTCTTATGTCTGCAGAAATAGTCTGAGATGCAGTGAGGAAATAATAATAAAAAATTACAAACCAAAATCTAAGTTCTTTTGCAAAACATAAGGGTTCCATGAAAGAGAAGTACGATCAGTGTCTAAGAAATAGATGGAGATTTATATTAAGTGGTGAGATTAACTGGTGCAAACTGAGCCATGTGCTAAACGCAAAGCCCTTTAGACTTTCTGGATTCTGTATAACCACATCTGACTCATCACTGAATTTAGGTAATTCTTTATGTGAAGCCTTCTTTGGCACAGAATTTCTCCAGTCCTAAACCTTGAGTGTGCAATATATCTAACTTGTAATGATAATAATAATTGAAAATATTATTATTACTGATACTGTTAGTACACTAGTTCTGATTCCTAACTGGCTCCATTTTAGGTCCTGACTATATTGTGTTAACTGCTGTATGAACAGAAGAGAAAAAAACACTTCTCTGCAGAGAAGTGCCTTCAACTTAATTTATAACAAGATGCAATAAGGTGACTGTTGCAAATACCAGAGGGTGAAGGGGCTGAGAGACTGAAAGGAAGGAATAATAAAAACCTGCTTATATACTGGTCACTAGTCTGAGCTGCTTCATGCTTCTGCATAAGCTAAATGTGTTTTTAAAATTATAAATATGTGTCCACCATTTCCAGTGGCCTTCTACCTACCTATTGTCAAAGGTGATTGAATTACTATAGGAAATATAGAGTAAGACACAGATACTGATCAGAATCTCATGCCTGATATATCTGTCTGTTTCATTTTGATTTCTCCTTTTGTACATAACAGTCATTTTATGATATGAAGTGTTATTTATGATTTTCTGTTTGAAATATATATGTGGAATGAAAACAAACTCAAAACAAAAATACTTTAAAGGAATGACTCCTGACAAAAACCCTGAAATATTCTGTTATTTTTATCTGACGTTCTCATGATATAATTGATCATAAACAAGGCAACCAAGGAAATTCAGTTCCAGGGTTGGCTATTTTAATTTTTTTTAGTTTTCCAGATGACAGATCTCTCGGTCTTTCTTTCTCTGTACAAATAACATGTTGTGAATTAAAATATGAAAAAAGACACTGGCTAAATGAAGAATTTGACTGACTGTATTTACCAAGCTTTAAAATTTATTGGTGTCATGCAGAAAATAAATTAATGAATATATCACATAATGCTACTTCAATATTATTGTTAATGATTATGTCGTACCAGCACCCATGGGGTGACTGGTTCTTCCCAAGCTTAAGGGGACAAATATCCTGTTAGGAGGAGTGACAGATAAAAAATAGGTCAAAAAATTTGATACATTGGCAGTATATTGAACATGAAGGTTGGAAGAGATGATCTAACTTCTTAGGAGCTTGTTCTCATTCCCTTGTTTTTATCACCTTTTCATATAAACAAACAACCCCTTGCTGTAATCAACTATTATCTCTGAGTTCCTGCCTTAATCTCATCTACAGACTAAACTTTATCAATTAGAAGAAATACTGGGGAGGACCCACAGATTGCAAAATTCAATCATTTTACAGGCATGGTGGAAGGAAAAAGGAATATTGCCTGGTGAAGATGTACTATGGTTCACCCAGTCAGGAAAGCAAGGCTTCTCGGGAAAAACTAGGACAACATCTCATACACAGCAGGCAACTGATAAAGGGGGGAAAGTAAACTCTCCGGATATCTGTTTGAAAGGAACTATTTAAGGAATCATGTTGATGGTGCATTCCCAAATTGAAGCAAATAGGGAGTTGCCTGCTCTGGACCTGATACTATTCAGTAGTTTAATTGATGACCTTGAATAGAGGAGTAGAGTACAGCTTTTTAAACTCACAAATCACTCCATGCTGGGAAGGGTAGCAAACACTTTGAAAGACAGGATTAGAATTCAAAATAATTTTGACAAATTGGACAAGTGGCCTGGGAAAATAAATGTAATTCAATAAAGATAAATGTGATGTTTTATACTAGATAGGAATAATCATCTGTACAAACAGAGAATGAGGAGCATTTGTCTAGGATCTGGGAGCTGTAATGGATGACAGAGTGAACACATCTAAAAACATCATGCTTTTGTAAAAAAAAAAAACTCAACACAGCAAAATAAAACCAACCTATGAATATCACACTCATATGTAGAAATATCTATACTTTAAGATGTGGAATAATCCTGTTATTTGGATCTGATAAAAATGCAGTGGAAGAACTCTGTAACACAAGGTCCAGTTGGAGAAAAGCAGCAAGAACAAGAATGATCAGAGAACTAAATAACACGATTTCTGAAGAAAATCTAAAGGACCTGAGTTATCTAGTTTAGAGTAAAGAAGTCATGACAGCAGACTTTAAATACATGGAAGGTTAGTTTCAAAGATTATGATGATAAACTGTCTTGTCATAGTCACTTTAGCTAGAATAAGAAGCAATAGGCTTAATTTGCAAAATGATTAGGGATTAGGAAATACATTATAGCAGGCAGAATTGTTAAATAGTAAAATGCTGTCTGGAGAAAGTTCTAGTGGGTTTTTTGTTTTTGTTTTTGGTTTTGTTTTGTTTTGGTTTGGTTTGGGGTTTTTTCCTCCTTGAAAGATGGCTAGAACACATCAGGTGACCTTCTAAGGTCTAGCAAAAAGTAGGCTGCTCTGGTCTTTCCACAGGTTAGAGGATCTCTTGACCTCTTTTCCAACCCTATTTTCTGTAATTCTATCTTCAGTCAATCTAATTGTACATCCTATACTTATGTCTCATGGTTGGTTGTAAAATATATCGATAGAGTTTGTGCTGTATTTCCCAGGTTGTGAAGTGAAGACAGTCCAGTGGGGCCAGAAGGGCAGAAGCAGAGCACAGCTCTGGCTTCCACCCCAGTGGCAGCTGGAGACCAATTGGAAAGTGCAGAGAGGACAACTGATCAGGAAAGTGTGACAAATGTTCAGATGCATTCAATGCCTTGAGGAAAGAAACCTGATACAGTTAGGAGTCCTAAATCTCCTCTTATGAAAAAGTATTACTGTTTTCCTATGACTAGATAGTAGGCAGACAGAGTACTGTATATATCTCTCTTTAGATTAATAGACAGAAAAACATGTGTGTGGCAGGAGGAGGGGTGTACATGTGTGTTTGTTTGCTCAGACATAGGAATAAGGAGTGACAGGACGTTTCTCTGACAAGGGAAGACACAGTTCTCCATTTGTATCTTTTCACATGAGCAGTTAGCAGGAAACCTACTGAACAAAAGGCTTAACTCTTTCCCTCACACGATTAATCCATTCCAATCTTTACTCAGAAGTGCCAGGGAAAAGCTTTTCTTATTAAGACTGCCACCGGCCAAGAATTTTCCAATAGGAAGTTTTTTGCACTGAAAATCCACCAAAAAAACCCCTCTGAAATTGCTTAGTGCAAAATCTGAGTGACCATAAATTTACTTCAGGTCCAGGATTAGTGGGGATTTTTTTAAGTCAGAGAGAGACAGAGACAGGAGGGACAACAGATATGATATTGGTAATTTGGCATGGTGTTTCTATGACAGATCACTTGATTTTGAGTTCTTGCTTTCTGTTCTTCCACATTACACAGGACTGACCTTACTGCAGCCCATGGCAGAGTGATGCTGTCTCTCTTGTTCTGTCCTGTTCAGGGGACAGTGGAACAACCTTAGGCTTCATATATGCAATGGATCATTGATTACAGAAGGGTCTTGAGCCTGGTTTACTAGGTGACACTTAGCATCTCTTTTCCCAAAAATTTCAGGATATCACATGGGGGAAAAAAAAAAAAGGAAAGAAAAGAAATGAGGTAAAGTTGATGAGGAGGAGAACTTTACCCTTTAGTACTCTGGTCAATGTCTTTACTTATGTCACCAATTCAGGGAAACAGTAATGCTTGACATTTTTATGCTTACTGCTTCATTCCTTTCTGACCAAAGATTTTCTGAATAAAATCATTGGTAGTTCAGGTATGTAATAAATACATATGCCTTACACATTTGTATTTTTAATTCAAAATTCAAAATAATAGAAAATATGATTTTACTTTTTTTTTTACTTGTATTAATCCTGTTCTCACAGTTTGTATTTCTCAAGGCTCACTCTTGTCTACTTTTCTGTACATTTTGGTTCAATGATTTATCTTGTGTTTAATTAATTTTATTCTAATCTCTCTTTCTACTGAAGCCTCAAATGACCAGAGGCCCACTCCTGTTCTGATTTAAGTACACGACAGCCATCATATAGACTTCAGTTGTGCAGGATCAAATCTCTTATGGCTCCAGACACCAGAGTTACACTTTGATCCATTTTGTACTAATAATACACTAATTTTCTTTAGCAAATTTGAAGGTAAACTAACAGACATGGATAGTGCTAACATGTCATTTGAAACTGAGTTCTTATATGTCAGAGCTGAGTGGAATAATAAACATGATAAAAAATAAGTGCATTGGTTGCATTGTAGCTATAAGACCAAAAGGGTGCAGAAAAGTGGTGACTATTCATATGACAGAAACATTACATGCGTATTCCCACTTCATTTCATTAACAGATCTGAATAAAATTTCACATTTTTTAATTCTGTCCATAAACTGAGAAAAGAAAGCTAAAAGACTGCAGGAAAAGGCAGGTGATATGTATCTAAACTGCTCATCATGGGACCAACTTCTCATTATCCTATTTTTTCCCCCGCTTTTCAGAGATACAAAGCATTCTAGTGTATTTGTAAAACTGCAGTTTGAATAGCTGCGTTTAGCAGTGAAAGTATATGAGGATATTTGAAAGCACAAACCAGAGACAGATTTAAACAGCTTTGATTGGTATGACTCACTAAGGCCCTGCATTCAAAGGGACCTGCTGGGATTGCTACATATGTTATTTACTGAGAAATAGCGGGGGTTACGGCTCTCTGCGTGATTAATATACACCCCAGACGTGAAAGTCTGGAATGTAATTGTCTGTGCTGAAGCTAGTCACCCTGGACTCTTACGAGCATTAGATCCTTATTTCTCTAATAAACATCTAATGCTAAGAAAGATGCAAAAGATAGGTCAGAGGTGCTTCTGGAGCTATTTATCTTCCTTGACTACGATGTAACTTTTAGATGCCTAAATGAGATGAGGCAATGCTGAGCTCAGGTGCCTGGAAACTAGCTCTATCTCTTACTGCTTTGCCTGCTTGCCTCAGGCCAAGGCAAGGAAGCTGTGTACGGCTATGCCACCCTCTGCTCTGCTCCTGCCCTCCTGACCTTCCTTCCTCTGCTCTTCCTCCTTCTAGCTCCTCTGCACCCAACCACACCCGTTGGGTATCACACATTTTTATATCCAGCATAAGACGTATATTTTTGTGCTAGCCTTCTGCTGTTTCACTGTGGAGATTGCCCCCCTTACATTCACAACATAATATTTCAGTGTCTTTTCTGCTCTGTGACCAGCAGCGCCGGTAGGAACCACAGGCAGTTTTGGGGCTGCAGAGCAGTAAAGAGGCTGCAGAACTGCACAGCATTGGGGAGCACACCTTTCACAGGGACTGGTGCTTGGGTAGGTTTCCACTAATAGGCATATTTGCACCCAGTGGGCTTTGTGCTGCAATTGTTGTGCCCATGGTGGATGCAGAGGCACAGGCATGACTGGCCTGACATGTGTGTTCACATGCTTTGAGAGAGGGTTCAGCTTAGAGGTGTTCAGGCCTTCCTGCAACTGCTGCTGAATTGTCTTTTTTAAATGTAAGAACATATTTTGTTGGTTGCATTAAATACTAAAAGCAGATAGCCATATCATATTGTAGAGTGAAGTCACTTTTCAAGAATGTACATTAAAAAAATCAACAGCTGATTTACTAGATAATTAGGACAGGACAGAGGCAAGGTACCACCTGACTCCAAGAAAACCCACAACAACAAAAACCCCGGATTTGCTTCAGAAATTAAATTTTTCAGTGTCACAACTCGTCTGTGTGCTGAACAATACCAATAAATCTATTTCAGACTTGTGTTTCTGACACAACAAATCACATTTGTCCCTTTTTCCCTCAGCTCTTTCTCTTCCTTTCTTGGGCAGGAACCATATGGCAGATAATATTAATCTGACCTTCCTCTTGTCCTCGTACGTAAAGTTTCTTCTCTCCTTTTGTTATCACTCTTCATATACAGCTACAATAAATGTCAGGAACTGACGAGCAGTAAAACAATTTGTTCTGTTCCAGCTCTTGTGTAAGTCAGCCGACAGAAGAAAAGACATTTTACAGTAAGATATTTTGCAGACAGATACTTTTATACAATGTTTTTTGAAACAATGAGTGACACTGCTGCTTGTATCACCTCTTTCTTTCCAGACTGAAACCAAAGGCCAAGCAAGGAACATGCTTTTGAAGTGTAGAAATGAAGCAGCACTGTCTCAGCGCCATGCAGCAAGTCATGTCCATCCTACCCCTTTTGGACAGGTCGTCCAGAGCTGTCAGCCACTCACTTCTCGTTAAAAGCTTAATCTTGTTAATATACAACATTCCTCTCATTTCAAGGACTAGTTTAAAAATAGCCTTTTATTTAAAATAAGAGGATTTTTGTAAATGTCGTATTGTGTTTTACTTCAACAAGACTGAACAGCTTCTTCCTCTAATCTCTCTCCCCTTAAAACAAAACAAGCTTTAATTTTTACTGGTATTACTTAAATAGAGCATTTTTTTAAGGTAAATGCTGAAATTGTATTTCTATCATAAGCTTATTCTATCACACTTTTAATCTAAGAGTACATATAACAGTTTATATAGAGTTAATAAATTATGAATAGCTCTTTCAATAAATCTTTGATCAGTTTTTAAAAATCCCAGCAGGCTGTTAGGTTGCTTATCACTCTAGTTTATAACTAATGGTGGTGGGCTTATACCTGCCTACAAGTATTGTTCATGCCTGTAACTATTAATTACTTATTAACCCTTTGTTATGACCGTGCAGTTGTTACGAAGGGCCACTTGATTTTTTTCTGCACCATTCTCTATCATCTGTTGAGTTCCTGGACTAGTGAAGAGCATCAAGTATCAGAGGTTGCCTCCTGGCCCCAAGGAACCCCTATTTTTTCTATTGCCTGCAGCAACCTTAGGGTTTTTGCCACAGTTTTTCCTCTAAGTGAGAGTTTTGTGTATGATGACTGGGACATAGAAGGGCTCAGAGGAGGGGCAGAGAATGAAAGTAGTTCACAGCTTTGGTTTCTAGGGCTTTACTAACAGCCTATTGACATTTCTAAAATATTCCCCCAGTGTAACTTCCTTTCTACCTTCCCACCTGTCACTTGGTTCAGGGAGACTAAAAATAAAATCGAAAGTTACTCAGAGGGTAGGCTGAGTCCTTCTTGTACAATATTTGTGAATTTGTCGGGCTCTAAAACCAACTGATTGAGGGCACGGTAACCTCCTCATGTGCACAACATCAGTGCAGCCACTCAAAAGGCTTCCTGGAATAAGCCCTTACACCCACACACCCCCCTTCTGCTTTACCAGATCAGTGGTATTGGACAGGATATTTTAAACACAATGAACAAACCTTTCAAGCTTAAGAAAAATCAAGATCAGAAACAAAACCAAAAGCAAACCTCTCCATTTCAGGCTGATAATGTAGGCTCCCTTGTACATTTTTCAGATGCAGCTGTGGGTAATAAACCACTTGCACAATCTGATACAACAGTTTCTACATGCTTGTGCTAACTTATCCTTCTCTACTTATGAATACATAAATACATATACTTAATTGCTCTGTAATGGACAGGCTAATGTGGTGCAGATCTACCTAAGCTTAAACATAGACTTTTTTTTTTTTTTAATTCTGAATACTGTTTCTCCCTCCTCCCCAGCCAGTCCTCCAAGGCTCCACTTTGCTACATAACCTCTGTCTTAGAAGAGCTTGGGGTATATCAGAGCCCCCATGGAACAGAGGCTAAGTAAGGGGTGGCAGGGCACTGCTGCATGACTAGCTGAGAAGCTGGAATATAAGAGAAGGAGCAAGGGCCAAAGAGAGTGAACAACATGCCTGTAGGAATAACAAGAATAAAGGGAATAATGTGGATGAAGGGCCATTGATCCTTGACTACCCACTACATGGAATTCATCAGGGAGATCAAGTAGTCCAGCAGCAAGGAGAGATCCCATCTCAAAAGTAGAGCTGTTTTTCAAAGCAGGGGCCAGTCCATCACTGTAGAGTTGAAACAAAGTGGAGGAAACACTTCCTCATTTAAAGATCCTGTTCAAAACCTGTGTTCATGGAGGTGTGAAAGATAAGTGTGGGGGTTTTTTAAGAAGTAAAAAAAGAAAAAAGAAGGTTTTTTTCTTCCCCCACCCTCCCTCCCCAGAGACAAAGATTGTTGCTTTTTCTTTGTCTTAAGGTAGCTACTTTAGCCTTGAAGGTATAAATTGTGAAAGGGAACTTTGGCTGCTAAATTACCTTTCCACAACATACCCAAGTAACACACACCTTTCTGTAGCATGCAAAGCATAGAACAACTGGAGGACAAAAGTCTTAGAAGTTCCCAACTCCAGCAGTCTGGCACCACAAGATCTGCCACTGTAGTAGCTCCATCACCTGTGAATGTCTGTGCTCATCTCCAGGGCCAGGAGCTGAGAGCAATTCCCTCCTGAACCCAGGGAATTTGAAAGCACGTGGGATCCTGCAGCTGACTCTACTCACAACTGAACAGCACCCAGACAGTGGATGAAACCTGACTGTCCTAACTGAGCTTATTCCATCCACATCATACTGGTGAAATACAGACCACCTGAAGGTACTGCAGTAAATGAAGTTTGACTCCAGATCTTTGTTTTTCATTTCCCACTATCTTTTCTGTGTATATCTACAACAAATGTGGATTATAAATAACAGTGCTAGAAAACTCATATTGATAAATTAACTCAGCAGTTCATAATGAAATTGCTAACCTTTTGTAATTAATTTGTTAAGCATGTCATAAAATATTGTCATGTTTAAACAGTTTTAATTTGAGCACAAAATATTCAGAGATGTAGCAAATTCCCAAATTGACATAAAGTGAGAAACAAGTTAGTATATCAATGGAATACATGAATTCTAATATGGCTTAAATTTAAAGGTAAACAAGCTAAAAGCTATTAATAAAGCATTCAGACACAGTAGGAAAAAAAACTGTGCCAAAGAAGTTTTGATCAAGTAGCAGTCTATCCCATTTGTAATCCAGCACTTCGTAACTACTTACAGAAGACTATAGAAAATAGAATTCCTACTTTCTGGAAATGAGAATACAAAGGATGAGATAATGCCATGTAGAAAAGTCATGATGACTCAATTCCATATATTTTTGGGGTATAACATTTTGTGTGAGAGCATAGACAAAGCCACAGCTCCATTATTCTCAGTTCATGTCTCACATTCATCTTTAATGTCACCTAGCTGACATCTGACACAACTTTGATTCATAATTATGTCACTTCTGTCTGTAAGTCTATCAGCACAAAACACTACCAGGATTCTCAGTGATTCCTCTGCCAAAACTCTTGTTCATGATTCAACTGCATTTCAGCTTCATTGCTGTTCCCAATCTGTCTAATCCCAACTACCCAGAAGATGACATATCATTACCTCATCCTTACATAGAAATAAGAGAGTATCTCCTTCAACTTCATTAATTTCATATATGCTTTTGGATTGATTATCATGCTACATCTATTATTGTGAGATATCGAGTTTGTGAATCTCAATCTCTTCAGCAGAACTGGCTGTTAAAAAGCTCTCTCTAGCCAGATCTCTCCTTATTGCTGCTCCAGGGTTGTCTGGGAGCTTTGCTGCTGGTGCTTTACGTGACAGGCAGCCTTCCCTGCTCCTTCAGGCTCGAACCATGAAGTGCTTGCTCCAGGTTCTTCCCCTTACCTTTACTCCCTTATTCCCCTTCCCTGCCACTGGAAAAAAAAAGTTAGTTTGGTGCCATGCCACTGTGAACATGAAGGCACAGACAGGACTTTCAGCAGTGGTGGCTGAGGAGAGTGCTACTCAAAACAAATGTGGCTGTTGGAAAAGATGGATTCAAGTGCAAGAGGAAGAGGACAAGGCCCAGTTTGCAAACACGCAGAAAATAATATTTTAAATGCAGTATTTTTTTCCCCACTTTTAAAATAAAAATTCTTGCTTCAGAACTTTGGCTGCCAGGATAAAGCAGCACCTGTGTACGTTGGTACACACCTTCTCTCTATAGCACAGCATCTTTGCATAGTTTGGTGTTCTCAGATAACCTAGGGGTAGCATATAGATCATGCATGTAGAGATATCTTGTAGCCACTTGGAGACTGCTTACTAGCTGACAGCAGCAAAATTTGTAATGCAGTTTTGAAAAAATATAGTTGCAAGAAATCCAGCAAAGGACTGTCTCCTCTGTCTAGTCTCCACTTATACCTGTCATGGAGTAAATGAGGAACTTGCTCACTCTGTACACAGCATCACACCTTAGATCTTCTTCTGCTTTATAACTGGAAGAGACACAGACTTTTTTCCATCTCTTTCGCATCCGGAGGGTAGCAGTCAACAGCTCGATGTCCAGATGGAGATCAGTGATGAGTGGTGTCCCTCAAGTGTTCCTACTGGAGCCAGTGCTGTTCAATATCTTCATCAACGACATTGACAGTGGGATCAAGTGCACCCTCAGCAAGCTTGCAGATGACACCAAGCTGAGTGGTGCAGTTGTCATGCCTGAGGGACGGGGTGCCATCCAGAGGGACCTGGACAAGCTGGAAAAATGGGGCTGTGTGAACCTCATGAGGTTCAACAAGGACAGGTGCAAGGTCCTGCACTTGGGTTGGGGCAATCCCCAGTATCAGTACAGGCTGGGGGATGAAGGGATTGAGTGCAGCCCTGCTGAGAAGGACTTGGGGGTACTGACAGATGAAAAGCTGGACATCAGCCAGCAATATGCTCTTGCAGCCCAGAAAGCCAACTGTATCCTGGGCTGCATCACAAGAAGCGTGGCCAGCAGGTCGAGGGAGGTGATTCTGCCCCTCTACTCTGCTCTGGTGAGACCCCACCTGCAGTACTGCATCCAGCTCTGGGGTCCTCAGTACAGGAAGGACACGGACCTGTTGGAGTGAGTCCAGAGGAGGGCCACAAAAATGATCAGAGGGATGGAACACCTCTCATGAGGAAAGGCTGAAAGAGCTGGGGTTGTTCAGTCCGGAGAAGAGAAGGCTGCAGGGAAACCTTATTGCAGCCTTTCAATACTTAAAGGGGGCTTATAAGAAAGATGGGGACAGACTTTTTAGCAGGGCCAATAGCGATAGGACAAAGGGTAATGGTTTTAAACTAAAAGAGAGTAGATTCAGACTAGATTTAAGGAGGAAATTTTTTACAGTGAGAGTAGTGAAACATTGGAACGGGTTGCCCAGAGAGGTGGTAGATACCCCATCCTTGGAAACATTCAAGGACAGGCTGGATGGGGCTCTGAGCAACCTGATCTAGTTGTAGATGTCCGTGCCAATTGCAGGGGGGATGGACCAGATGACCTTTAAAGGTCCCTTCCATCCCAAAGCATTCTATGATTCTTTGATTCTGTTTCCTTTCTAAATTTCATAATCTTTCTCCTCACCTACATTAATCCTTTAGATTCTCCACAATATTTTTTTTCAATTTTTTTTCTGTGTCCTATTGTTTAAATTTGGCACATTATGGCTAAAAGTTTGCTAATGTGGGTTTTGTTTGTTTTTTTTTCCAGAAAAACTAAATGTGAGTCTTTTCTGTCCCTGATTGTTGTCGCATAACTCCAGTAGGCAGCTCAGCCCCACACAGCTTGTTACTCGCTCCCCTCCAGTGGGGTGGGGAGGAGAATCACAAGAGTAAAACTGAGAAAACTCATGGGTTAGGATAAATACAGTTTAATAAAGAAAGTAAAAGCTGTGCATGTAAGCAAAGCAAAATAAGGAATTCATTCACTGCTTTTCATTGGCAGGCAGGTGTTCAGCCATCTCCAGGAAAGCAGGGCTCCATCACACCTAATGATCACTTGGGAAGACAGACGCCATCACTCCAAATGTCCCTCCTTCCTCATTCTTTCCCCTACATTTTATTGCTGAGTATGACGTCATATGGTGTGGGATATCCCTTTGCTCAGCTGGGGTCAGCTGTCCCAGCTGTGTACCCTCACAGCTTCTTGTGCATCCCCAGCCTGCTTGCTGGCAGGGCAGCGTGCGAACCAGAAAAGGCCTTGACATTGTGTAAGCACTGCTCAGCAATAGCTAAAACATCTCTGTGTTATCAAAACTATTTTGGTCACAAATCTAAAAAATAGCCCCATAGAAGCTACTATGAAGAAAATTAAGTCTATCTCAGCCAAAACAAGTGCACTGATACAACCAGCTTTGAAGTTTTATGGGTACTTCTGAAAAATCCCTTTGGCTACTGCTGAGAAGGGGACATGCCTCACCTATGCATGTCCCAGAAGACAACGGACTGTGAAACAGCAGCTTCTCTGTCCTGTGAGCAGTTATTGCACCGGCGACCCTGGAGGGAAGCCTCTGCACCCTGTTCTGACTTCAAGGCAGGTGTAAGTTTTAAGGAATATATAATTGGGGTAGTGGTGGAGTTTGTTATGGTAAGAGCTTAGAGTAAAAGCCAAGGCTCCTACTTACTTGATTTGGACTTGAAATTTTTCATGTTATTCCTGGTATTAATGAATGCAGTAAGGATTAGTTTCTGGGCAGAGAAATACTTCAGAACTCAAACTCTTCTTCTGAGAAGGGTAGTCTTCTTATTCGATCCAATTTGATCTGATTCAATTTGATCTGATTACATTTTGTTCCATTATGTAAAGTATCTGAGCATCTGGAAACATGCACTTCATTTATCAAATAAAACTGGGCTTGCTTGGTATGACAGGATTACATTGACTGATACAGTTTATATGACCACAATAGAAATATTAGTTTAGATTGCAGAAAGCTGAGGCAAAACTAGAAGCAGAGAAAAATAGTACTTGAAAAACAATGATCTGGTTGTAAATCCTTCGGACAATAACATTGGACAACTGAATTGATGACCTGGAAAATAAGTTCAAATTAAGGAACATTAGGCTATAAGAATATTGGAGGCACAGCAACAAAAGAAAAAATATTTTATGATGCATCATAAAAATGAGGAGACTGAGTCATTTTGAACTCTTTCTAGATGGTGCAGCAGTGTGTTGCAACTGTGAGAAACCTAATCAGGTAATGGCTTGCCAGTGCTTACAAAATGTATCTGTTGGAATGAGGCATCATGTTTCTAAACTGCCACATAAATTTGAGTCTAATTTTCAAGGTTCAATACTTTTATTGAGATTACAGTTTTTCTCTAACAATGTCAGAAATATATGAAAGCATTTATGATAATTAAAAGAGGAATGAAAAATATATGACCCTAGAAGGGGCATTGCTCTATCCTTCCAACCTGGGAGTCTATGATGGCAGACTAATGGATGCTGAATCCTTCTATGATGTCATGTACAAACAACACTGCATTTCTGGAAAAGGTACAGTGTAGGAAACCAAATGGAAGGATTCTGCTACATACTACATAGTGACCTCTATCCCAAAATTGGCTCAGCTTTGTTATATTGACATCACTCCAATTTTTCCTTAACCCTAGCAAAGGGCATCGTGTTCTGGCCTACAGGGATCCTGCCCAATCCAATAGTTGTGTATATCTTGCTACTGCTCTTCTGACTTTGGCAACTTTTACTGTGTGCTGTTCTACATAATACTTTGACCTTTCTCCTGGTGTTAGTTCCTGTTTTGTTTTTTTTTTTTTTTTCCTTAACTGTTACCTTTGTCTGCCATGTTTCATTATCACGCGAGATTAGTCTCCAGACATCACAGGCAGGCAGCTCCGGTTCATAGTCATTGTCATTCTAACTGTTGGGTAGAAAAAACATCTGGATTTTTCAAAGGGTGTAATGCTGGGTGCTTTGATTTAAAGACTTATGTCTGTTAATATTGGAAACTTACTTGCTTTTCCCTTTGGATGAATTCATAGTAACAAAATATTTTGTACTTTGAAAACTAAATAATTGCTAATGTGTGAAATACTGTCCATGTGACACATCATCTACATTTCTTTTTATTTGATGTGATACTAGGCTTAGATAAAATAATTTTTAATTGAGTGGTTGTGATGTTCTGGACCATTTAAAATGTTTTTTAAAAATTTTGACAGAGTTAATTATGGACTACGAATGGTTTCTTACACCTTAAAAAATGCAAGTTTACATCAGAGAATAAACTGACTTCTCATGGTTTAATTACATTAAACAGACTATGTGGAAAAACATGGAGAAGATAATATTGGTTTCTACATATTTCTAGTATATATGGTTGTATGCACTGTATTCATTAGAATAATAAGGAAATAGTGTCATTTGTGCAAAAAAAAAGGTGTTGATGGTGAAATTGTATACAGCTGCAGTAACTGTAGCCGAGTCAGTGATGCAAGTGTGTAATAAAACCCAACCCCTGAAATGGCAAAGCTTGCTTTTCATATCCAGGCTTAATTCATATAAAAGCTGTATAGGAAAGAATGGAAGCCAAACTGAGGCAGAGTACCCTCATGAAAAGCAAAGTCATTGTATTAGAATTGTTACTGGATATAGTCTTCTGCACATAACAGGCCCATTTGGTAGGTTCCCAATGCTTATCCTGTTAGATGGCTTCAGTCTGAAATTCCTGCAATGAGGATTAGTGATTTTCTTCACAGAGACAATTAACAGATACTAGAACATATACCCTGCTGCTGATACTGCAGTTTGGGGAGATGTTGCTGAGACAGTCCTTAGCAAGGCTGAACAGCTGGAATTTAACTCTAACTGTTCTTTAGAAGGATGTTTCTTTCCCAATTCTAGGCAATACCACAGTTACCATGTGCACAAGCAGAGTAAAATCAGTGCTTCAGTACAAATTAAATATGGGGAATAATGATATGGATGAATGATGTGAAAAAGAAGAGCCTAAGGAAGCTAAACATAACCTGGTATAGTGAAATAATTTCTACATCTTGATTATATATTCTAATGCATTTCGTTTTCCTCTTTGCCAATCAAGTCCTGCTTTTAAATTTGACTTAGTCAACAACAAAAAAAAAAGCCTTTCTTCTGCTTCTTCTTCTTTTTTTTTTTTTTTTTTTAAATGACAGAAGAGGAATGTGATTGTCCTGCAGGGATGCAGAGAGGTAATACTGTCTGGCAATGCCATGCTTAGGAAGCTCTTGCCCAGGCTCTTGGTCTGTTCTGGTGTCTTGTTTACAGGGAATACGTGTTCAAACTTTTTGCTAAGGAGTGCTCTGTGGCAGTTTCATGAAAAAAGCAGTTGAAAGAGGCTTGGGAGAAGGGAAAGTGGAAGAAGAAAGAAGTCTGGCATGGTGGTGAAGTGGCAGAAAAGGAGAGAAAGGAAACTGAATGATCATTCATCCTTTTTTTTCAGAGTAACAAAAGGCAAGCACTGAAGCACCAAGTACGAGGCCTCCTCTTTTCCTATGTTGAACCTCAAAGAAGTCTGCAAGTCTAGAAATGCAGGACGTTAATGCAGATAGCATTGACTATTGCAGATTATGCGGTACTTGGACATGAATGCTGTCTCATTTCATGGCTCGCCAGTCCCGCTTCTGCAAAGTTTCAATGCAACCCAAAACTAAGAGTAAATATTTGTAATTTCTGATCACTTTCCAGAAACTTCTGGGAATGATGAATCCAGTTGCTCTCCATCTAGTATTGTCTGTCCTTTTGCTAAAATTGTCCTGTTTCCATCACAAACATTTTTCTTCAGCAAAACTGCGTTTATTGATTGTAATATACTTAGATACTGGCTAAAACAACACCAATTGTTGTTCTCCTGGAGAAACAGATGCGTTATGGCCTGGACAAGTGGTCTGTGCGGTGGGTGAGGAATTGTCTGATGGGCCACACCCAAAGGGTGGTGGTAAATAGCTCTTTTTCAAACTGGCAACCCGTCACAAGTGGGGTCCCCCAGGGATCGATACTGGGCCCAACGCTATTCAATATCTTCATAAGTGATCTAGATAATGGGATCAAATGTAGCCTGATGAAGTTTGCAGATGACACCAAGTGAGTGGGGAAGTAGACACTCTGGAAGGGAGAGCCATCCTGCAGGAAGACCTGGATAGGCTGGAAGAGTGAGCTAACAAGAACCTTATGAAGTTTAACAAAGACAAGTGTTAGGTCTTGCACCTGGGAAAACATAATCCAGGAGTGCAGCTGAGACTGGCATCCACCTGGCTAGAGAGCAGCTCTGTGGAAAGGGACCTCGGGGTCCTGGTGGGCAGGAAGCTCAATATGAGTGAACAGTGTTCTGCTGCGGCCAAGAAGGCCGATAGGATGCTGGGTTGCACCAAAAAGGGCATCACCAGCAGAGATAAAGAAGTCATTATCCCACTCTACTCAGTGCTTGTCAGGCCACACCTGGAATACTGTGTACAGTTCTGGTCCCCATTATACAAAAAAGATGTGGACAGGCTGGAGGGGGTCCAGAGAAGGGCCACCAATATGCTCAAGGGTCTGGGAAGCCTGCCGTATGAGGATAGGCTGAGACAGCTGGGTTTGTTCAGCCTTGAGAAGAGGAGGCTTAGAGGTGATCTCATCACCATGTACCAGTACTTAAAGGGGAGCTACAAAGAAGATGGAGACTCCCTTTTTACAAGGAGTCACATGGTGAGGACAAAGGGTAACGGGTACAAGTTACTTCCAGGGAGATTCCAATTAGACATGTGAGGCAAATTTTTTATAATGATGAGACCAGTCAATCATTGGAATAATCTCCCCAGGGAAGTGGTTGACTCCGCTACGCTGAACACATTTAAGACTCAGCTGGACATGGTGCTGGGCCATCTCATCTAGATTGTGCTAGAAAGGCCAACCTTGACCAGATGATCCTTGAGGTCCCTTCCAACCTGGTATTCTATGATTATATGATTCTATTTCTGGTGCTACCTGAACACAGCACAGGGATGATTCTGATGAGGAAGTGCAGGAGACCATAAAAAAACATTAGAGGTCAGAGGGGTCTTGTGTAAAGCTCAGAGAATAATGTTCTGCCATTAAAATATCTCATTTAGGAGTGGGAATCCCTCATGTGCTGAGCTGGTGGTTGACTAAAGTTCTCAAATAGTAGAGAAATTCTCCAGTAATCCTAATCCAGCTTCATGACACAAAGAGAAGACCAGACTTGCTCTCCTTAAATGGGGCTCTGAAAGCCTCCAAAGGAGCTCCCGTCCAAAGAAGCAGACGGCTGTCCACAGGGGCTCAGCTTATGGTGTGAAATCCTCCCTCTTTCCTTAGCTTGTGGCCTTTGAAGCCCTCCTCCTCTCTGACTCACTTCCCCAGTATTTAATACACCTTAAATCCCTTCTGTAAGTGTAATGTAAAAAAATCTGAATTCTTCTTGCCCTCCTGCCTCTTTCATGCTCACTACCAGAGTTGTTTCCATGGCCAAGGTATTCTCCTCTTTCATCAGTAATCCCTCTCCTTCCAGCTGTTACAGACCTGGCAGAAGAGTAGTAACCCCCACTGCTAAGCAGCCCCAGAGCCATGTCCTTGGACTTATGGTCACTAGCCATCCAGGGTGAAGCTCAGACTTCTGAAAGAAACAACATGGCGAAAATGATTAGAGACTAGTTGTAGGTACTGATGTGGCAAAACTGCTGGCAAAAGCAAACAAAAATAACATGACAGAAAAGAGAGGAAGAATCTTACCTGGTCACAAACTGGAGATATCTGAATATTACCAAAGCTAGCCTTGCCCTACCTGGCCTGGGTATGGACAGGTACCCATCAGTGGCCACAAGGTGCTCAAACTAGATGCCACAACCTGACCAAGAAGGGAGGTACACGGAGCCCATAGACCAGAGCTAGTGAGTTTAAAGCCAATTTTAGTCTATCCATGCTACTGTGTTTGTTGTATGGGTCTCACTGTTAAATAAAAGTACTTTGGCATGAATCTAGTCAAATGCACTGCACTGAATGCAGAAGGGCTTGTGGATGCAAAATACACCTCTGATTTTGAAGCCTGTTTCTAGTGTGGTATACACCCTAAAAATATGATTTTTCATCAGCATGTAAAAGATCTACTTTCCTTTCACTTGCAGAGGGTTCCCAAGTAATGGGGAATGATCAATAGTTAAAAGAAGCATTTAATCTATACATGAATTTGAACTCTAAATACACTGAGCCTATTAAGTTTTGTACATTGCTTAAATACTAAGGCAAAGCATAGTGTATGATCTAGTTATCTCTGTAGCTGAGAAATGTTCTTATTTAAATAAATATTTTCTGGTTTACTTCTGTGATTTTGCAAGAAGACAACCCTTAAGGAAATAAAAAATTGTGAAGATTTTTTTTTTTAATTACTTTCAAGAGGAACCTTATTAGCCAGGCTGAGGTTTGGCATCTGTATACACCTATATCGCTATTCATTAGCAAATAGTCACATTATTAATCTTCTGTTTATGATTAATAACATTGATGAATTTTCGTCTTCGTCTTTGCAGACAGATTAAGGTTGACACAGAAGTGTGCAGTTCCAACAAGTTTTAGCTGTAAGATGATAATAGATTCAAAAATTTTGGATTTAGGCTATTAAAGATAGGCACTCTTAAAAAAAACTTAGACCCCTTCAGTTAACTAAAATAGTTTTCATTACTACTATGGCAATTTATCTGAAGAAAGAGGTAAGTATCTGCTGTCATTCGGAACCCCTGTTCTCTGGGGCTCCTAAGCCCTGTATTATCAGTGGAGAAATAATTGCAATGCCTCATCCTAGAAATAAGGTTATTTATTTCTTGTATGGGATAGAAAGAAGTGTTTTGCAGCTGCCAGGTACAGATAGACAGACAGATAGACAGACAGATAGATAGATAGATAGGTAGATAGATAGATATACTGCAGCTGAGCCCTGATACAATGTCAGGATGAAATGCAGCATGTACCATCCCTTCCTGCGTTTTCCTTTGGAAAGCATCTCTGGTGCATGGGCTGAAAGATGACCAGCATCCCTTAACATGTCCCCTGGTTGTCCACCTCTGGAATGGACAGCTTCTGAAGGAAACTATCCTGGCAGGAATCCAAGTGCTGTATGCAGTCTGACCTGTTGTGATATGTGTGTGTAGGAAGAACAAGGGCAGGATATTGATCTGAGCATATCAAGTCCCATTTATTCTTAATCCGCCATTGGTTACTTGGTCTTACTATAATTTATAACGCATACTTCTGTCATGCACTGGTCTCAGACCTGTGCTTTGCCTGTGCAAAACACAAACAGGAGACTCAAAATGTTGTCAGTAACGCTAAGTGGATTTTGTGGCTATGGTAATATGAATGGAAAATCAGTGCATTGTATTTTACCCAGATTTCCTGCAACAAATGGAATCCCATTACACTCACTTCAGTGAACATCATTTTTTAGATTCTTGAACAGGCAGGTCTTTTATTTTGGGTTTTCTTCCTGTAAGAAATGTGATACAACTCATCTGCGTTAAGTAAAATTTTCTTTGCTTAGCCCAAGTCTTTGTGCTTATTATCTGCTACTTTAACCACCTTATATCTCTCTCTGCAGTTAAATCTGTGTCTCTTTATAAATGATTCTTTAAGAAAAACAAGTCTAAGCTTATTTCTGCACGGTCTTTACCTGCAGTGACTGACGACCTGATGACTTAATGTATCTAATACCTACATTTGGCATTATTTTGCAAGTGAACTTCTAAAAATGGGAAGACCTCACCACAGAAACAACACAGTTGCATTTTTTCTTACAGATTCTGCCAGGGGAGTCCTTCATCAGCCCTCATCCCCCTGTTTTTATTCTCTGCTGTCTCTTTTTAGATGAAACTTGCATCAAGTTGAATATTGAAAAGGTGTAATGCTTGAAAAGACTTGGGGAGATGCCTGAAACTACAGAAATAGAATAGAAATACATGTGAGAACCACCCACTCTTGCAGATGCAGAGAGCATCCCGCTTCTCTGCGATAGCAAGGGAATGGATGTACCCATCTCTTATCAGAAGGTGTCAGTGTTGCCCCTGGCCTTCCCTGTGCAGCAAGGCTGAACAAAGGAAAGGCCATGGGTCATTCATGAAGTTTATTTTTGCCCTACTAAAATGCCTTTCAACACCTGCACATATGGCCACAATATTTCAGAAAATGTTTCTGGATACCAGTTGGTCTCCAGGAGATGTGTAACATCGCTGTTTCTGAAGGGTAGAACAAGGTGGGGGTGTCGTGGTGGGGGTGGGAAGGCTGGATTTACAGTGCTGAATATGCTTTTTATACCACTGACATTTGAGCTGCCAGAGCATAAAAATATTTTAAGTCTAGTTCAGCTATCTTTTATTTGTCAAATACTAACTGTGCACACACGTCATTTTTAATTTCTAGGTGCTGAAAATCAGTTATGGCTGCCCAAAACAAATTGTGAAAGTATGCCAAGATGCATTGGAACCCAAAATTTCTGCTCCTTATGTTCTCATCTAAATCCTTCCAACATTGTTACCTCCGGCTCAGGGAAAAGGAAGGAAAGAGATAAAAAAGATTGTTCCAAAACCTATAAAGTATACAAAATGCAGGGCAACAAAATCCAGCCACCTTCCCAGCTGCATGGTGCAAAGGGGCCTCCAGGGAGGTGAGGCACTGTACCCCTGTACAGTGAGATGTAAATGTCTGGGAACTCATCAGCACTTCACTGAAGCCCTCCAGCAGTAAAGCGGTTCTGCTATCAGTTGCTTTCATACCTTTGTTCTTGTTAGTAACATTATATTTATAACTATTATACTTTGTCAAGTCTACCCCTCCCAAATTTAAATTTTATTTTTTAAATTATATTAACAAGGCAAAAGGCATACAGGCTTTGGATGGACTTCATGTTGACATCATCCTTAAACTAGCAAAATTTGCTATATTTGACTGGATTTTTTATGATTAGATAAGATATTAAAATGAATCCTTGTATTCACTTATGCTGAATAATACTTTTGCACTGAATTAATTGTTTGAGGAAACAAATGAAGCAGAAGGAGCTTGTTATATAGACATTTTGACTTTGGATAGCTTCTTCTCTTCCAAGTCTTGATCAGATTATTTCTAAAACCTAAGAGAATTTCCACTGAATTGAATGTTAAACATTGGGATTTTCTTATCATGATTTGCATGTTTCCAATTAAAAGCCTTATTCTATTGCCACTGCAGTAATTGGCAGACTTCCCATCAGCTTCAGTGACTGTAAAGTGAAGCCCAAATGTTTCTACTATGCTAGATTAATAAAGGTATTTTGACTTTTTTGACCTCCTCAGGTGAATAACCACCTAAGAATACTGTCCTGAACCCATCAACTATAAAAAAATAGTTTTAGGCAAATGGTAGTAGATTATTGTTTTATTCTCTGTCTCTTGAAGCAACTAGCATCTGGTGCTTCAAAGACTTCATTAATTATATTTAGCCAACAGCATTATGCAACGCATACACAGAACTTTTTCCTTCATTCTTTCAATAATCAGTTTATGCCTTGAAGTAAAAGATATGATTATATTTAAGTTTAATTCACTCACCAAAAATCAAGTTTATCCATAAAACCATTTAGCACATCTAAAACTAGAGGCTACAGAGTTTGACTCTGGCCTTCTGTAACACTGAATCTCAGAAGCTGACTCTGGACAAAGACTCGGGTGTTCCCTTTTTGTTCCAGTCCTGCAAAGGCAACTCTATTCTCTCCATTCACTAATAAGAACTGATGCTTAAGTAACCAGGATGTTAGAAGAGATGATCATTCCCACCCACCTGACGGGAGGTTCCCCAAGAAAAAGAAATAACATTTGAACTAGTTTTTGTCTGCATACAATTGTGCTCAGCTGGAGGAATGTTGATGAAAGGGCTCTTTGCAGGACGTAGTTTCAGAGACAGCTGGAGAACAAGAGGAGACTGATTGTTTTTGTACCATCCCTACATAATCTTGGGCCTCAAACACCAAGTCATCCCTAAGCTTCCTGTATGCTGTCATAGGGCATGTTGATCATACTGCCTTGGTAGTGACTGCAGCTCTTGTAGCCAAGATAAGCTCCAAGCAAAGCAGCTAATGTTTTTTCAGCATTAGTGATAAAAAAGGATTTTACTGTCTGTTTCATGGGACCAACTTGCTGCTGCTGTCATTAGGGGGCCTTGGAGGGGAGTCATTGGTGGGAGAGAGAGAGGAGCAATGGTTTCTGTTTCAGTAAAGAGACGAAAGGTTCAGTGTCTCTGGTCCAAGGTCTACTTTTGATATGGTACAGCTAGGTAACTGTAACCACTTGCTCTGTAGCCCCCTCTGTAACACTTTCTCCCTCCCGTGGTTCAGCTCAGGTCTAGTATGTCCCAGCTGCATAACCTTGGCTGAGGCTACTGAAGAAATTGTGAAGTTGTGCAAAAGAACTGTGAAATGGTCTGTAGAGCAGAGCCACATGAAATAAGAAAGATAAAATTAGAATCATAGAATCATAGAATGTCCTGAGTTGGAAGGGACCCACAGGGATCATCGAGTCCAACTCCTGTCCCTGCATAGGACAACCCCAAAATTCACACCATATGTCTGAGAGTGTTGTCGAAATGGTTCCTGAATATTGTCAGGCTTGGCACTGTGACTACCTCCCTGGGGAGCCTTTTCCAGTACTCCACCACGTTCTGGGTGAAGAACCTTTTTCTGATATCCAACCTAAACCTCCCCTGGCATATCTTCCTGCCATTCCCTTGGGTTCTATCATTAGTTGTCAGGGAGAAGAGATCAGCACCTGCCCCTCCTCTTCCCCTTGTGAGGAACCTGTAGACTGCGATGAGGTCTCCCCTCGGTCTCCTCTTCTCCAGGCTGAACAGACTAAGTGACTTCAGCTGCTCTTCATACAACTTCCCCTCTAAACCCTTCACCATCTTCGTGGCTCTCCTCTGGACACTCTCCAGTAGCTTCATATCCTTTTTGTACTGTGGCGCCCAAAACTACGCACAGTACTCAAGATGAGGCTGCAGCAGTGCAGAGTAGAGCAGGACAATCACCTCCCTCGACTGGCTAGCAATACAGTGCTTGATGCACCCCAGAACACGGTTGGCCCTCTTGGCTGCCAGGGCACACGGTTGGCTCATGTTCAACTTCCCATTGACCCGAACCCCCAGATCCCTCTCTGTGGGGCTGCTTTCTGGCCTCTTGTTCCCCAGTCTGTATGTACATCCATGGTTGCCATGTCCCAGGTGCAAAATCTGGCACTTGCCCTTGTTAAACTTCATACGGCTGGTGATTGCCCAGCTCTCTAATTTGTCCAGATCTCTCTGCAGGACCTCTCTGCCCTTGAAAGTGTCAACAGCTGCTCCCAATTTTGTGTCATCAGCAAACTTAGATAGCAAACCTTCAAGTCCTGCATCCAAGTCATTTATGAAGACATTAAAGAGCACTGGCCCTAAGATGGATGCCTGAAGAACCCCACTAGTGACTGGTCGCTAGCCCGATGTAGCCCCATTTACTATAACCCTTTGAGCCTGACCTGTCAGCCAATTGCTCACCCATTGCATTATGTGTTTATCCAGCTGTATGCTGGACATTTTGTCCAGGAGGATACTGTGAGAGACAGTATTGAAAGCGTTACTGAAATGCAAAAAGATTGCATCAACTGGCTTCTCTTGGTCAACTAGGTGGGTAACCTTGTCATACAAAGAAATTATGTTTGTTAAGCAGGACTTTCCCCTTGTGAACCTGTGCTGGCTGGGACCAATGACTGCATTGTCTTTCAGGTGTTTTGCAATAACTCCCAGAATAATCTTCTCCATAATTTTGCCAGGCACAGAGGTGAGACTGACAGGCCTGTAGTTACCGGGATCATGCCTGTTTCCCTTCTTGAAGATTGGGACAACGTTTGCCAGCTTCCAGTCAACTGGGACCTCCCCAGATTCCCAAGAGCATTGAAAAATCATTGAGAGAGGTCTCACTATGACATCAGCCAGCTCTTTAAGTACCTTGGGATGAATCCCATCGGGCCCCATCGACTTATAGGGATCCAGCTGGAGCAGCAAATCCCGCACAAGTTCAGGGTTGGTTGGGAGTTTATCATTCTCACAGTCATGGTTCTCTAGCCCAGACCCCCAGAGCCTATCATCAGTGTTGAAGATCAAAGCGAAGAAAGCATTAAACGTCTCTGCTTTGTCTATGTCCCTGTTTGTGAGGTGACCATGCTCATCAAGTAACGGGCCAATGTTATTTCTGGCCTGCCTTATGCTATTAACATATTTTTAAAAACCCTTTTTATTGTCCCTCACAGTACTGGCCAGCTTCATCTCTAATTGAGCTTTGGCCACGCAAATTTCCTCCCTACAGTGGTGAACAGCATCTCTGTAGTCCTCCTGTGTTGCCTGACCTTGCTTCCATTGGCCATACATTTTCTTTTTTAACCTTAGTTCTAGAAGATCCCTACTCAGCCAAGCTGAGCTGACCTCAAGAGTTGAGGTCTTGCTGGCAGTTTTCCTCCTGTTACCATAGATTTTAAACTTGACTGCTTTGTGGTCCATGTGGCCAAGGCAGCCACCAATCGCCACTTCGCCTACGAGACCCTCTCTGTTAATAAGCAACAAATCGCAGGAGGCACCTTTCCTGGTCAGTTCCCTTACTACCTGTACCAAGAAGTTATCACCCAGATGGTTTAGGAATCCTCTGAACCTCTTTGTACCAGCTGTGTGGTATTCTCAGTCGATATCTGGCAAGCTGAAGTCCCCATAAGGACAAGGGCAGATGACTTAGAAGCATCCCTTAGTTCCTTAAAGAATAACTCATCAGTGGCATCATCCTGACTGGGTGGCCTATAGGAGACTCCCACAATGACATCCACTTTATTTGTCTGTCCCTTAATCCTTACCCAGAGGCTCTCAACTGTGCCATCGCCAACTGCTAGCTCCATGCATTCCAGCCCTTCCACTACACACAATGCCACCCCCCCACCTCGCCTGCCCTGCCTATCCCTCCTGAAGGGCCTGTAACCACCCATCATGGCACAGCAGTCACAGGACTCATCCCACCAGGTTTCAGTTATGCCTGTTATGTCAGTTGCAGATGCCTGCATGCCGCATACCCCATCTTTTCTCCTGGCCATTGTCAGCAGTCAGCTCAGCTTTCCAGGGGGCTGCTGTGGGCAAAACAGGCCACAGGACCAAGTGTTGCTATCATCATCTGTCTGTTGCCCTTGACAGCATCTGGCTCTGACTAGACCTTGCATGAGCCTTGCCTTCAAGCTAGCTAGTCTGCATGCTGCTGGCAATGACCAGGCTGGCTATCACATGCTAGCAGGGTTCCTTTGCATCTGCCACCAGAGCTATCCACTAGACAATACCAGCATAATTGCATTATAGAAAGTGTTGCTCAAGTGCAAATTAATATATACCCCCTGCCCCAGGACTTTATTTTGATTGATTAGATTAGTTTAGGTTAAATTGATAACATTTGTGTTTAAAGAGTGCAAGGATCCCTTGACAAGTGAACGGGACTAATAAAGGTATGTACTGTTTGAGTAACTTGCTGAGGTACAGCTGACCTCAGGACAGATGAGCTCCAAGCTAAAGGAACCAGCAGCTGTTCTTATCTCTGCCTGGGAACCAAACCTGCTGTCCTGTTCTCACTTTGTTATATTGCCTTCCTGTCTCAAATATCTCAGGTACATATTTAGCATAAACATTCTTGGGCAATAGGCTTAAAAGACTTTTGTTATTTATTTGAATAGGGTTGTCGTCTTATTGTGATCCTAATCATTGCATATAACTCTAAACAGTCTATTTTTTACTTAACATCTGTGTGAAGGGCTACTTCCCACACTACCTGCATGTTAACTGGCTAAAGTCCCACCATACTGGGGATGCTATTCTTATATAGTTACCACCGATAGCAGATGGCAGTTCAGGGAATGGCGTTAGTTCATTAGTTATGACTTATAATAGATCTTCACAAATTATTGAAAATCAAGGTATGCTTCTCATATGCTAAACGACTAACAACTTGCACTTTCCGTTTTGTTGGACTCCGCTATTTTCCTGTCAAAATGGTGAAATAGATCTATATAAAAGGGAGAATTGCTCACTGTTGCTTAAGGAACACATAAATCGACTGACAGTGGACTAATTTTCACACATTCCTCTTATTTTAACTCTACTGGACTACAACAGCAGAGGACAAGCAGGACAATACCCTAGTCTAGAAATTCAGGTGCCTGCTGTGTTTGGAATTGACTATGTCTCTGTGAATTTAATCAATTTAAATCAGAACAGGGACCACTAGAAAGGATGAATACAGCAACACAAGAAAACATTTCCTCTCCACTTACAGCTTTGAGCTTTATATCAAAAAACACCCCAACAAAAATATTGAAAATGCAAAAGAAAAACACCATCAAAACCCAAACCAGGGAAAGCAGTGAAAGTAAAGATTTGAAGAAAGGTAGAATGTTGCTGATTTTTTTTTTCTTAGGATAACCTGAATACTGTTGATTACTGCAATGGAAAAATACTTGAGAGAAAAAAAATCAAGTCATGACTTCCTCCCTTGAGTTCCCACACTCTCACTGCTGAGCAGATCTGTAATTGCACTTTATTGAATGTGTGGTCAGGCTAATCAGTAGTAAAAGAGTCCTGAGTGAGACTTTGCCCTTTGCAAACTAGTCTACAAATTGTTTTAGTGCAGCTTTCTAATATATTGGGGAAGGGGAAAGGCAAAGGAGAACTATTTGAAGATAATTTGATTTTAATATGCATTAACTACCAGCACAAATACTTAAGGGAGTAAATGTTCTCTTTTCTGAAACAGCATTTCTACTTAATCAGCAATGAGAAGCCAAAGGAAAAGGTAAGAGAGAACATGGGGAAGAAAGGAAAATGGAAAAGAAAGAGAACTTCTGTTCTGATATTGTCCCTGATACTCTGAGTTTCCCAATGATCCAAGGTGGCTAACTAATCTTGTTAGTCATGGTGCTACTGAAGTATCCAGGGAAGGCCATTGCAGTCAATTGTTCTGGATGTCATGCAAACCTAAGAGAGATGACTTCAGAATTGGAAGGGGTATATACTAAAAAGAAGTGTAGTTATACAAAAAAGAACAAGCACAAATGACACAAAATAGAGAGCAAGTGAAGAGAGGATGCTGGGAAGGAAGCAAAAACTGAAGAGTTCCACAGGATTAATTTTCACAACCCCTGCCACTCAAGTGCTTCCCTCAGTAGTTTCAAAAGCCGAAATTTTAAGCTGTAAAAGAGGAAACATTTTAGGAATCTATAATTAATTAAAAAAAATGTTAAAATTGTTAAAATGGAATGGAAAACTTGGTTAAGATTTTTTAATGACATTTCTGCCTTTCTGAATCAGAACTAGTTTCAGTTGGTTTATTTTTCTCTCCTTCGTACATGTATTTAGAAATTCTAAATGTGAGTGAGAACTTCAATTAAACACAATAACAGATTTATTTAGAAGAAAAAGGAAAAGCAAAACCACTGCCCCCCTCTACCCAAGCAGTTCAATGACCTTCCGTGTTCTCTCCTATGGAAAGGTATAGTACCCTGCTCATGATACCTGGTTGTAAAGGTAGGAGATTGGCAGTGGTGAAGCTCACATACCATTTTTCAGCTCACTAATGTCAAATCCAGTGCTGTGGAAATCCAGAGTGGTGCTGGAAATGGAGTCACAGATACAGAGGAACATCTCTGAATGTATGGTCTGTGCAGTGGCCATCTCCTCCACAGTGATTGTAGTCACAGTCCCGGAGGTCTTGTTCTGGAAAACAATTCTTACTGCCTGACAGAGTGAGGTTAAGGAATTTCAGTAGGCTGTTTAGACAGCTGTAGGTCTCAGACTTTACAATGTATGGTTATATTGTACCCTGAAGTTGCA
Organism: Nipponia nippon; assembly: GCF_047370975.1. Lineage (NCBI taxonomy): Eukaryota > Metazoa > Chordata > Aves > Pelecaniformes > Threskiornithidae > Nipponia > Nipponia nippon. The sequence goes on along the minus strand of NW_028262347.1, from coordinate 41,865,837 downwards.
TAACCTATGTAATTACATTTATTACACATTGATATATAATCTTTTTCATTTCCTTTGTAGCCACATAGCAAAGCATTTTTTTCCACTTCATTATCTTTTCAAAGAACATCCCTTCTCTCCATGGGTTCGTGGACAAACATCCTTGTCAGACACAGGTTCATTAGAATTTTAATTATTTTCTAATTGTATGATATTTCCTCTCATTTTTTTCCCTAACTGATGAGTTTCACATTTCCTCTTGACCTGATCTTAAATCTACTCTAATTATTTATATAATAGTACACTATCCTAAAGTATCTACCAAGGTACATTATAAGAGAATGTGTGTGTGTGTGTGACATACTCAAAGGGATAATCTTGGCTGTAAGAGTGCATTACAGATAACTGTTTCAAGTACTACTGAAAAACTGTATTTTTGTTTTGGGCAATATTTTACAATCATAAAATAGGCTACATGTCTTCACACGTACACTCACTTGCACTCAGCATGTCTGCAGGGGAGGATAATCAATTTGCATGCACAATCACAACAGTTGCATCTGCCAGAGAGCGTGTACAGACACACATTTGAGCAATGAACTTTGACTCTTAAAGGTAATAAAATATACCATATGAATTCAAACTTATGATGTAGTCAGATGTAGTGTCTTTCAAAAATAATGGCTGGTGTTTTAACATGTTGTTTTTCATTTACCATGTCACTGGAGGTTTTTTGTGTCTGTGAAAGGACTGTGTATGCTTCAAGTATATCTTATTTAATCTTACAAATAAACGTTCCTAAGCCTTCCTTGTTTCTTATGTTTTCTGTTGTTTGGTCTCCATGAATGCAAAAATATATGCTTCTCTTTTCCATGAATCATGCTTAGATGCTGAGGCTTGTGTCATTTTAAACTGAAACTACACAACCAGAAATTTGTTGTCTGTACAGGTCCCTGATTCCTGCTGCTGTTTATGAAACATATTGCTATTGGACTTCAGTACCTTGCCTGAGACCAGAATTTCCTTGTCAGATGAACACTTCTTCCCTGGGATAAAACTTGAAAAATTGTCTGGTTTTGCAGAGTTTTTAAGGACTTAAATTAATCATTTTGAAAGTCAGCATTGTGTCAATCTTAAATGAATATTGCTCTTGCAGAAAAAAAAAAATCCCCATGCATTGCGTGCTGCTCTGGAAAGCTGTCAACTCCCATTCAACATCAACCAGGACTTGGGTGACCTTTGATTAGCCTGGTGTTACCCTCCAGCTAAATGAGTTAGTAGGTATTAAAGCTCAAACACACATCCTACCTTGCATTATAAAAGACTATTCAGTATTTATTCAGCTATGGACAGCTTCTAAAACTAGTGTACAAAGATAGTCAACCTATAATGATCTTCCCACTTGTGAAAAGACCCTTCTTTCATCTGATTACTTCTGGCAGTGGTAAAAACAAAACATTTATTTAATCGTAACCTTTAAAATAAAGACTCTAGTGCATCTCACAAATTGCCTTTCATTCAGCAATCCAGGCAATGCTTAGAACACTATTAACAGGGAATTTAGAAGCGTACAGGAGCACCCACTGAGGGCAGAAATTTCATTTTGGGTGTATACTGTTTTCTCAGTTTGCAGTGTGCCTTCCTGCCTTATGTCCTCCATAACCACTTCATCTTCTCAACCTCCAAAGGCCCTACAGTGAGAAGCAATGTGCAAAGCACTAAATGGAGGGTATGAAAGAAATGCATAGACCAAGTAATGAAGGAAGGTTAATGTTCTGGTATTCCTCTCATAGGATAAATCACTGAAACTTCCTCCTGAGAAGAATAATGGATAGGAACAAATGTATATAAAACAAAGGTAGTGCTGGAGTTAAACTATGGGCATTAGAGCATCTGTCCAAGGTCATGTGAAGGGTCCATGTAGTTTGTTGTCTTGTTTCTGATGGTAGCCAACAACAGATGCCTGGAGAGCAGTATGAAGCAGTGCAAGCATACAGGGAGTGGTATTTTCCCTGAACAGTGGAAACAGTCCAGTTTTCAGCAATCTGTGGCTCTGGGACATCCTCAGAGCATGGTACTGGGGACATCTCACAAAAGGAGACACTCTTGAAGTACACAGATGCAATTCAGGCACCTTTTCTCATCACTGGCCAGCACATCCTTTTCTTTTGCCATTGACCACATCGCTTTCTTCCTCAAGTCAGAGTGACATGCCCTCATGTCCTCCTCCCTCCTTACCCCAAACTTGAGGATCTCTTACTGCTTTGAACAGAGCTGGCAAGTCGCACTTACCCACTGTACGCTGGGAATCTACTCTGTACTACAGTCCCTTGGCAGTTCCTCCACAGAAATCAAATACCTGAAAGCTTACCACTTACCACTGTGTAAAAAAGTGTAGATTCACAATATTTGTACTTACCTGCTGACTAGGTCTGGAGGCAACTGAAATCAATAAACTATGCTTCCCTAATGTTCCCCAAATACTTTGCTAGGAAAGGTCAAAATCTCAAGCAGCTACACACCCTGCCTGCACTGGATCTCTGCTGAGATCTGAAAATGGGGTTGAAGTCCTGTTTATTTTTACCTCTAGAAGTTGCTCCATTCAGGAGGCTCAGAATACATTTTTCAGGTCTGATATCATGCAGTACCTGGCCTAAACCCATGAGTCCAGCTGTGAGGCCACTGGCTGTGACTGTAGTAAATTCAAACTTAGCTCTGAAAATATTCTGACCTGCATCACCTGCCTCCCCAGATAAATGCTCTGGACATAACTTCTCTGACTCCTTCCAGCTAAAGCTATTCTGTTTGGTAGGGATTCATAAAATACTTATGGTGCCAAACAGAAATTGTGACCCTAGTGTTTTATGGTTAGGATGCCCACTGGAAAGAAAGTAAGGATAGCTTACAGGCTCCTGCTGTCACAACTGCAAGTATGACTAGTGAAAACAGAGAATCTTCACTCAGTCGTTTACTGCCACTCAGTATTTTTACTAAGTGGCCTGACTGCTCTACTAAGCATTTTTCTTAATGTTTCCCTGACAGCAGTTAATTTTCAATTGGTAGCTTCATCTGGGCATCTACACGTCACTATCCAGGACACAAGTTTCTGGCATGTTATACATTTCCTTCTGATTCAGCTGAAGCTGGGCTGCAGCTAATGATGTCTGGGGTCTCCATATTGGTCTTTCCCTCGAATACCAGAAAGACTTAATACTTCCCACCATATTAATGCTTGGTTGATCTTCAGTTCTCTCAGACATGTTCAGTTCTCTCTTACGTGTCTCAGATATACTTTAAGGTTAAAGGTAAAAAGATTAAACTTTGCTGTGCTGCTGTAAATCTCCTGTTCCTGTGCAGATGTTAGACTGAGTTTGTGACTTAGATGTATCTCCTGTCTCTAATATTATTTTCCTCACAAGATAATACTGAAATACTCTGTGTCTTTTGAAATGGAGAATTGAAAGGTCCTTCTTTTAGAACCCTTCATACTAACTAACCCATGACTTACCCTTTGACAGGTTGTCTGTCTTTGCAGTTTCCAAAACAATTAATCAGTGATGCATTTCTGTAATCAAAGCTTGAATAGAAGAGATGTGTTTTACCAGTGTTTCTTGTGTTACTATGTTTCTAAAAAGCAGTATTAACCAGCACTGCCTCTTACAGGATTCCACATTGAACTGCTTTGTTTTCTGGTTCCTCAGTCCTACAGAGGATTTCGTGGAGCTCAGTTCCTTAACATATTATACCACAATTTTCGAAAGATAGCAGGGTATAACTCCCCATAGAGCTGGTTTTAGAGCTGGTAATAACAGCCTGAAAGGGAAAAGAGAAAATTATTATCATTAGCCAAAAAAACTCTCTAACATGTATCAAATAAGTGGAGAATACTACCAAAGGTCCTTTGTGACACTAGCCTGTGAATCTAGTCTGTGTTCTTTAAGTTTTGCATTGTTGCCTTCTCCTGTCCTTCACAATCATGTTTCAGATCACCTTCACTTCTCCAGAGAATGGTATTACTCTTGGGTTCTCTGATAGTTTTGTATTGTTAATGACTTCTGGAGAAGTCTTGTATTCTCCAGATTGTACTGGATGAATGTGTTTTTTTCATTAGGACAGTGATGTCAGGTGCTTTTTAGCACCTCTGTTGTGAGTTTGTTGCCTCTTGTTTGCTTTGTTTCAACTTCTGATTTCTACCTGTACTTCAAACACCAAAGTTTATCCAATAAAAATTTTAAGCTGTTTGAGTTTACACGTCAGCATGTGATGTTGAAGTGGGACCTTGTGAAGACTTGTGTGAACTGTTCTGTCTCATAGTTTGTGGTGTCTGTGTTGCAAGTCTTCAATTTTTTATTCTGAAATTTCCCTGTGGAGTTTTAGCCACTTTCGGAAATGATATGTAGACATCTACAATCTAGATATCTTCATCTGAGCAGTCACTTTCAAATCCTCTTTTAGTTAATGAATAGAAGCAACAACTTTTAAGCCAACCCTATTCCAGTTTACTTTAAAGGATTTGTAGAAGATGGGGTGAACTGCACATTAGAAGTGCTTTTTTCTCTCTATTGCCTAGAGAGGAAACTAGGTGAGATCAGGATAGATTAATCCCAGTGTTTATTATTTTTCCCTGTTCCTACCATAAACACAGCAACTCCCACCAAACCTTCAAGAAACCTATGACTACCTTTTCTTGCAGGGCTTTTCTGCTATTTCATGCTCCTTTCCTTCACCTCCTTCCAATATTTTACTGGAATTAGCATTCAAGAAAATGTCCTCCCTGGGGTCTTCTATATTTCCTTAAGGAATGATATTTCTTCTGCAGTTCTGCAGTTTTTCCTCCCTCTCTGCTGAAATCCAGTTGTGATTGCTGTAACTTCAAACACAGTGCCTCCAAGTGCTACTATTTTTTTCTCCAGTTCCAATCTCTAGCTCATATTTCTGTGCCTTTCTCACTACCTAATCTATGCCTCAGTTCAAAACAGAATTTCCTAGAGTACAGTTCTGGTTTTAGATTTGCACTGTTCATTTTCTTTTCCATCTCCTCTTTACTCCCCAAATTTATATGCATTTTGGCATGGAAGGGCTATGACAGCTGCTGTTTCTTGCTTCCCTCTATGATCCTGAGTCTTAGACAGAGGATCTGAATTTCATGTTCATGCAAATGTAGTTTATCCAATATTTTTACTGTGACATCTGAAGAGTTCTGTGTTTTCCTGTGTTGGAACAAGAACAAGAAAAAAAGCATGATTTGGCCAACAATATCCAAGGCCCAATACTCTTTCCATGTTGTTATATGTTCCTTTGACATGGCACTGGTGTGTCACACACCGCTGTGACACCTGTCATGAAGACTAAGTGGATGGTATTCAGCTAATTGCTCTCTGAATGTAAAATATTTTTGTCCTGCTCTCCTCACTGGGGCGCTGACTAACTAACAAACTATTTTGAGACCAGGAATGTGACGCCTTGATTCCTGCCTGAATACTATGTTCTCTGTAAAGTATGGTCTCATGAGCACCACCTCCCCTAAGTGCTTATCTTTACTGCTGCCTGAAGAGCTGAAATTCTTCTTTTTCTGTAAGCACTTCTTATCTGCAGCAACTCCCTCTGATGTCAAGGGTTTCAGATTTATAGTTTTCTCTCTTTTGTCATGTTCAATGACCTCTTTGCCAGGGCTGAGTTGTTTTTTCAAAGACATCAGTTTCAGAGTGGGCAGCCGTGAAGTAGATGAATAGGACAGGTTTGGGAGGAGTGTGAGGATCCTACCCCACATCCACAGGAGGGAGGTGATGGGACAGGAATTTCTTGTGCCAGGACAGGTAAGGACGCAATGGAGGAACTGCGTGCCAGGCTGATTATGGGAAGAGAGGGAATTAGAACTTAGAAAAAAAGGACACAGTGGTGGGAAACAGATCACTTTGATGGAGTAGCAACACTTGTGATAGAAGAAACTGGTTTAATCACAGTCAGACTGTGGTTTGATCAGAGTAGTGATCTTTGGTTTTTAAACTATTGTTTCCACAAGTCAGTAACTAGATTGGATTTTCTTTTTTCTTGGTGCTGAAATTAAACTCCAGATCATTGGCTCCCAGAGACTGGCTTTCACCAGCACCTTTCATGCAGTATGAAGAACCATAAAATTCTCTATTAGTCATGTTACTTGGTCAATCAACCTCAACCAGTTCTGGAATGAACTATATCATGGCTATACGGTACAGCAGAGCTCTCAGGCATGTGAGAAACAAAAGTTCGAGTTACTCCAAAGAGATGAGAAATCAAACTTGCATTGGCAAACCCCTGTATGAGAGAGAGAATTATTGAGTTATCATCAGGCTCAGTCCCTCTTCCCCTTTTCTGACAATATTTTGAGAGAAAGAGTTTGAACAGATGACTAACTTTAGGAAAGGGCTCATAATTTAAGCCTAAGCCGTGCTAAAAATAGGCCAGAATTACAAAACTTAGTCTTTCATTCTGAAGTCCGAGTTCTGCCAGCAATATTGCAAGCAGCTTCTCCTAGGTGTTGCACAGACTTAAACTGCTGGATCATGCATGGGCATTATACTGATATGGGCAGGAATGCAATGGTCCCAGGAGAGGCACAGGTGGCTCAACTGGGATTTCCCAGGATATCCTTCTTAGCAAAGCACATCACTTCTTCACCTCCTGAGAAAGGAGAAGGGGCCATCACTCATATAAGAGTCTGGCTTGTAGTTGTCTGTTGCATCTCTTTTGTCACAGTCTTTGTATGTAGGTGAATGGACCCTCTTTAAAGTAGGTGGTCTCTTCAAAGAGCAAGTGAGAATTTATCCTTTCAGAGAAAAACTCTCAGGAATTTCGGATGTTATGAAATAGCCTCAAAAAAAAGACACCACATCTGCTAAGTGTATGACAATAGATAATAATTCATGGAATTCAAGGTGAAAATAAAAAGGCTTGGGAGGAAAAGAAAAGAAATCTGGGGAAGAATGTGTATGTTTCAAGTGAAGGCAATGGCACTGGTATTTCCTCAAATTCATGTATCTGATAACGGCGACTCCTGAAAGCAATCTCTGTTCCCTGTGCTCACTTGCAGTTAGAATTGCCGAGGCTTATGACAGTGCTAGGTTTTATGAAAAATATAAGGAAATAAAGGTGAAAAATTAGAACATTTGTCATGAAAATTTCCACAAAAATGTGTCTCTTCCATCAACTTTCTTCTTAATTTCAAATTGTATGGCCAACTCTGACATCAACAGCTAAGTCATTCTTTGTGTAGAGCTGTTTCCCTTCTGTCTTGTTTCTTTTTCCATTGAAATAAATCTTACATTGAATCATTTGAAAGGGTAGAATTTAACAATTTTTGACAACTTGAGTATTTAGGGCTCCTTCCTCTAACAGCTGAAAGTAATGGAGCTTTGTAGCTTTTGGGCTGACAGACAAAAAATTCATTACTATATATTAAAACAATTAAATATATATATAAGAAGTAAAACAACTGCCTCTTTGCAATAACACTCCTCCAGTGATGAGTGGTACACATAAGCAACATAATTTTCAGAGACAGTCTTCCAAACAACTCTCTCTTGACTAGCTAAATTTTGGCATGTTACAAGGTGGAGATTCACAGAAGGTAGGGGCAACACGACAGACACACTTAGAGCCCTAACGTATAAAGAAGAGTTGCATCAGACTGAACTTGTGTAGGAAAGCTGAAGAGATTAAACCATGTGAGGCTCCTTCTCACCTAATGCTGAAAGAAAACTTCAGGAGCAGAAAACAGCTATTTTCTACCCATGCCTTAACCTTTTGGAGTATGGAGGGCATTCATCCAACATTTGTACTTGCTTTGTTATTCTGTCCTTTTCAATTATGTTGAATTTCCATAATGTTTCACAGTGACATTTCTTTAGCCTCAGATTTCTTATAACCATCTCATTCTTCCAGTAAAGAAATCACAGATAAAGTGGAAAACTACCAGCAAGGCCTTATACCACCAGCTCTGAGCACTGGGAATGAGCTCAGTGGAAAAACACAGCATTTGGCTGTAGAAACACAAAACAGGTGGCTATAGGTCAGTTCACGTTCTTGTCGTCCCAAATTACCTTAACAAGCAATTCCACAGTGTTTAGTTTCTCAGCACATTCCATCTATAATGTCACCAACTGGACTTTGGGTACCTAGTAGTTCAGCTTCAGGTTATTGCCATCAGCTAGAGTTGTCTGCCACCTGGCCAGATTTTAAGCAACTTACAATTTACTTTTAAACCTTAAGGCTACTCAGAAACAAAGCACAAGCTCTTTCTTCTTCCACAGATTATCACAGGCACTGTTGTCTTCATCTGTACATCCAAGCACAACGTTGGTATAAAATGAACAAGAACAGTAATCAAATGTGTTGTGCAAGTACATTAAGAGACAAGTCCCTAAACATTGCCATTCTTCAGAAGGAATCATAAGGCCATGGGTCTAGAGTGCTAACGGAAATCATTAATATATTTGGATGCTGCAATTGAAATGTCAGAAATAATAACATCTAAAGCCATTCATCTACTGCTCTCCCTCATCACCTTCCCACCTCCGCTTCCTCACTGTGAATTGAGACCCATCCAGACAGTAAACTGATAACAAAAGTGATAAGTATTCCTCTGCCCATTGTAAAAATTCATGCAGGGTAACCTCTGGCAACAATCCCATCTCTTTTCAACTTGGTTTACTCTATTTCATCCATTAAAGTTTAGAACAAAGAACAGTCTTCATAACTGTTTACCTCAACACCTCTCAGACTGTGCTCTTGTTTTCCTAGGTGAAGAACCTGAGCAGTAAAGCCGCCCTTCAGTGCTGTGCAGTAAAAGCCATATTGTAGTATGTAATGTATTTTGGCTTGCTACTGTGGCATGTCTTAGTGTCTTTAAGAACAAATGGGAACAGTTGACTGTAGATCATTAAGCAGCTGTCTAGTCATAGGGTCCTTAATTACCAACGTGTACTTAATGGAAACCAGTGACCTAAGGCAAAGGAGTCTTACTCAAGATTCTGCTCCTTCTTGCTCACCCTCCCACGTAGTGGTTTATCCCCTACCCTTTGTCAGTAGTTCAGGGAAAAGGGGGGATTTAGCCTTTCTTTGTCCACAGCCATCTGTGTCTTCTTGGGTTTTATGGAGGGCAAACTGTTCCTAAGCTGACCTCCAAACATACTTATCTTCTCATCTGATTTTACCAAAATATTCCACTTTTTTCCTTTGGACCTGCAGAAAAGTAATCAATTCAGTCTTTCAGGTCTACTTTGCATATTGGTTCCCTGCCTGTCTATCAGAGAAAGTAAGGGAAAACACTGAAAACATACTGCAAACAGCTGGAGAGGAAACCAGCAGGATTGGTGAGAGAGACTGGCAGTATTAATGTTCTTAATCTAACACAAAACTTCTCAGGGGTTGCTAATGACATGTTAACCTACCACTGATCAGCTAATTTACATTAGTTCCTCCCACCTTTCCTTCCCTGGCACATAATCCCTTGTTCCATGACTGTTTCCATTTCTCATTTCTCTTTGTTCCTTTATCTGTCTTAGTTTCTCAGGGTATTTTGTTTGTTTGTTTGTTTTTTTAAGATTATGAGGTCCTGGAGCACAAGCAAGAAGTTCCCTTGTGTGGAAAGCATTCAGTGCGGCTGACAACCCTGAATAGTAACAGCAATGAGAGCTGGTGAGAACACTTTGAACTGAGGATTTCATGTCAGGAAAACCTTTTTGCTCAAAACAAAGAATGTTCTATGCACTCGCTTTTAATGGCTTTTCCCATAGACATGTTTCTGAGGTGTGGGATGAAGTCTCCAGTAAAAGATCAAGTCAGAAACCTCATCTTTCTTATCTCAAAATGAACATTTCAGCACAGCTATATTTTGTGATTTTTTTAAAGAGTTTACAAATAACCTTCTTCCTAGAAATCAAAAAACCTTCAAAGTTTTCACAAAATTTACATTCTCCTGTCAGATCTCAATAATATTTATAAGTGAGCAAATTAGTATCTTTGACTAATATGTAATTCTGACCTGTTTTCATCTTTTTTATGGCTTTTCTGCTATTATCTAATATTCTGCTCATAATCTACTTTTCAGACCATGTAATTTTTAAGAACTTTGATGAGACCTCTTTGACTAGTTCTTTTAAATGATTCACATTTTCCCTCACATTGGCTTTGTTCTGTTCTGGAAGAGGTAAGAGGCCTTTTGATTTCTTGCTTGAAATCCTGGGTACTTTGAACTTAATAGCATGCCTGTGCTAAGTTTCAGTACAGCCACAGCTTCACCCTTTATCTCTCTTTCTCCCCTTCTTAGAAAAGTGGTGATCATTCCTACTTATTTACCTGTGGCTATTTACTGAATGATGAAAGCTCTTTCCAGAGCCAAAGTAGAGGCCATTCTACACAATCACACATACCAGAGATACTCAGTGTATTGTGACAACATTAAATCATCCTTTCCTCTGCCGTGTATAAGGCATGTGTTGCTGAGGACCTGGAAGCGCGGGGACGATATGCGTTGCTTAAGAGTAGATCACAATTCAGTCCCAGGTGTTGTGAAAGTCTGGACAAGCCTTAGCTGTGTATTTATCCTACTAGTCCAGTTTGTTTCCCCGGCTGTGAGAGAAGTGTAAAATTAGAGCTCAATTAGGAGGTTTTCTTATTCACTGGAATCCATTGCATTTACGTGCATAAAACATAGGCAGTCATATAACCCTTCGTTCCCCAACAAAGTCCAGGTTTGACACAGGGTTTACCAGCTTACTTGTGCCTTTTAGGAAAGCAAGCTAGTTGAAAGCCATAGTATGCAGTCCCATACAGCTTGTTAGAGGGGTCCCCCTTGGTCTGCCTATTCCTGTCCCTCCGCTGTGGTTCACTTCCCCTTCGTCTGAATCAGCACAACCACAGGGTGACTGTGCTAGGAAATGGGTTAGGAACATAATCCATGTTATGATAACAATTTAGGGAGGGAACAGGTATCAGGACTGTTTTAAATCCAGATAATTTCACCATCCTGGGTTTACAATGTATCCCCATCAACAGCTGCACAAGCGTAGCTGAGGTCACTAATCTGTGTATTGGTAAGACCAGAGTGAGAAACTCCTGGGACAGCTTCATCACCAAGCAAAAGGGCCATGGGAATCTAATAAAGTTTTTTAAAGAAAAATACCAAGTAATATGAGACATGAAAAATTCATGAGAGCGAGCAAAACTGTTGTTTTTGTTTCAGTTCCCATCAACCATAAATACGGTGCTGTTTCTGGTTTTCTACCTTACAGTGCTGTTACAAATTTTAATTCACAAAATGTTTGCAATGCACTTTGGGATGCTGAGATAGAAGGCAAAATCTGTACTGTTATAAGGAATGAGTGATTATAAAAATGTAAATTAAAGAAATTATGCACGCAAACTTCCATGAAGCTGTTTAATACAGCACTTAATAAAGTTTCATTCTTTATGCCTGCATGTGAGCTATGTAACTTGTTATGACATTATTTATTTCATCTGCACATTCACTGTTCTACTCTTTACATAAAATGCACATGTGTTTAAAATAAACCTGACCTCTCACTGACTCACTGTAAAATCCAGAAAGTTTGAAAACATGATATGTTCAGCTCTTTGGAAAAAACAAAACAAAACAAAAGAAAACAAACAAACAAATAAGCAGGAAGAAAAAGTTGTGTGGTTTGCAGACTTTGATCAGTCTGAAACTGCTGTTCATTTGCCCTCAGCATTCCTATGTAGCCCTGCATTGCCCTCTGGCCAGCAATCAGAGCAAACAGATTCTTCTAACTTCTGCTTCGCTGCATCTGTTCCAAGTTCTGCCATGCACAGAAAATTAGTACTCTTGAAATAAAATAAAAAAAAAAATTTAAAAGTGGAACAGGTGTTCAGGTCAATAGCTTCATTTTAACTATTGATGCTGAAAATTTCCTCCTTCCTCCTCTCCAGATAATAAAAATTAACCAGTGTTTCACCAGACTGTTAGGCTTTCTCTGTGTAATGTTTAGATCATTAAATGAACATGCAAAGATCTGTTTCCCCATGTCCATTTTTCAAAAGTTATTGGGTGGGGTTTTTTTGAAAGCTGAAATTATTTGTCTGCTTAAATAAATATATGAATAAATAAATCGTGTTATTTTAAGGTGAACAGCAAAGTCATTTTAATTAGTTATGACTCAACAGAAGCAAACCTGCCCAGACTTGGATATTAAAAATAGACCTACCTTATGCTCATGTTATGCTTAATATTTTGTAAGGATATAAACTTAGATTAAGATCAAGCCTGCCTTCTTTAGATGCCTGGTTTAAATCCTGTCTTAACAAAACTTGCATCCCCGGATAACCAATGAGGGATCTCCTTAACCTCCCATACTGACCACCCATGTTTACTGCACAAAGCAGACTCCTCTGTAAGCCTGAGGTAGAAATTCCTGCTTTGGGGACCTCCTTGTCTCCTTCAGCTATTTTGGGAGCAGTGCCTCTTTAGAGACATCAAGGGCATTTAAATCAGGAACCTGTCTTCCACCGAGAGCTTACAGGATGAATAGGAAATTGATGATCCAGTCTGCTTAGCCTTTTCTGAAGAGAGTCATTAAGTGAAAAGAGTAATGCTGCATTTTCAATACTGGCCTTATGGATTAGAGCACTTGGCCAGAATTGGGAATCCCTCTGTCCCAGAGATCAGGGCATCCCCTCAGAGTGGTGAGCAAGCATCTACCATCACCTAGAAGGCAGCTCTAGCCTCCAGCACATGCTCTCCCCCCAGCTCTCCTTCTTGTAGACAAAATGGTGCTGCAAGTAACATGATCCTTATGAGGTCAGTCAAGCAACAGGTACAAATGAACCTAATCTCAACATAACAGCTAGGCCACTTGTTTGGTAACAAGGGGAAACTAAGGGTCCTGGCAGCTATTCCTAGAACTTTGCCATTTTTATTTTGCAGTCAGTTGTGTGCTAAGGGTGCTTTTACTCCCTGCCAGGTCAACAACCGCTCATCTTAAACCCAGGAAAGTTTTGACTTCAGGAAGGGTGAAGCTGTGGGTATGATGTAGGTCACCTTAAGCCTGGATCACAGCAGAGTTTTTAGTGGGTGATAAGCAACCACATGGCCAGTGCAAGGTCCTGAGACTCAGGCTCACCTAAAGACCTTTGAGATGAGTAGACAAATGACCAATGAATGCATGTGGTGGAGGTTACAGGGCTGAAAAACAGGCATCCTTGATTGCCCTCAAGGACTTGCCTGTTTTAAGGCTCCTAAATCCTACTTTTAGTCCAACTGTAAATCAACCCAGTGGTTAAAATACACCAGAAGAAGCTCACAGGAAATAATGCACTAGTGGGTAGAGATCCCACAGATGATTTTGACTGATCACGTCAAGGCAAGCTACTTTTTCCCAAAGGCAGTGCAGCTGGGGCAGCCAGGTTCATTATCCCTACAAAGAATCACTTTGTACAACAATATCACTTTTGGTTGGAGACTTCGGTTGGATGGATTTAGGGCAAAGCATCTTTACACAATTTCACACTGAGCTGTGTGGGTGAACTAAGTTCCTGAGTCAAAGGAAAAGTCATTTTTGATCTTCACAATGAATCACGGATTTTAACAATGACAGCTGCTGTGTGCACTTGTCAGCCTGAAGTTACACAGCAAAACCACTGTAACATTCAATATTGCAGTTCAAATTCTGGCTACAGAAAGATACAGCCCTGATGTACAGGGTAGGAAAATTGGCCCCATATACTTCTCTGTGAGAAGACTGAATTTTGTCCTTGTGAAACTGTTGGCAAAACTCCTAAAGCAAGGCCCAGTAAAAGCTGCACTATCTATTGGTGAGCTGCTCTGCTACCCAGATTTATTATCTGAAACCAGGATCTAAATAAGGGGAAGGGACATCAGAAAGCCAGTGCAGAAGAACTAATAGAAAACAGGGAGGAAAAAAAAAAAAAAAAAAAAAAAAAAGAGCATTAAATCTTCAGTCTTAAAGGTAATTGTCTGCTGTCTCCAGACTGGAGGGAAGTGGAGCACATCATGTAAAACTCAGTTCTCTCAAATAAGAACCTTTATCGTTCTGGGACCAGTTTTGTGAATAAATAACCAATTAGCAAGATTCAGGTTAAAATCCCTGTTTTCCTTAATTTGAGGAAGGACCTGAAACTGTTGCTTCCCTGTTTTACACAAGTCTCTTAGCTATTAGATTTAGGGATATTCATATTGCTAAGTAAAATAATATTTTAATCTAACAATTGTTAAATATTTAAATATAAAAGAGAGCTACTGAAATCAGAATAATCCAGGGCACAGGTATATCTGGATTTCAGCCTTTGTTTCAAGCCAGCTGTGGTAACAAGTAAATCCATACATTAAACTGTTCAGGTATAGAGCTGGGAGGAGGGTACGCATCACATTGCAACCAGGACTTCTGTGTTTCGTAAAAGGCTTGGTCTGGTTGTACTGGTTTGAAAATTTGCTCTGAATATGACTCTACCAGTGCAATAATGAAGAGAATATTGCGTTTGAAAATCTAACTGGGTTTACATTACAACTGAGCAAGTACTGTCAGAGCTTGTGCATTACATGATATGCTGAGTGACAGAAACAGAGCTGCCATTAGGAAAGGGTCAACATTTAAGTATCAAAGTGTTTTAGTCATGTCCAGGATTATGTAGTAGCTTACAATGTGTACAACTATTTTATTTATTAATTTGGTTATCTCAGCTATTTATGATCCTTATTCTAGGAAATCTAAGCTAAGCAAATTCTTAACATAGCACAATCTGTCTCTGTCCTTCTAATAATGCCAAAGATTAAGCCAAAATTTACAGCTGTGGAGGTTCTCTTCTGCCAGTTCCCATTACAGTTTTATCATCAGCCTTGTCTTTTTCCTTACCATGTTATCCTTTGATGATAGCCTTTGTCTTCTCAGATTAATTTCGTTTTAGTGCTAATTACACACAGTTCTTTGCAGCCTGTCAAAGTAGTCTGTAGGATTGAAAAGAAGCATCAGGATCATTGGCATTCTGGAAATTATGGCCTCAGACAACTGCATCCTATCTGTAAACTTACCTGAAAACTACCCTTTCCCCTGTCCCAGACCTGAATGCTTACTGAGTGTTACAGATCTCTTTCCTCTGACATTCAGGAACTTTCTGCTTCTGAACCTATATTTATTCCTGGGCAGATTATAACTGTCCTTTTCTGTGAAATCTTAAATATGGATGACTTCACATTGTATCATCCTGATTTATTCACTACCAATGCAAACTCAACATAGTTAAAAAAAATGAGTTTCTTATTTTCCACATGCATATTCATTAGCAGGTGGAAAGGATCATACACAATCACAGTGCTTACCGAGGCAATTTGCTTGCATCTGCCCACTATTTAATGTTTCAGGTCACTTGTCCTTTAGAATTATTTCTGTCACTGCTGTAGCACAGAACACCCTGCTTCCCCGAATACCGTCTGTACATGTGATGAAAGAGTGGCTCCTCCAGAGCAAGAAAGAGGCCCAAAGGAAGGAAATTATTTACCAAAAAAACCCTGTATTAAAATCTATGCTAGAGATCAAAGAAGAACTCAGGGTAAATGACTGACAGTGACACTGCCATGCCTGATCCACTTCACATTTAGCAGCACTGGTGGTAGTTCTGCCATCTGTATTTCCAGGTGGGAATATGAGGTAGGAATAAAGGACATCAGGGAGAAAATCTATGCTTCTGGAGAGCTGAAAGTGTGTTGTGGGTAAGAATGATAAAAAATTGCTTGGGCAGCTGGAATGACTTCTTCCCAGGAAGGAAAAGAGAGAGGGGGTAATTTTATTGTTTAGGACAGAACAAAGCCTTTTCTGTCAAATTGTTTAGGGCAATTATTTAATGTCTGACTTGTCTAAGGCCAGGCATTTCCAGCTCTTTACAAGGAGACTTTAAAGATTGTGTTATGTTGCATATGCATGATGGTGCCTTTAATTCCTTCTTCCTGTGCTTTTTTGGGGGCTTAAGTCCACTGGTTTTAATGGAATTACACTGGCACAAAACCAGAATAACACAGGACTGGATGGTGTCAGAAGAGCTATCCACCATACACTCTGTACAATGTCAACTTGTGTGTGCACTATTTTGGTATTTTCATGCTGAGTGGTAATTAGAGTACACCTTTTCTCTAATTATTTTCAGGACTTCCACTGAAGTGAGAATCTATTGTTCACAATAAGAGTAAGCGCTAAAAATAAAGTCACAGAGAAAAAACACACCCTTTGCTCTTTACTCATTCAGAAGTGATTTCCTGTGTTCCTTGTAATGGGGAAAAATGTACTTTCTCAGTTGTAATGGGAACAAATTTACTAGACTATTTACAGCACACCTGTTAACTTACTGTGCCAAGAAATCGTTTGGAGAAAGGAATTTTTTCAGAGATTCATGTTTTAATTCCCTGGTGTTTCTCTCTGAACTTCTTTGCTGTACAGTACAGATTTTCTTCATAATCACATTTCTAGTCATTTTTGATGTGGGCAGGGTGATGTCACCACATTTTTGACTGGACTACCAAAATTTAATAGTTGTTAACCAACCTAATATCCTGCTTCAGGGAGCCATTAGATTTAATGGAGCAGTAATCCTGACATTCTCAAATCGGATTGGCAATCAGTTTCTGTAATTGGATTAGCAGCATACTCTGGGTTGGAAGATCCTCTGACAATTTGCATATTTATACATACGCTGCTTCACTATAATTTATGTTGAGATTATTTATATTTACACAGTTGGCTTGAGGTTTCGTAATGAGATGTCACCCTAATTTCACTGTTTACTGTTTATACTAGTCCACTTTTTGTTACTTGTCTCTGCATGGTTAAGAGATGTGTAGAGGGATTGTCATGAAGAGTCACTGGACATGACAGACTTTGGATGCCCCCCCACAGGGTCTCTTTGCAGATGTCAACAAACTAGTTCATATCTCTTTGTTTGAAGATTTTTTTTTCTTTCAGAACACAAAGGTATCATCTCTGGCTAAGCAATACCCTATAGTGCTGCTTCTTAGGCCTTTTCTGAACTTTCTTAGTTTTTGTTTTCCAACTGGTAGTGCAGGTTTCTGATAAAATCCTTCTGCAGATCTGCAGGGAACTGCTTTTCTCTTCTGAAAGTCTTCAAGGGTACCATGCATCTTGAAGCACTAAGTGCCACCAGACAACTTTTGGAGAGGACTTTCCTCACATTTATTGCAGGTATTGCACATCTGAACAGATACTATAAAACAAACTGTACTGCACTGATGTATACCATAGTAGCTATCTAACTGCCTATGTTATTCTTACAAATGACATTTTGAATTCCTGTAGATTTCTGAAAATTGTTACGTCTTCATATAATTTTCTGTTTGGCACTGACCTATTTCAAAAGAAAGTCTCTCTTCACCTTGAGGTGAAAGTGCTACTGCAAGCCCAATAAAAAAGGATATCCTGAGATCTACTGAAGCAAAAATCTTTCTTAGCTTGAATAATTTTTGGTTTCTACTGACAAGTGGACCTTTGCAGAGGTTTATTATAGGGCTGACTTGTTTGCAATGGGTTCATTAGAATATTAACCACTTGACCTATTTTATATAATCACTACTCAAGATAGCAACAGGTTGACCTGAAAACACCCAGGAGAATTACAAATGGATCTGGGGCACACATTTATGATAAGTGACCTGGTACTTTGCAAAACACTTTGGAATATTAGCTAATGCATTATACTCGTTGTTTTACTAAAAACTGGGGTCAGCACAAGCTGATGACATTTTGCGTGATGGCAGTAGCCATAAAGGATAAACCATGAAAGACAATGCTGCAGCCTTTTCTAATATGCAGCAGGTCTTGACTAGAACCATCTGAACAAGTTCCCAGTGCTGATGAAACCAGACAAGAGGTAAAGATCACCACAGGGGAGGAAAACCAGTAATTTAATTTTTGCTTGCTACCTGTCTTTTGACAAAGGACAAAAGCCTGAATCTGGACAGAAATACATTTATGTCGGGAGCTGTATATATGTGGAGAAAGAGAGTTTCTGTCTCAAGAATCTAGCCTTGCAGGCTAGACTGTAGGCTTTTACCATGACCAGAATTTCCTAGCTGAATTATTTTGTTACTAGCAGAAAATCTGTTTCTCACATTTCTGTGTAAGGCTATCAGAGCTAGTGACTCACTATTACCTAGGCAGTTTTTGTTTGAACCCCTGCCCTCTTTTCAGTGTTACATTTCTCTGAATGCCTCGTTGATCTCTATTTATTCAATTTAGGATTTAAAATACCTTTGAGACAGTTACTTTACAGACTGAGTTACATTTTGCTTTGGTTCTATAGAGGTTTGTAAAATACGTGCAATAAGAACAGGCACTGTTGTTTTAAAACACTAATGCCAAAAGAGACGACACTGCTGCGTGAGTACAGCACAGCTTCTTCCAAGCTAATAGTGGCCAGCAGCTATCACTTGTCCTGGAGAGACATTTCATTGAGTCTTGCACAAGACGCAGGCCTGGCGTGTCAAAAGCCCATCAATGGGTTTGCCTGCTACCTGTGGGGAAGCTGAGCAAAGGTGGCCAAGGAAGGAGGCAGGGAGAGGGCTTTAGGAGGGGCTGGGTTCCCACGTGTCATCACTCAAGCGAGGGAGGTGTGATTCTTTCAATTAACTAGTGTTAAGAACCTGTGGTTTGGATATTAAACCTATGCTAACCCTGTTGCTTGGGTGTCCAAGTTGCAGTTCAGCCTTGGACAGCTATTACAAGCCTAGAGAGAAAAGATTGAGGGTATTGCATTTTAATTTTTTTAAATGTGTGGGGGTAAGACTCAACATTTTACAGCCTCTACAGAGAACGTGGAAGGCTATTTACAAGGTGCCTTAGAGGTTAAACTCTTACTCAAAAGATTATTGCATAGGCTCACTAATGTATCTATGTTTTGGAGGAAGAACATGACTTTTAAGAGTTCTGGAACGTGCCTTCCGCTGCCCCCATGACATATGAGAGTGTGTATACGCAGAAGAAAATAGCATTAGATGAAAAGGCAGGAGCTGGATGGGATATCTCCTTCATGGCTACTGGAAACAGTTTCACTCACAACCAAGTCATCTGCCTTAGAGTCTGTCCAGGTAACCACACATCAAAAAAAAATTCTTATGACAAGGCCAGGTAGGCTGACATCAATATGTATTGTTTCAGGTCAAAGTCTTCACAGCCAATTATTCAAACTAATCTGCCTGATAGTTATATACAGAGTGACTGCAATTACAGTTCATCACTGGCTGGTAAAAGCACAAATGCTTCCACGAGTGAGTTTCAGCTCTAGCACACCTAGTAGTGATTCCCACACTAAAGTTTGCTCAATATTTTTGCCAACAACACATTTTGTTCTGGGATTTTATCTGAATATAAACTCTTTAAGCAAACAGTAGCACCTTTTATCCCTAACGAAAAGGATAACGCTGTCTCAGTGTCTTCTTAAAAGAAGTCTGTTGCTTCTTCATTAGTACCTGGTACAATGTTTCCTCTTCATCACGTAGCTCCCTCTCTCCCCTGTAACAGCAGCATCCAAACCTGTCATAGTATTTTTAAATCACAGATTTGCTGCTCACAAAGAAAAGAAAAAAGTCTATTGGGGATAAATAGAATGGGTATCTGTTTTGACGTGAATCTCCTGCTTTATTTGAGGTTTATTTATAAAAATATATAAAACAAACATAAAAGTTACATGAGATATTCTGGCTTTTGACTTTGAGACAATGATTTCTCCTGAAAAAGGACCCTCTTTTTCTCCTGCCCCTTCTTTGTCTTCTCCTGAAAATCAGCTTCTAAAAAATGTTATTCTGTGTATTTTAATGCCTGACATAATCAAGGAAATGTGTAGAAATTGTAATTGAGATCACTCAGTCAAGGGTCTGAATTCGGAATTGCCGTCTAGGCCCCAAGTGCTGTCACAATGAAAAGGGTGCATCAATGACGATTTTCTCATTTGGTCTGCCCACAATGGGTAACTGTAATTCTGTCCTGGTGGGCTTACTAAAAATGTCATTGCGAAAACCTCCTCCTCTCATACGTTGACAGATAAGAGAACATGCTGTAATCCTCATTCTTTGTACAGGGAGCTGCTTGCCGCTTTGACAGGGAGAATGAACTCCAGGCTCTTTAAACCAGTTTTTGATTGTTTAGCTGGTCATTGCTCTAGATTCATTTTCTGAACTATCAATATCTTGTACCTATCGTTTTCAGCACTCATCTACTGAAAATGTTGTGCTGTTCATAAAGCAAAGAAGTTCTTAGAGGAGTAAAAAATGGTTTTGCTATCTATTCTGTGTGACTTGACAGCAATATTCTCAGAAGCCTTAAGTATTGTTCAGCTTCCTTTCAATTCAAGATATTGTGTGTAGAAAAGACTCAATGGGCTACATCCAAAATATGATTATTGGCCTAAACTGGGAACTAACTCTCTAAATCCCAAACAGTAATCCTGTATATGAGAGTTCAGCGTCCAAAATGCTCTGAGGAATTTATGTTCCCTATGCACCTTTTTCCAATATTTAATGTCCTGACATCAAAGAGTCAATGATGTGCCAAGGTACACTTTTATCTTACCAGGTCAAAAAGATCAGCACTAAGTTAAATCAAGTTTCATTTGCCAGTCATCTCAGAGCATGGGTTTGCTGAGGGCCTGATCCTTATAGAGATTATCAGCATAGCAGTGCAAATCTCTGATCCTTTCAAAATGAAGCGGGAGCTGCCTCTTCCAAAGAGAAAAAGAAAATAAAGTCTGAGGAGGCACTTTACACAACGGCAGAGTGGCTATAAGACTTTCTTTGTTTAACTTTGTCACCTGCTGAGGGGCTTCAGACCCAGCACCTCCTCAGTCCCTTTCAAAGCTGCTCTAACCACAAGCCTGGGGGTTAACCTCTGTTGTGCAGCTGTGTCTGCACACAGCTGCCTTGGGGTGAAGGAAGAGGAGGAGAAGCACTGGTTGT
Source organism: Nipponia nippon (assembly GCF_047370975.1). Classification (NCBI taxonomy): domain Eukaryota; kingdom Metazoa; phylum Chordata; class Aves; order Pelecaniformes; family Threskiornithidae; genus Nipponia; species Nipponia nippon. The sequence continues at coordinate 41,844,875 of NW_028262347.1, read as the reverse complement.
CACACTTTGAAGAAACAGTGGAAGAGCCTTTCTCTTGCTAATCAGGATACCCTTGCAGGACATGCAGACCATTTTCCAGCCCCTGGGCACAGGAATGCAGGTTTTTTTCTGGTCATATAATGAAAGAAAAATTCAAATACTGGGATACTCAATTTTTGTGTGTAAAGGGAAAGAATATTTCCTCCTCCTGCTGGGTCTCAAAGAGAAAAACAGGTTCCTCCTCCATTTGTGAAAGGAGTTTTGAAAGGAGCTGGAGGCCTTCCTTCAGAGGAGGGTACAAAGCTACAAATACTGGTGAGAGTGCGGTGCCTCTAAATTGTTGTGAGAGTCTATATTTAGGCCATATGCCTGGTGTTTCTTATTAAAAAGCTTTAAACGTTGCCTCACATTTAGGTTTCTCTTTCCTAAACATGTGTGAGGTTTTTTGAAGCTTCTTTCAAGGTGCCTGGATGTATATATAAAGTGTAAAGTATAACAATGAAAAACAAGATGCTGAAATCATTCCACTCTGCAGCCAGACACGTTCAAGCTAGAGACTGAAATGCTCAGCATCATAGTGTCTAAACTCAATATTCAACTTGGTTTTATTTTAGTTAGCACGTGATCTGACTCATAGGTCCATGAGTTGAACTGGTTCTGTATTGAATTTTCAGATTGACAATGACATTACTGAGACAACAGTTTCTGTCTCAGAATAGCATATGTGTGGGGAAAATACTGTATGAGAAGGCTATTTTTTTATATTAAAACCTTTTTCTTGCTTTCTTTTCCTGAAATAAAAAAAAAAAAAAATCACTAAAACCCATAAATTTACATGTTTCATCATAACAGGGAAATCTGAATTAATTTTACTGTTTTGCTTTACCTTTTTTTTTCCTACAGAAAAAAATGCATGTTTACAGAAAAAGACAAGCGGTCATCTAGGTAATTTTCTTGCCAACTATTTCTTCCACACCTGGAATCTTGGGACCAAAATTCCTTAAATATGATTTCTGCAGACTAAATATTCAACTGTTTGATATGTTGCTTAGAATTCTTGCTAATCTTCAGCCTTGGTATCTTCCGTACGTTCATAATGTCAGAAAGTCAGATAAAAGAAGTCTGACTGTATCTCAGTTGTTACATTTATTAGAAGATGACAGACCTTGCCTTCCAGAGCCAGCTGCATTAAAATGCGTTAGATTACCCTTGGTCTAGGGGGAAAAAAAAAAAAAAAATCACCTAAACAGTCTTGCTTTGGGAGCATGGAGAGAAGTCCTTTCTGTCAAATCTCCATAACTGCAATCTCCTATCACTGGCAGGTAAAGCTAATTATATTCATGCTCATGTAATTTTTCCTCTTTCTCAGGAAACAAAAGAAGAGTTCAAGTGCCTGCCTACCTAAAAATGATCACAACAGATCATTGGGGTCACCCACCTACAGGGGCACTTCTAAACTTTCAGGCCAAATAGGAAAGCGCATAATGAATGTAAATCTCTATCAGAGAGATGATCCTGGAAAGAAGGTGAACTCAGCTACTGTGTGTATTTAGATGGTATTTAAGAGGATAAGATCCCAGCCAGACTCCTGAGGTAGACTACATATTTGGTCTAGTGTCTTTGAAAAGCTCTGATGTGTTATTAGACCCTGAGATTAGAACTGATATGAATTACACAGCAAAGGAATAAGAACCTGCAGCAAGAAGCAATTTACAAGAAACAGGTGGCAGCTATTCTGTATCACATTTGATGCCCCAAAATAGAAATGAAATATGATCCAGAAGGTGATAAGTGAACAAACACAATTGATTCGTAGGAAGAGGAGGAGGGAGATGGGTTGGAACATTGCTATTGACTTCGTTGAGTTACACCAGGGAATGGAGGCTGAATGAAATATGTTTAGCTTGAATCTGAGCTGCCAGTCTCAAACCTTTGATTAAAAATAAAAACTGTTGCATCATGACATGCAGCATTCTCAATCTACTGTTCTCAAAGAAAAAGCATTTTATGTAGCTGCACTGCATTGCATTTCAGATATAATAGATTATGCCTAGTTTTAAGCTATGTAAATAGGCCTGGTAAATGACTGGTTACAGAGGAGATAATATGTGGTATTACAGAGAAGGAAATAAAAGATAGGGGAAAAATATTCCTACAAACATATGGATTATCTAATATGAGATAACAAACTTGCTAATGACAAAGTGCTAAATCATTTCTCTGATCTGATATTATTTATAATTTGTAAGTTCAAGAATTTCTTACTAACCATCATCTACCACAAAAGTATCTGATTTCTACAGTGAAGTACCACAGCGGTACAGAAAGAGGATTGCCTTCTCAATTCAAAGGCATAAAGTTAATTAACTGGTGTAAAACTCTGTATTTTTAAGAAAATTAGTTTCCTCAAATGACTCAGTGCTACAGAACTGTTGCCAGGATGATGTATTTCTATCATGTAGATAATACATTCAAATCTGTTAGATTTTTACTGAAAACGCTATAAATTAACACCTCAGGGTTATGATGTTTAATTAAGTGAACATCAATATTAATAACCAGCTGTGACTGTCATCTACACTTTATCTGGTTTAATACCATGTACCATATTGCACTGAAAAACCTATGTATACAGTTGAAAAGGTAGGAAGGAAAGCAATGGAATTTTGAAGAAAATACATTGGAAACATCATCTAATTCCTAATTAGACTCCCCAAAAATCCAGTATCTGCAATGATTAATGTGCTCTTAACAATAGAAAGGAATGAGTCATTCTGGCACACAGAGTTTTGCTTAACAGTACAATTAATCTTTCAGTTTAAGGGGGAAATTGTTTATTACACTTTTACCCCTTTCTTCCCTGACTGAGATGGAGCATTCTGAATGTCATCCAAACCACACTTTTTATTCTTACTTGATATTGATTAGCCTGACCTAACATTTTGGTAATATATTTAACTTTCATGTAAAGACTCAGTTATTCCAGGTGGCTGGAGATTTAGCTATCATCATTTTCACTGGGCATTGAGAGAGCAAATCTTAGCTGGCCATATACTCAACTTCTCAGAACAGAGCCATCTGCTGTTACATTTGTAGGAAAGACACTGGAGAAAAGTAAATTGTGAACTCGGGAGCAAGACTTGGTTGAACAACAGAAATATTCAAAGTCATTAAGATGGCCATAGACGATTCTTCTGGATTAAACTTCTTAGCACTACAAAAAGTCAGCACTGCGCTGTTGAGGCCCTTGTAGTGACGCTCTATGGATTGCTTGAGTTTCCCAGAAGAACGGCTGAAAAAGTCTCCACACTGACACATAATAAATACAGAAAGCAGCAGGGTCAGAAGAGGGGTTGGCAGAGTTATATTTACAGAGACAGAGGGACCCAAGGACTCTAAACACTTGGTATGGATGGGTAGCAGCTGCTGCTCCAGCACTGACTGCCTGCAGCCCAGCTGTCAGCTCCAATACTGGGCATGATGCTAATTTCTGCAGCCTGATGGACTCCTCTTCCACTCCTGAGATACAAACTTGCCGTCATTCCCTGGAAAATTGGAACTTTTTCACAATGAGGGGGATAAAGAGCTACAGCCAAAAGAAGTGCCTAAAGAGAGCTGCAAGTGCAAGTGAGATACTTAGGTGCAACCCTGCAAGTGCATAAGCTTTATAGGCTCCACAGTTTGTACTTAAATGTTCTTCAACCACTCACAGCTGGTGTGGCATACCTGGACAAGCTCTACAGCTGTCATAGGACAGCAGTTTGGCATTGATTTCCTGCCAAAACCTGAAAGACATTTACAAACTAGTTGTTCCTTCACCCAAGTTGTCTGTGGACTAGATACTATAGGTTGCCCAAAGCATAAGAAATGTACATCTTCAAAAGCAGTGACTTTTCCCAAAATAAATATAATTTTCTGGGGGTTTTAGGGTTTTTTTCATTGTTTGGGAGTTTTTTGGTGGTGGGCAGGGTAGGGCTTTAGCACAACCACAGAAGAGCAAATATTGCTTATATTACACAGTAATTACAGTTCTTGGTAGTAAAAGTACTTAAACCTATTTTTCCTTTCATAACAGTGAGGCCCAGAACCGTGGATATGGCTTATTCAAAGCAGAACAGACATCCTAGCTCCCCAAATCAAAAAGAGTCAGAGAACTGGTGAAGTAGGAAGGAGCCTCTAGAGATCTAGAGCAGGTCCAACCACCTGCTCAGAGCAGGATCACCAACAGCACGTTTCTCAGAGTTGTGTCAGGTCAGGTTTTGAGTATCTCCAAGGATGGAGACTTCACAACCTCTCTGGGCAACCTGTGCTAGTGCATGGCCACCCTGAGAGAAAAAAAAATAAAAAAATTCATATGTTCAGAGGTAACCTCCCATGTTTCAGTTTGTGCTCATTGTCTCTTGTCCTGTCACTGGGCACCACCGAAAAGAGCCTGGCTCTGTCTTCCTTACTTACTCTCATCAGGTATTTATACACATTGATAAGAACCTTTGAGCCTTCTCTTCTCCAGGCCAAAGAATCCCAGCCATCTCAGCCTTTCCCCATATTGGATGCTCCATGCCTTAATCATCTTTTTGGCTCTTCACTGGACCTGCTTTCTGTCCCTCTTGTACTGGGGAGCACAGGAATGGACTCAGCACTCTAGATGTGTCTCACTAGGGCTGAGTAGAAGGGAAGGATCACCTCCCTTGACCCTCTGGCAACACTCTCCCTGATATAGCCCAGGTTGCTGTTGCCCTGTTTGCTGTGAGAATGCATTGATGGCTTGGTGTCCACCAGGACCCCTGGGTCTTTTCTCACAAAGCTGTTTTCCAGTCAGTCACCCCCCAGTGTGCATGGGTGCATGAATTTATTCCTCTCCAGGTACCGGGCTTTGTTTCCCATTGATGAACTTCATGAGATTCCTGCTGGCCCATTTCTCCAGCCCATCAAGGTCCCTCTGAATGGCAGGACAGCCATCTAGCATATCAGCTACTGGTCCCCCAGTTTTGTATCACCTGCAGACTTGCTGAAGGTGCAGTCTGTCTCATCCTCCAGGTCACTAATAAAGATGTTAAAATATATTCATCACAGTATTGATCTCTTGGGTATACCACAGTGACTGGCTTCAAGCTGGACTCTCTGCTGTTGTTCACAACTTTTTGAAGTCAGGAGTTATTTTCAGTCCATTTCACTGTGCATTTATTTAGTCTGTACTTCATCAGTTTGTCTATGAAGATGCTACAAGAGACAGTGTCCAATGTTGAAATTGTTGCTGAATTCAAGATAAACAATATCCATTGCTCTCACTTCATTCACTAAGTTAGTAATTTCATCACAGAAGGCTATCAAGTTGGTCAAGCATGATTTACCCTTTGTAAATCCATGCTGTTTACTCTCAGTCACCGTCTTGTTCTTAATATCTTTGGAGATGGTTTTCAGGGGGATTTGCTCCATTACCTTTCCCGGGGATCGAAATGAGGCTGACAAGCCTCACTTTAAAGGCTAAGCCAAAATAGCAACCAAGGAAATTCTCCTGGCATGTGGCATATAGAGGACTCATTGAGATGGCACCTGGGTAACGGAGCTGCTGCCTGGCCCTTCATCTTAGCCAGCAGGAGAAAAATCACAGTACAGGACCGAGTACCTCTGAGGGGTACTACTGAAGGTCACATTTCACAGGTACAAGACTGTGGCTGCTCTTCCAGTCTCTGACAAATGGGGATCCTAGATTTGGCACGCCCACTGAGATGGAGAGAGGGAAAATGGTACCAGACCTCTGAAATGATGCAGCAACTGGAATGTAACAGGTCTTATGAGTCTGATACTTCTTTGGTGTTGAGCATTCAGTTTTAACAGTTTCCTCTCCTCGTTTGTCAGGGAAATGGTGAGAAAGGCCTTCCTTTTTGCTTCAAAGAACAAGAGGGTGAAGTCATTGCTACTAAAAGTACTGTAGAAGAGAGGGCAGATCGTGTGCTCCCAGTATTTGGTGTGGCATAAGGCCCCCCCAACTTTTAGCATGCCCTTGAGCACCGGGAGTGCTGGTATCAAATGCGGGACATGGAGTTCACTCTGGGGATGTAGCCTATAATCAACGTGAGTTAGCTGTTTCAGTCCTGGAAAATCATACTGTTGCTCACTGTTTATGGCAGAGTCACCAATTAAGTGACAGTGTGTTTAGGAGAGTGTGGGAAAGGAATACAAATTGTGTAATAAGGGGAGCATCAAGCACCTCAGTGCATTGGAGAAGCACTAAGGAAGAAGAGCAGAAAAATATTAAAGGAGAACAAACACGTCTATCATCTTTGTGGTTAGTTTGTTACATGCTGAGTGTATTTATACGTAATACTCATAGCACCAAAAGTAACCACTGCTTTGTAGTGGCATGCTGTGAAACATGCCCTCAAGCAAGTGACTCCCTGGAAAATGATGTTACAGCATCAGTGTATCAATGGCTTTATTGCTCCACAGTGTCGTTTTTCAGCAGCCTGTTCTTCTGGGAGCAAGACAAGGCACCGCTTTCTTGCCAAGAGTGTTCTTGTAAAAGTCTATCAGTATAGTTACAGGCTGGTAAATAATTTCCATTCTCAGGTGGATAATTGCCACCTTGCTTCTTCAGGTCTTTTCTTCTCTACCCTGCAAGTACTCACAGTTCTCTCTGCCAGCAAATAGATCTTCTTCTTCTCTGTATTTAAAAGTATGGCTAACTGGCTAATAATATTGAAGTGTACACCATGCTTGAATCAACAAACAAGGGTAGATCTACTGCTTCTTGAAGGAGGAGTAACATATGTTTACTGTCTGGCTATAGTCACAGATGATTAAATCATTTGGTGATGCAGAATAGATAGCACTATATAAGCACTAAAGAACCTTAGGGTTGTTTTTTCTTAATCATGCAGAGTACAATATCATCTATTGCATTAAACCATGAGATGTCTGAAATCCTTAATTCTGCCCTTAATTTTCTGTATAGAATCATCATAAAAGTCTTCCATTTCCTTCAAGTAAAGGACAAAACCCAAAGCAAAACAAAACAATAACTCAACATCCCTGACCCCACCCCCCACCCCACACCCCCCCCTGCAACTTTGAGCCGGCTTTTCATAAGGGAAATTGTCATAGGTATCTAACAATTAAAGCATTTTTACATTAAATATTTCCATTTTACCCAGCAAGTAATTTAAAAGTAAAGCAAGAAAATACTATTGCAGCACTCTTATTTTTGCTGCACAGGTTGTATTATTGTCAGTCAATTCAAAGTCATTCTTACAGGCCTTACTGAAAGGCTATAAAGAGCATTAAACCTTGAGAACTTACACATCCCAAGGTGTGTGCTTCAAGGCTGTTCCCTCAAAGAATTGCAATTAAACTAACCTGTACCTCATTTAACCAGGTAGGTGACAAAAGCACAGGTCATGCAATTTTATGCTAATGTGCGTTCCCAGAACTGAGTGAAGAGAGAACAGGGTGGTTGTATCCCAGGGACAGAGTTAGTGAGACATGAAAGAGAAAAGGAGCTTGATGGATTTATCTGAGAAGTGTTCATACGGGTAGTAATACTTGATAAAGGACTGAAAAAGTCAACATGCCACTGAAACGGAGGCGAAATAAAATAGCTGATGCCAAAGTCTATTGGAGGAAGGTTTGTTCTCATAATAAAATGTGAAAAAGAAAACCAAGTCATCCATTCTTGACTGACTGAGGAAGTAAACTAAGGTAGCAGCTGAGTCCAATGATACTTCTGGTTTAACTGTGATCATATCTCGTGAGCTATGTAGGTCTCGCAGCCGGGCTTAATTTGCTGCATTTCCCCTTCAGCTCATCCTGGTACTCCAACACAGGAGAAGGGTTTACAGGCTCTGTGGGACCTGCTTGCTTCTTCACACCGGTCAAGCTCTGGCTAAAGGGACAGGAGGAGATCAGTGTGCCAGAGCTGGAGGCTGGTATCTCTCATGAATCTACCAGACATTTACTAAGACAGCCTGTTACTTGCTGGTGGATGCTCAGCCACCCAGGCTCTCAGGTGAACATCTCACCACTTCTTGCACAGCCAATCTGCCAAGTGATGCTGGACTACTGTGGGCAGATGAGGTGATTAAATGCTTACCAACAGCATACTTGCCCTGGTCCACCCCTGAGGAACAGCACACTCTTGGGCAGCTATTCACTGTTGAGCAGGCAGCCACTGCTCCTGGATGCCTGCTCCAGTTTCCAGGGAGCTCTTGAAGAGGTAGGAAGCTACTTGCAACTCAGAGGTGGTGACATAGGCAGATGGTGGAGCTTGCTCAGCAGAAATGGAACAGTTCTTCCCCCACTTTGAGACCTGAGGGCCCCCTCAGGGGTAAGGTACTGCTACATGGTGGGTGCCCATTCTTGCAGAGTATATCAGAGATTAATATCTCACATCCTTGCGTTCGAAAACTCGTTACTCTTGCCCTGAGTCTGGAGGATTATGAGCTTTTGAACTCCATCATCCAAATTAGTTTCTTTATGAAATGCATGTCAGGGCTGAAGCAATAGCAACACCCCAGTGCTGCCTAGGAAATGTCCCAGTGAGGTGGAAAGGATGAGGCAGTAGGAATTCACAAAAACATGGGGAATGGAGAAGAGGGTAAAAAGTTACTCAGTGCACTGTTTCCTAGTTTTTTGTGCCTCTTTATAATGAGTGAAGGGGCAGGTGACTCAGGAGGACTACATGGCTGTTGTGAGGTTATGCAGGGAGAAGATTAGAAAGGCGAAGGCCCAGCTAGAACTTAAACTGGTCACCACCGTTAAAGATAACAAAGAATGTTTTTACAAATATATCAGCGACAAAAGGAGGGCCAGGCAGAATCTCCCTTCTTTGTTGGATGCAGAGGGAAACTTTGCCATGAAGGATGAGAAGAAGGCTGAGGTACATTTTTGCCTCAGTCTTTAATAGTCAGACTGGTCATCCTCAGGGTTTTCAGGCCCCTGAGCTGGGGGATGGAGATAGGATGCAGAATGAAGCCCCAGTTGTTGAAGAGGTGGCAGTCACCGACCTGCTCCTCCACCTGGATGCTCAGAAGTCCATGGAGCCAGATGGGATCCACCCGAGGATACTGAGGGAGCTGGCAGAGGTGCTCACCAAGCCACTTTCAATCCTCTGTCAGCAGTCCTGGTCAACCGGGGAGGTCCCAGATGACTGGAAGTTAGCAAATGTGACACCCATCTACAAGAAGGGTCAGAAGGAGGATCCAGGGAACTACAGGCCTGTCAGCCTGACCTCGGTACCGGGAAAGGTCGTGGAACAGATCATCTTGAGTGCCATTACGTGGCACATGCAGGACAATCGGAGGATCAGGCTCAGCCAGCATGGGTTTATGAAAGGGAAGTCCTGCTTCACTAACCTGGTCTCCTTCTATGACAAGGTGACCTGCTTAGTGGATGAGGGGACAGCTGTGGATGTTGTCTACTTGGACTTTAGTAAGGCCTTAGACACTGTCTCCCACAGCATTCTCCTGGAGAAACTGGCTGCTCACGGCTTGGGTAAGTGCACTCTGCGCTGGGTTAAAAACTGGCTGGATGGCCGAGCCCAGAGAGTGGTGGTTAACGGAGTCAAATCCAGTTGGCGGCCAGTCATGAGTGGTGTTCCCCAGGGCTCAGTGTTGGGGCCGGTCCTGTTCAATATCTTCATTGATGATCTGGATGAGGGAATTGAGTGCACCCTCAGTAAGTTTGCAGAAGACACCAAGTTGGGTGGAAGAGTCAATCTGCTGGAGGGTAGGAAGGCCCTACAGAGGGACCTGGACAGGTTGGATCATTGGGCCGGGGCCAACAGTATGAGATTCAACAAAGCTAAGTGCCGGGTCCTGCACTTGGGTCACAACAACCCCATGCAACACTACAGGCTTGGGGAGGAGTGGCTGGAGAGCTGCCTGGAGGAAAAGGACCTGGGGGTGGTGGTTGACAGCAGCCTGAACATGAGCCAGCAGTGTGCTCAGGTGGCCAAGAGGGCCAATGGCATCCTGGCTTGTATCAAGAACAGTGTGGCCAGCTGGACCAGGGAGGTGATAGTGCCCCTGTACTCAGCACTGGTGAGGCCGCACCTCGAGTACTGTGTTCAGTTTTGGGCCCCTCACTACAAGAAGGACATTGAGGTGCTGGAGCGTGTCCAGAGGAGGACAACGAAGTTGGTGAAGGGTCTGGAGAACAAGTCTTATGAGGAGCGGCTGAGGGAGCTGGGGTTGTTTAGTCTGGAGAAGAGGAGGCTGAGGGGAGACCTTCTTGCTCTCTACAACTACCTGAAAGGAGGTTGTAGCGAGGTGGGGGTCGGTCTCTTCTCCCAACTAACAAGTGATAGGATGAGAGGAAATGGCCTCAAGCTGTGCCACGGGAAGTTTAGGTTGGATATTAGGAAAAACTTCTTCACTGAAAGAGTAGTCAGGCATTGGAACAGGCTGCCCAGGGAAGTGGTTGAGTCTCCATCCCTGGAGGTATTTAAAAGACGGGTAGACGTAGTGCTCGAGGACATGGTTTAGTGGTGGACTTGGCAGTGCTAGGTTAACGGTTGGACTCAATGATCTTAAGGGTCTTTTCCAACTTTAACGATTCTATGATTCTATGATTCTATGAGTGTGAATAGCTCCAGGCAGTTTTCTGGCAGGAGATGCATACATCACAGCTGGAAGTCCAGTCAGGATTAAAACACATAAATTTAGGGTTTGTTGTGAACTAATTTTCTAAGATCCCATTATAGCCAGTAGAGATCTAACCAATACAGTCTGAGAAGGCTAGGGAGCAGTTTTCTGTCTGGCATCTCAGACGGAAATGGATCACTCTCTAGGACTGTATAGACTATATCTCCTTTGCCTATAGTGGGAGCCTCAGCAGCCTGAGCAGCCCACTCACAGGTAGGTACTGATCCATACTTGAACATAGGTGTCTTTAGGGGGGGAAATGGCAAGAGGCTCCAAAGGGACTTGGTGGTAAACCTGTCCACACTGTGGTGGGTTGGTCAGCATATCATTCTGTATTCAGTATGCAAACACACATACATACATAAACACACACACACACACACTTATATGCACATGAATAAATAGTCTCTATGGAGCCGTGTGTGTATTCTCATTAAAAGAATGCAACCTATGGAAATAATAATTTGTGAACTATCAAACCCACTTTTGAAAACTGGTCTACAGAATATGGCAAGAGCTGAGTCCAGAGTGAATACTTATGACTGAGATGATAACCCAGTGAAAGTGGAGGCTTGACAAACACTGTCAGATGTTTTAACTGTGGCTCTGCCAAGAGATGCCTGGGAGCCTGATCTGAAGCCTATTTAAAGCAATGGAAAGCTTCCCACAGACTTCAGTGGGTTTTAGGATCAGGCCTCCAATGTGGCTTGAAATGTCTGTGCATTAAACATCCGTTTATCTCTCTGTTGTTCTGAATCAGTCAAAAGTCTACAATACCAAATTCCTTTTAACTGCTAGACCTGGGGGAGCAAACTACTTTCAGTGTGGCATGCAGGGAGTGATATGAACAGCTTCCATTAACACTAAGGGGCAAATAGTGTGTAATTCTGTACACATTGCAAAAACTTTTCCTCATAAAATGTACTGCATTACACATAAAAAATGTTCTTACTATTTTCAGTTCCTAGATATTTATTGGACATTTCTACCACCAGCCATTTCTTTGTGTGGAATGGTCTTCTATCTGTTTTGAGGAATAGTATATTGACACATACATTTTGTCCAAAATATGCAAGAGCCATATTTTAAACACGAGGCCTATTTAAGTGATAGTCCATAGATTTAAATCTTCAACTTTCTCTGTGAAGTGAAAATGAATTGTACTTTTTCCTTTTCATTCTGTAATGAAAGTGTTTAATTGTTTCAGCAGAGCTGATAGGCAAGTAAAGGCAACACATTTTATGCAGTTCTTTCCAGAATGAACAAAAGATATCTAAATAGAATTTCAGATGGAAAATTGTACACATAAATTCACAAGCTTTCCCTTTTGACATCAAATCATTTACTAGATTTTTTTATATCATTCCCTGAGATGCTACGTTTTTCTTTTCAGTACAACAAAATGCTAAAGGCTTGTAGGAGGAGAGGGAATAGGAGTTTTATCAAAATACTTATCAACATTTTTGTTCTCTTTTATGTAGACTAGCCAGAGTACCCCACTTTTTGATTAGAAGCAATTCCAGATTTTTGTTATGACTTTTGGTATGTCATCGAATAACTGTGTGGTCAATAGGCTATTCATTACTTACAAAAAGTAGCATATAAACTTAAAATGGAAGTATCTATCTGGTGCATTTGGAGGCTAATATATTTCAAATGCTCTCAGCACAACCCTATGATGAACAGCATTAATGTATTTTGATACTGTTTTTCTGCATGACATCCACTAACAAGTAATAGCTCAGCATGCAGATCTGTACTCTTTCAGACCAAGTAATATTAGCCAGGTCATTCATCCATGTTCATCATCTCTGTCAAGGGGAAGAGGATTCTTCATTATCTGAGATCTTTTTAATGGTCACTTCTGACACACCTGCTATGCCCAGGCAGCATTTCTTCTTGCTCATATTCAACCTCAAGCTGACAGACATTCATAGCGAGAGGCTTCTGTGATTCTTTTTTCTCTATAGTAGAGACTGTAGGTTTCAGTTTGGGTTTGGTTTTGAATTTTTTTGTATTTCTAAACAGCAGATTCTTACCTCTTTTAATAGGAGATAGGACTTTGTTTTTGAATGTAACTGTACAACTCCTCTGTCTGTATTAATGGATATTTTTTCAGGTTCCAGTTGAGCAATTTTTCCTAGAATAGATCATCAAAAGCAGAAATTCTGCTGGGCTTTCTTCATTCTTTGGAATTTCTTTCTTACTTCTTTTCTTTTCTCCTACATTTGCTCTGGGCTCCATGGTCTGCATTGCCTCACAGGGTTGAACATCCCCTCTGGATGGATAGATATTAGTGCAGTCTCCTCTTACATAGTTCCACTGATAACTTTGAAACTTGGTGCAATAAGTTGTCATGGCACTGGCACCATTATTTGGTAATTATGAGGGACAGAAACTCTGATAATTGAAGGATTAAGCTGGCCAATACCTACACCCTTTTTGCAGCTTATTTTCCATCTGCATGTGTATGAAATTTCTTGCATCTGCTTCTGAAACTCCAGTTCCTGTCAGTGCTGGATTTCACGACACTCTTATTTTACTCCATTACTGTTTTTCTCTCATTTGGCCTGAGTTCTTCCAAATCTCTTTTTCAGTACGCTGGTTTGAAATCACTGGCAAAATTCTTCAGGAAGTGGTATCACCCTCTCCAGCACTCAAATGCAGCATCTTCCATGAATTGTATGCCTTTAAGAGGTAAGTTAAGTGACTCGGGGATTGCCCCTGTCCTGAGGGGATTTCTCCAGCCTAAGAGCTGAAATAGGTTGTGTAAGATGTTAAGTATGAAGCTCATGATATGGGACTTTCCCACCAGCAAGGTGCAGATACAGTGGAAAATTAAAATAATATTTTTTTTTTTAAAAAGAGAGCAGCAAAGTACAATATTTTTCCAGCAACGGGATGACACATGAACAATGTGCCGACTGTTGTGCTTCTCAAATAAGACCTACCTTCTGCCACTACCCATAGGGAAGCAGTCGTGTTTGCCAACCCTCATATAAAGGGTAGAGTAGCCAGGTCCTTGTAAGGGACTCATCAGAGTGGCCCGCCCCGAGAAGAAATGGCACTGCACCTCACTGTACTCCAGACCACCAACCTCCACTGCTGGATGATTGCTGCTGCCACACTGCAAGAAAGACATGAAGGAAACCACAACAAAGAAAAGTTGCCTGTGAATTGCTGTGCCTTGCAGCCTCCATTCTGTTCCTTGTGATAGTCCCTTGCTGTTCTTCAGTTTCCACTTTGTCATTCCCTACCAGAATCATTCCACCTCTGATGCCTCCTGAAGACCTCTTACCCTGCCTACATGCAAGATCAGCCAATGAGAAAACATTAAATATTTCTGAAGCACTTTGACTGGTATCTTGTTTGGGATTGCATCTGTAATATATAACCCTCTGTGCTGGCTATGGCTGGGATAGAGCTTATTTACTTTATAGTAGCTAGTATGGAGCTATGTTTTGGATTTGTGCTGGAAACAGTGTTGATAATTCAGGGATGTTTTAGTTATTGCTGGGCAGTGCTCACACAGAATCAAGGCCTTTTCTGCTTCTCAGCCCACCCCACCAGTGAGTAGGCTGGGAGTGCACAAGAAGCTGGGAGGGGACACAGCTGGGACAGCTGACCCCAGCTGACCAAAGGGATATTCCATACCATATGACGTCATGCTCAGTATATAAAGCTGGGGGAAGAAGAAGGAAAGGTGGACATTTGGAGTGATGGCTTTTGTCTTCCCAAGTAACCATTACACATGATGGAGCCCTGCTTTCCTGGAGATGGCTGAACACCTTCCTGCTGATGGGAAATAGTGAATGAATTCCTTGTTTTGCTTTGCTTGTGTGCGTGACTTTTGCTTTACCTATTAAACTGTCTTTATCTCAACCCACAAGTTTTCTCACTTTTACTCTTCTGATTTTCTCCCCCATCCCACTGCAGGGGAGTAAGCGAGTGGCTGTGTGGTGCTTAGTTGCTGGCTGGGGTTAAACCACGACACCCTCTCTGTTACAATTTATTTCAGAATTATATTATTTTTAATTTGCTTTCAAACAAGCCCAGATGACCATTGCCTTGTCTGTTATTCACCACAGTCTACTGGGTACCACCTCAATAAAATGCCAAACTACTCGCAGTGGTTAAAGTGCTCATTTTGTTCAGGGTCTTGAACTCCGTCACATTAGCTGAATGCTTGAGCATATGTTCACATCCTCTTGAATCACACTGTTATTTAAATAACATCTGTAATTTCACTTAAGTCTTTTCTACTACCTTTAAAAATCACTGAGAATTAAAATACTGACATACAGGTCAGCTTTATTCCTACCATGACTCCTCTCTAATTGTGGAAACTACTCCAGGGATGAATTTGGGTCAAGGTCTTTTCTTCACATCATTTTCTTTAATAGCTCTATTACTTCTGTATATGCATGACATTAGAAATATCTCAGAATTAATTACTTCTGAAATAACCATAGTTCTTTCACAGAAGAGGTGTCCTGGAACCCTACCTTTACCAACACATTATATATATATCTAACTAGCCATTGCTTCTAGATGTCTGACAAATTAATCAAGTAAATCACTCATTGCTGTGCTTTTCTGAAACTCATAAAAGATAATGGACAGAAAAATGGACAAGATGTTTGATTTCATTTAGCTTCTAGTTTATTGCCTACTTCATAAAAGAATGTAAATAAGAAGCCAGTCTCAGGGATATCATATTTCTCATAAATCGGTCAGCCACAAGTTGCTGATGTGGGTGCAATTCTCCACAGTGTCTTGCATAGACATTTTACCAAGTGGTGTGAACCAAACAAGCATTACAAAGATCAGTCAAAGTAAATTACACTATCAGGAATATGAAACAGTCAGAATGCCTTCAGCACAAAGAACAGATTATTTACTTTATATGAGGGAAATGAATAGACACAGACACAAAGTACACATTTGCTTACAATACATGTAGTTCTTGCTAAGTATAATCTTGAGCAGCGTCATATTGAACAACCAAATCAACAAAGCCTGAGTACTGGAGTTAAAACCTGAGCCTGGAAATTAAATAGACTCATAGATCACTTAAGCAATTTAGCTGGGAAGAAAGGTTGTTAAAACTTAAGACCAATTAACATTAATATAGTATTTTGAGCTTTACCACCAGTTATAATGAAGCAGTTTCTTTCCACAGAAGAATACAGTTATAAGTATTTTGATTAGGTACTTACAACAGGAGTGATGCTGGGACTGACAGAAGCACATGGCTATCTCCTGCAAGGTTCAGTAGGGGCTGGCAATCAGCTCTGGTTTGCTGTTTCCCTTTCTGCCTTTGTTTCAATGTCCTACTTGACTTGCAATCACCCTCGAAGGTGCCTGCCTTTATTAAGGCTGACTAAACCTCCCTTAGTGAATCTACTCCTTGTAGAGCTACTTCTTGTAAATACCTGTTAATTATTCAGGGATTTTGAAGCCTTTTGGCTAGCCTATGCCTTAAGAAATCCACTTGCTGAAGTGGTCTACACTACTTTTTCCTTCCAAAACAGAACTCAGCCAAAAAGCACTAGTATCAAGCAAAAATTTCTTAACAAAGAACAAACAAATTAAAGCTTAAACTTTTATTCGTTACTCTTACATGTTTGCCGACTGAAGATCTTACCATACAGTATTTGTTAAGTAATAAGTTTTTTTAAACTATAAAGAAAAATGTATTGTACTAATATATTTTGGCAATCAAAATGCTTATTTCCATTATTATTGTGATAAGAATACACCAAATATCAGTTTATAGAAAGGATGCAAGTCCACAAAGCATTTTTTTTTCTCAGACAAGATGGATTTTTTTAGTTTTGAAAAAAATAAGGCAATATCTCCCCTGAATTATAAACAAGTGCTTTGGGTTCTTGGCCACTAAGCACAGAAGAGTCAGAATTCTCGGACTTTGCAGAAAACCACATGCTCTAATTTGTCTGTCTCACCAAAACTGCACATAATATACCACTTGAATTTACACTAGCTGTAGACATGTCAAGTAAGAGAGGGCTTTAAAGTTATATCTTTCTGTGATCAATTTTGGATTTTGAAGATTTGTGTTAAAGGGTATTAAATGCCTACTTCTGCAGTGCACTCAGCTATGGTTTAGGTAAGTTTAAACATAGCCAATATAAATTCAAAAAACTTAGACTACATATTTGGAGTCACCTAAACATTATTTAGTTATGAGTCTTCAGATTCAAAGAAGTTTGGAGTTACTCATCTTTTGGTATCTGAATGAAACTGCTGGCTTTTTGATTGGTTGGGGTTTTTGTTTGTTTTCTGTGATTCAACTCATTTAAGTAAAGGATGAACATAACTTTGTCAGTAATTACTCAGTTTTGCTGTTATACATTTTACCCAGGAAAATGAAAGTATTCTTGAACTTCTGATAATATACCCAGAAACAAAAAGTTTTATTCTCACTGATAGTAGAAATGAGATGGCTCTTGTTGCTTACCGATAGAGCAGACTCAGAGAAGAATTAAAGATAAAAATTCCCTCAGAAGCAGGCTTGTGGATGATGGTTCAGATTCTCACAAATTTGGCATATGTGTTGAAGATACTCTGGCATAAATAAGAGCAGCAAAAATGTATAAACTGGATGTGGTAGAAATTTTACTGTGAATATTTTCCAGTGAAAAAGATAGTCTCATTCAATTCAACATTCACCTTAGGAAAATAAAATTTCTAATTATAAAAAGGGGAAATATTTATGTACAGAATCCTTTATCTAAAAAACTCCAATCAAACAAACAAACAAACAAAAAACCCCACAATGTATTTCCGTGTCAGTTTGGAGAGGTGGGGGTAGAGAGGAGGTGATCAGATTTTCTGTCTGAAACTTCTTGTCTGTAGAAAAATAATCTGTTTTAGCATCAGCTCCACTATGAACTTTAATGTTGCATTATAGCAGTACCATTTTGTATTGCTTGAAACTCTGAGTTGGTGAGGCAGAAGCTTCAAAGGTTTTAAAATTCAGAAAGAGCTGCGGGAAAGGATTAGAAGAAAGGTCATTGACTCCAGAGAGAAAATAGAGAACAACTGTTTTCAGGAGCATTGTGCATTAGGATAAAACAGAGAATAGACTGTTAGTCTATGTTAGTCACAATAAAAGATGTTGACATCCAGTTGATAGGAAATGTTCCATTCTTATGTTACCTGGGCCATTTCATGGAAACCAGATACACCCCTATGGAAAAAAGGTAAAAGAGAGATTGAAGAGGAAACAAACTATTTCTGGTAAGGAGAGCTATAGGTAAAAGTGATGAGAAGAATTTGTGCCCTTTGTTGATTTTGGACAAAAAATCTCAGAGGTTGCTTTCTAATATAACACTATAAACTGGATCAAGTACAGAAATAAGTTTCAGTTAGTGAATATTTCTACTTTCTCAGTGTTGCAGTTGGGAAAGCTCTAGATTCTAGAAGCAGAAAACTTGAAGAAATTCTAACAGGAACAAACTCAACCTTCCTTCCTTTTAACTCCCTTTGTAACTGTGTTGACCTGTAATATGACCTTGCCATTGCTAGTACAGGCAATAAGCTCCGTACCGAGTTTGCAAGGCCTTGGGACAAAGGCTGTCAGGTCCACTCTGCCTGAGCTTTTCTTGAGCTGCCTGCAGCTTTGTTTTATTTCGTTTAGCTCTAATAGCATTTTTTCTAATTGACCAGGTGTCTAAGGTGAATTTGTTTTGTTTCTGTTTATCTTTGTACAGTATCACCTCTAACACAATGAAGTAGTGTGGACATAGCAGAAGCTTTGGTATGATAGCAGAAGCTTTGAGAAGTGAGGCCACAGGATGCGGCATAGAGCAGTGCAGGCATGGAATGGTAAGAGATGGGGTACAGGCTTGACACAGGAGACCCCACGCTTATAAACAACTCACCAATGGTCTGTTGAAGAAATGCACACCTGGAGCTGGACAAAATTGATTTTACAGGTAACAAAGAAAACAAAGAAAGAGCATTTAATACATAAAAGTTACCACATATAGTAAATTTGGATGCACCATGCAGCTGCAGATCAATGAAGAACAAGGGTGTAAAAGCATGTTGCCAAATGTACAAAAACTACCTTAAGTGAATCCTAGAGTGAGGGAAAAGAAGAAACTATCAAAACCATATGCCTTCTGATGAAAGACATCAGAGGTTGACATCTCATCATAACGTCCTCTCCAGCACTGTGAAGCTACCAACTTTGCAATCTAGTGGAGCAGCAGAAGGATGAGCACAACGTCAAGAAAGGGATAAAAGCTAAATGTGTGGATTTCAGTTTTAACTGCATTATTATTATTATTGAGACTTTTTTTCTGTATAGAAGTATTCTAACTGCATTATTATTTATTTGTCTGTAACAACTAAATCTAGATTAATAACGATTATTGAATTAGGTTGTTAAAATTTCAAGTATACTAACAACAAACTCTTGGCTTTATATGCAATGGGATTCCTTCTGCGCGTAAACAAGATATTGAGCCTAACACCTTGAACATAAGAGACTATGAGGAGCTATATTACCTCTGACCCATAAGTTCACCTAGCCCAGCTCCTTTTCTCTAACTTTAGCCATACAGGGAAGTGGTGGGTGCTCTTAAGAATGCTCTGCTCACTGTTAGGAGTAATTACTAGATTTGCTTATTGGGGAGGATCCTGACCTTTCTGGAATCACTTTCCAAGCTTTCAGGATTTTAGTCCTGACTTCTGTTCTGACTTCATTTCACAGATGTTTTTTTACTCTGACAGCTTGTCCTATGCTTAGACAAACTCCCCCTGTAAACAAGCCCTGTCTTGCCATGGCAATGTAAAAAAGCTGTCCAGATATAAAAAATGTGTGTTGAGAAAATATTAGTTCATCCATTTGACTCTGCAGATTCTGTCTGTTTTCCACTCAAGCTGGTAAAAACAGGGGCAGGGCTATTTTCAAGCAAAATAGCGAGCTCCCTTTCTAAAGTGTGATCATCACGTGTACACGTGGGGGGGGATTAGCATCAACATTTTTGTTAAACTGACATTTCTCTTCCTTTCCAGTGACACTCTCCTTCCTCTCCCCAGCCCAACACCAAATAGCAATTGCAGAGTCAGACCCATGTTGTTTACTGGCCTGGATATTAGCTTATGCTATCAAAAATAGTGTTTACCATAAAAGGTTTACACAACTCTATGAAATTCTATTTTCCTTCTGGCATATGCACACTCTTTCTTCATCCTTTCTCTCCTCAGCAGGGTATTTTTCATCCTTTCCTAGGAGATTCTTCACAAAAAGCTCAGAATTGTCAGTTCTACATGTGAGATGACAGAGAGGCCTTTCCCTTTAAAAGTATATACACATGCCTGTGTCTACAGATATGCACACATAAAGGTTTTCATGTTTTTGTTTCTATACAAATAATCAAAAGAGGCATTATTTGCGGAGTGACCAAGGTGTTTTTCTGTTTTGGGAAAGTGAACCTTTAAGATGCTGTGGTAATGGCTTGCATGGCTCAAAATGAAAAGAGCATCTTTGAACAGGAATGATGGTACACTCTCCTTGGAATATAAAATAAAAATAAAAGAGCTGCTCAAATGCACTACCTTTCAAATGACCCTGGCTGGCCTTTTTATCTGAATAAATAACCCTAAATTACTGTGGACTACAGATTCATAACTGAAATAGTAGTTGCTCATGAAACATCTTAAAATTAAAGAAAAATAAACACTCCACCTCTGTGGAAAGCTCAGAGGCTTTATGAGGTGATAAAGGAAGACCACAGAAAGGAATGCCAACAGGTCATGAGAGCAAGCAGGATTATCTTCTGGGATGTGCTCTTTAAACTGTGATAATGTTTAACTTCTCACAAGCAGGTGTGATGTTTGACACCTCTTTTCACGCAAAGCCTGGCCCTGGGTCACCCACAGGCACATGGTACTAATAGATTTCAGCAGGTTCTACAGAACAGCACTGTAAAGGGAAAAAAAGGAGCTAAATTATGCAGCTGATAAAGCCGACACATTTTGGAATGGAAATGGCATTATTTGCAAATAGCATTTTTTGCTGCCTCTCCCTGCTCTGCAAACTGACATCCCATTATCAAGGATTTAAAAGTCTATGCCAAAGAAAAAGTATTGACCTTCAAGTTAATGCTATTAAAAATGTAATTTGATTCAAATGAACGGAATTGAAAAGAATCTCTGCATAAAGTGGAATACTGTCTTAATTAACAGTGCATTAATGTGCAGAAGAAGGTCAGAGGCATTAATGTATTTGCAGGAAAAGACTGACCAAAAGTCACAAATCCATAAAATGCTAAATGATTTTAAAAATCTGATTTTATGCAAAAGTCAGACACTTTATGTACCAATCTACTTTAGCAAACAGAAGCAAAATCCAGCCACTCCAAATCATGTCAAATCACCTAAATACAAATCTTGATCTGGTCTATCTTTTTTGACTTGTACTACTAGCAATAGCTTCTCCTTTTCCCTCCTTTTTATCTGATTTTGATAGTGCAGTCAGCACTGTACTGGGTGCAATATTAAGATTATCATTGGAAGAAGTTGGACAAAGCATATTCTGTCAAAAAATGCTGACTTGACCAAACTGAGGTTTTGAGGAAATATGTAATTTGGTTTTTACTTTTTTAAGGAAACAAGGTAAACCAGAACTGAGGGGAATAGCAGGAAGGTAAACACATTCTCTTATGCTCTTCTGTAAAATAATATTTATTTGGGGAAAAAAAAATAAAAAATCCCCTTATGCGGGTATTGTAATTTTTGCCCCTGAAAACTTCTTTTTCTTTTCTTTCTTTTTTTTTGACAGATTTTCTTTTTTCATCCTATTTTAATTATAATTCATATAGTTTAAGCCCAGATCGAATAATTCACTTTTCTCAACTGTATTCCCTCCTATTTCTCTTTCATTCCACTATTGCTGTAATAATTTAGTTTTAAGCTAAAGCTATATCTTAGTCAAAATCTGCCTTCCTGAATGGCATGATGATTTGATTTGACTACAAGCAAGGGCAAAGTATCTATTACCCCCTTTTAATTGTCTGTTCCAATGATTGATTACTAAGGGTGTACATTTATGCTTAATTTTCAATTTGAACTTGTCTGGCTTTGGGTTCTAGCCATTCATGCTTATTATATTGTTGTCCATTGTAGTATTTTCAGTCCACAAGAATATTTAGACACTTAAACATATCACTATATCTCTATGATGAACTAAAGCAGATTCAGTTCTTTTAGATGGCCACTTTTGTCTAGTCCTCAAACCATGTTGTTCCTAAGATGTTAAAAATTTAAGAAAGTAACTCATGTTCTCCTGGCCTGTGCTGCTGAGCTGCATCAGAACCTTAGTAGCATATTAAACTTATTCTATGTATTAGAACTATATAATGTTATAGATACAAGCATCCTTTTCTACAGACTTTGGTCATCTTTGTATCACCACAAGGCTGAAAGCAGTGGAGATCTAGAGCTCTTGTCATTTCTATATATGTCAGCTATTTCGGAGCTTGCTTCAGGCTTTCAGGGCAATAATAAGTAGCGTTTACAACTCGGATTTCTGTAGAAAAGCCCTAACAACAGAGGTTTTGGTTACATAAAACAATTGTTTTCTGTCCATTTTCAACTTGGAAGACAAGCAAATACTATAACTTCCTATCATGCATTTCTTAATAGCCCAATTCAGAACAGTCCAAAGTCTGTCATGCTGCAACTTGTGCAAAATCCCCTTTAAAACAAACATACCAGAACTGTACACAGTATTCCATCAAATTTGTATGTAAGTCAAATCACCTCCTTGCACTTACTTATTTTTTAAAGATCCAAAGATTGCATTAGCCTGTTTTTGTCACAAAAGTATACTGGGTAGTTATGTTGAATTATTTGTCCATGAAGACATTTAAAATCTATACAGACTCATTGGTGCAGAATACATTTTTTTCTGTGCACAGGCTGCATTGGCATTTGGCTGTATTAACATTGTTTTTTTTTTTCCCTGATAGCTCCCAATTTACAAAGTGAAGGAGGAATTGCCATCTTGGTATCAATGGGAAGGGAGAACCTCTCTGTATCAAGTCATATTCGCCTGCTGAGTCACAAGATATAGAGGAAACTGTCCTTGGAAATCACTCTCCTGCTTCCCATGAATCTCTTCTTGCAAGGACTCGTCCTGACCCATAGAATCATAGAATCACAGAATCACAGAATGGTTTGGGTTGGAAGGGACCTTAAAGATCATCTAGTTCCAACCCCCCTGCCATGGGCAGAGACACCTTCCACTAGACTAAGTTGTTCAAAGCCCCATCCAACCTGGCCTTGAACACTTCCAGGTATGGGGCGTCCACAAATCTGGACAACATGTTCCAGTGCCTCACCACCCTCATAGTAAAGAACTTCTTCCTTATATCTAGTCTAAATCTACCCCCTTTCAGTTTAAAGCCATTACCCCTTGTCCTATCACTACGTGCCCTTGTAAAAAGTCCATCTCCAGCTTTCTTGTAGGCCCCCTTCAGGGACTGGAAGGCCACTATAACATCTCCCTGCAGCCTTCTCTTCTCCAGGCTGTACAACCCTGACTCTCTCAGCCTGTCTTCATAAGAAAGGTGCTCCAGCCCACTGATCATCTTTGCGGCCCTCCTTTGGACTTGCTCTGACAGGTCTATATCCTTCTTATGTTGGGGGCCCCAGAGCTGAACACAGGACTCCAGGTGGGGTCTCACAATAGCGGAGCAGAGGGGGAGAATCGCCTCCCACGATCTGCTGGTCACACTTGTTTTGATACAGCCCAGGATACAGTTGGCTTTCTGGGCTACAAGTGCACATTGCCATGTTGAGTTTCTTATCAGCCAAAACCCCCAAGTCGTTCTCCTCAGAGCTGCTCTCAATCCATTCTCCGCCCAGCCTGTATTTGTGCTTGGGACTGCCCTGACCAATGTGCAGGACCTTGCACTTGGCCTTGTTGAACTTCACAAGATTCTCACGGGCCCACCTCTCAAGCCTGTTAAGGTCCCTCTGGATAGCATCCCTTCTCTCCAGCATGTCAACAGCACCACGCAGCTTGGTGTCATTGGCAAACTTTCTAAGGGTGCACTCAATTGCACTGTCCATGTCTCCGACAAAGATGTTAAAGATTGCCAGTCCCAATACCAACCCCTGAGGAATGCTGATCATCACTGGTCTCCACTTGGACATCAAGCCATTGACCGCAACTCTTTGAGTGCAACCACCCAGCCAATTCCTTATCCACCGAGTGGTCCATCCGTCAAGTCCATGTCTCTCCAGTTTAGAGACAAGGATGTCGTGCGAGACACTGTCAAATGGTTTGCACAAGTCCAGGTAGATGACATCAGTTGCTCTTCCCTTATCCACCAACACTGTAACCCTGTCATAGAAGTCTACCAAATTTGTCAGGCACAATTTGCCCTTAGTGAAGCCATGTTGGCTGTCACCAATCACCTTCTTATTTTCCATGTGCCTTAGCATAGTTTCCAGGAGGATCTGCTCCATGATCTTGCCAGGCACAGAGGTGAGGCTGACTGGCCTGTAGTTCCTCGGGTCTTTCTTTTTTCCCTTTTTAAAAATGGGGGTTATGTTTTCCCTTTTCCAGTCAGTGGGAACTTCAATGGACTGCCACGACTTCTCAAATATGATGGATAGCGACTTATCAGTTTCATTCATCAGTTCCCTGAGGACCCACGGATGCATCTCATCAGCTTCCATGGACTTGTGCACCTTCAGGTTCCTCAGATGGTCTCGAACCTGATCTTCTCCTACAGTGGGTGGTTCCTGCCTTTGCTTTCTGTGACTTGGGTGGTGTGGCTTGAGCTCTTGCCAGTGAGGCAAAGACTGAGGCAAAAGTCATTGAGTACCTCAGTCTTCTCCATATCCTGGGTAACCAAGTATCCATTTTCCTTTCAGAGATGGTCCACATTTTCCCTAGTCTTCCTTTTATCATCTATAGAAGCTTTTCTTGGTGCCCTTGATAACCCTGGCCAGATTTAATTCTATCAGGGCTTTAGGTTTACTAACCTGATTGCTGGCTGCTCGGACAATTTCTCTGTATTCCTCACAGGCCACCTGTCCTTGCTTCCACCCTCTGTAGGCTTCCTTTTTGAGTTTGAGTTTGCCCAAGAGCTCCTTGCTTATCTATGGAGGCCTCCCAGCATTTTTATCTGACTTCCTCTTTGTTGTGATGCATTGCTCCTGAGCTTGGAGGAGGTGATCCTTGAATATTAACCAGCTTTCTTGGGCCCCTCTTCCCTCCAGGGCTTTATCCCATGGTACTCTACCAAGCAGATTCCTGAAGAGGCCAAAGCCTGCTCTCCTGATGTCCAGGGTAGTGAGCTTTCTGTGAGCCCTGCTCGGT
The DNA here is from genome assembly GCF_047370975.1 of Nipponia nippon. Taxonomy (NCBI): domain Eukaryota; kingdom Metazoa; phylum Chordata; class Aves; order Pelecaniformes; family Threskiornithidae; genus Nipponia; species Nipponia nippon. The sequence goes on along the minus strand of NW_028262347.1, from coordinate 41,819,888 downwards.
GCCCTAAGGATCTTGAACTCCACCATTTCATGGTCACTGCAGCCAAGGCCACACTTAAGCTTCACATTCCCCACCAGCCCCTCCTTGTTGGTGAGAACAAGGTCCAGCATAGCACTTCTCCTCATTGGCTTCTCTATCACTTGGAGAAGGAAGTTATCATCAATGCATTCCAGGAATCTGGATTGCTTATGCCCTGCCGTGTTGTTCCTCCAACAGATGTCGGGGTGGTGGAAGTCCCCTATGAGGACCAGGGCTCATCAACCTGAGGCTGCTCCTAGCTGTCTATAGAGAGCCTCATCTGCTTGGCCTTCCTGGTTGGGTGGCCTGTAGCAGACCCTCACTGTAATGCCACCTGTCCTTGCCCTCACTTTAATCCTGACCCATAAGCTCTTGGTCATCTCCTCATCCATCCCCAGGTGGAGCTCCATGCACTCCAGCTGGTCATTGACATAAAAGGCAACACCCCCCTCATCTCCCCTGCCTGTCTTTCCTAAAGAAAGCTCTGGTTTAAATTTTGTGAGTCAAATCTGGGTTTTCAGTGTGTCAGCAAGCAAGACTGAACCAAGAACGTAAACTAGAAAAGTGTTTAGTTCCATACCTCGTCTTTTTTAAGACAAAAGGGAAGCTAACAGCAGGATCAGGACTCCAAATTACTGGCAATTTGGTTTCTATTCTTCTCTGGCAGCAGCTGCAATTCTGTGTTTTTTCATCTTGAGGGTTTGTGACCAAGCTACAATTGAATCCTAAATTGTTAGTAAAAATGTCTATTCATAAATGCACACCTTCAGTATTGTTAAATTGTCAATAGGTGTTTTATATTTCTGCTTGGAATTTCATGTGTATTATAGAAATAGTACATTTGTAGGAGATAAAAGCACTATTGGTGCATAGAGCTTTAATGATTCTAGCGAAATAAAAAAGTTTCTGATAGCCGTAGCTGATAAAGGTGCTAAAAAGCAGAATCACTAAAAGTTACAGAAAAAGCTGCAAGCACTGTGATACCTATGGTGGTATTTTTTCCTTAGGATTGAGAATGTGGAGCAGAATCTTTAGACCCCAAAGACCTGCTATGCACAGTCCTTTCACTATTCAGCTCTGCAGAAAATAAGAGTATATTTCACTCTGCACACAATCCGCAATCAGCATACTCCTCAGTTAATACCTCTTGTCAGCATCCAAAATGACAGTCAGTCAAAGGGGAGTATCTATGGGGCAGAGGAGAAGTGAGGGCAGGAGACAGAATATGCAACTAATTTATTATTCTAAGGATGTCAGGCAGTCTCACAATATTTAACACTAAATCTGGTTTTGGTAACACGTTATTTTTTAAAAGAAACTTTCCAGGGAATTAAAATGCCCCCTTGCCTCCTGCTAAGTGAAGATACTGATTTAGTCAGGCTTTCCTTATTTAAATATAATCTCCCTTTTTCTCCTTCACCTGTTCCATGTCAGATTTATTATTTATCACTTCATGAGTGACTGGTATTACCTGAACAACTGATGCATTCTACAGAACAGGCTCCTGGTGCTTCATGTCCCATGCTTAAAGAAGTTGCCAAACTTTCACATACACTATACAACGAGCAAATTAAAGCTTTGGCCAAAATCAAGTTCCCTGACACTGTGGTAGAAAATTAAACACCAATTATTTAGATATTTGTAGATAATTCTGTTAAGTCAAGCTTTGTTTTGACTACAAATTACATAGCTAATATATTTAATATTAAGAATCTTGTTTGCTATTTTTTTGGCATTACTTAAAATCCTCTAGAGTATTTAATAACGTGCAGGACTAATTAGCAGTGGCCCAGTTGTGCCTTAAGGCATACTTTGAAAAGACACCAGTACATGTAACTGGGGCCAAATTTTCAAAAGAGCTGTATTCAGACATAGATGTAGGTCATTGTGGCAACAAACAACAGCAAAAGGAGGGCAATGGACAGCAGAAGGCAACAAGGAAGGGAAGAGGAAAAAGAGGAACAAAGCACATCAGATTCACACAGAAGATTTTACAAAATAATCAGCATAGTATTTCATGAAAGCATTCTAAAAAAAAAAAAAATTACATCAATATAGTTGAAAATCTTTGTTTAAAACAAAAGTTGAATTACAGTAAAGGAAGTTGAACTTGCTTTCTTCTTTACTCTCTTCCCAACATATGGATATAAAATATCAGACTTCAAACATTTTAAAATTAGCAAGGTCAATTGAAACATATATATAAATAAATATATATATATATATATATATGTGCAGAGATGGACTAGAATTTTAATGTGCATATTCAGCACTGAATCTTATCCATCCTAGGTCTCAGATTTAATGTGTGCCCACAAACCATGCCTTCAAAGTCAGTTTCTTTATTAGGGGAAAAATTGTATATGAGGAGAGAACACAGTATTTTTGTGACTGAATATAGTAACTAGATTTGGAGTCCTCGAAACCATCACAATGAAGACAGAGAAAGCGAATTAAGTTCTCAGTAGAGGAAGTTTAAAAAATGTTAGAAAACATATTTAAAGAATCTTCAGTATTGTGCCTGAAAACATTTGGGAACAATTTTTAAGATCCTAAAGTACTCTTTGTCTCAGTTTGAAAGCTCAACTAAAAGAGAAAATATTTATTTAAAGATTATACTAGTAAAATGGAAAGTCATCTGACACACAATCAAATATTTAATTTAATTATTACTAACTCCACTTATCAGGCTTTATGCTAAAATTAGCTATTTTTAAAGAACATTAGAACATAATCCTTGCATTGATATACTATTAAGCAAATAATTGTAGTATTGAGTAGCTGAAACAAAACATTAGACTAGTCCTTACAGTTTTGCCTACTACACTGGAATTTGCTAGCATGTTTTCTTAGTAAACCAATATTATTAACATAAATGAGTTCAGTCTTGTTTATAAAATATTAGTCATTATTTTTAATAAATTTCAATCTGCCTATTTCAGTCAAGTCCTTGATCCAAGGTTTACAAGGAAAAGCTTAACCAGGCTAAGTATTGCTCCTTCAGAGACACAAATGTAAGACATCTTAGAATATTATTGGGCTTAAAAATCTGTTTGTGGAGAAATGGGAGCTGGTAATCAAGAAACAAATTAATATTTGCCAAATTAGCCCAGGAAATCTGCTAGAATTAATGATTAAAATAAGCTGTATACTAATAGGCAACATAGTGATGAACACTCTTCCAAAACACTAAGAAAATTATTGCATATCCTTTTATACAATAATCTTCATTTTAACCAAATTAAGGCATCTTATAACAGAGATCTGGTTTATTCATAGAGCACCACTTGCTTTGTTCAGGCTCATCATTGTGTCCAGCATTACCACAGATTTCAATATAATGCAGAATCCCAGCGAGGAAACTATCCTAAAGTTTTCCAATACAAAGAAAGAGACTGATACTTGTTTCAGTTTGTACTATTAAAGTACAGTGCAGAAAGATGAAATTGCTGTAATATTGGCAGAGTGAGAGAAAAATGTTCACTACTTGGTCTGGTCAATAATGTAACAGAGGGATGCAGCAACTGGTATCTCAGTGTGTTTTAGCTGTCAGGTGTTCAAATTGACCAATGTTAAAGAAGAAGTAGGGTACCGAGATATCATGAGTTACTCTGCAAAACCCAGTGCAGAACTCTGAAATTGAGCGGTGAAAGGAAGATACCAGTTTCCTGTGGATAGACGTTGAATTCGTGCTTTTGCCTGGCTTCTTCTATACATTGGAACTTTGTACATTGAAATGAGACTGAAAACAAATGGTCTGGGTGAACTTTCCACTATTATTCACTTCTTTTAGGCATCTTAGGTGGGAATCAATTTGTCTAACTTTAGATTTCTGCAACACAGACATCTAATCAGGCTATGCTCAGTGGAGAGAAAAAAACACATTTAGGGGCACTTCATCTGTTTTAGACTTTAGGATGAGATGAATGATACACAGAAAGTGCTTATTTTTCTCCAGCAATTACAAAAGGGAGAGAGCTCAGATGTAGACACCTACATTGTAGACACATACATTTGGTTAGATGAATTCTACTCTTTCTGTCTTTTACAAGGAAGTGGAAGACAACAGTAAAATCCTCCTCTTGTTTCACTGATGAGCATGTATGAGGCATTATATCATTAAGGAATTAGTCTCTTAGCAAAAGCAAAACATGACATTATCTTTCCATGTAAATTCAGCTTCAGTAAAAAGGGTGACTTACTGCATTTGCACTAATATATTGAAGAGTGATCACGAGCACATGCCACACTGTACAGCAAGGACCTTGCTTTAATTGAATTACAGAAAACCAGTGTTATGTGTGAAGATATTTTTGACAGTAGGCTTCTCTGGCCACGTTTTTCTTCTATAGAGAATTGCACAAGAAGACTTTTGGCCACATAGCCATCTGGTACAGGTGAGAAGAACAGCTTTTTTCTTTATTGGCATGGAAACACAGGTTGTTGTCAGTATTATTCAGCCTCCTGAGTGCTTCTCTGCTGAAAATGGCAAAGCATTATAGTCCTCTCTCCAGTCTTCTGATTCACTGTTTGTTTGACTATTGACACCACTATCCACAATGTTAGCATAAGGATTATGTCAGATCAAATTTCTGCATATTCTGTGTTCTGGATTATATTATTCAAAAACCTATTCAGCCTGCTCAGGGATTTGCAGTCCAGTTCAGAAATTAAGTGTTCTGAGTTTCTTAGATGTTCCTGGTCTGGCCATGATTTCACATTTGGGAGAACTTAGTGGCTCTCAGTGCATGGCAGGCAGTAGCTTGGAGCCATTTGCACCTGCTTTCAAGGCTGTATCTCCAGAACAGTATTGACAGCTGTATTATTTCCAAAATCCAAATGTAGTCCTTACATGGGTTCAAAAAATGACAGAAGAATCATGGAAATAGAAATCATCCAAGGTCATTAGCTTAAGAAAATACCAGTTCTGGATTTTGAAAGTTCCTGAACCCCAACTTTCTGGAAGAATATTGTGGGGAAGTAGCAGTACATGGTTGCTATGTCCTCACAGTTTGCAGGATTCTGGTATTGTCTTGTGTCAAAAATAAGGTAAAAGGGAGGGGGAGTCCTAGATGCCTAGACCCTATGCAATCCACCGTAGCTCAGAGGGCTTCAAATGCCAACAGTCTCACTTACTCCCATTGATCACCTCTATTGGGACTGTGCAAAGGCAAATTAGGCCCGCTTGTGCCAACCCTGTGCTGTGTAAAAGGAATATCTCAGGGTCACACATAAAAGGAATTTCTCAGGGAGTTGTTCTGGGTCCTGCCTTATTCATATCAGAGGCATGGCAACAGAGTACCAGAATTTGGCTTGCTATTTTTAAAATGCCTATAAATAAAAGCTAAATACTGTCACTTTTTGTTGTAAATTGGTAACTGTGGACCTGAACTACAAAAACTCAGCCAGACTTTAAAACATCTATGTTTCTATCAATTTCAAGCCATACTGCCAAATCACAGTATTTGATGAAGTGTTCTGAGTTAATTAAAAGTGATGAGAAAGAAAGATTTTTTTTCTGATAATGCCATTCTCTCTTTCAGCCAACCAAACTCTAAATGCTTGACCAGGTTATTTGACCTCCTACAACCTGTCACTCAGCTTGAAAGAAATGCCATTTTTTCCCAACAGTCACTCAAGATTCTTGGACATATGGTCTCTCCTTCTGTAATTTCATTTGATCTCAATAAAAGTCAAACCATTAAAGCTTGTGTTTTTTTCCCAGTAAAAAATAGCCTCAAAGAAAAGTAATATTTGTTGGAATGATACATCAGTATCATCAGTTACCAAAGTCTTAAATACTTGAGACAAAATGGTGTCAGGTGGAGCTGGTTAGAAGATTTTCAGCTTACTCTTCTGATTTAAAACAAGCTTGACTCTTCTTTTTTTTTTTTTCTTTACTAGACTACATTACAATTCTTTGGTTTTGCAAATATGTTTGTCTGGTTTAGGACTGGATTTTTTTTTCCCTCATAAATAGGGCTAGAACATAGTGTTACCTTTGCCTTGAGAACAAGGTCTGCAGTTGATAAGACATCTTCCTGATGCAAGGGATTGTGATTTGACCTGGATCACACAGACATAATTGATTTCATTTCAAACTACAAATATTCTTCATGAACTGTCTGTGAAATTCCATGTATAGATGATTTCAGAATGAGTAACAGAGCAGGGCTTTTAAAACAAAAGCATATATTGCTGAGGTGTCTTGGTGATACTATAAACACAAATACTGTGGGTTCACTTGTTTTGACTTAGCATACTAGTTCTCATTTATGCCCTTAATTTTGTTGGTACAGCATCCATTTAAATCATTAGGTAGCACTAGTGTGACAGCAGAATTCATGGCTTTTGAAGGATTTGTTAGTCAGTTTAAATTACACCCCAATGTGCGATTCTTCTGGATGATTGATTTCACAACATTTCAACTTGCAGTATATAAAAAAAACCACACCCAAAGACAATGTTCTGACTGTCCTCAATTAATCTTCAAATCCTTCAATGCGATTGACCTAAATTACAAAGTCGCTTGCTATGTGGTTGTGATATCCCATGGCTATAACAATGCAATTGTTAATCTCAAAAGTGAACTTTATGTACAGAAAACCAGCAACTGGGCCATGATTTTAGAACTTGCTTCCATGATAGATCAGAATGACCTCAAACTTCACCATCACTGTTAAATGTTAAATCCATTTTTTATCTTAACTTCATAGTAATAATGTCATAAAAAACATTCTATGAATCACTTTTGTGAGAATAAAGGATGTAGGAAAAGCTGCAGAGATTTTCCTGTATGTGTTTAATATGCAAAGCATGATATGATATTACGATATGATATGATATTAATTTTGGCTCAAGAAATTTGGATTTTGAATAGCAGACAATGGAGCATGTAATTAAACTGAATGCAGTTAATGTTTTGATGGAAAAGCAGGGCAGAGTCTTTGAAGAAATGCTGTAACCTCCCTCAGTTCTTCAGGGGAGCTAAGGAGGAGACCTGGAGAATCCACACATTGCTTTAATCATTCTACCTGGCATCTGTTCTTGGTATTAAGTTTTTTCATAAGAAATGTGTATTCACGTAGACAGAGTTCCTTGTAAAAGCAGATTGCCTCCATGTTCTTCTGAACCATCTCTGTTTCGGGCTTGGTATCTATAACAGAGAGGAAAAAAAAAGAAAAAATTGTAGGTTTTAAACAAAAAAACAAACAAACAAACAAACATGCCATTGTTTTTCTGATAAGATAGAAATGTACATGGCCTTTGCAGTGTGCTACCATCTAACAGCATAAATTGTTATGGGAAGGTCTGGTTTGTTTTACAAAGATAGTATCTCCAAATAGATGTCTGTGTCTTCAGTAGATTCCATTTGTCATATCACATCTGCATGTTTACTGAAAGCACTTTGTACTACTGCTCTGAAACTTTTCCATGTTACCACTTGTCAGTATGAAAGCATTACTTAGCATCACAAAACCCCCTGAGTTATTGTGCAGAAAAACAGTAAGGAGGCTGCTCTCTGCTTTCCTGAAGCCAAAGGACAGATCCTACAAAAGCCAATTCTTTCCCTGAAATGAGGCCAGTAATATTATGAAAATGTATCATTTTTGATTTGCACAAAAATCTTGTTTCAGGGTGAGAGGTTACAGGAGATGTCTTGGTCTGGTATCTTGAAGGTTCAGCCTTGGGAAGATAGATGGGAAGTCTCAGGTGGAAGGCTGAGTGAGGCCAGCAGTCAGGGGCTCGGCAGCTGGGCTTGAGAGCCAGTGGTGGCTGCTGTGATGACAGGACAGCAGCATATGGAGCTTGCCAAAGAGGCAAACGTAGCTTCTCAGAGAAGACCTTCCCCAGCTTGGCATCTGTGGCCTGTACTCTCTGTTCAGAAGGCAGAAAGGTATACTGTTTTATGATGGGCTAGAGTTTTTGTGTGACTCATTCTTTTAGATCCACTGGGGGAATTCCTTATGTAAGAGTCAGGGAGCCAGCTGATGCTCTGTTAATCAGATGGAGAATAGCTCCTGAGAAGGACTGTTGGTGAAACTTGTCTGCATCTCAAAACCTCTGGGAAAAGCAGATTCAGCCAGCAGAAAAAGAAAGGACTGAGCACTGTGGAGGATTTAAGGGAGCAGTGGATTTATTGTCATGTAATGCTGAATTGCCAGAATAAAACTTGATTTTCATCATATTTTACAATGCACTGATTGTATGGAATCTATCAGTGTAACAATAAGTTATGCCTTCACCATGATTATAGCACATCTTGTATAAGTGACTAAATGAGTAGCTAAAACTGCTGTGGCATAGGGATTTATATTACAATAGACATTTTTGCATAATGGTGATGCTTCAGCTTTCCCTGACATCGCGTCTTTAGAACATCCTGTCAAAGGACTCTAAATTAATACTGCCACTAGGGGAGGATAGCATTGACAAGATGGGAGTAAAAGAGACAAAAATAGACAAGTCCTTAGCTCCTCAAATGAGGTAAAAAGAAAATGGAGAAACAGCTTAGTGCCATTTAAATTTAGGATTTTATATGTACAAGAGATGTGTAGAAAGGAGAAAGATTAGAAGTGAAGTTTGGATTTTCAGTGTCAGAGTACTCACAGACACGCCTCCTCTCAGGAATGCATTTGCTTTGCTTGTTACTGTTTGTTTTCAAACCAGAAAGGCATTTAAACACTCAAAATCCATGAGTTTAAAGACAATACTGCTCCAAAGAGTTTCCCATAGAAAAGACAGATTTCTGCTGTGCTCCATATAGATGGAAGAACAGTCTGGGATACCAAAATTTGGGAATGTTTATCACATTCCTTGAATTGTATCTAAACTCCACACTATTGAATTATTAGTGATGCAGTGAACATTTAGATGCAATTAAGGAGATGGGAAATGTGTCAGGATTATTAGTGCAGCATCTTGCAATACAGGCATGCTTGCAACTACTGAGGACAGCTTCCAAGCCAAAAATATCAATGATGTCTGAATGAAAATGAGTTTGATTTCACTCTTTTCTCACTCTTTCCTTGTAACAGGAATGTGACAATTTTGGGTGAACACTCTAATGTTTGAGCCCTAGTAGGAGAAAAGAGAGGAGGAGAGAGAGGGGTGGGAAGATGGGAGGGCAGGGAAGGGAAGGTTTTTTCTTGTAGCACAGTGGTTACAGCAATCATGTGGGATGTTCCATCACTATATTCGGCTCCATATTCCCCATGAGAAGATTTTAACATTCTCTTCCTATGATTGGCAGTTACATCCAGCAAAAATTGCTTTATGTATTTAAGGAAGTGTTTCAGGTGCCTAGACATAGGTGCCTTGTGGCATTGCAGATGCCTGAGAGATACCCCCCCGATATCTATACAGGTGGCTGACAGCTACAAGTAGGAATACAGGGGACACACCACTTTCTAACATGGAAGCTGGTCCTGGAATAGGTCCTGTGGTGTCCTGTCTTTGGGGAGCATGTACCAACCGGCAGCTGTAGTGTTTGCAATAGACACCTTCCCATCTGGAGCTTTTGCAGTTTTAAAATAATTAAATATTTCTTGATCTAGAAAGTAAGAAACAGAGAAGCTTCCAGGCTAGTGATTAAGGGACTCACTTGAGAGACAGGATTCCTGGATTTCAGGCACTGCTGGATGCAGATTTACCAGAAAGGGGGCATTAAAAGCAGGGGAAGACAAGCAACACAGTGTCTGCTCTCCTCGGGAAAGAGGAAATGTGAGTTCCTGGTGTGCTGGAAGATGGTCACAGATGTGGTGTGACAGCTGTTGTCCCCTTCCCAAAGCAGAAATAGCCAGCAAATTGAACTTGCATTTACTGATGGTTAAAGACCTGGCCAAACTGCAACAAACTCGGTTTTCACAAAAATAAAGCACTACCTCTACTAATGAATCCTTTTAAATTTCTCTCTTGGGGTGTTAAAAATGAGAAAGTAAACAAAGGAAAGACTAAAGGCATGTGGCTATGGAAAACAGAAAATACTGGAGTATATGAAACCTACCAGAGGCTGGGGGTTCTTTTTAGGATAAATATATATCTTATTATTTTTCTTTTAACTCCCTTTTGCCCAGTCTTGGAAGTGAGTTGACCATACATAGCTTTGAGGTTAGCCACATATGCTAAGCAACAGAAAGCAGACCTTGTTTTCAGCTTTTGCAGATGAATAGAGACATTTCTCAGATCTCTTTCTTTGACTTTGTACTGAAATGAGACGTATGCGGGTACAACGAATCCAAGCTACAGCCATATAGCTAGTAGCGGTCACTTGAGCATAGCTGATCCACTACTTCAAAGCCTCATACAATGTCTTTCCTCCCGAAAGTCAGCTATTGACAATAGTAATAGCTGGCAGGATCTGACTGTTCAGAATCACTGGCACCTCATCAAAAAACAGAAAGTCTGTTTAGAGTGGATTTGAATGTATTGTAAATGAAGCAGAATATATCACGCTTTAAAGTCAAGGACAACTGTCAGTTCTGCAAAGGGGCTAAATGAGGCAAGGAGGACTTACACAATCACTCAAAATTGTAAACATTCACAGCTAATAAGAAAAGAGGCCTAGCAGCAATGAAACATGAGGTTAGCCAGCCAGCAATTATGCCAGTAATAATACGGTATATGTTTCTTCTTTACTGCTCTTGTGTGGATTACAAACGGATTCTAAAGCAGAGCTGGATAAGCCTAGGAATATTGTACTTCTACTCAGTTTAGGAGCCATCACAAAAATCTACAGAGACAAGTCTCACTGAGGACCTTTCTCGGCCTTATAGACAGGAAACAATAGCAACAAAACATTAAAAGCTTAAGAAGGAAGAATTAAAACCTGAAAAAAATCATGCTGGATTTTCCCTGTCAAGTTCACTTATTAAGTGGACCAGATCCTACATTTCTGTGTCCACACTTAAATGACCTAACAGCCTGCTTCTCCTCCATTGTCTTTTACTGTCTATATAATAATAGTGTCTATATAATCTATATAATTACTCAAAAAAATGAAAGCTGAGGGCTCATCTCCTCCGACAGAATAGTCACCCGAAAGAAAAGTTCAATGGAAAAAAAAAAAAAAGATGTAAATCCTTTTTGTGTGTGTGTGTGATCTTCACCTAAAATCTTTTATTTCTCTCTGAAACTTTGGTTAATGTTGGATCAAAGGGCTATCCAGCAGAGTCTGCGGTTACTGTCTTCCCTTCAACTTTTCCTTTGTTTTGTCCTCAAAGTGCTCTAATGGTCACTAAAATCCAGGCAACACGTCAATTTATTTTCATTCTGTCTGTCTTTACCGATGAAGAAGCATTTCCCTTCTCATTTAGTTTTCCATTGCCAAAGAACAATGTATGTCCCCTCCAAGCTGGAAAAACAGAAATAATTTCATTGATCAACTTTGGAAAATCTGAAAAGACACTTTTTTGAAATGTATAAAGATAAAAATGTTTGGTTTGGGGAATTCTAGTCCCAGTATCTACCAGTCAAAAAGTTTTGTTCTAAAAGTCATCATCTTGCACTGCAAAATGCACTATTTTTTTCTGAAGAAAATTATGAACCTAAGCAATATTTCTTTTTTTTTTTTTCTCTGCCCGTAAGCTTTGGAGCTTAAAGGCAGTGGAATTTTTGAGCTGGTTTGCATTTGGCTGCAAATATTTTGACAATTTTCTGGTATCATACTTGGTAGAAATTACAGCATCTAAATCTACAGTCAATGAAAAGTGTTTAAAACATACAACAAAATGTGCAAAAGTCAACAGATGCAGAATACAGATGGAGAGCAATTGGCGCACTGCCTAACACCTTGTACCTATAATTGAGAAGCTATTTTGTCTTTATTTCCTTCTTTTCCTCTTAACAAGATTGTTCTTCCAGCTTTGTAAATCACGTATAACCAAATGGGCAACAAGGCCCTTTGCAGGTGAGTGCTCAGCTGCTTCCCTGGGGCTCAGAGTCGGGAGCTGGTGCCTGCCTGGGGCTGTGCAATTTTCAGTTTTGCATTAATATGCCAGCCGACAAGGGGTGGTAACGGGAGATGCCAAGACTTGGATATTAGCTGTTGTAGTGAAAGAACTCCGCCCATGGAGCTAAACCCAAGAGACATGTCTTTATTCTCTTACTTAAATATATGTAATTAATACTTTTCAGCCCTTCAGAGAGCTTGTTCCTTGCCACTCTGGCACAGACTAAAAATTGGTTAATTTGTCAGTATTTATTAAATCCACTAGGAGGCACCTGGCTGGAAAGCTTAATAGCAATAAGGGGCCAACTGAGGGCTCTATTTCTTCCCAGAAGACAGAATAATAATCTGCTCTCACTTGTGAAACCTTTCTTAGAAATGTTATATAACCATGAGAGTCAGAATGTCTTAAATATTGGATCCTACCTGTGTGAGACCTACCTCCAGGCTCTAACACTCGTTACCAAAAATGTTTCTCTTTTGCTTTCAAAATACTACTACTAATAATATTAATACTAGAAAAAACAGCTTTGGAGTCCTTTAATTCCCTCATTAAAGGAACGCTGCACATTTTCAAAGTTAAATCTGTTGGAGAAGAAACACTTCACAATGGTATATAAGCTAAAAACAAAAATAAAAATGAGGAAAACACTGAAGGACATTCAGAAGGACTATACCGCTGACACTCAGATGAGCATTTGGGACCCAGATTTCCATATTCTGCAGCCAGATCACTCCAGTGTTTGCTTTCCTTTCAAACTGATATTCAGTGAATCATTAAATGTAGAATGATTTCAGGTGTTCTCTGCCTGACTCTGCTTTCCTTTCCACCCTGATAGACAGGCTCATAAGTTCCAAAATTTGCTTTTCTGTGACTCAAAAGTAGCATTTCTAGAGAAAAAAAGAAATGAGGTTCATAAAGTAATCTCTGAAATCTAATTGCCAGTGTCAGTTATAATAAAAATGTCCCTATTACTGCCCAAAACCAGAATTGGGAAGAGGCTCTTAAGCAATTGAATTATATTGACACAAGAAGCTACTAAAAGAAGCAACTAATTAGCTTAGTGGTATTGCTGTAATGTATTACAGTGCTCTACCATAATTTAGACAGCTTTGGGTCTTTAAAAGATACTTGGACATTTGCTATTTTGTTTCTTGTAGATTTGAAGTCAGTGGGAGGACCACTGACTTACTGAAAACAGCATTTTGCCAATGCTGATGCTTTTGAAAATTTCATCTTCAAAGCACTGTGGAAATAATTGGGTAAGCATGTTGGCATGGACTGGGGAAGGGAAACCAAATTGCTTTGGGAACTTAATGGGCTGTAATGGACTAGATTTAATTAGAATGTCTAAGGAATTGCTGACCAGAACAAAAGGTACCATTTGGCTTTTAAGAAAACAGGTATTTACAGAAAAATAAATGTAAAAAAATCAAACCCGAAATAACATCATTAACTCTTCAGCAGAGACCTTTGGGTACTTAAACCCTAAACTTCTACAAGAAAATGTTTGTTGCACAATGTCACCTTTCTGCCAACATTCAGTATAAAACAGGGACGAAACTTATGATTTATAAGACATAAAGACACTGCTCTCTATATTTTCAGGTAGTAAAGCTGTTATGATCAGCAACTGCAACACCACAGTGCCTAGAAATATGGTCAGAATACATAATTTTACTTTGCAGTTGGAATTGTAGCATCCTTGAAAGATTTCATAAAGTCTGGGTATTAATTTTTGTTGGGAGAAGCTAAGGGTCTTCTGCTAGTGCAAATTTTTCTGTGATTTGGACCAAAGAAAAATGGGACCTCAAAAATCATATTACTTTGCTTTTGTAATCAGAATTATAATATTTGAATTTTTTTAACTGGTTTCTTCATTTGTTTGGATGGTTTTGTACAATGATTAGAGATTTTCTCCAAAATCATTGCCAACTTGAGCACAAGAGGATATACAAAATCCAAAATTCCTTTCTGTAAAGGTTATGCTATGCCATTTACCAGATCAAGCACTTCCAGTTTTCATCAGCCTTAGAATAAAATATTCTGGGGTTAGGGCAAAATGCATCTATCCTGTTATGGATATGCCTTTTTCTGTAAAATCATTTTTCAACCAGTGCCTGGAGTATGGCTAACCTACCAGCTTTTGGCTTGAAAATAAGAAAAATCCCTTTTACCATTTTACCTTCCCTAATTTATACCATATAAATATGGTTTCTCTTGTTGAAAAATAGTCCTATTTAACTAAATTAGCAGATAACCAGAGCAACATTAAACACGTTAACTGTTTTCCCCCTGGACTTCTCATTGCCCTTCCAGCCACTCAGCCTTACTTGTTCTTGGCAATTCTGTGACCGCCAAGCTTAAAGTCAAAGGTACACAATGTACACATTCCATCTCATGTCTTGTTCCAGCATGCCCTCAGTTTACATTTCTTCTTTCTGTTTACTGGGAATATTATACTTCTTTACACTTTTGGAGGTGAAATAAAGGAAATGAAGATTCAGTAAGAAGCTAGTGCTACAGCTCCCTACAACAGCTATCTGTTTTTTTATTGCGTATTCATTTCTTTATTTCTCCACCATGGTTTATTTTATTTCCTATTGTAAACAAATGCCCAACTGAATGAAAGAAAGTGTTAAAATAGCAGTGGGGAAAGAGAACCCAAAGAAAACAGGGTAAATCCTACTGGAATATGAGATATAATCTTTAACTTTTCATATTTTGTGAGGTTACAAGGCAAGAAGGTGAGCACATTAATTCTTTCTCAGGCTTTCCATTATAATGCAAAAACAAACAATATCTTTAAATTTTTTTGTACTTTCAGTGTGGCTATTTCCAGTAGAATAATTTTTAACTGGGATCTACAAAGCCTGACAGTCATAGGCTACCTATACTGCACGATCCTGACACAGTCCATTACTGTGCATGTCTTTGTCGCTTATTCCAGCAGGGACACAGATGAATTGTTCTAGTCTGGGTGTGGAATTCTCTTTCAGCAGTTTCAAAGTGGGATTTTGATGCTCAGAATGGCCTTACAGACTCCTGCTCTGGTCACTTTTGGAAAGCAATAATAATACTACACAGTTTCTCCTTAATGAAATGCTTTCACATTATCTGTGCCTGAGCACTTCTATTAAAATCCTATATTCTTCCTGTACAGTTAAGGATATTTACTGGTTATTCTCATCTAACAAATCTGTAAATGTTTGTACAAAGTTGTACTTACTATGTAGGCTAGATTTTTTTTCAGTGCTTTAAGATGTCATATTACTCATGAAACTGTGATGCGCAAGTGTTCTTTCTGCACACCACCCACGTAACACATTTTAATTACATCATGTACATCCCCTCTTTTTTCCTATTTTGACTATTTTTTTGTTTAGTTATTGTGGAAATAGTTGTGTTACTGGCATATTACTGACACCACCAAAAGGCAGAATTCAATTTATTTGTCTCATGTTTTGAAATGCAGTAAGCTCACTAATTATCATCCTTTTCTTCCACCTGTAAAAGCACTCATTCTCATTGAAGTGCTCTATATGTTTTCACCTACGTTACAGCAAGACTGAATAAAAGCAAACTCAAAGGAAAATGCTACTTCTTAAAATTATGTTCAAGTTTATTTGCTGGAATCTCGGAGAAAATAGTTAAAAGCTTTTCAATATAAATGTTTAATCTACAAACTGAGTCAGATACTTTTCTTTTTGTTGTTTGATCTCTTTTCTGCCTTACTTTTTAAATGGTTAGTGGTTTGCAGTGGTTGAGACCACTATTTGGGGTGATGGTAGTAAACAATATTACAACATCATTCTGACAAGACATTTAATATCTCTCCTTATTAATCATCTTCCACCTTTGAAATATTTCATTACTGCATTTTTCATTCATTGTATGAGTTTTTTCACTGACTAAGGGACAATACTTGGTCATTTCTCCCATGGCCTAGAGTGGAGGCCGTATTTTCATCTCTCATTCTAATGTGAAATGTATAATGTAACTAGCAGAATCAATAAAAATATTCAATACATGAATCAAAAATAAAGTTGTTGCAGATAAGAGAATGAATCCCCAAAAGCTGTATACTCATACTACCAATGGTATTTATTGAGGTAATACATCGCTAAATGCATTCTATTGAGAGAAAGGCATTTAAAATGGAGTTACATATTGATCCAAAAAGAGCGAATCTTATTCTAAATCGTTCTGACTTTCATTTTGAATTTCTTGCTCTGTATTCCCTGATGTGTCAGAGACAAGCCCAGCAGTGCTTATTCCCTGCCCAGCCTGTTGATATGTTTACCTTTAAAATTTATGACAATGGCTAAAAATTTTAAAGGTTTGCAGCCTAAAATCTTCTATATCTATCATTTCATAATCCCACCGAATAGACCTGCAAAGCTACAGAATGAGTAAAATTCTATTCCAGAAAGTGTTTCTAGAAGGTCTAAGAATAGAGCTTTTCTGCCTTGAATTTTTAGCCAGAATTTAATGATAGAAAAAACAGTCAGGTGATCTAGCTTGAGATGCACTTAATGTGCATTACATTTCACCCACAAGTGAAGCTGCTGTACCATGTACGTTTGATAAACTACCAAATCATTTTTGGATGTGTCCTCAGTCATACTTTCTGTCTCTACATTTATGCTGGATTAAAAACCTAAAGTACAGTGACAGACCTGCCTCCTCTGGCAAATCCAAAACCAGTGATTCTGATGCATCTCACATAAGAGCTTCTGATGCATCTCACATAACACCTCGAAAAGAACTTGGATGTCTGCAGGAAGTCTGTATAATTGGCAGCTCCATCACAGGATAAAGATGGTAATGGAGAACAGGTGAGCTTAATGAATGAATTCCTGACTACAGAACAGAGTCAAAACAAAAGAAAACTCCCTGCCAGTCTGACCCAGGGAAATTCCTTTTCTGGATCACAGTCTGCATCTTCATCTGAGCATCTGACCCAGATGATGTTAATTATTATGTTATCTCTAACTGTACAAATCTTCAAAGCACAGTAGTCCTACCTCTGTGACTACTCACCTTGAAGATGGTAGAATGAAACAAAGTAGAAAATATTTACCTAGCTATATATTCTTAGGAAAAAATGCATCTTCCCACATGGAACTATGTATCTAAAGCCCTGAAAAAGGACTGTGGAAGAGGTATGAGTTTGCTAAGGGAGTAGAGTTCCTTCCAGGTCCTATAAAAGAGCACAAATGTGTGGGACCCATCCCACAGAATCTATGGTCAGAGGAACAGATTTGTCTTATAGTTTGACACAGATCACAGGACTTCTCCCAGATTTGACTAAAGAATATCTTTAAATGGATTATTCTTGTTTTAGTACTTCAGATTGTGGTAAGTCCTATTGTCTGTCCTAACAAATTATTCCATACTTGCCAGAGAGACATGCCTCAAAACTAAGAAATATGAATGTTACAGATTTTTTTAAATTTTGACTTCCAGTGACAGTAGCTGCTATGCCCTAGTCAGTGAGTCTAGAATTTCTACATCTACCAATTTTCAATTATCTTCCTCATATATAGCCACAAACCTTATCAAATTTATCTTCTTGTTTGGTAAACTAAATCTTTCACCATTTTTTTCTGTGTCATGGGGGCTGCATTACACCTTCTGTCACTTTTTGAAGCTGTATTTCCATATTTTCACTGAAGTACAAAAAACCAGCTCATGGTCCTGTTAGAGCTTTGGTCTTACCAAAACCACATATATAGGCTGTATATGCTTCAGGACCTTTTGGTAGAGTCAGCTGGCTTTAGCACCCTTGTGTACAACAATTGTTCTGGTTCCTTCTTTAGTCCCTGGCAGCTTCCCATTAAGTCAGTATACACGATTTTTATATGCTGTGTTTGCCCCTCTAGAAGTGCCTACCTGTCTCCACTTATTATGAACCAAGCTGACTAGCTTAGGCTTGGTCCCTGACTTCTGGATGACTTGGGTTTGATTAGATGACTTCTGTCCTTCTCAGTTCTACCTCATCTTCCCCCATTACATAAATGAAAAGGTATCATTAGCCTTTCTTGACATAGAAATATACAAAATGATCACGTTGAGGTGTCTAAGCTCTTCTGTGAATTCCTGCTTTCCAAGAAAGACTCATCCTCTTGCTCTAACCCATGTTCTTGGTTTTCCAGGACATTATCTTGGAGGCTGCTGGATTAAATTGCCATTAAAATGGCTGGATTTATCTTGTGACTCAGACCGTTTAAAAAATAAGAATATTGTTTCTAGTTACCAGCCCACCAGCTCCTGGATTTGTCTGGAAATGTAGCAGGAACTATTGCATGTTTATCACAAAGATCACATTTTGAGCATCCTTGGTGTAAGGCCTGTTTCCTGGGCACAATGTTTGTATTACGGATTGCAATAGCCAAGGATATCAAAGGCTGACCAGTTCCTGCTTATTTATCAAGGAAACCAGCATAACTGGAATCCTTGGCAATTCTGAACAATAAGCATGGCAGGGTCACCTCAGGGTCGTGGCTTTTAGATGCCTACACCATTCAGCTTATTAGGAAGGTGACAGGAACATGGACACAGTGCTGCATACCTCTTTCTTTTGTTTATTTGAAAAAAGTAATTCTCGACACATTTAGATTTTTCTCACTTCCAAGCAATAACTTCTCTTGCCTTAACATTTCTATGGAGCTCCATTGATGGTAGCTCCATTAGAACTTGCCTCAAATAAAACTAGATCACTGCACTGAGACATGCAATTAGCCTAGACAGAGACTTAACAAATGAAGGTAATACTTCTGTTGTTGTCATATGGTCTAGGTAAACCATTATGTCCCCTTGAAATTTTACCTCTTTAGCCTTTGCAATTAGAGAACTGGGCGAAAGCTGACTTGCATGCCCATATAGGTATTTTCCAGCTCTTATCTACCAGTCTGTTACTGTCTTTAGAGTAGCTTGTGGGTAGCTGTAAGATCTATTTAACATGTATGATTCATCTTTAGCCTTTCTTAATATCAAGTTGCCAACAATCTGCATTTCAGTGAATAGTATACTTGATTCAGTTTTACTCAGTCACTGTGATGTAAGTGCCTGATAAAATACCATCTCTCCTTCCTAGTGTTTGACATTTCAGTTTTACTAGGGTTCACCCCACAAGTAGAAAGTAATTCAAAGAATGAATTTCTGAGTGCAGAGAGAGATCTCCTAGAGGGGAAACCACTTGTCTGGCAGTGACAAAACTACCCATTATCTACACCACAGATTCACTAGAGGAAGAAAAAGAATATTCACATCTTAAATTGCACTGTCATCTATGTTACATAGTGTAATGGTTGTTTTGAAGAATTACTTCTGCCACCGGCCTATCTCTACAACAATATATTCCAAGAATGAAGGAGTGCTGAAAGTTTGAAAGAAGTTCAGCTTCCAAATGGGAAGGTGTGAAATTGAGAGCAGGACATTTCAACCTTTTTCAGATTTAACTGGCTCCCTAAAAGATTGCCAGTGAAGATTCAGACCCTTTTACAAATTTCATACATTTTTGTAGCTATAAGTAGACATCAAACTGATTTTCCTCATTGTCTTTCATGGATATTTCAGAGTTGGTCTAGACTTGGCCTGGTTGGTCAGACCACACTTTGAAAGATCCTGGTGCAGAGCGGATCAACCTGTCATCTGTAACGGGAACGTCTGGATCCTACATACCAGAGTGCACACACTTACAACAGTGAAACAAATTTCCTAAAAAGGCAAGTTCTTGGCAGCCAGATAGTAGGACAAGCTAATGATGAATCATAAATACTAACCAGATCTTACATGTACTTAGAACAGAGACACTAACTAGGCTCCCAGACCAGTGTAGTCACATTCAAACAGCATTCTGCCAAAGTTAATTAGCTTCAACATTTTTCTGCACAGCTAATTAACCTGACTGAAGCACCATGGTTATACTTTTTGTTTGAAGCCAATGATACCTCCATATTGTATGAATCTGGCATCTCTTACTCAGGACTTCACCTGTTCAACAAGTCAATACTCAAATATATCCCTACTTTCCGTTTGTCGTCATTCTACTCAGGGCATCTGCTCCTCTCACACCATACAGAATGAATGAATGTAGATGCAGTATGTCAGTGTGATAAAGCCACACATCTGAATACTAAAAATAAGATTATTTTTTTTAGCATTTACCATGTATATGCTTGCTTGTAGGCCAAGTTTCATCCTAAGCTTAATATTGGGAGGCTGTGCTGAAACGTGGATAACCATCTGCTTTTTAACTAACTGAATAAATCTGTATTTATTTGAAAATACATTATAGCTGTAGATGTTCATTTTCTCTATAGATGGCTAATTCTTTTGTGAACTCAATCAGTCCCTTGCATACAATAATTTAAAGTGGCCATGAGTCCTGTGAGTTAAAGATCTCTCTTGTGAAAGGAATTTTATTTGTGGTGCATTTTGAATAAGTTTTCACTTTTATGCTTGCTTCATGTATTACAAGAAAGGTTAAGTGGAATCTCATTTGGTTATTTTCCCCTTTTCTTCTTGTAGAGATACACTAGAGGAGTAAATGTTTCTCTCTCTTGTGATTTTAAAATGATACTTGTGGTATTTCCTTCCTTATTTTTAACTTTCATGGATTATAGGATCATGTGAAAAACTTCAGGTTTGTACATTCTGGTTGTGGAAAAAAACCTGTAAATAGGACCTAGGTGTACTCTAAATAAAACCAATGCCTCTCTCTCCTGTAATTGCCTCTGTAAATTTTATGGTTTTTAATTCAGTCTTATGGCATTACTTCCTGGGAATGAAGGGAGAATGGTGCCTCTGTCTATACTAAACAAACCTGATCTCTTCATGCCTGCGGTATGAAGGAATTTCTTTGTGTTTCTCCCCTCTTTGTTATCTCTCTCTGAACACATTCTGTTTCTGCTATAACCACTGCTTAGCCAATGTTCTGAGAAAATGGCTAATGTGAAGATAGCATCGTATTGCCAATTTATCTTTGGGTTGTATCATTGTAATCTCTCTCTCTCTCTCTCTCATCAGTGTCTTGCCATCACTTTATATTTCACCGAGATACTGCCTGAAGGTTTTATGAAAATGCATATAGTCTCTATAATAACAAGGAATGGAAGGTATTTGATGTATTCCACCATGGAAAAGAATTAATGAACAGGGTCAGAGACTAGTAAAGGCATGACCCTGCTGGAAGGAACTGTTTGTGCCAACCGTGTTGCCTCATCTAATCAACAACAAATCTCGGCATGTCAGTAAAATGGGACAAAAAGAGAGAAGGACAGACAAAGCAGCACATCCTAAATGAAACCCTGGACCAAATCCTGTATAAAGCAACAGGAATCTCTTGAGTATGAAATGTGATGGTCAGGTGTGTCTAATGAGCTAATGCATTACACGTACAAAGTACCTCAGGACCTTAAGTTTTCCTGGACATTCTTCCAAAGCAAGGGGAAACTGAGGATACCTTTAACTTAGGGTGCATAAAATGAGGGAAATAATAGTTCTTTAGGAGAACAGTTCTATCTTCAGATTGCTTTATGCATGCTCTCACAGAGCAGTCTCATTTTATGTCC
Organism: Nipponia nippon; assembly: GCF_047370975.1. Lineage (NCBI taxonomy): Eukaryota > Metazoa > Chordata > Aves > Pelecaniformes > Threskiornithidae > Nipponia > Nipponia nippon. The sequence goes on along the minus strand of NW_028262347.1, from coordinate 41,798,344 downwards.
TGCCCCTTAGAGGAAGCATGGGGGAATGCTTCAAGTTTACCTCTGGCTATCTTTGTAAGCTTTGCAAGTGAGTCTCTTCTGCAGTGATCAGAAGAGATGCACTGCTATAAAGTGGAATTTTAGGGAAATAATTTGCTTGCCAAATCACATAGATTATTCTACAGGACAATATATTAGATACATGCTAATGAACTCCTGAAAAACATCCAGTTCAACAGTTTCCAAATGTGATTTAGCCATAGTTTACATGGATAGGAGCTCACTATGAAGAGTTAAAAAAAAAATGGATAATACTCCATAAACATATCAAAAATCTTTCCTTTTTTTTTTCCCAATCTTTTTATGCAACACCTTGCATATATTAGGTAAGATCTTAGCCAGAAAACTACCAGATAGTCAAATATATGGCCTAAATCTGCATTTTATAATATTTGAAGTTTAACATTAGTCATCAACATTACCAGGGAGTCACAGAGTTAGTAACTGCTGATTGGTCAGAGGAAAGAAAGGAAAAGGTACTAGGAAATCTTGTGAACCTAATTTGGACCTGATTTGCCAAGGCCAGTTATGCAACAAGTGTGTTGTTAGACCTAATCATACGCTTTGGAAAATGGCATTTTGGATAGTAGTGGGATGATGTGACTTCAGGTAGTTGAGGCTTAGGGAAGATTATCACTGCAGATTGTTACATGATTTTTGCTTAAACTCTTTTAAATTGATTAAGGATCCCCTGACTTTAACAAAAATAACTCTCAGATGCCAGGTCATGAATTTGCACTTCTCTGAGCTAGGTCTAAAAGCACAGAAAAGCCTCAAATTAGAAGGAAACGGTTGGCCACATGAGGTTACTAAGCTATCACACTTTTTCCCTTTTTTGTATATTCCTCAGCCATTTCGCACAACTGATTTGCTGTACAGCTCCTTAAATGCTATGAGCTTAGTGTTAACTTCTGTAGTAAACCAAAAGAGACCCTGCAAGACTAGAAAACGATAGACTAAATTCTCTAAGCAAAATGTGATTAGGAACATGATCTAAGGTCCTTATTCAAAACCTGTGGAAATCCCTGGGAAAACTCATTCAGTTGCAGTGAGTTTTGGATCAAGCCTTTAAACAACATTGTAGGACCATAAGTCAGAGATTCTCTGATAGCGATGGAGCATGGGTGCCTTTGAAGTTTTCTCCCAGACACTGAAGATGCTAATTCTGTTGTAGACATAGCAAGGTTTTTTTTTTTCTCTCCTCGACTGCTGTCATTCTCAAATGAAATAACTGAATCAATACAAATATTGGCTGCTTTCAGGATTAGTTTTCATTATGATCTTTGAACAGAAACAATGAGTGCCTGAGCATAAAGGAGCTTGTTCAAAAGATATTTGAAAGTCTGCCAAACAGCTCTTTCTACAGCTGTATTGCCCATTTGAGATGGGTTGAGCTCAGGTTGTGGAACTCTCTGTGGACCCTCCTCAAGCCCGGTAGAGACTTGCAAGGCACGATTTGTTCTGAACTGATGTTTAACACTGAATACTGATTTGAAACATGGCAAGAACAATAGAAAACAAAACCTAAAGGCACCTTTTTTACAGTTGACTTTTCTCTCATCTCACAGCTCTGATCTTCTTGCCAAATAGTAGATATACTGTATTTGTCTAGCATTTTCAACCATCTTTCTGGGAGAAATGGAATCGCATTGTGTTTTAAGAAAAACCCCATGGCTGGAACCTGATTCATCCTCCCTTATTTCAGATATCAACAATGCAGATTAACTCTTAGCTAAGTTAATCACTCTCAACTGTTTTTGTAGTCAAGAGAGAGTAATGGCCTGTTCTTAGAATTCATCTGACCTAGTTAGGGACAGAAGAATCACACCTGTCAGTGCCTATTTTCCTTAATTGATGGTAAGAAAATGTACATCACCAGCTCTGATTTAGATACCCATACTGAAGAGAGTATGAGTGAGATGACTCACCGTGTGTGAGTTGTTGTCAACAGAGCAATTTACTCATAACATAAATGAACAATGGGTTGCCCAGGTTCTAAAAAACAGAAAATAAGCCAAATTCCCTGAACTGAGGTTTGCTTGTTCAATGTGTATCATCTACCCATGAAGCGAGCAAAGCTGCTCTAAATAATAGAAGTACTTACCTACCACTACCGCACATAGTATAGCTGCATATAGTTGGGGCCTTTCAGCTCCTCCCAGTTACCCCTATGTATTCCTATTTCTTTCCAGTGTCATTCAAAATGAACTAATTTGTCTGGGGATGTGAAGATGCAACTGAAGCAAATTGTACCAGGCCAAAACCTTCTTATCCCGTTTCCTTATTTTTTTTTTAATGCCTGAGTAACCAGAAGCAATTTAGGCACTGGTTTAGGTGCTGGCATAGCATTGTTCTTTGTAGAAGAAGGTGTCTTCCTGATCCGGGGAAAGGCAAATTGCTTGCTGAAAGAATAATCCAACCCACCCCATTTCTGTGTTACTGGAAGTGCTACTTAAAAAATCTTCACATACTATGAGGGGAAAAGGGGAAAGTTTTTTTCAAAACAGGTGGAAGTTTCAGGCCGATATGGAGCTATGCAAATGTGGTCTTAACAGCTCCAGAAGACAGGGTTAATTGAAAAGATTATGGTTTCTCTGTATCTAAATAGTCTTCCTACAAACCCTTTCCTGGCAAAGTCTAATACCCATTGAGGGAAGGCAACAGTTCTGAGCTTTTATTTCATTTAGTTTCCCGGTCTGCAGTGATCAACATGCCCATTAATAACTTAATTATTACTTGTTTATTTGTGATAAGTTCACTGCTGAAAGGAAATCCCACACAAGCTGTGACTGAAATAGATGACAATTAACATAAACCAAAAAAAAATACTATAGAGAAGCTGAACAATTAATCAGCACTAGGCTTTATAGTACCGTGCATGCACTAATGCATTGCTTTCAGCAACACAACAGCTGTTCTTTTATGCATTTGTAACTTCCTCAAGTAATTCTTTATTCATGATAAATTATAGCACATTTGGCCTGACTGCATAACAGCATGAATAAATGCAACTGCCTAGAGTTATATCAGATCTTGCAAATGCTTTCTGCGAAAGTGACCTCTAGGCAAGCCTGCGTAAGTGAGTGGCCATATATCCCAGTAAACAGTGCAATAGGCCAGTGCTCGGGACACCCAATGACTCTAGCAACAGCTGGATTGCATTAAACTTACATGGCTTAATTCTTTTTATTATTATTAAATAAGCTATATGTGAGCAATTAGTACTTCTGATGTTGGGGTCCATAAAAAATCTCTTTGATACTCTACTCATATTGCTTCCTTTCCTATTATTAAGAAAACAGTAAAAGATTACTTACTATCCAGTTTCAGCACCCTTTTTTCATATCTGAGTTTTCAAGGGTTGTCCAAAGAGGGCCTGTCCTTTCTCTTTTAAGTGTTTTCATGTCTCCTGCCTGACAGATGGTTCCAGGCTTCACCATGAATCACGCATTTTATGGGAATCATGATGCAGATAGCTCTCTTGATATACAGCAATGAAACTCCGTCATATGCTCTGTTGTGCTGACCTTAAAAAGGATCTTTAAACCTAAAAAGGATCTTTAAACCTAAGAAGGATCATACATGTATGAAAATACTCATCGCTGATATTAACTGAAATTGGGAACAGTCAGAACTTTAGGTCTTAAGTTCCCCATTGCCTGAGGTGTTCAGTGTGAAAAACATACCTTAAAGGTACGGCTAAGTCATTAATTCTGTTTTAAGGAAGTGTATTTACCAAAACTAGAAACTATTTGGACTGCAAGGAAGCAAGAGTAGCAGAGAACAGCAAAAATGAAAAAAGCTTGAAGATGGCTCAATAATCCAAAGCAGGAAAAGATGGAGGATGAGAACAACAGTGTTGAAATAGAGGTGAAAACCAGAATGTGTTTGGGAGAAGAAAGGAGAGTAGGAAAACTAGAGAGAGGGAGAAAAAGAACACATCTGAAAAATGACAGCATATGCTCGTAGCATAGTATTCCTTCTGCTGTATAATTTTGTTCTTACTATCTTTTGATGTAATGTTTTGAATACAACATAACCCCCAACATTTTACAACTTGATGAATAGCTACAAGACAATGGTGTTTTTAAGAATGCAAAATGGACACCATTCTCCTCTTTAATTTCTTTTATTAAGTAAGTGAAGGTAAAAGTTTATTCAGGTTCTAAAAATGACCAGGTAAGTCAATGGAACAAAACCCCACGAATGACAATTTATTGCAAAGACACCATCACTTGTTGAGAAATTCTCTTCGCTGTGGACTGGTGGAAGCTAGGGGACTATTCTAGATATGTATCACTACCTAGAAGAGTTTTCTTCAAGCACACCTTCCTCAGCTAGTCTCAAGACACTGGACCTTTGGGTTTTCTGATGTAAATAATTTTAATTGACTTGTCAATCTGTGGGTTGAGATCAAGCAAGGCACTTGGGCATCAACTTAACTTCAGGCACAAAGATATTTATTTTGTTGTGACTGTTAAATATTTGAACATATTTAAGTTCATTCTTGTACTGTTACGCTAATGTGGCAGCTGTCACAACAAAGGCAGTCTCACATTTCAGAAAACTAATGCTTTTACCAAGTCATGTTGTTGAGGGGGGCAAACATAAGAAAAAAATTAAATCCATGGTACTAATTCATGAAATGATATTTTGCATGCTTTACTTAACTAAAATAATTAATAGATAATATTTATGTAATTATTTAACAGATTTCAGATTGCAGCTGGCATCTTTTAAATATTACATAACTATTCATTTAGTGTAAAATATGGTAAATGATAATGCAAAATGCTTTAAAATCTAAGCCAATCTGCTTAATGTTTATATAATTATCTGTAAAATATCATGTGCTGTATGAATTTCAACATTTTCCTATAAGATATCAATCTGCTGATGGCATGTGACAAATTAACATACTGATGTCTTCTATAATTAGTAAAAATCTATACATATTTACATAGCCTTTCCATAGCAACTGTTGGGCTTATATTTTTTTTTTTTTAAATTTGGTTTACCCTATGTGTGAGTATTGAGTTATTAAGTAATACAGTATTATCAGGTATTGTTTATTTCTCTCACATATAATAAAAGGTCTGCTAAACAACCTGCAGTACAGAGCCTGAGTTCTTTAACACTTCAAGAAGACAAATGGTGGGATTTGCAGACACTCAGCATTGGTTTGACTCTTTTCTCACTGAAATTGACTGTAAAACTCCCATTAGTTCTGGAAGCTATAAATTTACATGTACTCAAAGTACATTTAGACAAATACCAAGAAGATAAATCTATTTGTGGGCTATTAAACACTATGTCTTTTTCTGCAGTAGCAACCTAAACAGAAAGATGGAGCTCAGGTTTGAGAACCAGCATGAGACAGCCCACACTGTTGAATTGTTCGCTTGGTCCCCAGCACAGCTTAGGAGTCAGAAAACTAGCACTGCCCCAAGCAATGCCTGGGCATAGCGCAAGAACTGACATCATTGAGAAAGTATGTTGCCGACAAGCAGCTTGGAAGCTGCTGTCCTGCTCTGGAGAGAGAGTAAGCCCAGCTAGATGGACAAGTGCTGTCACCTGACATGCGGACTCAACAACTGTTAACAAGTATTGATGTAGCCAAAGACACCACCCCTAACTCAGGCCATCTCTGAGCAGCAAGTCACAGAGACTGGGAGAGTATGTGGGGAGCATAACTTATTCTGCTTACTCCCTGCTGGTGGCTGTGGTTGTCCCAGCAGGATCCTGGGGCTGGGCGGTTGTTATGTACAGCATTTCTAACGAGTTTGACAGTGCTGGTCACTGTGAGAAATCCTCACAAGGTATGCTTTTGTTCAGAGAAGGACAGACACAAAGCCTGTACCTGGTGATCAGACACTTCAAAGCCTCTGCAGGAGTGATCCACACTCCTCAGAGCTGTGCTGGTGGGGAGACCTCCAGATGTACAAAAAGTGAATGGAGATAGGAAGGTCAAAGGTACAACAGGACCATGATAGGCCCATGCAGTGTGGCTGGACCTGGAGGTGCCTGAACTGGAAATGGGTCTCCTCAAAGCCTTTGTTAAGCTTTCATTCAACTCTGGACTTAGGGTCATAGGTGTGAGATATTCCACCTTTACGGTAGATTCTCTGAGGGTAAAGCTGAGGTAGGAGAAAGCAAAGTTCTTGCATAGTTAGTCCTATGTGCATTTCCCAGTTCCTGTTCCAGAATAAATAATAGATTCCAAGATGGACCAGTCAGTCCATCCTTGTGGAAAAGTAATATTCAAACACAAACAAATCATTGTTAAGCTAAGCAAGACATTATTTTGTATCTATTCCCACACTAGACATGTAGGATTTTGCTCATACACAGTTTGTGGGCATTCTTTAGATTATTGAATTAAAGAAAAAAATGTTATTCAAATAACACAAAAGGAAATAATGCATTAGTCGTTTTCAAAACACATAAAGAAGGCAGTATTTTTTCATTACTTCTTTTCTTTCCAATAAATAAAATAGATTATTACATCTTTTAACACATATTCATTGTCTGTATTGTTTATATTGTCTGTAAATTGGTTTATATTAATCTGCATTGTTCAGTTTGCACTGTGCGTGCACTGTGGAACCAAAACTCTTCTGAATGCTGCCAACAAATTTTTGGTTCTTGTTACAGTTCTGTAACTATGCAGTGCAACAGGTCAGTAGTGGAAAGACAAGCAGGCAGATATATTTGTTAATACAAGGTTGAGATCCCTTTGTTGTCATTTAAAGGGTTGTATTTTTGTTGGATTTAGAAGGCCATTTCAAGCACCATTTTGTTTATTTGAACCTCTTTTTACCAAATATATAGCATGTGCTTACTGATTGCTAATTATTGTTCTTTCAGGATGCCATGGATATATGTGCTTTCTGCTAATACCATTGCATGTTTTGTTGCATTTTTGTTTAAGGGTATAATCTCTGTGCTAAAGGACAGTTCCCCCACTATCAGAATGGGATGAGTTATACTCTCAGTTCTGTGTGACTTTTCACATAATTTTTAAGCTATCTGTAAAGATGTATTAATTCTATAAGAGCACTGACTTTCTTCTTCTGTGATATGAAAAGAAACACCAATCAAATTTATCTGAACATTGATTCAATAAATGTACTGTGCTTCAAAGTGTTACTTAATGGCTTGTGTTATAGGATCCTTTTAGCTAGGGAGGAGGAATCTTCCACAGCTCTGGCTTAACCCTGTGTAGCATTAGTGTCTTGCACCTGATTCAGCAAAGCTCCTAAGCATTTGTGTAACTTTCTATTTGTGATTAGCCCTGTTGGAATTATATGAAGTAAAGCATACAGTCACACATAATCATTGAGAAGAAATGGATTTAAACATGTTCTAAAGTTGTGACGTGAGTTATGTCATCATAGCACTACTATTTAAAGGACTGCACAACTGACAATGAACACAGAGAGCCCTGTAATCAGATGTTGATATTAGATAGTTCATCATGGAATAAATATATTGGTTACAAAACCACAAATATGTATTTGTTTTGGTAGACTTGGAATCATTACAGTTATCAAACTGATAGTTGTTTGTGCATTTCTTTAAGCCTGTTGAAGGTATCCAAGCAGAATACCATGAAATTGCATATTCTCCTTAATGGAGCCCTTTCACAACTGATACAAATAATAGTAAAAGTAAGTAACAATTAATTTGCTATTGATGTTTTGTTCATTTTGTCTGAAGAGGTAAGCTAGCCATGGGTGGGGGAGAGGGAGCATATGGGTGTGAAGAAATTTGGGGACATGTGAATAAAGTGGTGACTCTGTTATTAATAAAATTCAGGGCTGTTCAATTACAATGGGCTGTTTGCCAATTACTATGAAAGGTAGATTGGCTGAAAACCAGTACCAATCAGTGAAAGATGATGAGGAGGATTACAAGGTACTCTGAGATCCAATGTAGAATGTACTTGTTTATCCTTTCATGTGAAAAAGTCTGAGACAGATTTGCTTTCTACCCTCCAGGGCCATCTCTATGCTATATTATATATCAGAAACAAAAGTTTAGGTTTCTAATTTTTCTGATTTAGAGTGAAGATTTAATTTTGGAATCTCCTACAAGTTAGATGATATACCTACAGGTATTCCTATTATATGGAGTAATTATTTCACTCTTTGGTCCAATAAGTAAATGAAATTGCTTTACTTCATGAAATTATCATTATTGTATTTTCATTCAATTTGTTATTTGTCCAATAAATAACATCAATCATCCTAGACAGATGTTGTAATATATTAGAATGCCAAATACATCCTTAGCCATTCCTCTCTATTCTTAGCCACACCTTTTGCCCCCTAGAAAATAAGGACTGAGTTGAGCAGATCTCCACTCCTGTTGTCAAAGGTTTGCATTTTGCTTGTAAATTTTCTTGACTCCACTTGGCTAAAACAAACAAATCAAAAGACCACCTAAGCCCTATATTTGTTTGAGTATTGGAACAAAGGTAGTGTTCTTAACTATTCATTTCCATAGTTCAACTCGGCAGATTTTATAAGAAAGGAAGGAAAAAGTGATATTGTCACATAGGAATCTTATCTATCCTTTTTGTTAAAAAACATCCCTTTCTTTCTCCCTCTGTCTTTTTTATCCCCCCCCCCCCCAAGGGGGGGGGGGGCTTTGGCTTTACTTCTAAGATTTGTTTAAACTGAAGTTCAACACAATCACAATTTTCTTTAAACATGTATATACCTTTAAGAGTTTTCTAAAGTAGAGGAGATTATTTAAATGGAGCCTAGTACTAAAATGAAGTTTATAACTCAAGTATCTGATATTAAAATACATCAATTTAAGATGGATAGAACCAGTTAAGAAAAGTTGAGATATCTTCATTTTGGATCTAATGTCAGGTCAGTCATTTTGATTACTCTGCACATCATCTTCTTCAAGATTTCTTGAATGTTGTAATTTCTATAAGTACTCTGCAGCTATCAATATATACTTCAGAGAAGATACCACAATGCAACTTGGCTGAAGGTTTAATACTGGCTGCAACTGTCATATTTTACATAGCTGTAAAAACAGAATCTCTCCTGTGCCTGAAATTGTTGCATTTAAAACAGATAGGAGTAGAGGCTCTCAGGTCCCCATCAAAATTTCCTCAACACTTTGCAGAGTAAGTTTCAGAAGCCTGTTTTCAAATGATTATTAGTTTTTGGTCTAAACTCAAAATGTTTGCAAACCCCCTGTGTTCAGCCAGCCCTCCTCTAATAAAATTTCTTGATTTTTTTAATAGAGCTGTGTTCCTATCTGATTATCACATAGGTGTACTGACTCACTAAAAAACATAGAGGTGGCCAACATAATTTGTGACCCACACCACTTGCAATAACTTCTGCTCTCTGTAAACAACCAGGGAACAGGGCACAGTCAGTCTCAATGAAAAGCTGTATCAAGGTCCCTGATGCTCACTGAAAATCCCTTTCTTCTCAGTTAAGGGATCCTAAGTGTGTTGTAAGCAGATTCTCAGAAGATGTAACCTACTGTTGATCCATAACAAGCTACTGATAGAGGTACAAGATGCGTCATCTGAAGACCTGTAACAAATGTCAGGGATTCACAGCAGATATAAGACTGAATCTGCCATCTTTGTCTTCCAACTTACGCTGTGTACATCTTCTGACCTGCAGTTCCTTGCTCCATGCTTAGACCTCACTTCAGCAAAACCAGAAAGCTTGACAGAGTGCTTTAAGCATTTTACATATGGGTAAATATAAAGATTGTGCTAAGACAACAAAAATCATTATACACCTAAACAGAGTAGCAGAAAATGTCTTTCTCCTAATTTATTTCGAAGGCCTAGGTAAATGAGACATGAAACTACAGGAAGTAGTCACCTTGCAGGTACTCCCATGGAAAAATGTCTCCTGTGCAAAATGCTAACAGAAATATATTCTTTTCTGCTTTTCTGGATTCATACAAGGACTTCTGACTTATTGAAGATATTAAGCTGGAGAGCTAGGAGACAGATAATTTTTTATACTTTAGCTTTTTTATAAATGAATTCCCTTTATGATTTAGCTGATTACAGTTTTAAAATGAAAATGTTTGATTTATTGCAAACATTGTACTGAAAAATGTAAAGGCTGACTTCTTTGAGAGTTGAGATTCATTCCAGAATTTTTCTGAGGGAGCTTTATTCAGCTATCTTTTTAAGTGTAAGATTGAAGTCTCTCGACATATTCTCATGCCTCAGAGATTCTCATTAGAAGAAGTTATAGCAGCTGAATATAAGGTAGAATATTTTGGACTTTGTATATTTCAGCATGAGCATTTTTCACTAGATCTTTTTTTCCAAAAACCGAGTCTAATGTGGAAACTATCAGGCACCCCACTTGTTTTATGCATGAAAAAAGTGGCTCACTGATTTTTCTCCTTTATAATAGGCACCATTAAAATTCTTTAGCCAACACCCCACTCCTTGCAATAACCACAATATTCTCCTGCATTTAGAATGTTAAGTGACACTCTAAATGACAAATGTTAAGCTCTTAATATCTCCAACTCTATTAATGCATGAAGCATATTATTCCCTCTGCAGCAAGATGCTACAGGAACTGCACTAATAAAGTGTTGGTAAGATAGATCAGTTTTACTTCCTACTACTGTGCCATACTTCTGGCAACCCAGATAAAGCCTGTGAGAAGATATCCTCCTTCCTCCTCCAGTGATGACTGAGTCCCATCACTGCAAAAGTGCATCTGTGTTTCTGTGGCAAGCAGAGAAAGGGAAATAGTTGTAGTTTACAACTGCAGCACCTGAGATAAGGGGCACCAAGGACAGCATAGCCATGAGTTACCTTTTCGTCAGGTGAAAGTGGATCTTTAGTGTTCTGCAGAAGGAGAGTTGTCTCCCCACAGAACCTGTGGCATACATAAGAAAGAAAGCCCTACCCTTTCCTCTCTTTCTACTATTCTAAATCCTCCCCTACATGGTGGGATTTCATTAGAAATTCTGAGATTGACAGAAAAAGCCTTTTAGTGAGAGTGACCACCTAAGCATATGCTGACAAATACACTGGGACAAGTCAGGACACTTAGAGAGACAGAATGAAGGGGACAATGGAAATGTAGCATCTGGGTCACCAACAAAATGAAAAAGAGATTCGGCATCTCCTGGGAATAAATGAAATTATAATGTCCTCAATATGAAGGTGTATCTGAGTGAAAATTTGTCAGTGGAAGGAAAGAACCCTGTAGTGATGAAGAAAACACCAAGATTGATATTGAGGAAGTATATAAAAGGAAGAAGAAATAAAGCATAAAATCTCTTTCTTTATTAAGATAAGGAAAACATTGACCTTTAAATTTAAAAAAGTGCACAGACAAGTGAAAGGGCTTTAAAACCTTTGTGTATGGTGTTTGATGAAACCTAGTCTGAGATCCTGGTGTAATGATAAGGGTGAGCGAATGGAAAGAAATTAGAGAGAGAAAAGAAATGTATTCAAATGAGTTCAAATCCTTCAGTTTACCAAGATGTAGTCCTTATTGAACTGAAAGGAGTAAAGACTAGAGGATTTGATGCACTTTGAGGACATCAAATTGCTACATGCTATTCTGGCAACATAGTCCAGCCTTCATCAGAAATACACAGGCAGATAGAGAGGCATTAGCAGGATTTGTACAATGAGCAGGCGCTAACAGAATTTTCATACAGAAATTCCTTAACTTGTGAGTGTGAGCTGCCTTCCCTGAATGCCAAAATATTGTGGGCCATATTCTCAGCTAGTGTAAGCTGTCATAACTCAATAGAGTTACTCTGAAATACACTGAAACTGCACCTGACCCTCGATGCTCAAAGAGGTGTTAGCACAAATCAGCTCATTTAAAACCTAAGGCCCTGAGGCCACTAGTAAACTGCTGTAGCCCACCTTGCTGTCCTTTCTCATCTTCCATCGATTATACTCCTTACTTTATTTAAAAAGAAAACAAATGTCTCCTATCTATTGTGATGCTATATTTCATAAGTTGTCAAATCTTGGAATGAACATAGCATCTTCAGATCAGAGCACAATTCCTCAATCCAAATTACTGCTGCAAACATAGACACGAGGGAAATAGCATTCTGTGATTCCTAAGCTCCGGTGCTCTCAGTTTTCTATTCAACTCGGAAATCTGCACGGTGGCACAGGTGGCTTGATGTTAATCTCCGCAACCAGCAGTCACCTCTATAACCAAAGAAAGAATTAGACAATTGAAATACACCCTTCCTCCCAATTACAGAATAGGACAGATTTAATTTTATGCTCTTCATGTAGGCAAAACTTCTGTGGTTATTATCAGAGTTACGTCACCTATGTAAGGTTGCAATATCATTAGTTGCGCCAGCTCCGGAGATTTTTCAGAAGTTTCATGTTATTTGATGTCTTATAGAAAATGCTATGGAGTTCTACAACATGCATCTGTTTCCTCTTACCTTTTCTCAGTGATCCTTTCTGAAGGAACAATGAGCTGGAAGCTACACAGCCTCCTTTGTTTTCAAGACGAGAGCTCCAATGAGGCGGGCATCCCATTGTATATTTATTGGCCCTCATTTCTGACAAGGCAAAGGGGTTTTTTGTCCCTATTATTCCCACATCAGGCACCTTACTGCTTTGTTGGTTAGGTTTAAATTCCTAGCCAATTTACAGATTCTTAGCCCTTCTCCTTCCTTGATGTTTTCTCCACTGATGCACTTATAAAAAGATACCATATCTCCTCTCAGCCTTCAGGCTAAAGAAGACTAAGTCTTTCAGTTGCCCTGTGTGAGAGAGATTCGTTATTCCTCTTTTATCTTATCACAGACCTTCCTGAATCTTTTTCTTCTCAAGAACATCTTTAAGTGATATGAGTGATTAGGAATGCATGCAGCATTCCAGATGCGTTTTCTACAGTAGAACTAACTTTTTCCTACCTCCTGCCTAACAGCCTGGTTCTTCACTACTCCTACCCCTTTCTCAAACTTAGCTCCTTCTCCTTGGCTGACAGCACAAAAATATGGCTGGCTGATACAAAATGCCTTGGACATACATACATGCCTTACATGTCCCAGCTTGGAGTCGCAGTCCCACATTCCTCCGCTGCAGTGGCAGCTGCTGGGAGGAGGATCTGCCTCCATGCCTATGTGAGGCCAGCAGAGGAGGAGGCAGCAGGCTGTTGATATTGGGACTTGGCAGCACCTGCCTTAGGGCCCTCAAAGCTACTGCTTTGCAGGGTGTTTTTTCTGTACCCTCTTGTTGTTCCAGGACGTGCAAGCTCTTCCACCAGAAGCCATTCAGCGTAAGCCTCTTGCCCTGGTCTCACTGCAGCAGCTGGGGGATGAATACGTAATGGCAAAGCTTCACTGTTTCCCACTCCCTCAGTCAAATGGGAGCACTAGTCTCTGCATCATCTCCCTGCTGAATGTTTGATATGATTAACTGTCTCCAGCTGAGTGCCAGATACACATGCTGTGGTCAGTGAGACAGCTTCTCAGCCTGCCCAGAGGCCTCTGTTCAAGCTGCCCTACCCTACTCAGTGCACGAATGCCAGCTCTTCTCCAAGAGCCCCTGCAAGGAATGTTACATCTGAGGAGGCCACAGCTGGAGAGTAACACACGTTCCCACACCAGCACAGCAGACAGTGTCCTCCCCCATGTCATTGAACACCTGCAGGATTACATTTGACCTAGGTGGTGAGAAAGTATCTTTTCAGGGCCAGGTCTTTCACAGGTGTAAGCCAGCTTAGCCCTGCTGACTGTGGAGGAGCTATGCTAAGTAACACTGGCAACAGAACTGGTCCTGGGATTGTACTTGCAGAGATTTTGATTTGGGCAGAGCACCAAAGGAAGACCTGCCACTGGCTTGCAGGAATTCTGCTTTACAGTTATGACACTAAGTCAGAAGTCTTAATGTGCCAATTTTACTGAGGGGGCCTGAATACGTAATTATTTCTAGGAGATGAGCAACATATCAGCTGCCAAGTAACAGTGTCCCCAGTGGACATTTAAAATTTTAGCGCTCTGTTTCCTTCACATGATTTTTTTTCCAATCCTTAAGAAGCAAACAAACCTGCAACCAACAGTCTGCGTTTTTCATTTCAATTACCTACCTTCAGCTACTGTTTTGACAGTACAGATTTAATCAGATTTCTGTATTTAAAGTGACAATTTAGCTACAGAACAGAGCACAGGACACTGACTTTGACACGTAATTCCCCTTTCACCACCGGAACCCTGCATTCAGTACCCATTTTAGGATGTAAGTGATTTGCTGTCTCATTTGAGTCTCCCCTACTTGCCTATTTGCATCACAGAACCAACGGCATGTGTCACCGTCATTTCTGCTTTAAAGGTGCAATGACCAGCTTCGTTCCCACTAGACAATTCTCATGAGTCACTTCCCCAAAACATTTGTCATTACAAATACTCAAGTTCAGCAGAAATCAAATCCTCAGCCAATGCAAAATCAGTATCCTTTCATGAAATTCAATGAACTATTCTGATTTATGCCACAGAGCATAAATCTGCAGATGAAGGACTAGTATCAGTTATGGCCTCCAGGCCTCTCAGATGCTAGAATCGAGGCCTGGAAATAACAATCATAGCCAATGCCAATGGCTGCAAAGGTATCAAGACTGGACTAGCCCCTTTAAAAGAGGTATGAAAGCAAATTTAAAACTTCACGTCTCCTACCCCCTCAGCTGTTGTGTAAAAGCATGGACCTTTGCCAGGCTTAACTCAAGATTTGACTTCCAGGTTGATTTCAACTTGATATTAGGGCAGAATCAGAGTTGTGGTGGATTGATCCTGGCTGGATGCCAGGTGCCCACCAAAGCCCTCTATCACTCCCCCTCCTCAACTGGACAGGGGAGAGAAGATATAATGTAAAGCTCATGGGTCGAGGGAAGGACAGGGAGAGATCATTCACCAATTACTGTCACAGGCAAAACAGACTCAACTTGGAGAAATTAGTTTAATTTATTACCAATCAAATCAGAGTAGGGTAATGAGAAATAAAACCAAATCTTAAAACACCTTCGACCCCCCCCTCCCTTCTTCCCAGGCTCAACTTTATTCCTGATTTTCTCTACCTCCTTCCCCCCCGAGTGGCGCAGGGGGACGGGGAACGAGGGTTGCCGTCGGTTCATCACACGTTGTTTCTGCCGCTCCTTCGTCCTCAGGGGGAGGACTCCTCACACTCTTCCCTTGCTCCAGCATGGGATCCCTCTCACAGGAGACAGTCCTCCATGAAATTCTCCATCGTGAGTCCTTCCCATGGGCTGCAGTTCTTCACAAACTGCTCCAGTGTGGGTCCCTTCCATAGGGTGCAGTCCTTCAGGAACAGACTGCTCCAGCCTGGGTCCCCCACGAGGTCACAAGTCCTGCCAGCAAACCTGATCCAACACGGGCTCCTCTCTCCGTGGGTCCACAGGTCCTGCCAGGAGCTTGCTCCAGCATGGGCTTCTCACAGGGTCACAGCTTCCTTCAGGCACCCACCTGCTCTGTCATGGGGTCCTCCATGGGCTGCAGCCAGATATCTGCTCCACCACGGACCTCCATGGGCTGCAGGGGGACAGCCTGCCTCACCATGGTCTTCACCACGGGCTGCAGGGGAATCTCTGCTCCGGCACCTGTAGCACCTCCTTCCCCTCCTTCTTCACTGACCTTTGCTGTCTGCAGAGTTGTTTCTCTCACATATTCTCACTCCTCTCTTCAGCTGTAGTTCTGCAGGGGTTTTTTCTCCCCTTCTTAAATATGTTATCACAGAGGCGCTACCACTGTCACTGATGGGCTCAGCCTTGGCCAGTGGTGCGTCCGTCTTGGAGCCAGCTGGCATTGACTCTATTGGACATGGGGGAAGCTTCTAGCAGCTTCTCACAGAAGCCACCCCTGTAGCCCCCCCAAAAAAAAACCCTTGCCATGCAAACCCAATAAAAGAACGTTTATTCAAGAAGCCAGCATGATCTTTTTTGGTGTAAGATCTCAGTTACTGGGCAGTAACTGTAACAGTTAGTGGGCACTGGGATACTGAAATACTAAGTGAAATTCTAATGCTATGCTTACATCCATGTCATAACTTGCATGAGTGGAGCTTACATGAAGTTCTAGGTTACTTGAGAATGAGTTACTGAAGCACTGTAATAGTTCCTTGCAGGTTAACTAACATGGAGTGATGGAGGAAAGTAGTCTTTTCTTCCTGCTGGAGTTTGCTCTGACACCCACTGTAGTTCCTGAATTACCTGCTGTCTAACTTCCAGTCTGCAGAAAAACACATTTTATTTTGCCATTGGTATACTAAATGGAAAATACTGTGAATGTTATGGTAGTTATATATATGCGGGTTTATATTTGTATATAAGGTTTGGAGCATTTATCTTCTGAAGTTTTATATTGTTTGTTACAGCTGAGTGCTGAGTCTCTTTTAATCTTTCCTTATATAGCAATCCTTCCATCTTCATGATTATTATCCGTTGCTCTTCTCTGAACTCCATCCAGTTTGTCTACATTTTTCAGGAAATGAGGTGCCTAACGCTCTAGTGCAATATTCCAGATTCAGTCTCACTATACAGATAGGGTCTATTATCTCCCTGCTCCATGAGAAGCATAAATATCTCTGCTTTATGCAGCTCAAGGTTGAAATGGTCCTTTAGCTGCCATGTTACTTTGCAAATATATCTGATAAATAAGATAAAAAAAAAGTTTTAGGAGAAAAAAAACACAATAGAGAACACTAGGTGCTTTTACTATTACTACTGGCAAGTAATAATTACCATTCTGACATTAAAAGAAGGTTATCATCCTTATCTCCCACCATAACAAACATCCTGGTATGAGCTGATTTAACTAAATTAGTTTTTCCTAGTTTTAGTGATCTGTGGTTTAACTGCTCTGCAAATTATCTAAAAATTTTCATAAAAGTTAGAAGTCCTGATAATTCTTAAATAATCATAAGTAGTATAGGTTAATAATTATTAAAAATCACTGATTCCAGTAAAGTAGTGTATGCAGCATATGTGAACATTCCTGAGAACACTGATCGACATAACCTCAGATATGAGAACATTTGCAAACATGCAAACAAAGCTGTCCCAAAGTCATTTAAGTCTTTTATCATACCACAAAATTAAGGGATTAAAAGATCCTACCGAAAAAAAAATATGTTCTGAGATTGCTCTTAATTGTGACAGGATCCAAATCCCTGAGCTGGGATTTGAGACTCCTTTTTTAGCTGCTATCCTGAAGAGCCTGTGTTCCAGAAGCAAAGTCCTGCCCTAAGCCACCAGTGGGCTCAGTGGGGCTACAGAGGACTGGGATCAAGATTCTCTTTGTACAATTTTACTTCCATATTGCAGCCAAATGATTCATAACTACATATAGTTATTCCAGTTACTGAATTTAGATACCAAATATAGGTGCAAATATGCCTAGTTTTACATTCCTCGCCCTGCAAGGGACAAAACAGTCCCTTAAAGCTGATGCTTAAGCTGCCCATAGGGAACATCAGGGAATTTTAGACATTTCTGTCCACAGGTGCAGGGCTGACTTGTTGTTAGGGAGATGCCACTTTGGTCAAAACCATACAGACTTTCCTCCGACAAGAAGTGCCTGGCAATGTGAGGCCCTGCCCGCTCACCCACGAAATGGGCAAACTGGCTTCTGGACTCACTGCAACCTCAGGCACCTGCATCCTTCTGCATGCTCCGACTTCTTGTTTCCCAGTTCTTACGCCAAAACACTGCCCCTCAGCACAGCCAGGAACGTGAGCACGGCAGGGACCCAAAGGGAGCTGCCAGCAGTCAGGACTGGGTTCCAGAGTTTGGCACGTGAAATGTGTGTGGGTATTTTCCATCTGACTGCTGCTGGAGTTAAAAACAAAAGCCCTTCTGGAAAAGGAGGCCAAGATGTAGCAACAATTCTGTATCATCAGGCTGCATCATTTATCAGAGAGAACAGAGCTGTTTTGTTCAGCTAGAGTTTAAAATGGAATAATTTCCCATGCTCCCCCCTACCTGCAATACCTATGTGGAAGAAGCAGCAATAAAAATACGTAATGCTGAAGGACCAAAAGGACTTCTCTCATGCTGAGCACTGGTATCTGGGGCAGGAGCACACTGATTTATATGTTGTATTTCTGCTTTCCATCACATGGGCTTTATGACAAACCATAAAATGGAAGACAGAGTAATTAAGAAAGAATTCATATAAGACCCGAGAAAGAGTTGTTGCTTCTGCTGCTTGGCATCTCTGCATATTCAACTAAATCATGCGTTAGTTCACTGGGACTCCTACTCGTTACATGGATAATTCTGTAGTTATTCAGAAAGAAGCATAATAGGAAAAAAAAAAAAAGGAAAGAAAAAAAGACTGGTGAAACCCAGTCAGCAAAGACTAAAAGGACAGAAATTTGTTTCCCTACTGTGGCAGTTGGCACAGTTAAAATGCAATAAAGGAAAAAACAATATTTTTCTGATAAATAAGCTGGTGGAAATTATTCCCTACTAGACCACAAGAAGGAAAAAACAAACTTAGGCTTCTACAAATCACAGGTAATTCCCTGGAATGCTCTGGGGCTAACATGGCTCCTCTCTGCTCCTTATTCAGAGCAAAATTGTACAGTTACTATCTTTCCTTAAAAGACTTTTCACTCCTGCAATGCAACAGTGTTGCAAAATATAAGTAAGCCCTGAAGTGCAGTGAATTTTAGAAGATAATTCAGAGGAGCTCAAAGGACAGATTACATGGTCGTATTAGCACTCACCTACTGCAGAGAAGGGGGAAAGGTGAATAAAGGATTATGAGAAGAGACTGCAGAATAGAAGACTTTCTGCTTACTGTCATTACATTTTATTTTAGTAAAGTTCCTGTTGTTTTGTCCTATCAACAATGAACTATCTGTCTTTCAAGGGAGCCACTTAGTGTCTGGTTTTGGGAAGCAGTGTAATTTATTGCCACATTTTGCAGAAAATTGGCACTGGTAGGAAATCACTTTCTTAGAAAAAAAAATCAATATTTTAAGTACATTATCGCTTCAAGTATAGATTCTAAGCTTTGTCTAAAAAGTTATCATGAACTAAATAAGAGGTTCATAAGAGGTGTTAAGACAATAGGCACATTCTTGGTTTTATAATTTGAAAGCATTCTGTTTTCATTAAGAGCTTCATATATTTTATTAGGAAACAGTTAAGCTATTCCAACAGAAAAGTGAACTTTTTCATTTGAAAATGTGATACTTTTATAACTGTAATTTAAAAAGAATATAGTCTACATGGGAAGTTTTTCAAAATTGGTGATTTAATCTTTCCTATTGCTTTTTTTTTAATCACTCCCCTCTCTGTAGACATCCGGTTAAATATTTCCAAACAGCTTTATCATTTTTCATGCTTTATGCACTTTTAAAAGTGCTCTTTGGCAAACACCACCCTTGAAAGCTATGGGGAACCAAGTTAAATGTAGAATTCATTTATATAAATGCTTGCGTGAAGACATCAAAGCACCTCACTTGTCTCACCCTCATTATCATCATTCAATATAGTTCCATATACACTTCAACAGTCTAGAAAGCAGCTACACATTTTGTGCAGGAGAGAGGAAACCAGAAAAACAGTGGTGAGATTCACTAAAAGATAGAAAAGTAACATTGGTAATGAAACACAAAGTCTTGTCCTTCAAATGAAGGTTGCATTTGACTGCATACCAGTCAAATGAAAAACCTCAATACCTGGAATTTGGCCTTGGGTTTTCTGGCCTTTCTTTTCAAATAGTTAGTTTTTCAAATCAGATTCTGTGACAGAGATGTGATATGAGATGTGATACGATGTTATTCCAATACACAACTGAGGTAAACAACTGAAAAAGTGTTATTTCTGAAACAATTGGGGGTTTTTTTTGAGTTGCTTTTTTTTTTTTTTGTCTTTGAATGGAGATAATCCTGTAGTACATTTTCGTTTCTGCATGTAGTAATGGCATGTCTTTTCCTTGCCAATGTGTCAGTGTCATTATTTTAACTGTAACTTAGATGTATCCAGCCACACAATATTGCTCAGCAAAGTATAGCAGGTCCAGCCCCACCTCCTGTTCATGCATCTCTTCCGTGAGTCATTCATGAAGCTATGTAATATGCAGGTCACCTATTAAATTACTCCAAGCCTGAAATTCAGGAGAATTATTTAAAAGTAAGGGATAGAATATTTCATTGATAAAGTAGTCCAAAGGGATGCAGGGAACATGAGTTATCGTATATCTCAAAGGATACTTCTGGTGATTCTCCTGTTCATGTTTCCGACTGTTTCCACTTCTGATCAGTACTGCCCTTTGGCATCACCCTGACTGGGGTGCAAATCCTCAGCCATACATAGGTGAGCATCTGCTCCACAATATCAACTACCTGGATCATTCTGCCTCCTAGACCTTTGTTCTTTGTTCAGTCTAGTCATGGGGAGCCTCTGTACATTGTCACCTGTCAAGCAACTCAGAAGAGCTATGGCTTTCATAAATCAAGGCAACCTGGGGGTTACATCAGAAGGTGATGGTGAATTTAGACTGGAATTCTGCCAGAGACTCTGAGAAGTGGGTGTGCACAGAGTATTTTACATGGGTTATTTTCACAAGAGAGTGTCAGAAGAGGGAGGTGAAGGCAGAAGACTTCATGAACTATAAAGTTATCATAAAAAGGCTACATCTTTGGGTAACTCTAGCTGAATATGTTCTGTTCTGAACACTAGCCAGAGCACAGGATTGTCTTGATATGAAATATCAGGTGTCTAAACTCGCTCTGCTTAAGAATAACTGTGTCCTTGCAGCACCAGGTTACACAGAGTGAGGTCCTATAGACAAAGAGGAAGAAATGAAAAGAAAATTAAGGAAATATAATGTTAACTAATTTTATTATGAAATCCTTTTCTTTTACAATTATCTTCTTTTAATAGATCTTGTTGACATTTCCAAATCCATCCAAGTCTAGAGGCTGCTAAAGTGTATGATTTACTATATGTAAAGTTATAAAATAAAGTGCCACTGCTAGAGAAATTCTTTTCAGCTATCAAAAAAGATTGAATATTCAAGTATAAGAATTTTTTTTTTCCCCGTACATAGCCCTAAACCTCTTCTGTGTTTTTGGGGTGCATGTACAAACCTGCTTAACAAGGAAATTAGATATTTTGTTTTTCTCCAAGTCTTTTCTGTCACTGGAGTGGCCTGATGTGAGGGAAAGAAGTGTTTTGCTGTTAATGATGTTTTCCTGAGTGGTGAACTGTGCTGAAATCAGCCAAAAACCTATTGTAGGCCAAAGCAGCACTTCAGGAATATAGTTTATTCACTATATTCCAAAACCTAGCAGGTTTTTAAAGTATTTTGACTAGATTTTAGAGTCTCAAAATGAGGATATTTAGTGTTTTACCATACACTGTCTTCAATACTTTCCTCTTCTTCCTCCCCACAAAATGTAACATGTTACCAGGGCTGGAGAAAAGAGACCAAGGCAGAAAACAACAATGCTTCTAATTAAGCTTTTCGGATGGACTGCATTGATGGGTGTACCAGAATTCTGCATACAGACTACAGACCCTGTTCCAGGAAATTATAATTCATGGTAATCTCATTGTTTTAGAGCAGATGGAGAAAACGGAGAATTTTCTCATATGGCACCATTTCTGCTTATTTCTGCAGAGTGTTTTAAAGTTCTTTTGCTTACGGAGTAGCATAGAAATATTGTCTGCCTTTCAATAAAATATAAACTGATATCACACAAAAGTCAGGGAGGATAATGCCATGATGGGGCTGACAGTTCTGTCATGGGAAACCAGCAAAATCTTATGCTTTTGCTGTGCCCCTGATCTTCTTGCTAGAGTTAGCATTGTATTCTTATTGATTTCTCACCTTCCTGGCTCACTGCAATAAACTTCAAGCCTGAATCAAACTTTCACAAAAACAACCGGACATATTCTCTATTACATTTCTTCCTGTGTACTCATTTATATGTGAGTGTATATTTAACACCACTGATCAGATATGTTCATGTGTTACACCTCATTTGTACTCTGTTTGCAAAGATGCAAGGATGAAATGAACATATACAGGGCAATGGAAAAGGAGATAAGAACAAAAGTGGAAACAGACAAAAATTGGGCATTGAGGGCAAATTCTGTCCCAATGCTCATTTATCTCTATCATCTCTAATGGGATAAATGAGTGCATGTAGCTGGGGGCAAAAATTGTTGTTGTTGCCAAAAATAATACAGCTTATATGTTCTAGATAGGCTCTATAATAAAAGAGATACTTGTGTTTCCGAACATATTGCTGATATTTCTATGTCTGACTTCATTGCTTAGAGGACAGAATGGGACAGTTAGGATCCAGTAAGAAAATAAAGGATATGGTTAACTGACATCAGTTTGTCATTTTCTCCTTCAAACTGAATATATATCACAAAAAAATAAGAGGAGCAGGTGTTATAATAAGGAGCATTGACTTTTATAGTAGTCTTTAACCTCTCAATATGAAAGAAAGTATCTTCAGTGTACCTAAACAAAATCAGCCCATGACTCAGTATCAGAGAAGGGACAATATTTGGCCTGGCTCTGGCCTTAACATATGATAGCACAATTTTAATTCTACTAAGTTTCTTTATTTGTCTAATTTTAGATTTTCCTTTAAGAAACAAGAAAATAGTCTGTTTCTAGCAGGAATATTAAAAGCTCAGATGTGTATTTGAGATGTGCATCTAAAACATTTTCTTCTGATCCTATATCCAGACAATAAACATTTTTTCTGTTCTGTTTCCTGTTGAGTAAATAATTTTTCTAGTTTATTTTTTTGTTGTTGATGTTCTCCATTTTTATCTTCTAATCCAAATATTTTATTTTCTTGTATGCTACAAAGGTAAAGATAAGGAAAACACAGTACCTAGTACAGACCTAGCCAGTTGTGTTTCAGAAAATATTTCAGTGGCTGAGCATCAGGATACAGATGGGCTGATGTGCTTACTCGCTACAGATATCTTTGGTTTATCTGTGGTTACTGAGTATTTGAGTTCTAGATGGAGATAATGATTTTTCCTTCTTCTAAAAAAACCTCACGACTCTTCAAAGCAGCATGGCTACAGGAAGATTAAAATATTCAAATTCTAGGAAATTTGTGCAACAAATCAAATCTTTCTCTGCAATTTCTGACAGAAGGCAACAATTATTAAGACCCTGGCCTGCAGATAGTTAATTTGAGTTATAATGAGCAAGGGTGAAATCCAACCCTATTTCCACTGACTTTAGCAGAGACAAGATTTTCCCCTGATCTTCCAAAGCATTAAGCACATATAATATAACCTGTAAGTCTGAGCTGTCATGACTCCTGTTTTACATCCCAAAATAGAAACATCACAGATTCAAAAGGAGAATCACTTGGTAGAGACAAGACACTCGTATGTTTCATATCAGAAAGAGCAGGCCTGCTTATTCTTTTCACCTGACCTCCATCAAATTTTTCAGTAGAATTTATCAAAAAGGTCAGCTTGTTCATAAGTAGAATACCATGCATAAGCAAAGGCACTTGGACAGGGAAACTGCAGGAACAACTGCAGTTTTCAAAACCAGATACATATAGAAATCTATTAAAAATATTTAAAGTGCAGATTCTAAACCCAAACACTTTATTCTTGCAGTGATTTTACCAATTACATATAGATAAGCAAAAAAACACCCTCTTTTGCTAATCACCTCCCTGCAATATTTCTAAATGTGGACTTTGGGCGGATTTTTTCCTGCTATAAGATTGGCAGAAAAATTGGTTATCTATGCCAACACTATAGATTATGTCATTGTTGTATCTCTTCAGAACTCATTCACCAGTGCAATAAATATGCCCTACATTTTTGTCTTAGATATATGCAAATTTGCATCTGGCTGAATTTACAAACTTCAGGTTGTCTGTACATAACTGTTACATTACTGAAAATGTGTACGAGTATTTTTATTATGCTTTCCATCATTTATCAGCAGTCCTGGTCAACCAGGGAGGTCCCAGATGACTGGAAGTTAGCAAATGTGACACCCATCTACAAGAAGGGTCGGAAGGAGGATCCGGGGAACTACAGGCCTGTCAGCCTGACCTCGGTACCGGGAAAGGTCATGGAGCAGGTCATCTTGAGTGCCATTACGTGGCACGTGTGGGACAACTGGGGGATCAGGCTCAGCCAGCACGGGTTTATGAAAGGGAGGTCCTGCTTCACTAACTTGGTCTTCTTCTATGACAAGGTGACCTGCTTAGTGGATGAGGGGAAGGCTGTGGATGTTGTCTACTTGGACTTTAGTAAGGCCTTTGACACTGTCTCCCACAGCATTCTCCTGGAGAAAACTGGCTGCTCATGGCTTGGATAAGTGCACTCTGCGCTGGGTTAAAAACTGGCTGGACAGCCAAGCCCAGAGAGTGGTGGTGAATGGAGTCAAATCCAGTTGGCGGCCAGTCATGAGTGGTGTTCCCCAGGGCTCAGTACTGGGGCTGGTCCTGTTCAACATCTTCATTGATGATCTGGATGAGGGAATTGAGTGCACCCTCAGTAAGTTTGCAGAAGACACCAAGTTGGGTGGAAGTGTCGATCTGCTGGAGGGTAGGAAGGCCCTACAGAGGGACCTGGACAGGTTGGATCATTGGGCCGGGGCCAACAGTATGAGATTCAACAAAGCTAAGTGCCGGGTCCTGCACTTGGGTCACAACAACCCCATGCAACACTACAGGCTTGGGGAGGAGTGGCTGGAGAACTGCCTGGAGGAAAAGGACCTGGGGGTGGTGGTTGACAGCAGCCTGAACATGAGCCAGTGTGCTCAGGTGGCCAAGAGGGCCAATGGCATCCTGGCTTGTATCAAGAACAGTATGGCCAGCAGGACCAGGGAGGTGATAGTGCCCCTGTACTCGGCACTGGTGAGGCCGCACCTCGAGTACTGTGTTCAGTTTTGGGCCCCTCACTACAAGAAGGACATCGAGGTGCTGGAGCATGTCCAAAGAAGGGCAACGAAGTTGGTGAAGGGTCTAGAGCACAAGTCTTATGAGGAGCAGCTGAGGGAGCTGGGGTTGTTCAGTCTGGAGAAGAGGAGGCTGAGGGGAGACCTTCTTGCTCTCTACAACTACCTGAAAGGAGGTTGTAGCGAGGTGGGGGTCGGTCTCTTCTCCCAAGTAACTTGTAATAGGATGAGAGGAAATGGCCTCAAGCTGTGCCATGGGAAGTTTAGGTTGGATATTAGGAAAAACTTCTTCACTGAAAGAGTAGTCAGGCATTGGAACAGGCTGCCCAGGGAAGTGGTTGAGTCTCCATCCCTGGAGGTATTTAAAAGACGGGTAGATGTAGTGCTTGAGGACATGGTTTAGTGGTGGACTTGGCAGTGATAGGTTAATGGTTGGACTCGATGATCTTAAGGGTCTTTTCCAACCTTGATGATTCTATGATTCTATGATTCTATGATATATGTGCTCAGGCAGACCTATACAGTAAAGAAGTAAAATGTACTTCGTGCACAGTAACTTCAGAAAGCTTTTATACAATTAGGACATTTACACCTGCTGGATAAAATACCAGTTTCATTTGGGCAGGGATTGCACCAGGATGAACAACAACCAAAGAACAGTTGTATTCCTAGGGATGATCAGTAAAAATTCCAAGCTAAAGCTTATAATTATTTCTTAATACAAATGGTAAGAATTATTGAAATAAAGTGACTCAGAGGGTGCCATGGAGAATGTTTGTAATGTTTGTCCTTCTCCAAACTGCTCTCCAAATGACTGCAATAGTCCAAACTGTTTCCAAAGGAACTGCATTTCAGCCAAGAATTGTTGTAGATGCATAATTTCAGACAAATTTAAAGATCTAGATCTGAAGTTTTTAATAAACTTTAAGACATCCTAGTCTTCCAAAAAGCAGTGATTAATTTGGCTTCATCTTGCTGAAGCAAAGTATCAATAATATAATATGAAAACATGAATTATTTTCATCAAGCATTATGCCTTCCTCTGTTCTGTGTGAATTACAGTCCGTAGGTATCTGGTAACCAAGAATTGGCTATGAAGGTTGCATCATTTATGCCAGAGATGTCTTCAGGGGAGAAATACATTGCTATATTGGGTTTGCATGGCAAGATTTGGGGGGGGCGGGGGGGGTCGCTACAAGGGGAGCTTCTGTGAGAAGCTGCTAGAAGCTTCCCCCATGTCCAATAGAGTCAATGCCAGCCGGCTCCAAGGCAGAGCACATCAGTGACAGTGGTAGCGCCTCTGTGATAACATATTTAAGAAGGGGGGGGTGGGAATTGCACAACAGCAATCGCAGCCAGAGAGAGGAGTGAGAATATGTGAGAGAAACAACTCTGCAGACAGCAAAGGTCAGTGAAGAAGGAGGGGGAGGAGATGTTACAGGTGCTGGAGCAGAGATTCCCCTGCAGCCCGTGGTGAAGACCATGGTGAGGCAGGCTGTCCCCCTGCAGCCCATGGAGGTCCATGGTGGAGCAGATATCTGGCTGCAGCCCATGGAGGACCCCATGCCAAGGCAGGTGGGTGCCCAAAGGAAGCTGTGACCCTGTGAGAAGCCCACGCTGGATCAGGTTTGCTGGCAGGACTTGTGACCTCGTGGGGGACCCAGGCTGGAGCAGTCTGTTCCTGAAGGACTGCACCCTATGGAAGGGACCCACACTGGAGCAGTTTGTGAAGAACTGCAGCCCATGGGAAGGACTCACGATGGAGAATTTCATGGAGGACTGTCTCCTGTGGGAGAGACCCCATGCTGGAGCAAGGGAAGAGTGTGAGGAGTCCTCCCCCTGAGGACGAAGGAGTGGCAGAGGCAACGTGTGATAAACTGACCGCAGTCCCCATTCCCCATCCCCCTGCACCGCTCGGGGGGGAAGGAGGTAGAGAAAATCAGGAATAAAGTTGAGCCTGGGAAGAAGGAGGTGTTTTAAGATTTGGTTTTATTTCTCATTACCCTACTCTGATTTTGATTGGTAATAAATTAAATTAATTTCTCCAGGTTGAGTCTGTTTTGCCTGCGACGGTAATTGGTGAATGATCTCTCCCTGTCCTTCCCTCGACCCATGAGCTTTTCATTATATCTTCTCTCCCCTGTCCAGTTGAGGAGGGGGAGTGATAGAGCAGCTTTGGTGGGCACCTGGCATCCAGCCAGGGTCAACCCAACACAATTGCCAAAGTTTTCTTAAGGAGATTACTCATGGGGATTACGCTGGTTTTCAAAAGGCAGCTCTTCTACAAGGACAGTGAGCATAAGAGATGTTGAACTCTGAGGACTTGATGTTCTGCTCCTGTAAACCACATTGAACTCTTCTGCAGTGTGCCAGTTTTAGCTAGCCACAAATCCAAACATTTCTTACATTTAAGAAAAGATAATTATCCTCATGATACAAGTTAGCACCTGCTAGTTAATAATCTTTTTTCCCATTGCATTTCTTTAATGAAAAGCACTATTGCTATTTAACACAACTATCTTTTTTTGATTTTAGAAAGAAAACAAGAACCCAATAAAACAGAAATCCTCTTCTCAGTTCTCTCCTCTTCTCTCCTCTTGCAAGGAATAAAATTGAGAATAAGACACAGCGGAACTACCAGCCTCTCTCTACCAAACCTTCTTATAATTCATAATATAACAGGGTTTTGTCTGGCTGGAATCGTTCATGTAGAGAGGAAAATTGTGTTAGCAATTCCAGTATGATTAAAAACATAAAAGGTTTCTGGTCTAAGCATTTCAAGCAAAGGAAAAAAACAGAGTATAATTTACAAAACTGAAACAATTTTGCCTTATAATATTTTCAGCATGAATACCATGTAACTTATGCACTTGAGTGCAATGGTACTTGTCCGGGTGTCCAAAATTAGATCTGCACTTATACTCACCATGATTGTTATTAGTTCACATATAACGGTTATTTTTACATCAACAGTTACCACTGTTTACTGCTTCATCTCAGAGAGCTGATGACAGCCCAGGAACAGTGACTGCTGACTACCAGGCAGAATGCAACCTTTTCAGCTGCAAAAGCAGCGAGGGCAGGCAGGGAAACACCATGCAGAAAAGGACAGAAGCAGCAGACAGGACTCAGTTATGCTTGGTTCCAGCAACCTCCTCTCAACCACTTCATATTATTACATGCTGTGCTCTTCAAAGCAAAAATATACGATGTTACCTGAGAGAGTTACATATGCAATAAGGGGCAGTAAAGCAAAGAACTTGAAATATGTTAGGTGTAGGTGCTGTTTGAAACAACAGCCAAGCCCCAGTGTATATTATACAGGTAATCAGTTACTTAAGGCACTGAAAATTCAACATATAGTAATGGTGTGAAGAAATAATGTCTAAATACAACACAAAATGACTTTATCCCTAAAGAATACTCTAGGTAGGCTAGGGGGTAGTGCACTAGCTTGTCAAACTTCCCAAAGGTTTTTTGTTTTGATGGAACGGACGACAAAGAGAGTTTGTGTTAGGAGCAAAAGACCCTGCAAGGCTACAGAAATCAATAAGCTCTTGAGAGATTAGGAGAATAAATATTTGTATGTATGTGGGAATGTGAAGTAGGGGGAATCTCTTCCTTTAATAAAAAAGTATTTAAATTGTTTTTAAGGCAAAAGGAATTTTTTAAAAAAATGCCTTTCAGTTAAAGTAATTCCTTTGTGAGTTCTTCAGCCAAATGGTAATAACAACATTAGAGGAAGTAGGATTTTTCTTTTTCCCTGAAGCAATGTTTTAGAGCAGTTGCCTCCAGAGCTTGTCATGGGGCCTAATCCTGCTGTCATTGCTCTGAGACTGGTCTCACTACTGTTATAATAACAGTCACAATTGTTTCATCTTTCCTGAGGTGTTTGGTTGGTTGGTTTTTGTGGCACATTTGTGTGTATGTGCAAAACTTTCAGCCAAGGGGACTCAATCATCTACAGTTAAAGTCAGTGAGAACTTTGCAAGAAGAAAAAGCAAAATATTTAGACTAATATTTGACAAAAAGACAAGGAGTAACTTATTTTATAACAATATTCCCAGATAAAGCCTCCTTTTCAATGATAACTGGGACCAAATGTTCATCTTTTCATCTCAAGCAAAAATGAAAGCACCCAGCTGTGGCAATTTATGAGAAAACAAGAGAAAAGTGTGAGCCCACAGATTTATAGCTTCTTGTTCACCCCTCTTGGTGATATTATGAACACATTTAAAATACTCTCAACTAGAGCTGCAGATGTCCATCATATTCCGGCCATAGACAACTCCATTTATCTTTGTGTGGGACCACACACAATATTCCCTCACCATACTGAACGGACATCTTGGACAGATGGCACATCCTTCAGCCCTTTACAAAATACGATTTGTAAAAGCCCCAAAAGTCTGATGTAATGAAGACAGAACTTGACCTGAAAGACTGGGAGTGCCAAGGGGACACTCTTAACAGCAGGAAATGTTTTACTATACTTACAGTCTTCTGTAATGCCATATTGTGAAAATTGTCCTGGGCTTCCAAAATAAGACATATACATGATGAGGAACAACTTGATACCTTACATGTTTTGTGCTTCTGAATGGCATGTTGCCATACCATATTAAATAGCAAAAAAAGAACACTGAAATACATCATCAAAATCAGAAAAGATTTTACATTAACGCTGCTATTTTTCTCCTTGATTTTCCTCTTTTAAGTAGTAAGGCTATATTTAATCTGAAATAGACTATCTTTAAGATGATGTGATAATGTGTGATACAGTCATCTTTAAAATATAATTCATTGCTGTACCCAGAGCTTTATTTTGTCACTGAATGAGAAGAGAGGGCTGAACTTCAAATCAGCTCATTCAAATCAAGAGACACCTACTGGGTTTCTGATCAGTAGGAGACAGAAATACTTTTTTACCTTTTAGTCTGAGTCTGATACCATAGAAACAGGTACAAATACATTGCTGTTAAATCTCTTAAGATTTTGCAAAACTTGATATAGTTTTCATTTTTAATGAGTTGATAGACTGAATTGTCACTTAGCAGATTTGTGACCCTCTGTGCTAAATAGTAATGTCTTCTGCTTATGACATTCAATTTGAACATGTTTGCACCAGTAAGATCACTTACAGCTTTATTCTCTGGCTTGCATTAATTGCAATTAAACCACCAAATGGCATGTACATTTCAAGCTCTAGTATCTCTATTGCCACAAAACATATAGATAAAAATATTTAGCATTTTCCTCCTCAAAGTCTAGCTCACCTTATTGTTACTTCAGCTAATCAGTTTTCAAAATTAAAGGCTGAGTACAGAGATAAAAAGTTTTAAGGAGGAGGATAGCCTCCATATATGGAATGCAAGTGTCTGAGGTATTTGACATGAACTGCTCTCTGGACCATAAGATTTCCTAGAAAAAAAAATAATCTTATAAGATTTTACATATCTGACTGCATAAATGAGAATATACCCAGTTGATGGTACCATAGTCACTATACCGAATCGACACATGAACTACAATTTGCGTTTAGAAATTTTCACTAGGTATTGTACTGACCTTCTCTAGACTCTTGAAAACTTCTTGAAAGAAGAGTAAAAGGTTACAAGACACTAATGGAGCTAGATTCCACTACTGTAATTTTAATCTTCATGAATCTAAAAACAAGTTGGTATCTTTAAAGCAGAATTGAAAATGTCCCAAAATGGAAAGAGAAGACTTGAGTCCTGAAGCACAGATGTCTACCATTGCAGGTAGTCATGTAATAGCTGACTGCCTCAGAAAGTCCACAGAATGTGATAGAAATCACTGGCCACAAAATGCTTTCCAAGATCCAAGTTCACTAACTTCAAGCTCCTGCAAAAAGATCAAAAACGGCAGCCATTGCCTAACATAGAAAAGTATCCCTTGGATTCAAAGGCATGTTCAACCACCACTCAATGTCCTAGGTCTCTGCAATAGCAAGGCATTTTTAAAATAAAATTGCCATATGATCCTTGAATACAAAGCATATCCTACACTAGGGAAGAAGAATAATCCCAGTTCTCCCTTCTAAATGTATCTCCGCTATTCCATTTTAACACAATTTTTTTTCTGTTTGGTGTAGTCATGACCGTATGAACAGGCTATGTAAACATCAGACAACTGAGAAAATGTAGTGTGCATAGGAGGATAAGTTTCCTCTATTTCTTTCACGCCCTCAGCTGTAGCCTGCCTCCTGTGTTTCCCAGGAAAGCAAAGCACAACCAACAAAGCTGAAGGGCAAAGTGACACTCCACGGTCAGAAGGGCCTTACTGGTCCACAGAGGTGACCATCAGAAGCTCTGAAACATGAAACTCTTACAAGCATAAACAGACGATGAATTAATCTTCTTTCAGATCCCCTTGGAGATACCAACACACCAGATGGCGGTAGTTTCATGTCAGAAACTGGATTTATTGAATCTAATGCATATATTTAGGTATACCATTTAGTCACATACTCTTTTCCATAAGCTTATGAACTAAACTAAAAAAAAAAAAAAAAAAAAAAAAAGATAAATTTATTCTTGCTACTACTAGCTTTTCAAAATTTTACTCTTCGGAAATTTAGGAGTCATATTCAACCTTTTAGTCAAAGTTAATTCTCAACTAATATGGAAACATTTGATCTTCTACAACATTAAGTTTAATTTCAATAATTGTTGTGTTTCCCTGATATTTGCCCCAACTATGAAGTGTCATCATATAATTTCTTAACCTTAGTTTGGTCAAACTGGGCTGAATAAACCAACCTCTTTTAATATTTCTTCATAACACAGTTATTTCAGCATTCTGATCATTTTACTAGCCTCTTTTAGAATTTGTTACAAATTACTCTGGTACGTCTGAGCACAGTGCTCTAGATGAAGTTTTACCAATGCCTGGTAGAATGATCGTTCCCACCTCTGACCCTAAAAGTATTTCACTTACTACATCCTTGAATTTCATGAGACTTTTTCAAAGCTGTTTCATACTGATGGTCCATAGCTGTTATACAGTCAGTCAAAACATGTAGGTCTCTCCCTCTCCTTTATTTCTAGCTAGTTAATTTCTATTTCAGAATAGAAGTGCTTTCACTATGAGATTTTTGCACTTTGTGCCATTAATTTTCTAACCCTTCAGTTGGAAGGGGTGTTTCACTCTTCTTGTACAATGTTCTGGTCCTGCTTGGGACAGTCAGGGACTCCCAAATCAAAAAGTCATAGGCACATATATTAGTTCATATCCTGAAGTTCCTAATGGATGTATGAAATAGGGACAATCCCAGAACTGACTTTTGAGGGATGTTATTCCTGATAATTGGCCTTTGCCATAACCTATGATAGCCTCCTTAGGCAGTTTCTCATACAATTCCTAATTCTTTTATTAATCCCTGTAATTTCCACCTTAAATAATAATTTCATATAGAACATTATAGCAAAAGAATTACTTAAATTGAGACGGATGAAGCCCACTGAATTAATTCCATCTAAGAAATTAGTCATTTTAGCAGAAAAGATATAAGATTAGTCAAATATGATTCACCTTTGATGATCAATATTGCAATTTATCCCACTTTACCACTTCCCAATTACCTCTGCCCTTGATAGTTCTTTGTTTCAAAATGTGTTCTAAGGCTTTGCAGAGTACTGAAGTCAGCCTAATAGACCTATTGTTGCTTTGATCACTCATTTTTTCCCTTTTCAGTACTATTTTTTCTATTTTCCAGTCATTAGGTACTATCCCCCAAATAATACAGATTTGTTTAAAATTTTATATACTACAATACTTTCTACATCTAAAAGAGACAATAGAAGGCAGAGAGCTAAGTACTTTCTGAGCCTGTATCTTGCTAACTTCCAAAAGGCACATTTATAGAACAGTGATTACTCCTAAATTCTGCATTATTATGCAAGGAGCTTTGTCTAAGATCTGTCTTTTATTCTGTTATTTGAAACATAACATCTCAAGCTAAATTTAGCTATGATTAAGTCAACATCATCACTATAATAATCCTGGAAGGATATAAGACTAAGGTAGCACTGGTGAGCTTCAATCATTTCCTTTTATGTCATATTTTGCTGTGCTGAAGTCAAAATATTTTTCTAAGGGAACTGTTCTTGTTGACTAAAAGGATTAGAAAAGATTTCCATCAAAATCTTACATTTCCAAAAAGATTGTAAGTTTTTTTCCCACCAAGTAAAATTTGTACTTAAGAAATGTTTGGTTTTGCATAAAATAGTTTTTTTATAGAAAAGATAATAGACACAATAAAAATGAAATTTTCATCATATCAGTGGTTTGGGTTTGTGTGTTTGTTTGTTCTGTTTTGTTTTTTATTATAGACTGTGTTACTTGTTGAAATTTAAGGGTTTGTGGAAAAAATATTCCCCAGTAAAAGCAACTGAAGAAAATTTGTAACAAAAACTTTTTAATTTTCGACACAGAAAAACCCTGAGAAGATCAATAAGTAATGCAGGAGGGTTTTGCTTCATTGTAGAATTGAAGAATACAAAGAAATAATTTATTTAGTTATTGTTGCTGTTCAGTTAGATATATTAAAATTTATCTTTTACTCCCCATGTTTGTTGTAGCAAAACAGAATCTTGCAAGGAGACAGAGGCAGTACTTTATTCCTCTTTATTATTAGTTATCATTCACAGCAAACACTGGAAGACACTAAATATGCAATATGCTGGCTAATTGTCCCTTAGTGGGGACATATAGCTAACTATATCAACTAAAACCTTAACTTCACATTAAATGACCATCTATATTGCATTAAAAATTTGTAAGTTTCCATGTCTGAGAACTGGTAATGAAGAAGTTTCATACATCGAATTTAAAAGGAGACTGCAGTGTTCTGTTAAATGTGATGCCAACCAATAGCATGCCATAAGCAATAAGCTTTGTATGGCTTTATTTCCATCTGGGAGTCATGGCACAGCACAAAACTGTAATCTACATGACTAAATTATCTCTTTCCAGGCAACCTGTTATATCACAGCTGTCTCCTGATCTGGGGTCCTGTCTTACAGCAAACACAAGATGTGACTATTTTAAATATGTTTCATAATCATGGCAGAGCCTTGGATTTACATCTCTTTCACCCTACAAGATAGAACTGATTCATTTTTGTAAGAACAACACCAGGTTTTCAATCCATTCTCCCAAAAACGTTTTGGGGATTGTTTTGGGGTTTTTTTGAAATATGTTTCTGGCATAGTCACGCTGGTCAGTTTTCTATTTTGTACTGCAGAGGTATCCAAAGTTCTTTCATTGCCATCCAGAATGAAATGTAATACAGACAGAAATTTTACATCACACACTGTAAATTCTGATCTATCTATGATCATGTATGTTGTTTATAAATAAATAACCTCACCTTGAATCCCAGGTTTACTGTGTGTCAACCATGAACTCTAGCTGCTTTAGGAATCTGCAATTAGCATTATTTTGAGGGTTCCAAAAGTACGTTTAATCAATACTGTTTAACAACCTTCCCGACAAAGACAGCAACATTGACTGTCTCTCAGTATGAATCTTTCTGCTCTCTCACTCTTCAATACAAGATGCGATTTCACAGACTGCAGCTACCTCACTCAGGTGTCACAGACAACTTCATCTATGTGATGCCCCTACCCACTTTCAGCTGTATTCATCTCTGAAGAAGGAAATAAAGTCTGTTGCCAAAGTCCTGTCGCCAAAGTCCTGTCATACTGCAGGCGATACTAACTGCATCCTGGTTTTTACACAGTGGAATATCAGGTCATGGACCTCTGTTAATCATAACTTTTCATTCACAGAAATGTAGAAACTAATAATAGGTGAAGAATAGTGACAGGAGGCGTTGTTCTCCTCTTTTAGAGCAGGTATCTCACAAGGACATGACATTGTCTTGACTGTACTCTTATGACAGTAGGTGATCATTCAAAGGGTCAAAACTACAAGGACATAAAGCAGTTTTTCAACCCCAGTTATAATATAGAATTCCACACTAATTTAATCTAGATGCTCACTGTAATTCTATCTTAATTTGCTAAATTGCTTGCTAACTTTTATAATCTCTTGCTATCAGAAATCTTTTACAACAGATATAATTTCAACAGTGTAATTCATCTTGTTGTTGGAGGACATTCAAGAATATTTTTTCAAGCCACAGAGCTATGATGCTTTTCAAAACTGTAATCATATCATTTGATATGGCACAGCATAAAATCAATAAAGTAATATAAAATAAGATAAATGAGTTATCTTTCTTGGAAATCTTTTGGCTTAACATATGACAAGCTTTGTGCAAAAAAGTGACTACCTGATGAAAATCTCTCTTGAGCATGAGCAAATTGGATTATCAATTAGCCGTATGTCTTCAAAAATCTCCTTTTCTTAAGCCTCCTTCAGTTCCATTCTCATTTGTCAAGTGCCGGTGAAAAATGTCTGTGATACGCAGCAAAGCCTTGCTTGCAGACTGCCATTTTCTTCTTGAAAACTAAAGCTTGGTAAGCTTCACTAAACCTGTCTAGTAAAATCCCTTGCAGCAAAAACAAAGCATGAAGCATTTCTTAAAATTAATTATTTCAGTGATTTAAGCTAATATTAAAGTCAAGCTGAAAAATTGTCAGCCACTCTAAGGTCCCAGGGCAAATCCCCATGCTTAGGCACTAACAAACTGGGACCATAGAACATAATCATAGACCTGGGGCCTACAGGTTTGGGGTTGGTTTTTTTTTTCTTTTTCTTTCAGCTTCTATTAATACCCAGAAGTAATCTATCCTCTATTCACCTTGCAATGGACTGGGACTGTTCCTTCTTATTTTCCTCAGTCCTTCTGTATGTATATTAGAAAAACTGGTATGTCTCAACAGCAAAATATATAGTAGCTTCAGTATGGGCAAAATTTAATTTTGTATGTCTGAGTTAATAGAAAAGCTTTGACTTAACAATTCTCCTGAATCTGGGCCTTGCTGTACTGTCTGGGAATTTAGACTGATTTGTTTTTTCCTCAGTGACATTTTTAAGGTATAAAAGCACTGAAAAACATAGTGTTTGTAGTATGTAATGTTAATCTGTTTTCTTTAAATTTTCTACTGACAGCAAATGTTTCATCAAAATAAGACCACATCCGTATGCTCCCTGGAAAAGAAGGCGGCAGAATTCAAAAATGATTAATATTGCTATTAACCAAATCCTTTGGCTCCCACACAAGGAACAATTTTAATTCCCCATATATTTATTGACATGAATTTTCTCTGTTTTTTTCCAACTTGCTTTTCATAGTGAATTTAATGGCACACCAAGGCTTGTAAAGCAAAGGCAGACTACTGGAGAAATGGCCATAAACCTGCTACAACTTCGTCACACTTCAATAGCATGTTATTTTTAATTTTAACTTCATGGCTTCTTGTGCCTTCTGGATATTTGTATCTCCAAGACTACAGTTTCCTCTTCATCTCGTAAGCAATTGGAATAACAGCTGATCTCAGCTCTGCATATGCTGTTTTATTTTAAGCACAGTTTAGTATCCATAAAATATGTCAGGTTAACAGCACTAGAAATAGAAGCATTTTGTTTGTCCCCAAAACAGTAATAACACAGAAGGTGATGACAAAGGCTTCCTTAGGAGGTGTCCAGCAAGTGTTTCTCTGCACTGCTCCGCCTGGCCCATAGGTACAAGAATTGAAAAGTTTGCAAATCCCATTCTTTGTCATGGTGTAAAATTATGTTCTATACTCCTTTTCATAAATCAGTCAGATTCCATCTACAAGCTAATAAAATCTTTTACTGCTCCTCCTACTGGAACATTGTTCCACAACCTCAGTGCTGTAAAAGTTAGAGTATTTCCAGCCTAAATATATTTCACTCCAGTGCCCAAGTGTTCTTGTACCAGTATAACCTATTCACTTAAGGCATTTTCCCTTGTTCTGCATTTTAGCCCAGAAAGCTATTCAGAGACAGTGGTCACATGCTCTCTCAGCCTTTCTTTTGCTTTTCTGAATAAAACAAACTCTTCAAGCCACTTCTTAAGAGACAGGCTCTCCTGTTCTCTTAATAGCCAGTTCCAGTTTTAAGTCGAAGACTAAGTACTGTCATTTCCATTTTACTGTTAGAAAAGCACCATTAAATCATGTTCAGAAGTGAGACACATACCTGGAAAGAGTTGAACCTCGAGGTTCTATGCCTCTGTCCACTTTTTCAAAAGCAAAAGCATCCTTATTCTCTGGCATTAGTATTAAGACTGACTAAGGGGCACTTCTAACCCCATGTTTGTTCAGGCTTTAGCACTTCAACTGCTGTTTAAAAGGTTGCTTTTCATGCCAATACTATCTTGAAAATCTATTTGCCATGAGCTGTCTTGAGATTGTCTTCCTAACAGTCTGCAAAACTATGCACCTTTACCAACCTCCAGCCCTCCTAAAGAAGTCTTGTTTTGGCCGGTACTCTATTGGTCATAGCTTCTGGAGACCTATCTTAATGCTTTACTAAAGCCTCTGTATGCATAGTAATCAGCACTCCAGCAAGACTACAATTACCAAAGGCACAAAAAAAATTCTGAGCTTGGTAGGGCTTACTCAGAAAACAAACATGGAATCTTGTAAAGGCTCAAATCACAGATGATTTTCTAACGATTAGAGAAACAATCTGAAATAAAACTATCTAGCTATATCCATAGATACAACTATCTACAGATACATAGATAAATCTCAGTATCTCAAAATGGCAGATAAATCTGTATTAGACACTAATTTTCTGACACGGTTGTCACTAGCATAGTATTGTCACTACTTCATTGAAGAGTTTGGACAAGGACATTTAAAAAAAAAAAAGGAACAGCAGACAATCTGAAGACAATTTTCCTCTAGCAATTATAGCATGAGCATTGTTTCAAGCTCAGTTAAGACCATATTTGGTCATGAGTATATCTGAAAGTGATTTCAACCATTATTATTATCAGTCACTGTGCAGTGACAAGGCCAATGTGTCAGTAGCGTGGATGGGAGAGCAAGACATTTTTTTTCCCAAGAGACATACATCAGCGTCTCCAAGAGAGGAGAAAAGAGAGAGTGAAATATTTCTCAGACTGTTTTTATTTGATCTATTTCAGACTTTGATATACAGAAGGAATGAGTCAGTGTTTGGCTTCCTGGAACTATCGCAAGAAAAACCTTTCACTCTTATCTCAGATAATGTTCAAATTGCAGCCAGACAGCAATGAAATGGAATATCACCACAAATGAAGAAGAATGGCTTGGAAGTGAAGATATGAAGGGGAAAACTGTTAAAAATGCAGAGCTTAATTATGCCTAGTCTCTCTCGCATCAATTTATTGTCCGTTAAAGTCAAACCTGGGGAGAGATCACTGCTCAGGTTAAAAAAATTTCAGTAGAAGAATGAAACATCTTGAGCAATGGAGACCCTGTTTTGAGGTGTGTTTACAGATAAATTTCCAGATGACATGACTGGAATAGATTGACAAGTTTTTATTTTCTCCAGAACTATTGCATGTTTTCTGTAGAAAGTCTGACTTTATATGACAGTTATGCATAAATTAGTGCCATACAACTATTAAATGAATAGTTATGAAACCAGAGTTCACCAAATACTGAGAATTAGTCTACATTTCTGTGATTAAAAATCTATTTGTTTCTGATAAATATCTGAAATACACTCCTATATTCAGACCCAGCTATGACTCCTGATTAAGCTCAGAGTAAGAACAGCATCACCTGATAGCCTGTAGGTAAGTTATATAACTTGTGTACAGGTACATAGCCTGGCAGAATGGGAACAAGAGAGAGTTACTAAGCATGGGGCAACCCAGTGCCCTGGGAGTAGTGAGGGAATGTGAACATCCAAACCAGGATGCAAATATAATATAATTGATTTGCCTGCTGTATAAAAGGGGAATTAGAAACCGTATGAACTTTTTTATTAGTAGGGTGAAACGGTTTTGTACTGTCTTGTCTTGGCATTCATGTAGTAACACTTTGCTGGAATGACTACAATAGTAGATGCTTTCTATACGATAAATCTGGTCTACTTCTTTCCACCAGACCTGTGGCAGTATATCATAAAACAGGGTTTATGCTGTGGTCTTCTGAGGATACACAGGCATTATGGTCTCTGGGATTACAAAACTGATGACACAAGTGCACTGCTCTTTGCACACACATGCACAGGGATCTGACAAGAATAGCACAGGTCATCCTGACATCTCACACTGTGAATAAAAGAGAATAGCCACTTTTCCTTCTTCATCTCCTTCAGGGGAATTGGAACATTTTACAAAATCTTCTGGCAGCAAGAAAATCTAGAAGCCATTATGTCCCTCTTTTCTGCCTCCCAAATGCTAGCAAACAGTTATGGAGACAGATAGCCTCTCCTTATTGTGAAACATCTCCCAGCGGAAAACGTTGGCTGAAGGCAGTGGTCACAGTTACTATTTTGTTTTAGTCTGTCAGCTGTCTGTGGCTTTCTCTCAAATAACAAAACAAACCCCAGCCCAGAATACAACTGTTTTTCTAAAGTAAATAATTTTTTAATGTTCTAGCTTCATGAACTTAGCATTATCCTTCACAGCCTAGTTTCCAGAGTTCATTATAATTATGTCAGCATAGATGGCAAATAAGTAAGCTGAATTTTTCCATAGTAACAAATTAGCATCTAGGAAGTCTCCATTGGACTTCTGTTGTATTTTTGGAGGTATGAATTATTCTTTCAGCAGTGGAAAAGATAAATTACTTCTGGGTTCCAAATTTGCCCAGTCTCACCCCTTCTCCAAAATATGTTTCCACAGTCTTGCAATGAGAAATGTAAACTTTTTATGCATAAAAAACAATCTAGCAGAAATCTATACCGGGAACATAACTTCCATGGGAAATGTCAAATTTCCATTCAAAAGATAAGTATTCTCCACTACATTTTTAATGATCTTCAAAAAAAACTTATTTTAAGCATGTGTGTTTGCCACTTCTGGGAAATCCACAATAATCATGTTTGGTTGCTATTAAACCCAGTTGATTTCATTTCTAGTTAAATGCCATAAGAATTTTCTGAAAAGAAGTCTTAAGAATTTGAGGAACTAAATAAATAAACTATTATTAAATATATTTTTTTCCTATTCTGTTGATAGCAGATAATAAAATATGTAGCCTCTGTATTACAAATACTCCGCTGTTATTTGAGTAAAGTATTTATGATGATGTATTCCCTCAGGTATTAATTGCAAGACTGTTTGTTTTATATAAACCATTTAAATGTAAATTACAAACATTAGTTTGCTCTTTTTCAATTTTTTACTGGTAAAATGCAACCTACACTGTGAATACAATTATGATGGTAATCACTGCTCCACTTCTTTTTTCCGAGGTACAGTTCTCCTTGTTTCATATTTCTGAGGACTTATTTTTATGGCACTGCTCCTTATTTTTGTATATCCATGATATGGAGTTATCTATTTCATGTTATATGAATTCTATTTATATCTGTCACTTTTTGTTGGATGAAGGGGCTAAAAAATTCATAAATGTGCTTTAAAAAAAAAAAAAAAAGAAATAGAGAGACTGATTTTCTTTTCCCAGGAGGTTTGGCAGGTCTACATTAAATCTGAAAATATTTAAAGGAAGGCTGTCTGTAACTAGCATCTGATTTTCCACAGAGCACTTTCAAACACAAAACAAGTAAGAGTTCTCTTAGCTATGTGCAGACCATTTTGTATTTAGCAAGCAGGAAGCACATTGTCATTTGTTTCTGTCGTATTATTCCACTGGGTGACAAGAACAAATGCTGATGAAGCACTAAAGAAAATGAACCTAAGATATGTACTTTAGCTCTCATCAAGGAGCACTGGATTGTTTTTGTGAGTTGCAATAAAGTGGCACCTATGTACAACATAAACAAAAAAGGACTGTCAAAGTAATCTGCAAAACTGGAAAAAGACAGAGTTTGGCAGTTCCTGTATTCCCAGAGAGTTGTGAGTAGTCATTATCAACTCGACTTTGCTTTCTTAATCTTTCCTTCCTTCTGCCTGAGCAAGACATTGAATCAATAATTGGATTCTTAAGGAAAAACTGTGACAATAATGGAAATATCAATGTAAAATCAATACACCAAATTAGAAGGTAAAAAAAATGTTTATAGACTAATCCTAAATCTCCAGGACCAATGATACTATCACTTATTAGGCCTTTATCCTCATTACAGGAATCAATCCTCAACCAATTGAAGAAGTTACGTACCATTTCATTTTTTATAAGGGCTTTTCCTTTTACATCCAGGTAGCTTTAAAGTCTGTTGTGGTTTCTTCATCATTCAGTGCATAAAGGTGGCAAATACAACTTTTAGAAAGTAAATGACAGTCAAATTTACAAATTTTACAACTTGCGATTGTAAAATTGGTTTTTGTGACAACCCTTTAAGGGCTAAAATAAAACTTTTATTCTGCCAAATATAGACCCGACATGCTTTCTTTTGCAAATTGAAATTCATGAAATCAATTAAAATATGAATAGGTATTACAAACTGAAATTGGTTTGCATTTTGAGCAAGGAAGCCTACACGAATACAGGAATACTGCAATAGCTCTCTTAGAAAGTATACTCTAACATTTAAAAAATGTGTCATTTCCCATATGATTAACAGAAGCTAGACTCCAAGAATGCATACATACCCTGGCATCCTGTGCTAGATTTAGAACAAATGCTATGCACAAACAAAAATCCTTCCCCAAAATTGCGCTCTGTTTAAGCAATAGTTAGCAATACTGATCTTAACAAATATGTCTCCCTGAACAGTATACTTCTCAAAGTTTCTAAGATTTTGCAGACAGCGAAGCTGGACAGAGATGCAGTGATATTGGCAAATGACTTCATAACCCATGAAGAAAATCATCCACCTGAAGTCTGATCATGTTTGTACTGGTAGCACAGGTTGGATTCCTCAGAGGCAAGGGGAAGAGGCAGGAGAGTATGGGAGTCATTAGATGCTGCTTTGTAACGGGGCAGAAAAGTGTGCAGAGCCTGTTTCCACTTGCTAAAATCTACAAAATGTCTTGTTATGTTCACATGATGGAAGATGGAGAACTGTCCATCTTATGCTTTAAAAAAGCCCAGTCTGCTCATTCTGCTCAATGTTACAGGGGATACATTGTCAGAATGTCATGTATTTTGAAGTAATTTTAACTTTCTCATAGGGCTTTTATTTACCCTCAGAACAAGAGAACACAATTTGACACAGGTAAAATATACTCTAAACTATATTTAAATAGGACTTCTTTTTCTTGCAACCACGAGGACATGGTCGTGTAACCACAAAGGGTGTGCAAAGAAGTAGGTTGTCAAACATCATTGCATCAGGAAAGGGAAGACTTGTTTCTCTCTGCTTGCAAATGAGAACTTTCAAAGCCCTAAAATACAGATTTTATTTTGATTAGATGGATATAAACCATGCTATTGTCATGAGAAAAATAAGAATATGTTTTTGTATTAGAGAAGGCCATTTTTTTGTTTGTTTTCTTTTGTTACAAGGAATTGCTAAGATACATCAATAAATGAATCTCTGTTGTTATTCATTGTAATACAATAGTGCCAGAGAACCTGAGAGATACTGCAGGTCTGTAATACTAGGCATGAAGAGAGCATATATTGACTTCTCCAACCTCAGGAACTCACTGTATTAAAATAAATCAGAGAAAAAGGTGACATGGAAATTCAGGGAGGTGAAGGGACTCTGTTTTGGCCCAGCAGCAGGCTGATGACAAAGGCAGGAGTAGTGCATAATGTATTAATCTGAACAATGACAATGAAATTTTTACATTTCTGGAATCAATGTTAATACAAGGAAGTCATGCTCACTGATATATTGTTTGAAAAGAAGGCATGACTGTTTTAACTTTCTTCCAGAGATTCAATGATTACCATAATTTCTTTTATTTGCTAGATATGTTAGCAAGACATTTTTTAATGAATGTTTTTATTTTACATTTTCTGTAGTTCTCAAGACTAGAAAATATTTTATTATAGAATTATGAGTCAGTATTATGTCTCACTGCAACTGCTGGCATTACTCTATCTGACAAAACTCCTAAGGATATACGTTTGTGAGATCAAGCAGTTGAACTTTTAGCCCGACATGTATGGATCAGGCCTATTTGCCCTCCACCCTTATTCCTCATTTTCTCTTTTTGTGTTTTCCTATAGAAATCTCTCATCAAAACTTAAATACAAAAGAAATGTAGGTGTGAATAATCCTTTCTCCTTTCAGTTCCCCACGTGTTAGAGAGGAAATGACCAGAGTTCTGATTATGGTGTGTAATAATCCTCTGTGCCTCTAATGTCTCTGCCAGAAATCTTCCTTAGCAAGACATTGGGGTTAAAGAAGCACATTTTATTTCATCAGAAGTAACATTATTAGCAGTACCATCACAGAACTTATATGTAGGTAGGCAATTTCCTAATACCCTTCCCTCCGAGGCAAGTATTTTGCATGCCTTACATCCCGGTGCCTGGTTTCCTGGAATGGGAGATTATCTCATAAAGAATCACTCATGGTTGGTAATTTGCAGTAAGTCTGTAAAAGTTCAAAAGGTCAAACTCAAATTTGAATAGTAGGAAGTTACATATTTTTGATGCACTGTGAGTACATTAAGCTAAAATGTCCAAGTAGGATATCTTTCCTACTCCTTTTCTGCTCTCCCAGAAAGGACCCTGAAAGCAAAATTTTACGTTAAAACATTACGTTCTTGAAAGAAAGTAATAGAAGTTACCTTTCAAGCCCAGTATCAGG
The DNA here is from genome assembly GCF_047370975.1 of Nipponia nippon. Classification (NCBI taxonomy): domain Eukaryota; kingdom Metazoa; phylum Chordata; class Aves; order Pelecaniformes; family Threskiornithidae; genus Nipponia; species Nipponia nippon. Next base: position 41,754,577 of record NW_028262347.1, on the reverse strand, counting down.
AATGTAATTGAGACAAAATCTGCTAAGTAACTTCAAACTTGGAAAGCACAAAACATGTGTTTCATGCAGTGGACAAAATAAGCACTGTCTCCCTTAAAAACACGCACAAAATCACACTATTTTTGTCACTCAGGCAGTTAATTAGAATTTCAAAAATAGATTAATTGTAATTGAAAATGTAATAAACTATAGTTTGGGATTTTTTTTCTAGGGAAATCTAAATTAGCGTAGTTAATGAAATTACTTTACTTTTTTGCTTTGTCAGTAAACTAAATCCCTTCCACAGCTTTCCATTTGAAAAAAAACAAATAATCTGCTAAAGCAAATGATCTGCTTTTTCACCCAGGGATTGCAAAAGCTATTAAGGCAAATTCCAGTGAACTACATCAACAGTACTTTAAAATGAACTTTTAACACCTTACAAATGTTATTTTGTTGGAAAAAATGACGCCAGTTTCTGTAAATGCCAGAGAGATTTAAACTGTGGTGAGCTAGAGTCAGTGGTTTTATGAGTGTATTATCTTCTGGATACTGGTTTGGTGAAGATTTTAAAACCATTCTCTCTCACTAAGCTCACAAGTAATGCAAAGAATGCCTGTGAGCTCATTTGAAGCTGATCTGTAGTGCAATAAGGAAAACTAATATATTTTCTGTTAACTGTCAAACTAACATGAATCAACTAAGCCACTCTGGACGTGTTTGAGGAATGTGGAAGAAAGCAGCCTGTAAAGATCAAACAGGAGTTTGCTTCTAAAGATGCAGTACCGGGCAAATACACGTGAACAGGTTCTTGTACAATTCTCTGTTCGACACCAATAGCTCATCAAGGAAGATTCTCCCTCCCCATCCATTCTTCAGTGTGTTGAAAGTGAAGTTGTCCATTGTTGTGGCTACACTGGAGCAGAACATTGTTACAGTGTGTGTGGGTGTGAGACTGTGCAAAATGTGGAGGGATTCTAGGTGTTTTTCTTGATTCCTCAAACATTCAACAAAATCTAACTTCAAAATATTGAACAGGGTATAGAGAGTAAAAAAAATACTTAAGCATTTGGGAAGGCACAAAATGTACAGCTAACTAAAAAAGAGCTCAGTTAGCATTTCTTTTTCTAAAAGATTTTGATTTCATTTTCAAAAATCCATAAAACTGTATGTTTCAAAAAATGCATTCAAAGACTGGTTTTGGATCAAAGCATTTGGTTTCAACAGAATCAAAGCATTATATAACATTGAACGTAAGAATAATTTCAAAAATAACATTAAAATGTTGCGTTCTCTTAATGCCAAGATAGGATGAATATTTTGTGTCTATCTCTTTTTTCTTTCTAAGTGACTTCTTTGAAAAAATTAGCATGATTCCAGAAAGCTTATTTATTGTCACATCAATAGGAAAATGTCATCAAAGATTTTCTGACCAAGTCTAGGAGACATAATTGAAAATATGATTTTTAAAAATATGAAGATAACATTAATTTCACTGCAGATGTCTCTTTTTTTGTGGCCAGTTTAGCAATCAATTTTACTCAAATTTCTATCCTTCCCTACTTTTAATAGAGCTTTTGCTTTTTCTTAGCTGACTATGCCATTTATCCTCCTTATAATACTATAGTTATCCTTGCACATTTCTTTTTGGGGGTAGTCTGAGTGCAGGAAAAAATCAATGTGTTTATGCACATATTATATACATCTTTGATATATAGAAGAGGTCAAGATATTATCAAATCCCTTTTCTTTTGATAGTTTTTCTGATTTAGTAGTTATAGTAAGACATTTGTCACCTCTTTAAATGAAAGTACACAGTCTTATTGGTTAACACATTTGCATTTAAATTATTTGCTAATACAGACAATACATTAGTGTGAAAATTTCTGGTTTTGAACTAAGTCTTATAATGAAATCTGACATTTTTATGGTAGATCTATCAAATGACAAATGATTGACATGAAAAATGTGTGCTGTTATTTGAATTGTAATCATTTCATCTTAATCTTACTTTATTAAAAACAAACAAAAAACTTATTAGGTTAGATATTGTACATGGAGAGTCTATTTCAAATCAGACTGCTGGGAATCCTATTTGAATATTTCCAGCAGAGAATATAATTTTCTAAATTAGTAAGAAACAAAGATTTTTTAATGTATTCAGAACAAAGGAAACAAAAACAGAATTCCAACTGGATTTATCATCAGAAACACAACTCTGTGACTGAGTAGCTGTGGGGTAGATAACAGCACATTTCTAAATGAATTATCAGGAAACATTACTTTATTTGATGCTTCAAGTAAGCTTTTTTTAAAAGATAGATTCATTTGCTTTGAGTATTTTAAACCTCACATCACTAACATTTTGACATTGTGGTTGTTTTAGAAGTTAAAGCGTCTGAAGGCTTTAGTTTAAAGGCAGAGCTCTAGTTTTATTTTTTATTTCATAATTCAAATTACTTTTATAAAGATAAGCAGTAATATTGTTATTTTACATGAAAATTGCAAAAAAGTCTAGAAGTGCCAAAGGTAAGAGATGTCTAGGGATTAGGCATGTGTTGTTGGTTATGGAGGAACTGCTAACATTTTTACAATGAAAATATGGGGACCATGTCTGTTTTCAGTGGCATATGGCTTATTTATAAAAAGAAAATATGATTTGTGGTGAAATAGACACAAGTCTATTATTGACTCTTATTTATCTACTTTTATGTCTTCTAGTATTTTAAAATCATCTAATTTCCCAATCATTATGACTTTAATATCACAATTAAATGGAAGGATAAGAAGGATTAATATTGTAAAATTTAATGTATTCATATGTAGGAGACTGCTGCAAAGAACTTTAGGCTTTCATTTGTAAAAGATCTGCTTACGTAATTTTTAAAATCTGCCTATAAATGCTTGGCCTTAAACTTACACAGACAGTATGTAGCAAAAAAATAAAATGAACCCAGATCTTCTTCAGTTACCGAACTTAAAAGAAGTCAATTCTCTTTACCTTGTGCTTTCATATGTTCATAAAATAATGCCTTTTTTAAAAAAGTTGAGAATTTAATCAAACTTGGAGAAACTATGGGAAAAGAAATTAAGAAAGAACATGTGTGTATCCTATCTTGTGAACAGAAACCTGTATCCTTTAGTTGGTGATAAAAAGTCCATTATTTGTACTCAAACTACAGCCCTAGCTGCTCACTCAGCAAAGGCTCAGAAGTGTGATCAGGAACCTTTTTTAACTGGTTGAGCTGATTTTCCATTATGGAAAATCTGAATTTTGACAGTCTCCCTGAACATTCACACTTACATTTGTTCATCTCTGACATCCTGTACATCTTTATTGTGCCCTGGTGATGTACATGAAAAGATTAATAATCTGCTTTTTTGATAGACTCTGCCAATATTGTTTAATGCTAACATAGTGCTTTTGAAAAACTTACCAGAAGAGTGCTATTAAAATCAAACTTTAATTGAGACACCCAGCTTATTCTCATTCTGATCTCATAAGTTTTCATTTACATGAGACATATTGCCAGCTTACAGTTCTTGTAATAAGAACTTGTAGTAAAAGGTAGCCCAATGGGAAGATAAAAGCCAAGATGAAAAGAGCTTATTGCTTGAAATGAATTCAACATGGGACTGGTGGCTTTTAGCAAGATAAGTAGCTGAGACTGCTCAATGACAGCAATCTCTTATTTATTTACAGGAAAATCCTATTTATCTGAAGGTCTCAGTGCACAGCTTAAATACATAGTTAACCAGAAGGACTTGGCACACAGATCTGATCATCAAGATTGCTCTGTATATTTCAAAGTGTGACAGTTAAAGAATTCATCTTTCCTGCACAACTGGTAAAGAAGAGGACACGAACTCTCACAAAGCTCAACCTGGTAGGTCCCAGAAGCTGCTCTTCCCCAAGGCTAGAGTCAATACTCAATACAGACATTTTCAAATAGTGAAGTGCACAGATAAATCCTGGCATAGTCATGCCCACTAATAGCACTACATAAGAAACTTAGAAAGACTAAATAAAAGGATACTTAATTCAAATGAAATTGCAAGGAAAACCTTGTACATAGAACATAAATATCCATGCTTCACTACAATGCATCAAGCTCTATTAAGACAGTGCCCTGTAAATCTTTCTGCTGCTTTATTTCCCCTCCAGGTAGCCACCTGTTGTAAGTCTCTCAGCCTACATTTTCCCCTCTGTTGTGACATTTCTGCCTTTGTCTCTGTGATTCATGGCAACTTCGCTACCATTCAGGCATCTAAATGCAGTACTATAATTAAGATTGCATCTTTAACATTTCTATTAAAATATAGTGTTCAAGATTTTCTGTTTCTCTAAAGCATCTATACACCTTTCAGTACTGACAGATAGCTATGACTCAGGTATCCATTCATATACCCCTGAAAGTAAAGCAAGCATTAGACTGTCCTGTTAATGTCTAGGGCTGACTTCAAGCTAATAAACTGAAAAGAATGGTATTTATAAATCAAAATCTGGATAGAAGAGTTGTCCTCACAAATATGGTTTTGCCAGCTACCAGGACTAAGGAGGATTGTTGCTGTGGCAGACATTCTGCAAGGTGCTGTGTATAGCTGCTTTGCACCTTCGGTGGAGTGATGCTTGCAGAGATGTCTGTAGTAGGCTGATGCTTTCAGTGATCTTGCCTGTCACAATGGAGGGTCTGAAAATACCACCCTCCATGGAAATAAACTAAAGGTGATCTGAGACAAGCCATAACTGCAGCAGTCCTTTGGCTTAAGACTAGATAGCTGTATCTACCAGCACTGGTTTTACCTTATATGAACACAATATTCCTTATTCTTTTAAATCCTACAAGAAATCATGCTGCATTAAACTCTTTTCTCTCCTGTACTATTTTACTGTTCCTGTCTGTGGTTAGTTTACTACAGCTAAATCTTCAAGCTACAAGAACATCACAATCTGAGATGGTGATTTTTCTGTGAACAACCAGATTAACTGAACATATTGTTCAATGCAGTATTGAAAGTATGCTATCCTTACTTTCTTGAAAGAATTGAGAACCACTGTAAAAGGTTAGAAACTGTTTTGAATAAACTAATTAACAATGGCCAAGTCAGATCCTGGCCTTGTACAACTTCTGCAAACAATCTGGTACAAACTTCTGTGAAGTGCAAAATGCCTTTTGAAGCACAACTTTAACAGTTTCATGGATTCTTCCCTCAAAACTTCTGTAAAGAAATCTGGCTTACAAGGAAAGAATAGCATCTGTATTAAGAAGAGAAAAAATAGTCTTCAAAATCCACCTCTAAAACAGAGCTCAAAATCTCCATCACACATGCTGTCATGATTTAACGATATGAACAGAGGTTTCAGTCTTGGTATGTGGTAAAACCAGCAGGCTTATCATTCTTCCTCATTTTGGGGCTATGCGGATGCAGGACTTCTCAATGACAGTCAAGCAGCACTGAGGGATCCAGAGCCTTCAGGATCAAATCCACTTACAGGGTTGGGATGTAAGGTGTTACTCTTACACCATTTTGACACTGGGTCAGTACACAGCATCAACAGACAAAGTCTTTTTTATCTACTCTGAATCCTTAATACTTCACATGTACAGAAAATGGAAACCAAGTCAAGCTACCAAGAGGATAGAACAAACATGTAGGGATAGAAATTAGACACATCAAAACTTAAGAGGGAGGAGAATGGCAAGAGACGTCAGAGATTCTGAAAATTCATTCCAGTATGTTAGTCACGAAAAGAAGAGCAGAGGTGCTAGTCTTTTACTCCTTGGTTTGGAAAGATGTTGCCATATGATATTGAGATGTCTGGTGGTGTTTACCAACCTTTTTGCATCTGCCTTTACTGAAAAATCATCACATGAAAGTAGATGATATCAATCAAGCAAGTAAAAGGCTATTGCAAAAAGTAAAGGAATAATCTGTTCCCTACATATTGTGGTAGGTATGACAGGTAGTAGTGGGAACTTTAACTGTAGCAGGAAGGATTCAAGTTAGGAAGCAGAAAAAGCCTTGAAAGACTCATATGGATAATGAGGAACTGGATTAATTTGCCTGGGGAAACTGCGGAGTCTTCATCTCTGGACCTTTTTTAGGACAGCTCAGGCAATCATTTGTCAAGAATAGTTCATGATAGGAATAACAACTGTCACAATCTGACTCTGCCCTGGGGCAGAAGGAAAGTCAAGATGATGCTCTTGAGGCTCCTTCAGTTCTTATTTTTCTATGACTTTTATAGTTTACTCTTATTCAGAGAGTTAATAAACAAGATTGCAGCTACTGGCTTTTTCTTACATGCATACCTGCAATCTCCAGAATTCCTGATTGCCTTTGGGAAGAATTATATGGCTATTGTAGCTACGTCAATAATTTTTATATCATCTGTGGGACAAGTTAGCATTTGTAAACAAACATATTGTCAGACAAATTGAAATCAGTCTTTCCTTTGACTTCAAGAGCAGCTCAATTGCATCATGTAGATTCAAGCAACTAAGTTGGCAGCTGGTCTCCCAAGGCTCCCTTTCTAGTCAGCACATAGACAAGCACTTTCAGGGAGCAACTGAGAGCATGAGAATAATTTATGTGCTCTGAAGACTAGTCAAATAACTGAGCAGGTTAAGTAAATTAGAAACCAGTAGTTGGACAGTGTTAATACTCTCCTTCCATACCTTCATAATGCTTAAATTACCAAGCAAGTGGCTCTCATAAATAACCAATATTTAAAGAGAAGATATGAAAATATATTGTGGAAAAAATAGCAAGAAGTTAATTACATTCACAGAGTTTATAGATTTTGCTGCAATCTCTCCTCCCATTTCTGTGCAATAAACAATATTAGGACAAACTAATTGTTTTCCCTAACAACTCAATGTGAAAAATCTCTAAAATAGGCTGGTTATGTAAATATCTATTCAAAAGTAAAAGAAAGCAAACCTATTCTATTTTGCCTCCCACTCAGACTGGTAGCAAAAATAAGATAGTGTTAAAAAAAATATGTTTTAGGACTTTTTAGAAGTGTTTTGTAAGAAGAATAAAGTAAACACACTCAGCATAATTTCTTTCAAGGTTTTTTGCAATATAAATTCCCATTTTTAAGTGACAGAGTTAGAAAAAAATTAAAGAACACAGAATAAGGTATATCTAGCCTTCAGCTTCCCGGTATGCATGAATTAAAATTATCCTAGGAATAAGAGTTCTCCTGTTTCCATCCATAAGGTTCAATATTCTTTTCTTATCTAACAAGGTCTAGCTGAGTAACTCCTTGACAGTGAGGAAATATTAACGAGTGACAAAATAACATTTTCTTCTTATTATCCACCAAAACAATCACTTAGAAGACTGTCAGGTAGCATTCTGCACATGGAGGAACTGTTTAAAGAGTAAGGATCAGGTTGTGTCTGAACGGCACAAGAAAGAACCCAGGACTGCCTTGTTTGTTTGTTTTTCACAGGATAAGTGTATCATCATTTGATCAAATTTTAAAATGTCTATTTATATGCCATCTCACTATTTCAACTAGACATCACATTTCATTGAAACATTTATTCAGCACAGCCTCCCTACGCTGCTGGGTAACCAGTGCCCCACTGAACAGTAAAAATTGACAGACTTTAATAGAAAAAAAAATGTTTGCCATGTATAAATAATGGGAAAACCCACACAGTTCTCAGGGGCTACAGTTGGAACTGGGATATTTAGAACTACTAAGTACAGCCATGAGACAGTTTTGACCCATTTAATTAAAAGGATATGTGCCATATTAATACCATCATTACTCTGTAAATTAATCTAAACATCCATATTTATTCTGTCATAAATACTTCTTTAAATATACAGTTCATATAGATGTAAAAAGATTTTAGCTTGCAGTATGAAATACAGTAATAAAACTGCAATATTGTTTTTTTGTCAACCAGACTGTGAAGTCTTTGTCACAGTGGCAAAAGTATCTTCAATGAGATTTCCCTTCGGGGTCTCCCTGGTGCTAAGGGGGCTCAGAGTCACTTCCACAGGCACCAGAATAGAAAGTGCTGCTTATTGAGGGTTTTATTGCACCCTACTGCTACTGCAAGGGAAGAACTGCTTCTCCCCAAGATCTCTCATAAAAGGATATCACTTCTGGACTGCTGAGAGGAATGTTTAACACTGCCCATGGTAGTGCCCTGCAGAGTTATGGAGGTTAACAACTTCCAAAGCTTAGATAATGTTGCAGGAATTGGTGCTGAATAAATAATTCATGTCTGCTTTTTTATGATTAAAAAAAAAGAAAAACTTCTGTAGCTTGAGTCAATTTGAAGCTACTGTTAAAGTATTTGATTTTATCATAAATGTCATTTTTGCCCATTTATTTCTTTTGGCAGCAGGGCCTCTTCCAGAGGCTTGATGGCAGTATAATGGAAAGTTAATAAACGGATCAGTACATTGTTTTCATTCTTTCCGGATGTTTCCTTCATTATGCCATACACATTACTTCCTAAGCAGAAAGCTGCAAAGAGTGCAAATTTTAGTACCTCTTACAAGACAAGATGTACAGTTCAGAAAACAGCGTGCATCCTTGTTTGTCTGGAAGAAAATAGTTTCCATGATGTTTATTCTGGCTAGAATGGGATATAGATCAATAGACACACCCCCAGGAAAAAAAAAAAAAAAAGGCATATGAAGGACTTCAAAGAAACCAGATACAGAAAATCTTATGATATGTGCTTTTTATTGTAGATGGGACAGCTACTTTACTGACTACTTCTTCCTGACATCCACAGGTATCCAGCAAATGCATTTGGTTAGGGCTGCTTACTATTGTATTGCTACCACTAGCTGTTTTAATCACAGCAGGCTAGACAGAAGCAACGTTAATAAGCACTCTGTAAAATCTCATTGTGTCTGAATTTAGAGTGTGGTTGCTGTTTTATAGGGTCTGGATGTGAAACTGTAAATGATGTTCGCTACTGAATGATGGAAAAAAGGATTATACAGGAACATTCAAACCTTTAGTAATGAATTGAAGAGCCTGGGGTTCATTTGCCACAACAGTTAATAAAAACAAAAGCATGAAGAAGCTTTATTTCCTGCCTTTGTGTTATGTTATGTAACCCATTTTCTGTTTAGAAATTAGGCCATGAGAAGTTACTATATTTCGAAGTAGTGCAGCTGGCATTTGCACATGAATATAGAATATATTAACCTATTAGTACAGAGGTTACTTCAAAAGTCCTGTTATCATCTTCTTGTATGTTTGTATGTTTGTCATAATGTTTCTTGATATAAATATATGGGATGAGTAAAAACATTTTAAGAAGATTGTGAAAGAGTTTTTTTCCTTTCAAAGTTTGCTTATCCTGAAATGCCCAGCTTTAAGCCAGGTACCTATTTTCTCACATGAAATCTTTAAATAGTCTATGTTTGTCACCTTCCTATTTTATTGAGGCCTTTCTGTGCAGCCCTGGATTTTTGGTTTAACCTCTTAGAGTGAAACCTGCAGCCTTATCATTTCATTTCATTCAAGAATATAGAAGCCATCATTCTACAGAGCTGGCAGCTTTTCTGCTTCAGAGCTCATGTAATTTTGTTGGGTTCTCTAATAGGGTTATATTTCATATATGCTGAATACACCCTTTATGCTTGTGTTACTCCTCAGAGAACTTAGAGATGAAAATAAAGTAGTTTATTGCATAAGGAATAGTGAGTCTATTGGCCATTAACCTCAATAACTTGCACAGACTATAGTGAGGCATATAAAACACTCATAGCAGTGAGATCTGAATCAGTACAAGATGTTTATTCAAGCTGAAGTATTGTTTATAGAAAGCAGCCCACAGATATCTGTACAATTCTATGCTACCCATCTTCTCCAGCCAGGTAATTTTTGTTCCGCTATGTACAATATTTGAATGTCATGCCTCAGGCAGCTTATTTTCTTACAATAGTTTCATCTTCTCCTACAAAAATAGTACTGAAAAAAAATGTTATGCAAAATACCTGCTGTGCTATAATTAACTTATAAATGAATTTTTGTCCATTAGTACTGTACTTACAACTTTAAATGCAATCATAATAAAATAACTAGTGGGATATACATTATACTGTTTATATGAAAAGCAATTATCTAAAAATTAAACCCATTTAACATTCATTTTGCATGTTAGAACACACTTAACTTTTTATTTTTTAAAACTTTTAAAAACTATATTAGATTTTCAAAACAAGAAAAAGAAGAATGCTTCCATGATCAACTTCCAAGCCTTTGATTGAATGCAAATATCAGTTTATCTTTTTCTAAAATTTTATGTAAATATATGCAACTCCAAAATGTTTTGGAAAATTGAATTATCTGCTTAGAGCCCAGTGACACAAATCCTCTGTGCTGCTAGGTACTCTTCCAAATCAGGCAGAATTGGACTTTTTATAGATAATACTTTAAAAAAAAATTACTATCTGAAAATATCATTGTGTAGATTATAAATTCAAACATTCAGAAGTTTGGAACTGACAGTTTAAGACAGTTAAATTCACTCTCTCTTTTTTGTACACTTGCATGATAATGCAGGCAACTTCCCTGGTAATACATGTCCTGGTTTCGGCTGGGATAGAGTAAATTTTCTTCCTAGGAGCCTGTATAGTGCTGTGTTTCGGATTTAGTATGAGAATAATGTTGATAACACACTGATGTTTTGGTTGTTGCTGAGTAGAGTTTACAATAGTCAAGGACATTTTGGCTTCCAGTGCTCTGTCAGGTGCACAAGAAGCTGGAAGGGGGCACAGCCAGGACAGCTGACCCAAACTGGCCAAAGGGCTATTCCATACTGTGTGACGTCATGCTCAGTATATAAATTGGGGGGAGTTGGCCAGGTGGCAGTGATTGCTGCTTCGGGACATGTTGAACATCGGTGAGCATGTGGTGAGCAATTGCATTGTGCATCACTTATTTTGTATATTCTTTTTTCATCATCATCATCATCATCATCGTCGTCGTCATTATTATTATTATTATTATTATTATTATTATTATTATTATTATTATTATTATTATTATTATTATTATTTTCCCTTCCTCTGCTGTGCTATTAAACTGCCTTTTTCTCAACTTATGGGTTTTACTTTTTTTTCCGATTCTCTCCCCCATCCCATGGCGGGGGAGGGGTGGAAGGTGAGCAAGTGGCGGTGTGGTGCTTAGTTGCCAACTGGGGTTAAACCACGACATATACAATTGCTTTCTGCAGGAACCCTGCCTCCTCTGGTGAGTCAGTTTTATGGTATTATTTGAATGTGGTGTTATCCAGTTTTTTCCTCCATTACTGAAATTATCCCCTCATCTACTGTTTGCTTAACATTGTCTCAGTCTTGAGTTAATATCCTTGACAATTTTATGTAATATTCTGGAAAAAAGATCTTCTAAAACTTCTGTGTCAGAAGGGACTTTGGTCAAGTCCTCAGAGTTACCCACTCTTTGTGAATGCCCCAAACCTCTTCAGTCTTGACAAAATTCCCATGCTTATTTCTTAATCCACATGTAAATCAACTCTGTATCTACCAAGATGTTCTTCTACCTGCTTCTTATCAGGGACTCACTTCAATGAGTTTTCTTAGAAAATAGCTACTGGATGGAGTCTTGCCTACAATGCAATGATGGACAAGGTTGGCCATGACATGGAGATGTCAGCATCTTTAATGGTGTATTGTGTCAATAATAAGTGTCTCCTAATTCCTAATGAATTCTAAACTGCTTCGTGCAAAATGAAACAACTCCAGATAGGAAGGTACTACCACAGAGGGCAACTGGTGACTGATTTTGTCTCCCACATTCTTGGTAACATTTCTGATTGCAGTGTGTGCTTGGATGAAGCTTTGAAGTTACCAGCTGTCCATGGTTGATCAGGAGAGGGTTCAAGCCTGGACTGAATGGAGGTCTTTGGCTCAGGGTTCTGTCAGGACCTCCATCCTGCTCCAGATGACTCCTTTCCCAAAGTCGTCCAAACCTGGGCCTCATTTTGAAGTACCTAACTTCACCCATATTTGTCTGGGTTTGCAGTTGAGATTGTGGGTGTTCAGAGATGTTACGGGCTCAAAGCAAAATCACTCTGGGCATTCCTGATCAGCAAAAAACATTTGGTAAGTGCTGCCAGCATATGAATACAAATCTTACTTGCCAGATGTTGCTTTTCAGATGATTGCTGGCAAGTAGAATTCTTAGGAAGCCCAAAGGCTGCTGGTTATGCAGTCAGAGAAGGGAGGTGGCTACTCCACCTTAAGTTAACAATAAGTGTTTGTTGAAAGCAGTTTTCAGCAACTAAGTAAATGCTAATTATCATTCTTTCGTATGGCCACATCTTCACTCTTTAGACCCAATTTCCAGCTACCTACTGACTGTGTTCCCTAGAGAAATAGGGTGTTTGACTGGTCAACAGGGAAATTGCTTGTCATTTCACTACTTGCAAGTGGCAGGCACGTACGGTTGAAGCTGAGAACAGGGTGCTCTAAAGGGTAGGTGGGAAACATGAAGCAGTGCAGCAAGGAATATTCATTACAAATTCCTTTGTGGGAGAGAATGAGTCTTAGGCTAGCCTGGTCTAAAGATGGAAAGATGGGGATATAAGCTTGTTCCTAAGGCTCGCAGGATCCAGATCCTGGGAAATAAGGAGTTTGAAAGCCAAGGCCCCAATCCAGTACTGCAGGAATTTAAACATAGGCTGGATTGGGTTGTGTGCCTTAAATCTTGAACTGGCCACAGCATACAGTGGGACGTTCTCATAGAAATACCTCACCCACCTCCAAGAGTGGTGATGCGTCTCAGTGGCACTTCACAGCTTCACAGGTAAAACAGCAGGGTTAGTAGGCTCTTTGTCAATTTTGTTGGTCTGTTAGTTTTTCCCCATTTTCAGTTTTCTGTCAGAGCTCCATAACATCCAACTCCTTTTGGATTTAGATCTTAAAATGTGGACAGACTCAACTGGAATTCTCTGATGAAACTGGTTTTCATGGGAAAAAAATCTAAATTATAAACACTTTAATTTTTCAGAGAAACGTGTTAGTTTCTTCTGACGAAACACCACAGAAGGTAGCTTTCTGATAGAAACCTGCTGATTGCTTGCCTGCTGTTGGGGAGCTCAGACTCCCCACCTGTGGCTCTGATGTAACCCGATCCCACGAGAGCTCTGGATCACACAGAACACATGCTTTGCCACAGAGACTGGCAATCAGCTTTGAATGAGTTGAAAGGAGTTTTGGAGTTGAGGGAACAGAGTTCAAAACCTACTATCTAAATTGAAGACGCTGTGCAAACATGCAGGTGTGTCACACACTGTATGAATGTTTGAAACCCAGTGTGCAGCTCTAAGAACTGAAACACTTTTTGAGGCTCTTTAAAAGCCTACGTCTGGACTCTTCTCTCTTGTAGGCTTCCTACCATGGACAGAGCACTTCAGAGCTTCAGATCCCCATCCCAAGTCATCTGGCTCCCAGCTTCCAAGCACTGGCTGTCCAACAGCCTGTATGGGCTCCCATAAAAGAAAGAACTGGACTATAGGCTGTCGCTCTCAGGATCCCAGGATCCAGTATATTTCAGAGACTTTCTGTGAAGCACGTTGGCTATTGCTAAAACAAAGCATTTTTGTTTCTTTTTACACTTGTCTTTCCTACAAGAAAAATAAAAAATGTGGCTTGTTTGGAATTATAACTTTTTTGCGCCTTCTCAGAATAGTCATTTTTTCCATGAGGCAGATATTTGAACATGTTTTGGATATCTGTGGGTAAGAAATGGATATTTGACCCTGTTTGTTTGTTTCCCTTCATATGTAAAACATTTTTCTTTACCACATATCTCTAATGAGGGAGAAAGTGATACTGTTCAGCTCATTTTATGAATTGGAAACTGGAGTAAAGGGAACAGAAGCAAAATTGTAGACTATATTTAAGAGTAAATTTGAATACTTTATATATAAGCAGAGGTCTTCTTGACCTGATTTGCAAAGCTTGACCTAAAATCTTCTGAGCATCAAACATCAGATTTGAGCAGTCAGAAACCAAGGAATAAGTAGTGAGAATTTCAGTTAATGTGACCTTCTCATTACTTCTTTGAAAGGCAGACATACAATTCAATTTTACAAAGTAGCAGTGAATCACCATAACCATGAAACCATTTTAGCCCAATTTTCTAAGAAATGTTTGTGCCTATGTCTGTGCCCACACATTTGCATCTGTCCATTCATTGAACTTATTGATCAATTTAAAAGAAGACTTGACAGGAAAGTAGAGATTTCAGAAATAACCAAGGTAGTTATTAACCTACAGTTGCAGTTAATAGTTAACTACAAGTTTTCAAAAAACAGGATGCTAGGAAAGGGTACTGGACCTTAGGAAGGAAGAGGGAAAACTAAAACATGAGCTTATTTGTTTTTCAGTTTCAGAGTGTCTGCATGGCAGGGGAATTTTGAACCAAAAAACATGATACAAATGCACTAGAACTTGTTAGCATTAATAGTGCTGTTTCTGTTTGTGTGACACTGTCTGCTAAATCACTTATCTCACAAATTTTTCAGCAGAAGAGATAGAGGTCCCATGAAAGCCTCTTGCAGTGTATGACCTGATTTATTACCAGTTCAGTCTGCACTGTGAACTGAATGGGACCTGGGTGATGGAGGGAAAAAAAGAAAAAAGTGTTGTGTTTATGTATTAAAAATACGGGTAATGAAAATGAGCATATCAATGGGTTCTGTTAGTACCTTGTCTTGGTTACTGCATCTCTCCGAATGCGTGTATTTGTGTGTGTGTGTGTGCATGAGTACACATGTGTATATTTTATTCCAGAGAAAGCACAGTAACAGGCAGGGATGACACTTACCTTAGGGATAATGGAGCACCTCCCCAAGAGACGCTTATAACACCCACTAAAATCTCAGTCTTTTTACACCTGCCTTAAATGCAAAGCACACATATGCCAGCACCAAGCCTAAGGCCGCAGCACACTGGGGCAGGAAATACTCCCTGCCTGTGCTGCAGTCCTCAGTGGAGATGCTCATTGGCTAAAGGGCATTACGGCTTTCACTATGTTGTGGTTTAATCCAGCAGGCAGCTGAATACCACACAGTCGTTCGCTCTCTCCCCCACAGTGTGATGGGGGAGAGAATCGAAAAAAAAGGTAAAACTCATGGGTTGAGATAAAGACAATTTAATAGGACAGAAAAGGAAGGGAAAATGATAATAATGATGAAAGAATATACGAGTGACTCACAGTGCAATTTCTCACCACCTGCTGACTGATGCCCAGCTAGTTCCTCAGCAGCAGCTGTGTGTCCCCATCCAACTCCCCCCAGTTTTTTTGTTCAGCATGATGTCATATGGTATGGAATATCCCTTTGGTCAGTTGGGGTCATCTGTCCTGGCTGTGGCCCCTCCCAGCCTCTTGTGCACCTCCAGCCTCCTCACTGACAGGGCAGTATGAGAAGCTGAAAAGTCTTTGACTCAGTGTAAGCCCTGCTCAGTAGCAACTAAAACATCAGTGTGCCACCAACATTATTCTCACTCTAAATCCAAAACACAGTACTATACCAGTTACTAGGAAGAAAATTAACTCTATCTCAACCAAAACCAGGAAACACTACCAACTGGAAAAATATTGATTTCATGCTTTGATGCTGCAGTCTCCTCCCCCAGGCATTACCAGTCTTGTTGGAATATTGATATCATCCCTACTGTCACGGATAAAGTCAATAGGAGCTGTAGGGATGAGCTGCTGGCACTGTTGCACTGTGGTTCCACACCTATTTGTTAGTCAGAGAAGATCTTGGAGGCTCAGGAATGATGGTCTCTGTTCCCTGCTATACAAGGGACTGGACTCATTCCTGTAGGTGAAAGCTTCAAATAATGCCCCGCTTTGCCTCTGCAGCCCTCAGATGGAGCATGTTCATTTGCTCCTGGAGATGCAGTCTTCATATCAGTGCAGGCTACAAAGCAAAGGAACATGTCAAGGAAAACTGCAAAGAATTGACTGGCAGACTAATAACTCCCCTCTGTAGTTCTGAGGAGATCATTTTAAGGGCTTGTAATTTAACCAAATATGAACAAATTTTTAAAGTATGAGAAAAAAAGAAACTCCTGAGATGGAAGCAAATTGTTTTCCAAAGTTCATGTTCACAGGTCTAAAGTACTGCAGCTTCTCACTTACAGGCTGCAACAATCAAAGATGGTTTATACACCAGGTTTCACACCGACAATACCTAATAGATGTACTTTTGCAAATAAATGGAGTTCAACAAAGGTATTGAACATATCTGGTTAAGTCCTCTATGGTACCAGCTTGGCAAAGTCATAACTCAGTGAAAACAGGGTTTCATTATAGAAGTTTTGGGCAATATCTATTGCACTAGGTTTATCCTGATGGTAGACAAAGACTATTTCAAAGGCATGTGGGCACAGTCACATACCCTAGACAGACATGTAAGGAATGTAAATTTTGCTTGCTTGGATGCATTTAGTCTATGGTGTTTATGCTAACAAGGATTACTCCTGAGGCTAAGGATTGCAGGATTTTAACATTATTCATACCTACCATAGGTAAAAATACATGCCTCAAAATATTTGAATATAAAATCAACTACTTGGAAAGAAGGGAACAACTATATCATACAATACAACACATGGCTGATTCACTAAATGTGTCAACAAAACACAGAGGACTCAAAGAAATTTTTGGCCAGTGTAACTCCAGAACTGGAAAGGAAAAAGATGTGTCAGGAGCTAGGGTGAGACAATACGTGCTATTGTGGTTGGACTGCTTTCAGGATCTGAGATAGTCTCTTGCTCACTCAAAAAACAGTTTAACAAGTATTACACTGTGCTCTACTGCCCAGTGTAAATGTGTGCTCAGAGAACTAGTGAACTAAAGTAAAAATTTAAAGGGCTGCAAGAGGGACATATGTAGCTTACAGCCACCACAAAAGCTATCATCTTTTTTTTACATGTGTTACCAGTTGACACATGAGAAAGAAGTGAAGATTGACAACTACAATGGAAGAAGTGCAATGAAGTCAAATAAGAAATTAAGTTATGCCTAATTTATGTTGGTTTCTTTGAAAAGTAATTTGCAATTATGAACAGTAACATATAATGGACCGGTATCACTGCCACATATGACAGATTATCTGTTTGATCCTGTTATTAACAATGACCTAGAGAAATTTTGTTTGTCCAACTGGATTCTGCTCTGTATAAATATATATATCTATCTGTGATTCCTAAGAGACTAAGTTGCCATTTACCATTTGAAATGCCACAGTTTGAATTTGTAATGAACACACAAATCGAACTCACAGAGCTCACCCTTCTGAAATCAGATGAGGCCTTGATTTAAAGCATTTCTCATGAAGCATATATGAGAACAATTGTAGTAGCTTTGCGTTGAAAAGACTTTCCTCAAGCAAACAGACCTCCATTCTGGAACACAGTTGAGATGAGTTCAGTTCATTTCAGCCTAGGCAACCTTAAACCTTAAATATCTCTTTCTTCAGTTGCAGGGTATCTGGGGAATTATAGTTCTTTAAATTTATATCCTTACCAATACTTCATTGATCAGATCAGTACAGGATCTGAAGCATTCAGAGAATCTGACGTGTCTCTTGTGCTATGAGGTCATAGCATAAATGAGAAATTACTTAGCAGCTTGACACCTTGCAAATTGAAATAAAAAAAAAAAATAAGGGGAAAGCAAAATGTAAAAGGAGATGGAGGAATGCAATAGTGAAAAATCTGCCAGCAAAATGTCAGCATCACACAACTCTACCTCAGTTTTGGCCTCCTTCAGAGCTGAGATCAGATCCTTGTTTCAGTATTTCAGTATGAGAACTCTAGTGTAAACTGCACTAAATTACACAAAGCTTTGCTGTATTCAAGTAATGGCGTTGTTAGATTTGGTCCTTATCTTTATGAACTTCCTTCTGCATGTGGACCTCTTAATTTCTGTGGAACTGCTCACAAGAATAAGTAGCCTCCAGTATAAGTAAAGTCTCCATCACCTGGCCTTAAAATTGTAGCCATTTGTCTTTTAAATATTTGTAATAGCTCTGCTTGCAAAAACAACAGTAAAACTTCTAGGATGAAACTTACTTTTATGCAACTGATTGCAAAATTGTAAGATTTCATACTATAGCTTATTACAATAATTTCATGGCATCCAATTTACTGGAACTATATAACTTTACAATTTATACTCTTTTCTAAAATAGTTTTTAGAAAATCGTTAGGTCTTATACAGGCCAGGAGACATTTTCTATGTTATGAATGTCAAAAATCGCAATTAATATTAAACAAAAATGTCTCCAACAGCATAATATACAACTGCTTTAATCCATTTATCAGGGAATGAGTCTGTGCAAATGAGACTTTCTTTATATAATCATATACATAGCAAATTGTCTTAGAACTATTAACGTAGTCTTTAGGAACTCTCAAGTGTATATTTAACATTTGAGATTCATTGTATGTTGGCATTTGCACAACTGTTGTCTCTAAAAGCAAGTAATGTGAATCATCACAACAATGATTCCTTAGAGAATGCTTCTTTCTACCATGATGTATTCTACTTTTCTGCAAAATTTGGAAATTAAACTATTATTGGTAATTGGGTTTAAACTCTTCTAAACTTAGAACTTGTTTCCATATGTGCAGTTGGAACACACCTGCACCCAGAACACTGCTTTCAATTAACAAAATCATCTGTTTTCAATAATTACACGCATGATCATAGCATATGTGAGTTCCTGAATCACATTCACTTTTTGTAAATGTTACATTTACATCTTAACTTACACCTTTTTTAAACAAGTGTACTAGATAAAATTTCCCATATTCATGACTTCCTAAATTAGCTTTCACAGAATTTCTACAGTTATTGAGGAGATATGTAACATATGTCATATTGATCCCAACAGATTTTAAGGGCAGGCTTGTGGCACTTAATCCAGAAAAGGCCAATGCAAATACACACCAACTCAAGATGTGCTTCTGGAAGCAAAATACTTCATAATAAATAATTTGAAAAGGGAGACACAATACATGTGATGGTGTATTTACCTCATCTGTCTAAAGGTGGCCAGCTATGCCATCTTCACATATAGATAAAAAAGAAATTGAATAAGGAATGGTCCCACACTCTTCTCTCTTACTCTTTTAATTCTTTTTCAGAGAGGAAAATTTCATAGGAAGACGAAATATCTCGTTCACTGATTGATACTGTTAGAAAACCAGACAGGTTTTCAGGCTCAGAGTTCCACTACCAGATCATAAATAAATAAATAGATACATAAATAAATAAATATTCTAATTATTGTCACTGTTCAGTCTGGCTTCTTTTGATTTCACGTTGCATGGTCACCAATCCAGACACCTTCCTATTAGGCATAATCTTTAGACCATCATGGCTGTAACAACAGTACAAACATAAAAAAGGAAAATATTTAATTTTTCTAGTTCTGGATGGCTTATACAACTCAAAAAAATAGTCAGTATCAACAAACCCATAAGTACCTGGTCAGTGAAATTTCATACGTTAGGTTGCAGAAATTGAGTTTAAAATATAATCTTACACCTCTTAAATATACTAGCTAGCTTTTTAAAATACTGTAATAATCTCAATATGATATAGAAAAAACAGCATGGCTTCTAAAGGAATAGAAAACAATTAATCTATTCCACCGGAATCCTTGATTTCAGGAGAACAAGACTATTTCATTTATTTCTCTGGATTTTCAAAAAGACTTTGATAATAAGTGTATCAAAAGGCAAAGCATAAATATGATGCTGTACTTGCATTTGAAGAGTTTGAATTTTATACTGTGAAAATATACCAAGAAAGTAATGGGGTAGCATCAAAACACACATCTTTTTAAGTGACTTCAGAAAGACAGAGCTCCTAAAGGTAATTATTTTCATTTTGAAGATTTTTGTTCCATTAAATACTAACTTTAATGTATTGTACCCCTAAACAATAGAAGTTTAGAGTTTGTATTTTAATAATCATTGCACAAAAATATAGGATAGTCTATAGAATGAGAAAAGAATCCCCACTGCATGTCACATTTGAAGAATGAGGATCTCCCTAGTTACCATAAAGACTCCTCTCTTGAGACACATGTACGTATGATGCACCACACTGGGACCATGGCAAGTTACAGGATTTATATATGAATAGACTTGAAGACTAGAAGTGACTGATGTGATCATCCTGTCTGACCTCCTATACCCCAAGTGGCAAACATTCTCAGAAATGGAATTAGTGCCAGAACTTGAAACATATTTCGTCTCAAAATCCACAGACGCCTGAAGATTTTGGGGACTTGAGAAGCAACAGAGAAAGTACATGGAAGATCTTCTCAGAAATTTCTCTCCAGACAATGGGAAAGAAAAGCATATTGAAATTGAATCTTTGGTTAGGTAAACAGTATTCCAAGGACATTGTCTTTCATAGAATCATAGAAAAGACAGTACTTACGGTTCTGGTACAACACAAAACTTTTAGATAATCCTCTTTCAAATACATAAGTTAAAAAAAATCCAAAAGGTAGAGAGGCACAAATTCTAAATTTTCCTTGATCCAACAGTGCTTGCCTGTTTTGAATGGTTGTTCATCTCAAACCCTTTAATCCTCTTCCTCTTAAAAGAGACAGGGCATAAACTCAAAGTGGAAAACATTTCCTGGAACATGAAGGGTCAACCACATAATCACTGACATCAAACAGAGTTAGACTGAACCTTTAAACACGGAGACACCATGTTAGCTTCATAATCTAATTTTGAATCCTTCTGGATGAAAGTAATTATCGTTATTATTGAATTTTATCCATTTAGAGTGTGTCCTCTAGGGTGTTGCACTAATTGACTTTTCTATAACCGCAACTGTATTTTTATGCATTATCAGTCATATTAATAAATAAGCATTATAATTACAATGGTTCCAGCTGGGACTACTTTAGTTAAAGGTCATGTTTTGTTCAAAAAGTATATAGTTTAAATGTTGTCAAGTTTAGAATTAAGAGGATAAAATGCAATTAAACTTCCTTTTATCTCAACTGTTCTCCCTGAAATTATTCCAGGATGACTATAGTCAAAAGCATAAGTAAACTCACCTTCTGAAGTTAGGTTTCACATGTTTTGTGTTGAAGTCTTCTGAAAGAAGAGAGAAAGAAAAAAAGAAGTCATTAAGTCCTTCATGACTAAACATGACATTTTAGACAGAAAGAGAAAGTAAATTGGAAAAAATTTAAACCTTTTCTATTGAACAGACCAAAATTCTTGAGTGATTTTCAGTGCAGACTACATGAGCACAGCTGATCCCTGATTTTCTTGCTCTTTCCCATCTTTATTAAGTTTTAATTACCTGTTTACCTCAAACTAACATTTAGGCTTCCAGGGAATGCATTCTGTTTTCAAGAAATTGATACTTCAGCAGTAGCCATTATATCGGGGACCTCAGCAGTTGAATCTATAATACCAAAAGACTATTTCAAACTGATATGTTGGCCCAGTATGGGATTATCTTCATATTCTAATGGCAGTTTGGAAGATGAAGTCACTAAATAAATCACCAAACTGGGAAAGGAAAGCCAAAACAACTTTTACTGCTTTATTCAAATCTACACAATATTATGATAATTGCAGTAAATTGAAATAATTGTTTTATAATAGGAATTTAAAAAAAAACACCAAGAGCAAGATGAGTACATCACAGTATTTAAGGGATTGGCAGGGTTGTATAAAGGGTTTATTCTACTTTTTCCAAGTCTTTCTTCATCACTTAGGGCAAATGCCCCAAGATGGATGGGACCCAGCAAAATTCCTGAAAACATTATAGCCTGGATATGTATGATTAGAGAGCTGCCAGAGAGGACACAGCTACAACACAGTGTCAGAGACTCTGCCAGACATCAGCTTTCTGAATATGGATCTGGTTGAGCTAATGAGTTTTAGAGATTCTGGCCAAAAGCCTGTGAAAAGTACTGTATGTCTGTTTAAAACATTTATTTCTGCGAAACCTACAGTTTGAGAATGAAACATATGAGTTCTGAGAGTATGAATGGAAAATAAAGTCTTCCAACTACAGTCAAAGCCAAGCTGGATATGCTGTAGGAACACAAAATCTGCTAAAGTGCAGGGCAAATGAATTTTCTTTCCTATTTATAATTGATGTATTGAATTTAATTGTCCTGTGTATTTGGCTAATCATAGAGCAATCTGCTTCATATTGGTTTGTCTGACACCAATATGGCTGTAACTTCCACACATTGTTTAATAAAGTTGCTGATTTTCACTCATTCGAGAGCCTCTTTTTGTCACTGTATTTTTAATTTACTGTGATTACTACTCCACTAGAAAGGCATGACTGTATATAAGTATCTAAAATATGAGACAATGGGATCCAATAATCAGCTGCTACCTCTAATGTTGCTCTGATTTTAGACACTAAGCTGTATCCTTTATTTACACAAATGTTTGATTTCAACCTCATGAGCCCTATTCTCTGACCAGTAGAGGATACTCTCCCTCTTCTTAAATCCCCTGCAAAGTCACACAAAAGGCAGGAAAATCTTAATTATTCTAGGATCTTTTCCTTTGTAAAAAGAGATTTCTATATAGCGTCAGAAAAAGAGGGTGGAGGAGGTGACAAATTCCCCCCCCCCCCTCCAGTTGTGAGGAACAGCATACACTGTTCATTAACAGATAGACCAGGGACACTAGAGATGAAGTGTTTTCATATTTGTTGGGAAATTCTCAAGAACCTGTTCTGAAAACTGCTTTTGCCAATCAACGTCCCCATAAAAGTCACAGCAGAAAACACAAACCACTAAAGCAGTCCGTAACATACCTTTGAGAACGCTTGAAAAAACGTATGGTGTGCCTTTTATGCATCCAACCAGGAGCATCATTATATTAAAATAAAATAGTTACTTTTACCGTGATCCCATTAATTGCAATATCTTTCAACAATGTTGTGTTGGAAACAATGCCATCAAATGGCCTAATCAGCTCATCCTTCCACTGGGAGAAGTGCATGTAATTCATGCAGTTATAAATGAAGCTGCATCCTGTTAACCAGAGGAGATACAAGTGCTTGGAGACGTTGGGTTCTGTACAAAAAATAACTCTAAAATACATGGTCCATCTTACACTATTTATTTTGCTATAAGTTTGTCTTATTTTGAAGAAGAAAATGTAACATTAATGAGGGCAAAGTTATCTTGCTTTGGTTCCCTTACAGGGTCCTCTCTTTTCCTGATTTTGAGAGAAGAATCTTTAGGATGCCAAAACAAGAAGTGGTTCTAGTGACAGGCTGATTGCATCTTGGTTGCACTGCAAAGCACTTACCTTTGATTTCCACTGGAAGTGGCCTGCAGTGTGACAACTCCATTGCTCCTGAAGAAAATTCCATCTGCTATTTCTTCTGGTCCATAACAAAGAAAAGCAGACTTGAATTTGTGTGCTGTACTATCCCTATTAGATGGAAATATTTAAAAAGCTTTGCACGCTGAATGAAACTAAGAAAATGTGTGTCTCTGTCAGCAAGTTTCACTTCTCAGAAGTAAACCTGCAAGGCTAAGCACTTTGGGTCACAGTACATAACTGAAAGAACTGAAATGAGAGATATGCTTGAGCATTAGCAAAAGGTAAGAGTGATGTTAAGTGTAATAAGTTTGAAACACCAGGAACACACAATTGTTCTGAAATCCCATTATGGAGATGTATTATTATTAGGTTCTGCTGTTGCCTCGGTAAGGGAAAGCATATAAAATACAAATCAGTGGGCACAAGGGTTGGGATGAAATCTTAAGATGCCGTTTTTCTAAACAAACTCACAAATCACTTCCTTTGCTTGGGAAGGCAGATGCACCATTTTGAAGACCCCCAAGAAAGAGGATGTAGAACACGTCTTGCTGTTTTAGACTTCACAATCTAAGTGGAGAAACTTACTTTGTGCCAATAGGCATTGCGAACAACTCACTCAACTTCTCTGCCAATATGGTAATTTGCATAACATTACCCATAATGCTTCACATTGTGCCTTTGCTTTGAAAACATTTAATTGAGCCTTGCTGAGCTGCATTAATGTGTCTGTTTAAATTGAGCAAATCTAATTAGCTCGCATGAAAGTTATGCCACCTCTGGTGCAGCAAAGCTAATGCAATTAAAGTCAGCCAGATGTATTGAGTATTGTAAACATGCAGTCTGACTGGTGGAGAATAGTTCAGTATTCATCAGAGACTGGACAGTTTTGTAACATATTAACAACAGCTGCACTCTCTCCAGTGTACAAGTATATATTATGCTGTGTATATGACTATTTTAAAATGCCAAGGATTTTGCATTCTACAACAGTACATGTTATAAGATCAGAACAATCTCATCTACATCTGTGCAAACCCAAGTCCCTTATTTTTTTAAAGAGGTCACTAGTTTTACATATAGCATTGCTACAAAATGTATATTTACTAAACATTACATAGAGAAAGACTATTTATACTGGAAATAATTTCTAAAGTCCTTGACTATTTATGTGCCTTTATGAACTGGATTTCTGAAAAAGCTGGAACAGGACAGTAATTAGAGTAACTGAGGAAACTCCAAGATGCTCTTTGAAAACAATCAGAAGATGCTTAATAAGGTAAAAATGTATTTTATTGGAATGATTAATTATTTTCACTACAGATTCCTTGGATCAGATACCATGTTCTAGTTAACTGCTATCTATAAACAAGACAGTGCTTGAGATGCTCAGATGATTTCTTATGCTTATACGGATTTGTTTTTAATAGTGATCATAGTTCTGGTTTTGTAGATGTCCCACAAAGAAAGTATTAATAATTCCTGAAGGTCAAAGGTTCTCCTGCCAATAAGGCAATTTGCATAACACTTCAAATAGTGCTTTTGCTTTGAAAACATCACTTAGGAGAGATGCAGAGTTGGCTGTGCATCTTCTATGCAGTCATTCATTGTTTCTGTTTTGCATTCCCTTCCTAGAATCCCAAGATGACTGAAAAAAAATTTACTTTTCCCCTGCTAATTGATAAACTTCTTCTTCTTCATTTATTCAATTAAGCTATAATTGCTGCCAATGGTAATCAAATCTGGTGTTTCACACTGTGGAAAAGGCATTCGGTAGAAAATAAGATAGGTTGTGTTCTCTTTATTCTTAGTTCTTGAACTTACCACTTTCTAATATTTCAACGTTCCTATCTGTAAAAAGGACATAGCGGTACCTAAAGAAATTATGATTTTGGTTTCCCTGTCATCCCCCCCAAGAAAGTCTCAGAGGCATAAACAGTATAGAATGAAAGAAACATGTATAATTGAGTTATTCAGAAATATTAGGTTAATCATAGATTAGAAAAATAACTATTCACAAAACATCTTGGTTACATATATTAAAAATCATCATTTTTTGAGAATAGGAATAAAAACTATAAAAATAGGACAATTTAATGAGGAATTTAATTTTTAAAAACTAATAACCTTAACACTTAAGGAAGCAAATAATCTTAAACATGTTCAAGAAAAAGTTTCCTATATTTAGCTGTGTGCCTCAAATTCTAGACTTTTTGTTGTTGAAGGATTTCTAAAGGTGACAAGGTAGCAAAACCCCATTTAAATGTTTCTTTACTGGACTTTTAGATTTTTCTATGGACTCTTCACTATAGAGAAGGAAAGGACTTGATGAAAAGATGGCTTAACACATCTTTTCTTTCCATTCTGTTTTTCCTGTCTGATGTCTCGAGTCACTGAAATAAGTGACAACAGCTTAGAAGCCGCTCTAAATGCTTTGTCCAATGAGCCACTGTTTTGTTACGCCACACTGATATGCCCTCCCTCAACATACAGCCACTTTAAAGAGCGTCTGGGGTATCAGTACAGTCTTTCCACCATTCCTGTACTGAGGATGTTGTACAGTTACTTCCCTACCACCTCTCTTCTCCCAGGCCAGGTCATGGAAGTGGGCTTGCAGTGGTATAAGGGTAGCAAGAGGTGGATTCCTTGAATAAAATTGTCGAAGGAGCAATGAGTTACACATTGTTTGGCTAAAGGAAGAATACAGGGGGGATGGATTTTTTGGGTTTTTGTTTGTTGTTTTTTTGTTTCAGCTGCTGGACACCATACAGATTCCTCTGGTGTTCTTCATCTTAATTTTATAAAAATACCATGTTGCTGGGCGCTAACAGACCTTCATTACCACAAATTATTAACTGGTTTGGCTGTCTCTTAAAAGTCACCATTTTAAGAAATGTCAAAATGCCTGACATTTCATAGAATCATAGAATCATAAAATAGTTTGGGTTGGAAGGGACCTTTAAAGGTCATTTCGTCCAACCCCCACTGCAATGACCAGGGACATCTTCAACTAGATCACTGGATTTAGTGATGATAACTAGATTTTTTGTCAGTGGAGACAAAAGACTATCTCCAAAAGTGGAAGAGTAAAGATCATAGCATGTGGGCCTTGCTCATCTACCACTCTGGCAGAAATATGATGTACCTTTCATTTATGCAGGAGTGCATGTCACAAAATACTGGTGCCATTTCTCAGCTGAGGTTTGCATCAGGAAGTGAACGTCTGTTGAACTGCTGGGCAAGTTGGTTCGGTGTCCTGTCACTGATTTGTCTTTCACTGAAAAACACATCTTTTCCAGAATCTATACCTCCATGGTGCTTGTGGATGATGGTGAGGTTTTTTAAAGGTATGGGTTTGAGGGGGATACCTGTTATCCAGAAAAATTAACTGTTTTGGTAGTTGACAGCAGAAATGAAAAAATAAATGCAGGGTGAGAAAGAAGAAGTTTTCTGAGTAAAATAAACCAGCCTCTCACCTATCACAGTGACCTGTTTATCCTAAAGAAACATCGTCTTAAGGAAATTCAAGCTGGGGGAGGAAAGGGAGAAAATGCTATACACAGAGGAATAGAGTCATTGAACTGAGTGTTAGTTAAATAACAAAAACAGTTATTTTGAACTAAGCAGAATGCCCCTCGAAAAATGAGAGAAAGAACAGTTGCAACTTGACATCTACTGCTGCTGGTTCAGCCCTGCCGCAGGTTCTTTAACGCCTTCAGAAACGCCTGTACTCAGGCATAAAGGGGTCTTTTTTCATGAGGAACAAGGGACACTCTGTACCAGCTAAATGAAGCCCTATTTCACCCTGTGAACAGGTAGCATGTAGCAAACAAAAGAGATACTGAAAGATTCAAGATCATTAAAAGAACTACAAAAAACCTGTAAGTAACCAAAACATAAAGACTTCTCTCACTTAATGCATCCTTTCTTTTCAAAAGAGGCAGTATCCTAGCTACTTGGTAATTAGTAATCCACATATCACACTAGCTAGTCATAACTCCAGAGAATTTATTACCTCCAGCCTTTTAAACATGGAAAGGATTGAGACCTGTCAAGCCACATAAATTTAAAAAAAAAAAAAATCCAGAGCCAGATACTTAAGAATAATTTACAAAGCATTCTGTAAATCTTACTGATGGCACAGCTGAGACAGGGAAAGGGATGGGACCATTCAGTTTGTCAGTCTGTATAATCCAATTTACCCGAAAGAGAAACATAAAGGGTTCCCCGCTATATTTCAGCAGTGAGCTCTTGGGTTCGACATGTTGATATCCAACTAATGGCTAGCTGACAATAACAACTGCACTGAAACATCCACATGAAGTCCTAGTCCAGAGAATTTCAACTGCAGGTTTTGTCCCTGATTGAGTCGGTTCCAGGCTGTGGGGAGTTTGCCCATGCAAGCGGAGGAGGGAGCTGCCCTTCCTCCTTGCCACCTCTTTTCTGGATTCCTTCATTAAAGCAAAACCGGTGAATCTTCCCTTTCTGGCAGTATCTCTGGAGAGGTAAAAGGTGCTACTGCACTCCACCATCAACCACTGTTTCCTGGGATTGTTTGTTTTAGAAAAAATCTGATGTCATCCCATAAAGGAATGGGAAAGAGTATTTTTGGTGTAAAAATCCTCACTGAATGCAGTTTTAAGAGCTCACATTAGCTTTGACATAGAAATTGATCAACAGCAATATAGCAGGCTAATAGATACAGCATTAGGACTATTCTTTTACACCACTACTAGAAAGAGGCTGCTAAACAGTTGCCAACAACCTGACAGTATAATACAGCAGAAAATGCTGTAGCATTGGTAGAGTTTACATACAGAAGCACTTCAGACTGGACTGAGAAACTGTAATCAAAGTGATCTGGCATTTAGTAATCCTAAAAAATAAACGAGAACCAAGGACCTAAACACATCTAGACATTTTTAGAGATGAAAGGAAACTTTGGTATAACAATAAAGAATAATGTTGTAAGAGGATTATAGTGGGACACAAAGGTGAAATTCAGGCTCTGAATTAAATTCTTGACTGTGAGATAGTAAAGGAAGTCTTTCCTTGAGCTTGAGGAGCTATCACCTTTTTTTGCCAGGTTAATTGCATCCTCAACATAATGTTTAGATCTTTTCCTCATCTTTATTTTGCTGTATTTCTAGCATATATACATATGTCCAAACACATGTTTAAGTTTATTAATATAAGCATACGTAAGCACAAACTGAGTTCCAGATTTAGCTTCAGAAAAACATTTGCTGCAATACTTCGTACCACTTTCACCTGATAAATAGCATCAAATACTATTCCTGCTGGCTAATTTCAGTCTTTGGATGAAAATATTTGGTACTCCAGTACAACAGAGATCACATAGGCAAAGAGTCACACTACGTGAAACTTTCTTTGTTAGGGAAAGCAATCACAGAAAACTAAGAAAGCCCTGTGTAATTAACATCTAACAATAAATTTTATCTACTTCCGCCAGCAGCAAAGGAATCCCTCTTGCTTATCCTGCACAGAAATTGATTAAAACTGAGATTGCTCCAGACCTTAAGCCTTAACAAAGACCTATCCAATATAAAAAATAATTTAATATCATCATTATTTGCTAATATATCCACAGAGGACATACTCGTTTTACATATTATGGCTGCGCAAATTGGTTTTGAGTCATTTTGCTATGCAATTCCAATTAGAAGATTGCTAGTTTATAAACGAATCAGGGTGTCAAACCAGCCTGTCACACTGATTATAAATAAAACATAGAAGGTAAATTGATTAAGCATTAGTTATAAAAGCAGAGCAGCATACAAGGTAGAAGATCAGACAGCAGAATACGACACAAATGTAATGATCAGGGCCACAGGACTTCAGGTGGAAAGTAGGAGCAATGATATTGGAAGGAAGAGCAATGATATTGATTAGCAGAAGCTGGAGGAATAACGTGACTGAAAAAGAGCACAAACTGAGGGAATAACATGGATAACATACAACAAACTCACGTCTCTTTTATTTGCAGCAAGTTCTTAATCTTTGAAAATAAACTGAAAATTGTTAGTTTACTAAAATCAATTTGTAAGCCAGCCTTGGGGAAAGGTGCACATGCCATTACAGAAGATTTACTTTTGCAAGATATATCAGATCCTGGCAACCACATTAGTTATTAGGATAACACATGAAGTTATTTACACAACACTTCCTCTAGAGAAAGTGAGAGTACATACTAAATGCAGGTAACAGGCAGCTTTTCCTAGAAGATGCAAAATTTGGTGTGAACTTTATATCTAGTCCAAGGCAATAATCCAAGTGAGAACAAGGTTGAAGCTTGCTGGGAAGGTCTTTTTTGTAAAATAAACAAATAAAATAAACCAAAATACCCCCTGACAAGTTTGGACCAAAATCTTATGGAAAAAGGTGAGCTATTAGAATTAGACTCTTTGCAAAAGCTTTTTGGTGTTACTATCAAGAAAATCACATATTTAAAAACCTAGATTTTTAAAACATACATAAGGCTTAAAAAAAAATTAAGAAAGGCATTTGGAAAGTGAAATACTGCTTTAAGTGATCCAAAATACATTTACTTCCATCCCCCAAAGTACAGCATCAAGATTTTTATTTCTCTTTCAGAATGGAGGAAAAGAGCTCCAAAAACCTATCTCAGGACAGCTTTTTACAGCAGTTCTGGCTTAGATGTAACCTCAACTAGGCTTACCACAATTTTAAATAAGCTACATCTAGATCTTTGATATCCTTTATAATGCTTATAGAAGCTATTCATCATTGTTTTAACTCTTTTGTGCAAGGAAGCTCTCTCTGTAGCCTTTTTCCCCATTCTAGTAAGAGTATTCATGGTTTTGTTAAAAAGGAATGCTCCCAGAGAAACTGAGCACCACAACCATATAGGTGTAATTTCTGAGCTTTTTCTGCCCTGACAACTCCTGATCATCACAAGCCACACAATATCTAGAAAAATAATTGCTCAACAGACTGAACAAATACTTTTCAAAAATACCTTAGGTCTTCAGAATATGAAAAATACTTTTAAAACAAACAGCTCCATTCTATATGCCTTTCCTTACATACAACACAACTGGTAAGAGGTCTAACCACTCCTTAGCCAGCAGTTACTTAAAACAGCATTTTCCTCATCTAAGCTTCTAAGTATCCCTACCTGCATTTTTAATACACTAAACAAAGTCTCTACTCTCATTTTCATAGTCCCTTTCCAATCAGAGGGACTGCTTGGGGGCTCCCAGGTGCATCCTATAAAAGAAACAACATATAACTGCTTTGAATTTAATGGCAGCTTTTTTTTTTTTCTTTTGACAAGCACAGCAAAAATCTGCTTTAAAGCAAGAGACAAGAAAAAAATATATTTTTTTCCTATGTTACTAGTAATTCTGACTTCTCCATTTGTGAAATGCTGTTCTTGAATCTATATCATTTCTTTAACAGTACATTAAATATAGATGCAGGTCTCTCCTGCATCTCTCTTTGCTTTATGAGGAACACATAGATGCTTGAAAGCTCCCTTAACAGGGTAATTATTGCCTGGTGTAATTTACTGGCTAGTATAATGCTCTGAGAGGTATTAGAAAAAGAAAAAACTCACAGCATCTAAGACTAGGCAATATGTGCCTTTAAACAACACTGAGTGGATTATGTGTGGTAGGAGAGACAAAATAGATATACAAGTTTCAGGCAAGATTTATCAAACATCTATATAAAACTAAAAGTTTTGTTTTTGCTTTATTCTGCATTTTGTGTGCTGTTTCCCTGTTGATGCACTGTATTGCAGGAGTATGCTGGCTGTAACAGGATCAGTTTTTTCCCAGTGTAACTTTCAGGAGAAAGAGTGTAGGAAAACTTTTAATGAGAGAGCTGAGAGTGGCTCTTGTTTCTGAATGTCCCTCAACAACCAGTGCCTGTGCAAGAGACATTTCACTGGCTCTACATAAACCCAGCTACAGAGACTGGAGACTTTCAAATAAGATGTGGGGTTTTGCATGTCAGAGAGTAGATGCTCTCTGTGAGCTATCTAGTGGCTTATGAGAGAAAACTCTGAAGGGGAGGGATGAGGCAGAAACTTTAATTGTCAGAAAAATCAGCCTCTGCCTTAGACTGTTAAAAGAGATCTACCTCAGGGTAGAAGTCAAGGCTACATCCTTCCAAAGACTTATGGACATGTAGTGCTTTTAAAAGCAGCAATGACTATGATTCAGAAACTTCCTTTACAAGCCTTGCCTTGGGTCAATTAGGAATCTCAAAATATCTGCAGTGGGACTTCTGAAGGGACGTATGGGGAAGTGGAATCTCAGTAAGCTGAAGCATCAGATCCAAGGTTTATGATGACCACTGAGACTTGTGCCCTTAGAAAGGAGAACAGATGCAGGGACTG
Source organism: Nipponia nippon (assembly GCF_047370975.1). Classification (NCBI taxonomy): domain Eukaryota; kingdom Metazoa; phylum Chordata; class Aves; order Pelecaniformes; family Threskiornithidae; genus Nipponia; species Nipponia nippon. Next base: position 41,722,839 of record NW_028262347.1, on the reverse strand, counting down.
AAACCTAAAATGTGTCTGAGAGGCTCAGAAATTACTATTGATCCTGATATCCAGGTAGCTCATGAGCATGGAGGCTTTGCAGTTGGCTGTACTCCTTCTGTAAAGTGGTGCAAAGGCACCTGAGAGAGCAAAGGCATATACTGGTCCTATAAGGTAAGCCTACCTGGCCCAATACTAGGTGAGCTGAGTTATAAGTTTGGGTTGTGAGGCCCAAGTATTGAGGGAATAAACCCAAGCTTATCAGCAGGACTTGTTCTCTCACATAAACTTCATACTGCCAAACTGCATCTGGACTTCCCTGATTTATGCCTAATCAGCTGGAGTCTCTTTATACTTCCTGGGATTCCCAGTCCTGCAGTTAAGGCTGGGATAAGAAAGAAGCCATGTCTACAGGAGTGATATCTCTGGAGATGAAAGGCTGAAAGTCATTGCATCAATAAGGTGCTGGCCTAAGATTCATCAGCTCCAGAAAATTGCTTGACACAGCTCAGAACTACATTACATTACCAAATGATGGTGCCAGAGTGCTGTGCCCAGATAAGGGATGATGCACTAGTCAGAGATGTGGCATGTTGCAGGAAGAGCATAGTTATTTATGTGAGCTAACACTCAGAGGTGCAATCACTTTTGAAATCAGTGCAAAATCTTTCTTCCTGCTGAGCTCAATTTTGAAATCTAGTGTGTTCATTAAACATAAAAATTGTGTAGCCCTCATATCTGGGCACCATGCTATAAGCTTTCATCTGAAATGACCTCCAGCTCAGAGAAGGCCTGCAATTTCACCTCCTACAAATTAATTCTACACAAACCCAGTATGATACATGAATCATGTAAAATCTTTCTGTAGTATTTTTAAGGCCTAGGGGGACACCCATTCAGAGGATGAAAAAAATAACCTGATATTTGCAGCCAGGATTTATTGAATATAGTTTTTAAAGAGGTTGCATTTATCAAACACTGTTGAATGGATACATGTTGTCTGGAGCTTTCCAACGAATTTCTAGTTGCCTATAGGTTTTTGGTCCAGATCTTAAGTCCTGTCTAAAAAACAGGGAGAAAGATGGAGAAACGGTCTTTTGAAGACTTCTCCTCCAAAGAATCCTTGGAGAAAAGCCCAAAAGGTAGCTTCACAATGATACCTTCAGGAAGTGCATGCTTAACCAGGGGAAATATTGGTGATCTCAATAGCTGTATATTCTGGTGTTTCTTTGGGTGCAACAGAGGCTACCACAGCAGGAGTTTGGCATGCTGCTTTACACAACCTTTATACCATCCCCAAAGTGCTACTCAACAAGGACAGGTGTCTGGCTTTGTATTTTAACAGATGATCAAGCAAAGATGTAGGGCAGCCACACTTATAACAAGAGACTTCTAAAAGTCTTGGATATTCTTCAGATATGCTATAATCCTTCAGACACAGTGAAGTCCTGCCAACAGGGATCACTGCAGTAGTTATACTTAAAGAACTTGGAAGTGCAGATGTATTTTTGGAGGAAAAAAAAAGGAATTCTGCTGCAGGTTCAGTGCTGTTGTACTTGAATCCCAGTTACCTCACTTTCCAAGGTATGTTAAGCATGAGTAGAATTTTATTCAAAGCCTCCAGCTGAGACATTTAGTATCTGACTGTTGGGGACAGCTAAAGACATGGACTGATGAATGCCAATCAGTTTATAGACAATCATTTACCTGGATGAGTAATCTAATGATGAATAAATGAATAAGCATCACATTTGGGGAAACTCTGACCCTCTTTGAAAGAGTTTGAGAACAAGGAAATAAAAAGCAGATTTTCTGGAGTGAAATGTCTGTTTTGCAGCTTGTCCAGCTCTCAGCCAGCCTCTGTGATGATTCAACTTTAAGCAATCGGTTTCAAGTTAGTCATAAGGTTGTCAGGAGAAACCTCCATTATAAATGATTCGCTTTATGTTTTTCTCTACTGATAAACTAAACAGGGCTAATGCATCAGGCCTGAGCCCTGCCCTGTGATTGTTCAAATTATTAGTATAATCCTAGGCATGGTTTTGAATTGTGTTGACTGGGCTTGTCCAGGCAAAACCTAGGTGTGGTTTGGAGATTAGTGTAGACCAAGAACCTTTCTCATTACACAGATTAGGTATAGTCACCCTATGTCGAGGGACAAGCAAGTATAACTGCAGAGATGTAGCTGTGATGTAACAGGGGACCTCAGTGCCAAAAAACAGTCCTTGGCCCGTTTGATATGAGTTTAAATACTACATAAATTAATGTATATAGCAGTAATCTGCAAAATTCCCTGAGATGCTTGTCTTGCTTTCCTGTGCAGAAATACAGCTTGTACTAACAGAAAGTTGAAGGTCACTTAGACAAACTTAATTTTCATCAAATCTATAAGAAGCTTTGTGAAAAATGTACAGTTGTGGGTCAGGAACCTTTTCCATAATCCCTGTGCTCAACTGGGTGTCCCAGCCCTCCAACAGTATAAACTGTTGGGTATCCTTCCAAAGCAGAGATCTGGAGATATATTTTTCTTTAATCCCAAAGGAGACACTTAGAGAGTTGTAAAGGGAATCAGATAGCAGTTAGGAAAAATAATGCTTCAGCCACACTACTCTGTCTGAGACAGTTAGTTCATTAATTTTTCCCAGGCTGCTTTCTCAAGGAGAAAGATCATAGACTTGCATCTTCACAAGAAAAGCTGAGATTCTCCTTTGCCACTTTCATCCTTTCAATGAGTAAACCAAGTTTCAAAAACTGATTTTGACCATGGAAGACATGAACACTTTTAACAATAATCAAGTTCTCTTTAGTCTGGCTCAGCCATAATCAACTGATGTCAAATTGCTTCTTTGAATAGCACACAACACAATTAGGACAGGAATAACTATGTACTTACTACCTGTTAGCAAATTCTGACTTCTTCATAGTGAGCTTTATATTTAGATTTTATATATAGAACCTACTGTTTCCTTTATGTCAAATAAGTCTCTCTATGTATTTAAGGAAACAGTCTATTTCACATTTATGATAAACTGCTTCACAGCAAGCCACATCAAAGTGCTGCAGGATGTCACTTTAGTAATTTTATTTAATGAGATTAGCATACTTGATACTCAGACCCTTGGCTTGTTTGAGGGATGTCTATCTGAGTACAGAAATACAACAGTCCCTGTCATGTTTTTTATTAAATTGAAAGAAGACAAATATGGGCATTGGAGTAGTCCTCAAACAGTTTTGCTTCTTGAAATCTCATGGATTTCTTTGAGAAATCTTCTAGGAACTTTTTATTTTTCTCCAAGCTTGAACATCTTTGCATAGTGAGAAGCCAAGGATCTTGATGAAATTCACAATTGTGCTGCAGTCCTTTTTCAAACTACTTGTTTTTGTAAGTGACTAAAGGGACAATACTTTTTGCTGCCAATAGTAAAATCCAAATGAGAATGAAAATGCATTTCCCTTGATAATTTAAATTTTATTTCTGCTAATTTTATTTGTACAGGAAGAGTTGTATTAGCTTTGCTAGTATATTTGAGCTAAGGTATAGCTTCATTTTGCAAATCTGGAATCTCTCCATCATTACCAGTGAAGTCTAGCATCATTTTAGCATGTAATATGGTTTAATAGTCTGGGGGTACAGTTTCAGAGAAAATAGTGCTAAACTATTTTCTGTGTTTTGACTTTGGCTCTGTTTTAGAGAGGGGTTACCATACCTATTAATAATCTAAACTAGCATTAAATCAGATTTTTTTTTTTACTTTGATCACTGATCAGTCTTCTGAAAAAGATCCTTAACAGTCAAATACCCATTATCCAAGGAACAATTTTTCATGAGATTAGGGTCCAATTGCATGCAAAAGATCCATGTAATCAAGCAAAAAGGCTTTAGTCCTAAGTGTCTGATTGAACTATTATGTGGCAGATAATGCTGTTTGATAACCTGCTGAATTTATGCCAAGTAGTTTAAGCTTTCTTCTCATTAGCTGTAGCATCTTTTTCAAGTGTTGTAAATTACAGAATGTTTTAAAAAAATGGGAATGGCAGAAGGAATCAGTCAAATGTTTAGGTATGGGGACTGAACTCATCACCTGGACCTGGCCACTTTCAATGATTTGGGACATAGTAGCAACAAATACCAACAGAAATCCAGTGTCATTTTTCTTGAACATGAGAGAGATGAATCATGCAATGTCGCCTCACAAATGCACATGTGCATGTGAGTGTGTGCATAGGGGAGCTGGAGAAAATAATTAAGCTTTTGATGATGATTTAAAAACAGGTTTTTCTTTAATTTTTTTACACAATAAGTCTCTTGAACATCTTAATGATACATCAACTTGAAATTACTACAACTTCTCTTCATTGATTACAATTAGCACAACTCTTAATTTTTACAGTTACAACTTAATAGCAATGGATCTGATTGCTATTTTTTTCTGTTCCCAACATATAGTGATAAAAATCTTCCAGAAAGGCCTTGAAAGGGTAGTTCAGTGGTAGTAGAGGGCAAGGACTGGAGAATACCTAAACCAGATAAACTCAAATTATATTCATATTATATAATGTAACAGAAATGGTCAGGAAATCAAATTTCAGTCCTCTGAATATCATCCATATTCAAATAATTTCTTCCAACTCAAATCACATCAAGAGATCCTAAACAGATTCATATTCATAGTGCTGAAAACCCACTTTGGTTTAGAATTATGCCTGGCTTTTGGCTTTGCAAATGTTTTTAGTTGACTGGTTTGGAAACGCGACATCTGGCTACCCAACATTTTCCATTGCAAAGCTACCAAACCTTGAAGTACAGCAGTGAAATTCACCAGGCATTGGTTGACAATCTCATTGTAAAGGAAAAATGAGAAAATTTTAGCCAGTGGCAGTAGATTTCCTTCAAGTCTCCAAAGTCTAAGCTCACTGACCTATTCCAGTCCCCTGAGCCCAAGGTATAGTAATTTTGTGCCAAATATGTTGTCTGCTGCCACCTGGAAATTGAATCTGAACAGAAAAATAACTTCACCACTTGTCCAGGATTTCTAGATGGCTCAGAGAAGTGACAACTGTGCATGAACAGTCAAGGTGTGCTGGACTCATGGCCAAGGCACAGACTGACTCAACTGCATGCAGACAGTGAGACAGATGCTTGCAGAACAGATCAGAGGACTGTGCATGTCCTCCCTGTCAGAGCTGCACATGCACAGAAGTGGCTGTGTGCCCTGGACACACTGAACTCATGTGTTACAGGGCACATGCACCCATATTCCCAGCTGAGATTTCCCAGCAAAGAAAAGGGGAAGAGGGGCAAAGGAACCTGATGAGAAAGCTCACTTGGGAATCAAGACTACGTGATCCAGGTGGGCAAGCTGTATGGAGAAACGGCAAGATTTCTGTCATATCTCCAGTGCTAGCCCAGTTTAGCCACACTTCAGCATATGCTCTTTCACAAGCTGGTTAAAAGTGAGGTTTTTCTACAGAAAGTTTCTGTTCTGGAACTTTTACAGGAAAACCACTTTCAGTCCAGGTGGAAGTGATAACATCTCTCTGATCGCTCCCTATCTGCTCCTTGCTCAGCTGGTGTTAGTATTTGCCTTCTATGGTATGCCTCCTAAAATATATTCAGTGACAAGACAACAGGCAATAGAACAAACACAGACCTGCTGAATTTAAGTATTCATTCTGATGTACACATGATGATGTGTTTTGCCTCTCAGTCTCATCCGACTTCTGTTCACCTTTGTAGGACTTTTGTATTCACACCTTTCTCTGCAGTGGCTTCTTTCTTCTTCCACAACTCTGCACCAGATGGATGAAGGACTAGAAGTGGACAAGACGTGAAAGTGTATTCTCCACCCTCAGCTGACTATCTTGGCAATCAGTCCATGTATATATGGGCAAATCCCTGACTTAACTTGTACTTGACATATGACCCTGTCCCACTGTCGCACAAGGACTGAGAATCTTGTGAATGTGGGTTTCCAGATTTCTGAGAGCTCTTCAACTTTGGAAAAGTTTTCACTCCAAAATTGTTTAATGTTTTGATATATGCTACAATGATTGAGTAATATTTAGTATGTCCAGTAGTCTGATAGAAGGCTGAATAAATAACAGCAATTCCATTATATTTTATGAATCAATCCTGTAATCTGACCAAAATAGATAAATTAATTAAATAGAATCATTCTTCCACAAGCTCATATTGATTACTGCTAGTTCTATTACCAGACTTAATTTAATATGATGCTTTATTTTTTATTGCTTTCAAATGGCAATTTTGTTTCAAATTTATTCAGACTTTCCAAAGATCCATATATGTACCATACATGTGAAGAAATCACTCTTGTGAATGAGCATTTTGTGCAAGTGGGAAAAATCAGAAGGAAAACTTTTGTTGTTGTTCTTTCTTAGGCAACTCTTAAGAACAGAAACACCACGTACTTAAGTGGAGGCAGGGCCCATTTCTAGAATTCCCAGATTAATTAAATCCAGCACTTTAGTAGATAAATGGAGTCAAATGATGAACTGAACAGATCTGCTTAAGCATGTGCTTAAATGTTGTGCTGAATTGGATATTCAGCTTCCAGCTTCTTAAAACTTCCCAGAATTAAACCCCCTATTTTCTACTTATAAGTACAGGATAAAATACCAGGTTATATTCACAAGTAAGGACAAAGCTGCTTCTCAAGTCAATAAGCCAAATTCTGATTGCAGGTGTATCTCAGAAAGCCCATAGTCACTCCTACGACATCTTATTTTGCACAAGTGGAAATGAGAGCCCAGACTAGCCCAGGAGAATCCATGTGTACTTAGACAGGAGCAGAACTCACTTTTTTTCTTTGAAATGATGAAAAGCAATGTCAGAAAGTGAGTACACGAGACCAAGAAAATCAAATCAAGTCTTTATATTTCTCAATTATCAGCTAAACAGGAAGAAGTTAATCTTGGAAGGTATACTTCATTTTTAATAACCATTAAAATTGAAAGAGAAATAGAATGTTGACATACTTAAATATGCTGTGGGGTTTTTTTGGCTTTTCTAAAGATGTTCATTGATTTTCTGTAGCTATACATGCATGTCATGGATAATTCTTAAGATGTTTAGCTCTTCAGCCATCTTAAGTATAATCTTAAAATGGTATGTAGAAGCTAGCTGAAGAAGCTAGGTGAAGAACAGCATTGAAATGCTTGAATCTTTAAGGTTCAACTGACCATAGAAATGTTGCTAAAGCCAACATATTCAGCCTCAGGAATTGTATAGCATGGAATGAATAAATATCTCAATGTCTCTAGAACTACTAAGAAATACTTGCAATGCATTCATAGCACAAATGTAACTTTGTCTATCCAGTGTAGCTCTTCATGTTTCCATCTGCCCTTACTATAATTCTTCCCTTCTAATAAAGAAGAAAATCAGTTTGGATCTGGTTGAAATAAATATTTACTTTTGAAATCTAAAATAAAAAGTGTTGTTAACTTTAAAGAATCAATATTAAGGCTTCTAAAGACCACAGCTGAGGTCAAGGGAGGTGATCCTTCCCTCCTGTGCAGCACTGGTGAGGCATATCTGGAGTGCTGGGTCCACTCCTGGGTTGCCCAGTACAAGAGAGACAGGGAAATACTGGAGTAGGTCCAGCAAAGAGCCACAAAGTAGATTAAGGGACTGTAGCATCTGACATAGGAGGAGAGACTGTGAGGGTGGGCCCTGTTCAGCCTGGAGAAAAGGTGGCTCAGGGGGATCTTGTCAATATTTAAAAATATCTGATAGAGGGCAGTAAAGGAGGTGGAGTCAGACTTTTCTCACTGGTGACCACTGACAGGACAACAGGCAATGGGCACAAATTTAAATACAGGAAATTCCACTTAACATAAGAAAACAACTTCGTATTATTATTATTATTATTATTATTATTATTATTATTATTATTATTATTATTATTATTATTATTATTATTATTGTTTATTGTAATAAGTGTCAAGCAGAGGTGTTGCCCAGAGATTTTGTGGAGTCTCCATTCTCTGAGATACTCAAAACCTGACTGGGCATGGCCCTCAGCAACCGGCTCTAGCTGATCCTGCTTTGAACAGGGGATTGGACTAGACCATCTCCAGAGGCCCCTCCCAACCCCAGTCATTCTGCGATTCTGTGAACAAGAATTTAATTTGTGTTTTTGGGCCCAGATCCTCCATCAAGATGCAGCTGTCTAACCAGGATCAGGACTACAGCATACACATTCTCATTCTGCTACAGCCTTCTGCAACTGAACTGAACTGGTGCCCGACCAGACATGAAAAAGCCAGATCAACAGCATTTTCAAACGTGAGATGAGGGAAAGTTATAACATGGCTAATAATTCCAGTTTCTTTTATTACTTTCTGAGAAAAATTTTTCACTTTTTTATTATTATCACTTCCTCTGCTTCCTAAATTTGTCTGTGTTCTAGGAGGAGATATATCTACATCTTCTTCCCCTTTTTCTTACATATTTTGTTCTTCAGAGAGCAGTGCTGAAAGAGATTTTGTCCCTAAAGTACTGTGAGCTTTCTTTGGAGAGACACTCAGCCCTATTTGGAGTGAAAGTCAAGTGGTTTAACTGTAGTATCACAGACTCAGAAGAGCTTTGTGAAGTCTCAAGGACCATTACAAATGGCCGGGGCTAACAGTGTGACATATATTTCTTAGGTTTGTTGTGGCTTAATTGAAACCATGGGACAAGTCAGACATCCAAGAATAGGATCTGTATATACCACCAGGTCTCATGTCTGATAGAGTGTCTAAGTACTAGTGCTTTCATACAAAATCGTAGACTTGTATGGCAATGCCACTTCTGCAACCATTAACCTTGTCTTAGAGTGGGTTACTTACAATCTTCTTTTAAAGGTGTCTAGCTGGCACTCCTACCTCCCAAAAAAGACAAAGAGCCTTTTGTCCTTTTGCCCTGAAGATGAAACTCCACAGTGCATTACTCCTTTTCTCCACTAGCTCAGAGCTTAGCCCACATATCCAAATAATCAAGGGGAATATGAGGGTACCACTTAAATGTAACGGACATCAATCAGGGCTTCGATGTGGTGTAAAACAGACTGTTGTGACAGAAGTTACAAATCCTCACATTTTACTTAGGCACCCAAATTTAGCCTTTGTCTTCTTATGAATCCAGTATTCAATAAGGAAAATAACAATATAGAAGTAAGGATTACTCCTACTGCTTTATTACAGTAATATGTGATAATGTTGCATCCACAGTATTCTTTCCAGATGTACTCATGAGCATGTTTATAAATGTTGGTTTAGGAGTAACTTTTCAAATATTTAAGCAGATGGAGCATCTGCTTCTATCAAGTCTATAAAGAGGGTGGGGTGTTAATAAAGACTTCATTATTGGCACAGCAAATGTGAGAAAGATTACTGTTGCTTGTAAAAGCAGTAAACACTGTGAGAGGTGCAGTCTGCATACAGATGGCTAAACCTTTCCAAAGGTCTCTGCTTCTCTCATCATTAGACTGTATTAGCAGCCTAGAAAACAGGAGCTCTCTATTAAAGAGACAGGACCAAGGCAGGGTAAAATGCTGGAAGAAAAGCCACATGGCAGCAATCATGGTGAATAACTCTAGCTGCAGAATTTCATTAAATGAAATTAACTTTACAGTCACAATAAAATTGGAAATAGTAAAGGTTATGTTCTTTCTGGAGAGAAAAACTTAGTTGTTTCGAGTTTAGAGGGAATCACGTAGGCATTTGAAAGTGTCTGCAAATGTACTATTAAGCCCTGAAGTTCAGTTACAATGAACCATGAAAGAGGAGTAGAAATCTACATATAGGTGTAATGTAAGGTGTAATGGTATTAAAATTACATGAGATCTATGAATCTACATGTGAGGGTGCATGTGCACAGCTGCAAGTCCCAGGAGGGGAAGATTCAAGAACATCAGTCTTTATTACTACGGAATGTGACATGTATTAGTTTACTATACCTCTTATATTGTTAGCTTGCTATTCACTTTGCCACTGTTGGCCTCTCCTGCATTAAATGTAATGATTGCAATGAGAATATTGCCAACACTTCTCTTGTCTCCTTGTAGCCCCAACAATTGCAATCTCTTATGTGAACTGCTATTTAATCGCAGTGCTTTCTCTCCTCACAGAGAGTTGTGTTGAGCATATTTTTAGAACTCCTAATAAAAAATTATCACCCTCAAAGGCTTAGACATCTAAATTGGGATAGCAGTCGTTCCTGGATTCCACCCCCAGCCCTGTTGGGTTGTTCAGAAAAACAGCATGAGATCATTGTTCTCTAAATACATAAGACACAGCATGGTCATTTTGTTGTTCATTTAAATATTCACCAAAATGTTGTTATTAATATTAGTATGGTTTGCATAGCAATAACAATTAGTTTTGAGTAATTTCTCTCCTCAGAACAAAGTCTTCTGTTTACACCTGAAACGTGCATACAAGGGGAAAGGGAGGTTTTCATCATGAGGGGAGAAGGACAGGGAGCATTTTCCAGCCAGAGTTCTTATTTATAAACACTCTGATTTCTACACCTAAAACAATGAATAAACTAATCAAGGTTGTAGCACCATTTGAGTTACCTGTAATCCTGGTGGCATTCCCTACAGAGCAGTTCCTCAAGGCAAAGGACCGAGTCTCTCCAGGAGCTTCACATTAAAGTGTGTGTATATGTGTATATGTAGCTCTCTCTCTCTCTCTTTTTATATGCATACATGTGAAGCCTGACAACAATCAAACAATATCTTAAAAGTTGATGATGGTATGCTGCCTGGGAGTGACTACTCTGTCACTGAATTTAACCTTGTTCAAGCTGCTACGTTAACCCTTGGTATTCCCTAGCACTGTTTTTGTTTTTTCCCTGCTAGTATGTGACCACCCTTTTCCTAGCCTAATACAATCAACATGGAAAGAATAAAATGGAATTTGTTTTTATGCAGCGTTACAACTTTTCTGTACAATGTCTTATAATCATAATTAGCTTTACAGTACTAAACCAGAAACTGCTAATGTGTATTGACAGGAAATACCACTTTCCAGATTTCAGCCATAGAATCCAAAGCCAGGCTGTATTTCTTCCCATACTAGGTTTCCTTTTGTGCTGAACAGACTTTTTTGTGGTTTTGGATGTTGGCCATTTGTTTTGTTGGTAAAGTCCAACAGCACACTTTGATTAACAACAAAGGAGAACATAAAAGTATAGTCCTGCACTTCGGTCACAACAACCCCATGCAATGCTACAGGCTTAGGGAGGAGTGGCTGGAGAACTGCCTGGAGGAAAAGGACCTGGGGGTGCTGGTTGACAGCCGCCTGAACATGAGCCAGCAGTGTGCTCAGGTGGCCAAGAGGGCCAATGGCATCCTGGCTTGTATCAAGAATAGTGTGGCCAGCAGGACCAGGGAGGTGATAGTGCCCCTCTATTCGGCACTGGTGCAGCTGCACCTCGAGTACTGTGTTCAGTTTTGGGCCCCTCACTACAAGAAGGACATTGAGGTTCTGGAGAGTGTTCAAAGAAGGGCAACGAAGTTGGTGAAGGGTCTAGAGCACAAGTCTTACAAGGAGCAGCTGAGGGAGCTGGGGTTGTTTAGCCGGGAGAAGAGGAGGCTGAGGGGAGACCTTATTGCTCTCTACAACTACCTGAGAGGAGGCTGTAGTGAGGTGGGGGTCGGTCTCTTCTCCCAAGTAACAAACGATAGGAAATGTCCTCAAGCTGCGCCAGGGGAAGTTTAGGTTGGATATTAAGAAAAACTTCTTCACCAAAAGAGTAGTCAGGCACTGGAACAGGCTGCCCAGGGAAGTGGTTGAGTCTCCATCCCTGGAGGTATTTAAAAGACGTGTAGACATGGTGCTCGAGGACATGGTTTAGTGGTGGACTTGGCAGTGTTAGGTTAACGGTTGGACTTGATGATCTTAAGGGTCTTTTCCAACCTTAATGATTCTATGATTCTATGATTCTATGATTCTATATTTACTTAGGATGAGTATCTCACTCAAGTTCACTATGTACAGCCTAAAAGTGTTTATTTAAAGCAGATTTACATACAGTTTAGATTTATTGTTCAGGATCACAAAATTTAACAGAATACCTCTGGAATCAAAAGAATATCTGTACCTTGTGTCTAGATTAGCAATGTTTTCAGAAACATCCTATAGTTTGAGATATCAACTATTAAACCTGAGTGCATGATATTATCACCAAATACCAGTTACTCCTGCAGCAAGGAAGGTAATACCTTCTTTTCAAAATGGCAGTCCTCGGGACGTAACTGGGGGAAAAAAATGACGATGTCTGATAAAACAGCAGAACAAGAAAAGTTCATGGTAGAAGAGAATTAATCCAAACTTCATCTAAACTTTTAGTCCAGAGAATGGTATTTTATTAACACTGATGTTTCAGATATTCTTTTAAATCTTTAAAACTTTATACTTTCGCCAACATTACATTTTATATCATGTTTTCAATGGCATTCTTTTTCTTAAACCAGTCTTCTACATTGAAAAGCTCACAGAAGAACACATAAAAAATGTTCTAAGAGATTTTCCGAGCAGCTAAAAGTACTCCTGAAATGTAACCATGGGTCTTCAGTTCAGGGAAGAACAACAATACCTATCCACAGAACAAATAGGAAGTAATTCAGCTGATATGTCATCCCAGTGACGATAGTCCAGCACCAATTTTACTTTCATATCTCCTTCATATGACTCAAAATGAGTAGGATTCAAGTGAACATATACAGTTAAATACTTAAAAGTCCCCTCTCCCCTCCTACCTGCCCTGCTCTCCTCTAACTTTTTTGTTTTTTCCATATCCCCCCCAAATGATTTCTTCCCTCCCTCTAAACCGACATAGTGTACACCCTTATAATACCACTCCCATCTCCTGTTTATCTCCAAACCCAGAACTCCCATAAAAAATTTTTTTGTATTGTGTTCATTCTTCCTCTGGCTACTATTTTCCCTTGAATAATAAAATCTCTTCTAATCTTGAAGATTTGGATTCTAAATTCTTTGGGTCAGGAATTATCTCTTATTCTATGATTATACCTGTAACAAGGTAATTTCATATTGATATAGTCTTTGTACACTACCAAAATAAAATGAATCAATCAATCAGTGACATTTTATGATACTAGTTTTAAGTCTTGTTATACCTTAGAATGGATGCTAAATTTTTTTCCCCTTCACTTATGGCTTCAGAATCAGCATTCTCTTTATAACCAAAAACTGAGACTGGAATTTAGATATTTCATATCCTGTGTGGGGACAGCCTTTTTGATTATTCATCTGATAACTCCATCTTTCTCTTAGCACACTGTTACTATCAACCTTTCACGTTGCCATAAACAGCATAAAATGAACATAACAATACATTCCATTGTGTTGGGTTTAATTATTATTAAGCAAGGGATTGTTGACTGGTCTTCCTCTCCTCCCCTTTTCAGAATGAACACCACCAGAAAAGGTAATCTTTTCCCAGGCAATCAGTTTTATTATTCTCAAATAGATTAACTAGGAGAAGGACTCAGTGAAACAAGCTGTGACACTGATTATGGAACAGTAAGGCTTGAAAGATTCCTCAGAGACATGGCCAAATATAAACATGTATATGAAGCAAAAATGAGGGTAAGCCAAAAAATATTTTAGGGATGAGTAAGGGAAACACCAAAGGGGCACATCAAACAGAAAGCTCTTGTGTTCACTCAAGCAAGCCAAAATCTGAATGTGAGGACAGTGAAACCATAGAGGGAATGACATCATGCCACTCTCCACCACATCAGCAGTTTACTGAATCTTTTCATTCTTTTTGTACTAGTATGCTCCCAGGTAGATTTCACATACGAATCCATTTGTTTTAGAAGAAACTGAGGGGAGTATGTGTCAGGGAATACATACTATATTCTTAAACCACAATGGAAAAAAAGTAGGACTGGGAAGCCTTTAGGCAGAGCACAAGAAACAAGAATAGCTTTAAGGAAATAATGTTTCCTTTGGGTTAAGAAAGTTCTTCATTCATTGTAAAAGAAAGTGACCTTTCCTGTTACTGTGAATTTGTGGATGAGCAGTGTGGTCATAGGGAATCATCAGTCAGACGGGTTGTCTTGGTGACTTGCAGTGCTATTTTAAAAGTTTATCTACAGATTATCATCATCAGTGATGCTCCTGAAAGAATAACTGGCTTAGAAAGCACGAGGATCATCAGAAGCTCCAAATATTACATAAGTTAATTAGCATCTTGTTATAAAGAAACTCTTAATTGCCCTTTTTTTTTTTAACGTGGGTCATAAAAATAGAATATGAAGATATGTAAAATCTGTGACAACCCCTGGGAGATGCAGCCATGCAGTGACCCTAATTATTACTAAGGCAAGCCACACAATATAAAACAATGGTGAAGAAGATGGGAGGGAATAGTATATCTTATATAACAACTCTGTCATCCAGACTTCTTAGAAGACAATAAAGGTGGTGGGCTGCCTCAGCTGCCTGAAGCTCCATCTCCTCAGAAGTGTCCCATGCAGAATTATTTGGATGTTCATGGGCAGTTTGCCAAAGAGAACTTTGAGGAACCCTTCTAAGATACTGGCCTCCAAGAGGTCCTACAGCATCTTTGGGTCTCCTTACTTCCAGTCACCACAGCAATGACGGTAACTAGGGAACATCTCAGCCACGCGAATTTAGTGACCATCTATTTTTTCTCAGACGGTCATCTTGCATCACATCCATGCAAAAAAGGTAGAGTAATATGGCAGAAGATTCTATAAACAGGTGGAAAAAAAGGGATAACTTACTGAGGTGAAGAACAAACTCACAGCAGAAACATTTACAAAATCAAATAGAAAATTTAAAGTAAAAGTTACCATCACAAGTCCACTCATGTGGCTTTGATACCTGGTTGCTGAGCAACATGTTCATTCGTAACAATCACTGAGCTTGATTAAATATGGTTTGTGTCTTTGCTGGAGGTGACAGAAAGATTTCTCAGTCTATAATCAAGAGACAGCCAAACTTTGAAAAATACACAATAAACCAGCGGGCTGCACCTGAAATCCAATTTATTTCATACTCTCTGACAATAATTTCTATAGCTAAGTGCTAGAGGTTTGGTCAATCTTACTTCCTTACTTCATGCTTTGCAACTCAATTATGCTGCTATGTAGGGAAATTATAATTACAGCACTTGAGAAGCACTTTGTGTTTCCAAAGTTCTATTTAAAAGCTAGTCACTAAAAAGTGATATAGCTTGACCCCTCTGGCTGTATATCCTGGCAAGGCTACACTCAAGGGACAATTCTGGGAGGTTAGCAGCCTTCACAGTCTGTCCTGAACTGTGCCACAGATCTCCTGAATGAGTCTTGTGAGATAACTTAGGTGCAAATTTTGCTGATTCTAGTCACACTCAGTCTAAAAAAAAACAAGCCGTATGAGGAATGGCTGAAGTCACTTGGTCTGTTCAGCCTGGAGAAGAGGAGACTGAGGGAAAACCTTATTTCAGTCTACAGCTTCCTCACAAGGGGAAGAGGAGGGGCAGGCGCTGATCTCTTCTCCCTGGAGACCAACGATAGAACCCGAGGGAACAGAAGGAAGATATGCCAGGGGAGGTTTAGGTTATTAGGAAAAGGTTCTTCACCCAGAGGGTGGTGGAGCACTGGAATAGGCTCCCCAAGGAGGCAGTCATGGCGCCAAGCCTGACAATATTCAAGAAGCATTTGGACAACGCCCTCAGACATATGGTGTGAATTTTAGGGTTGTCCTATGCAGGGACAGGAGTTGGACTTGAAGATCCTTGTGGATCCCTTTCAAATCAGGACATTCTATGATTCTATGAACTTACAATTACTTCAGTAGGATTTCGTTGGTCCAGCAGACTAACACTGTACTCTGTGAATAGCCTTAGTGAGGGATCCTCATGGTGAACAGAGTAGCAGAGCAATAATAGACAGACAAACCGAAAGAACAAAAAAATTGTCATTGGACATTAATATATTTTTTACTTCAAATGAGTAGTGAACAGAGTAAAAACATATTTTTCAAGACTTTTCAGCCTGAAAGTATTTCCTTGAAACCTTGAAGCATTCACAGAGTCATTTCCATAGTCATTAACTGTGGAAAACCTTCTGCATGGATATTATCTTCTTATAGCACAAAAACAGAAGACACATAATAATTAGGGTACAGATAGAAAAGATTTAATGTTATCTGCCTCTTGGTTAATGTTTGCAAGATACGTATGGTACAGTAAGAGATTTATCTGTTATCAGTATCTGTAAGTCAAACCAATGAGTCATGTTCCTTTGTCCTCACTACTGGAAACACAGTATCTATACATATTCTCAAAAACACTTTGATGTTTAAACTATCAGCAAAACTCTTTGCTTTTTCCATATGTTAAGTGCCTTAGAATATTTCTAATGTTGTCTGAGGAAAGTCTACAAAATTGTGGGACCCCTTGTACTCACATTAAAGATTGGGAAAGGCCTCTTCCTAAGAGAAACAATGTATTGTCAGTTATTCCTATGAAAATAGCAAAGCCCTCTTGTAGGTGGGATATAAAGGTAGAATTTCTAACAGCACTGGTCAGTCTATCATGTCTGATAATATTTTTAATAAATTAATATATGGAGTTTTTTAATTTTGAGAAGTTTAAAGGTACAGTTGATCAGCCCGATATTTTTTATTTATGCTAAGACACTCTCCAATGCCAGACCCTTTGTTGCATTTTCAGTTGTCCTTCTGGAAACTGTGAAAAATGTGGGAGATATCAATGTGACTGTTATACCTCTCTTTATGATTATTATTCTGCTATTTCTTATGAAAAAATAATAAGTTAACTCAGAACTGGATGAGTTTGTATTTCCAGACAAAGTTAGAAGATGGCTTTCGGTAACACTCATTATCAAAATGTACAGGGATAATATAGCTTTCAGACTGTGTACATTATACCTCTGAATATGCCTTCACACCCATAGAAAAGGGTGTGAAGAAAAGATCAGAAAAGATAACTTCTGAAAAACTCAGCTCCTACAAATATTAGGAAGAGAGTATCTCCAGAGAAAAGCAGACTGCTTTGCCATCCTGACTGTTGCAATATCTAGAATAAATCAGACTGATCTGGAAAGTAATTTTAAGATCTGTGAAGTCTTTTTGTTGTTTTACCCCTTTTCTGTCCAGTTCCTATGTTCTTAGAGGAAAAGAAATTCTTATTTAAGAGCGATTTGTCCTGTATTACTGCAAGGACCTAGCAAGCAAATCTCCCTTCTGAAGCGAGATTTCTGATTGTCACTAAAGCAGATAGGGTTTTCTGAAAAAACATGACCAGCAAAGATGGTCACAGTGCTACGAAGACCCAAACTTTGGATGGCGTGAACAAAACTGTGGGTTTTCACCCCAAAGGAAATGAAGGAAGAACCTATGAAAAAGTGAATGACATTTAACAAGGCAAATCTAAAGTGGTCACAGAAGTAATGAAAGTGGTTGTTAGACCTTGCTTTGTACAAGCACAAAAATGATGTGGCAGGACAGTGAAGAATCATGCCCTCCCTCTGGAGATATGTGGAAGAAAGACCTTGAATCATGAAACATAAAATGCAAAGTACTCAAAGGACCAAATGAGCCTAGCAGCAGCTTGCACTACACCAATGAAGCTAATGTTACCACTTGGTACTCTGGAGTTGATAGTCCTGTAGTCCTCCTTTTGCTGCCATTGGTACATTCATATTGTAATAATTTCTACTTTGCTGATGCTCCACTATTAGAACTGTAGAATCATAGAACAGCCCAGGTTGGAAGGGACCTCGAAAGATCATCTGGTCCCGCCTTTCATGGGAAAGGGAGCTTAGATGAGATTATCTGCTACCCAGACTGTCCAATCGTATCTTGAAACCTCCAGTAATGGCGACTCTACACTCTTCCAGTGATTGATTGTTCTTACTGTAAACTAGACCTTTTTTATATCAAGATGAAACCTCTATCCTGTGCAAATTGTACCAATTGCTCCTTGTCTTCTCCTTGTAGCTCCTTGTGAAGAGTGAGCCTCCATCCTCCTTGTAGCCAGTCTTTAAGTACTGGAATACTGTGATAAGGTCTCCCTAACCCTTCTCTTCTTCAGGGAGAAAAGACCTAACTTCTTCAATCTTTCCCCATAGGTCAGGATCTCCAGCCCTTTGATCATCTTCTTGGCCCTTCTTTGGACCCTTTCCAGTCTGTCCGCATCTTCCTTGAATTGTGGGGACCAGAACTGGTCACAATACTCCAGGTGCAGCCTGACAAGCGCTGAGTAGAGTGGGATGATCACATCTCTGTCTCGGCTAATAATGCGCCTGCGGATGCAGCCCAGGATCCAATTTGCCTTTGCTGCTGCAGCAGCACATTGCTGACTCATATTCAGCTTGTTGTCCACCAGGTCCCCCAGGTCCCTTTCAGCAAGACTTCTCCCCTCATAAATCCTAGCCTGTACTAAGATATTAGGTTATTTTTTCTCAGGTGCAGGACTTCTCTTTGTTAATCTTCATGCTGTTCTTGCTAGCCCACTCTTCCAGCCTGTTCAGGTCTCTCTGTAAGATGAATCCCCCTTCTGATATGTCTACCTCACCACCCAGTTTGGTGTCATCAGCAAACTTATTGATGCTGCTTTCAATCCCATCGTTGAGATCATTTATGAAGATGGTGAACGTTGATCACCATGACCTGTTAGCCAGTTTCCTACCCATCTTGCAGACCACCCATCCAGTCTGTATCTTGACAGTTTGTCTAGGAGAAGTTTTATGCTTCTAGGAGAAATATTACAGTTTTATAAATCTCAGCTTTCTTGCACACTGGGCATTAGGTGGTATATACTGCCAAGGCTAATGGTTGCACTCATAACTAAAGTGAACTTGAAAAACTAATTGCTATTTAAAGCTGTCATTGAGATTTGCTCCTATAGTTTTCCAAGTGAGGTGGTGCATTTTTTTTTTCTCCCTGGAGAATTTTTTCAAATGCAGGAAAGGCACACACATATCTTAGTTTGCCATATGCTTTAATGTTCACTAAAATTAGTTTGGAACAAAAACTGGCTAGAAAACACAATTTCTAGTGTGTCTGCAGAGTAATATCCCTGCTTGTAATGAACAAAATCTAATCTTTCCAATCAGTTTACACTCTGTTGTTTGGTATGACACATATGGTAAACTGATGCAACCTTAAATAAACACCAGTAGTAACAGTAAGGGGAAAAGATCCATAGGAGAAGTGACACATTATAGCATGGTTCTGCCTTACTGTTAATTTGAGATGCTGATTCAGCATTAGGCACTAGTGTAAATAAACCATGTGACTAGCCAAACAAGGCAGATTTGAGCATAATGGCAAATGAATATTACAGAAATGAAGTGCAAACCAAGTTCACATCCAGAGCCAAAGTGAATATAAACTCACAGCAGTGTCTCTTAAGCAGTAATGTTGTTAACTAATGCCTTAGAAAAAGTTGTGCTTGCATAGATCTCTTCAGTTCTGGGGTGGGTTAAGCATGATCAGTTTGGGATCTTCATTTCTTCCATACTGCACAGCAGTTTAGACAAAATTAAACACATACTATGCAGAGGTAGGTACCATTGTGTGACGCCATTAGCACAATTTGGATTCTAGTCACGTAGGTGTCCTTACACGACTTGTTATTTTCTTATTCTTAGATGTTCAATAAACTACTTGTTAGACCACTTTAGAAATACAAGGCTATATTTGATGATACACTGCTCAAAATACAACATTTTCCCATGAGAAATGAGTGTATAAAGATGCTTGGATGACACAGCTCTGTGTCAAACTCTTGGACTGTGGTTTCTAAATTTGCACTTGAGAAAAAAATTGTTGGAGCCTTGCTTTCAGATCATTGGTAAGCTTAACGTGTATATTAAAATAGGCATGACTTGGAGTATTACCTTGGAGTGGTTTTCCCTACACAAGAAGTTAGACGTATTAGAAGTAAAGTTAATAATGATCCAGGAAACTTGGAAGTAGTTCAAAGCAGTTAATTTAAACACTCATTGTCTGACAAATTAGCCATAAAAACTTTCAAAAGAAAAACTATTTGGAGAAATTCACATCTAGAAATTTCATTGCTCTGGTCTTCTGTGTGTAGTAGCATGCAATATCATACAGGTTTCACATTTGATTCCTAAATTCCATTGCATGTCCTACCTATATAGATGTCCAATGAGATTTCTAACTGTAGGTAAAAAGCACAATGATATTCAAATTCATGGGAGATCTTGGACATAGGAGATGTTCTACAGACTTACAGTAAATTCTTAAATCCACCCCCCCCCAATCCACTCTTGATATGATAGCTGTAAAATGCAGATTAACTTTTCATGAATGTTATATTGTGCTCAGACTAAGCAGATAAAACATAAAGGAAAATAGCCACAAGACACCAAATGAAAAATGTATGGGAACCTAAGTATATTAAGTGCACCTAACACTTACTTCAAAATAAAACCAATTTTTTTTTTCTGTCGACCTATCAATTTAAATACAAGATCCCTTGGATCCAGATTACATTCTGCAACAAGAAATAATTATGTGATGATAAATTCTAAAGAACATCGATACTTTTGGATAACCACAAGTACATGTGGGCTACCATTGAACAACATTTTATGTTCAATAAACATCTTAATTTAAGCATGTTATTCAAATTTATTGACCTTGTCACAAATTTTAATACTTTGCAAAATTATGTATTAGCAAAGCATAATTTCATGTGGAAGCTGTCCTGAGGGAAACCTGTGAGCTTTTTCTAGATTAAGGAAGCTGAAAATTTTTACCACAAGAAATGGCTATATCTCTTCTTTTTTTTTTTTCAGCAAGCAGGGGTGTTACTTAGCAAAGTTATTTAGCAGTGAAATAGCTAGTGTAATATAAACTATTGTTCTGGTTTTGTGGGAATACACTACTGAGTGAAAATGCAGTTGTTCAAACTGCTGTAGAACAACTATTTCAAGCTAACTCTAGACCTGAAAAACAATTCTACTGAAGTTTCTACTTGTCAATCAATGCTGATCATTTAGATATAAAAAAAAAATTTCTTTTCTGAAGTCAATTCTAATCCAGAAAAGGAGGTGATGTATATTCTGCCAGTTGTAGATATTTATATTTTGACTTTTGATTAAACCTCAGATTGACACAAGTCCACAGCACCTCCAATGCTTCCCCACAAGACGACAGGACCCGTCAGTGAACAGGGCATATTCCTTCTCATTTTCAGGTAGTTTATTATACGGTGGGGCCTCCTCAGCACGCATGACCTCGTCCTCTGGTGATATTCCAAAATCTTTGCCTTCTGGCCAGTCCATGATCACCTCCAAGATTCCTGGGTGACTGGGGTTTCCTATTTGAGCCCATTGTGTGATTAGTGCGACCCACTTATTCCATGTAGCATCAGTTGCATGATGTATACAGGGGATCCTCCCTTCGAACATCCAGCCCAGCACTGGCAGGCAGGGTGTCAGGAGGAGCTGTGCTTCAGTACCAACCCCTTCTGAAGCAGCTCGAGCCCCTTCATATGCTCCCAATATCTCTTTTTCGATTGGAGTATAGCAGGCCTCAGATCCTCTGTGTCCCCGACTCCAAAACCCTAGGGGTCGACCTCAAGTCTCCCCAAGTGCTTTCTGACAGAGGCTCCAGGTAGGACTGTTCTCCCCAGCTGCAGTGTATAGCACATTTTTTCATCTTGTCCTGCCTCAACTGGCCCAAGGGCTACTGCATGAACTATCTCCTGTTTAATTTGTTCAAAGGCTTGTTGTTGCTCAGGGCCCCATTTGAAATTGTTCTTCTTCCGGGTCACTTGAGAGAGAGGGCTTACAATCAGACTGTAATTTGGAATATGCATTCTCCAAAAATCCACAATGCGCAAGAAAGCTTGTGTTTCCTTTTTGCTGGTTGGTGGAGACATGGCTGTTATTTTGTTTATTACATCCATTAGGATCTGACAACGTCCATCTTGCTATTTTATTCCTAAAATCTGGATCTCCTGTGCAGGTCCCTTGACCTCACTTTGTTTTACGGCAAAGCCAGCCGCCAGAAGGCTTTGGACTGTTTTCTTCCCTTTCTCAAAAACCTCTTCTGCTGTGTTGCCCCATATGATGATGTCATCAATGTACTGCAGGTGTTCCAGAGCCTCATGCTGTTCCAGTGCAGTCTGGATCAGTCCATGGTGAATGGTGGGGCTGTGTTTCCACCCCTGGGGCAGTCGATTACAAGTGTACTGGACGCCCTTCCAAGTAAAAGCAAAGTGTGGCCTGCACTCTGCTGTCAAAGGGATTGAGAAAAACGCATTAGCGATATCAATTGTGGCATACCACTTGGCTGCCTTTGACTCCAATTCATATTGAAGTTCTAGCAAGTCTGGCATGGCAGCACTCAGCGGGGGTGTGACTTTGTTTAGGCCCCGATAGTCTACTGTTAGTCTCCACTCTCTATTAGACTTTTGCACTGACCATATGGGGCTGTTAAAAGGTGAGTGAGTCTTGCTAATCACTCCTTGGCTCTCCAGTCGATGAATCAACTTATGGATTGGAATCAGAGAGTCTCTGTTGGTGCGATATTGCTGCCCGTGCACTGCTGTGGTAGCAATTGGCACCCATTGTTCTTTGACCGTCAGCAATCCCACAACAGAAGCGTCCTTTGAGAGACTGGGCAGGGTAGACAGCTGTTTAATTTCCTCCATCTCCAAGGCAGCTAGACCAAAACCCCACTGGTGCCCTTTTGGGTCCTTGAAATACCCTCTTCCTAAGGTAATCTATGCCAAGGATGCACGGAGCCTCTGGGCCAGCCACAATGGGGTGGCTTCTGCCACTCATTCCCTGTTAAGCTCACTTCTGCCTCCAATACAGTCAGCTGTTGGGATCTCCCTGTCACTCCAGAAATACAGATGGGTTCTGCCCCTTCATAGCTTGATGGCATTAGGGTACCCTGTGCACTGGTGTCTACTAAAGCCTTATATTCCTGTGGGTCTGATGTGCCAGGCCATCAAATCCATGCAGTCCAGTAAACCTGGTTGTCCCTTTCTTCTACCTGGCTGGAGGCAAGGCCCCTCTAGTCCTGGTCATAGCATTCATTACTCACGTCTTGTAAATGTGAATCAAAAGTCCCTTTATTAAGATCAGAAGCAAAATCAGCCCTTCTACTCTGTCTGGGGAACTGCTTCCTGGAAACTGGAGCAGCAATTTTCCTGGAAGACCCACCTTTTGTAATTGTTTTTCCTTGCAACTCACATACCTGTGCCTCTAGGGTCAAGGTAGATTTTCCATCCCACTTCCTCATGTCCTCTCTGTCGTGCAGATAAAACCACAGGGTGGCCTGTGGTGTGTATCCACTATATCTTCTCTTGAGCAGAAGGAAGCTTACTCCTAATGGCTGAGATACTGGTCCGTACAGGTGAGGAGTAGGACATATCCTCTTTGAGTTGCTGGAACTCCCAGGACAGGTTTTCCACAGCTGACACGCAGGCCTGTAGTGAGGAAGAGAGACTTTCTTCATATTGCCAGAGTTGGCCAGCCATTTCATCCACCGTTGGTCCCTCTTAATCTTTACAGGTCATTATTGCTAATGAGTTCACGTAAGATGATGGTGCACTCCGTACAAACTTCCGCCACATGGGTTGTGTGCACTGGACTTCAAAGAGTCAGCTAAGAAAGTGATTAATTTCTTTCTATATAAACATGTAAAGAATTAAACAGTGACTAAGACGTCTAGATAAAGTAATTTGAAAGCTTTCATTAATAAAATTTACAGTATTTTTCATAACCATTTCTAATTAGTATTTCATCAGTGTAAGACAGGAAACTCAGAGTCCTAGAAAATTATCTAATGTTCTGCTTTGTGATTTTGTCACTCGTTTCATGAAAAATATGAAAGGTACGTTCTGAAATTCTCTTGAAAAGGAACTAAATTGGCAATTGGTTTTCAAAAGTTCCCTACAGCCAGGCTGTAAAGTCAACATTGTGACTCTCTGTTTGCAGGTAGTAAGAAGAAAAGAAAGGAAAAAGGAAAGGAAAAAGGAAAAGGAAAGGAAAAAGGAAATGGAAAAGGAAAGGAAAAAGGGAAGGGAAAGGAAAAAGGGAAGGGAAGGGAAAAAGGGAAGGGAAGGGAAAAAGGGAAGGGAAGGGAAAAAGGGAAGGGAAGGGAAAAAGGAAAGGGAAGGGAAGGGAAGGGAAGGGAAGGGAAGGGAAGGGAAGGGAAGGGAAGGGAAGGGAAGGGAAGGGAAGGGAAGGGAAGGGGAAAGGAAAGGAAAGGAAAGGAAAGGAAAGGAAAGGAAAGGAAAGGAAAGGAAAGGAAAGGAAAGGAAAGGAAAGGAAAGGAAAGGAAAGGAAAGGAAAAGGAAAGGAAAGGAAAGGAAAGGAAAGGAAAGGAAAGGAAAGGAAAGGAAAGGAAAGGAAAGGAAAGGAAAGGAAAGGAAAGGAAAGGAAAGGAAAGGAAAGGAAAGGAAAGGAAAGGAAAGGAAAGGAAAGGAAAGGAAAGGAAAGGAAAGGAAAGGAAAGGAAAGGAAAGGAAAGGAAAGGAAAGGAAAGGAAAGGAAAAGGAAAGGAAAGGAAAGGAAAGGAAAGGAAAGGAAAGGAAAGGAAAGGAAAGGAAAGGAAAGGAAAGGAAAGGAAAAGGAAAGGAAAGGAAAAGGAAAGGAAAGGAAAGGAAAGGAAAGGAAAGGAAAGGAAAGGAAAGGAAAGGAAAGGAAAGGAAAGGAAAGGAAAGGAAAGGAAAGGAAAGGAAAGGAAAGGAAAGGAAAGGAAAGGAAAGGAAAGGAAAGGAAAGGAAAGGAAAGGAAATGATTAAAAATATTATGAGTAAGATAGGTGAATTGTTACAGGGAGAAACCTTATCTGATGTTATCATAACCACAGAAAAGTATGATCAAGTTTAGACACATAAAAGAAAATCAGATAATTTCAAAAAATTAGATTCCCTGCTTATTGCCATATATTTGATGATAGCTCAACCTCTTTCTCAGTCCAACAGATGGTGTTAGTGCAGTCACCTCTTATTTCACTAAGATACTATTATGAGGAACTGAGACTTCATATCACTGATGAAGAATATTTTTCCATACTCAGTTAACTGCTATCCTCTATTCAAAAGGTCAGTTTTCCTGTTTCCATTCTGCTCTTGAAGTTTAGGTATTATTCAAAAGAAGAGTAATCAATGTTAACATATGATATGTGTGGTAATTTTTATCTTTGCTGCCAGAAATGGAAAGCCAATTGATTTTGGAAGCTATGTTTGACACATGCCTATGTACTTCGATCATTGAACTGAACAGCATAGCAGTCAAAAATAGAAAGATTTGTCTAGACAAGGGGGATTACTTTTAAGTGAGAAAGCATTATTCCATTGTATGAGTTGTCAGATTATTCCATTGTATGAATTGTCAGGTATAAACCACTCCTGAAAAGAGAATGGAGAAATTTCTCTCTGCTGTTTCAGACACTTATTTTAGAATAGAGTGGATCTCCATCTTAAGGAAAATTCCTTTGCCTTGAATATTGAGTAAAAAGGGCCCAGCTGTGACTAGAGAGATAATTTTTAGATCGCTAGCATCAGATGGGATAAATCCTACCCAATAATTAATCACTTCCCACAGTAAGACTTCTTCTATAGTAAGCATTAAATACTGTGAATAGTATCCCAAACTCATTTATATTGTTTCCAGATTTTATGCTCAATTAAATGAATGACATTATATTTATTGCAAACCAACTTGAAGCCATTATGTTTTACATCTGGGGACAAATTCTAAAAATCCTATAATTCCTCTCTTCCAGACCAGGACCTATCTGTTTCTGGATAGCCAGAGTCTTTCTAAAACTCCTAAGCCACCATCTGAGATAAGGTTACCATATGTCTAGATTTTCCATGACACTTTGTCTTTTCCAGCTGGAAGTTTTACTATTCAAGATTTTGAACATTTATATTATTTGTCCAATAATTCTGGGCATATAGCTGCTCAGTAACAGCTAACTATTTCCTTCTGAAAAATCCTAGTTTGAAATATGGCAGCCCTAATTAAGGAAAAACCACCTGTTGTTGCTGTAGTGCTTAGATTTGAGCATAGCTAGATATATTTATCTGGACAGCTGCAAGTTTGCAATTGCTGCACTAATCAATAGCTTTTGGCTGCAATTTTTGCAGCAGCAGCAGTTATGTTTACATTTTCTTTCCCAGCTGCAGCTGCACCAACAAAAGAATGAAAAGAGAGGAACAGTGAGGAAGCAGAGCATCCGGAGGTGCTGATTCACAAAGGACTTTCTTTGGGATCTCTTCACTTCATGCTTTAGTGCGTGAGGCTCAGGGAAAAAGGGCTGATCAACAGCTACAGGCTTCAAGATGACAATGGGAACAGCAAACTGCACCACTGTACAAGGCTCCTCTGAGTTACAGAGCCAGCTCACTGGTGTGAGAATTCATTGCCCGTCCACTAGAATGTGACTGTTGCCATACTGAGCCTCCCAACTATAGCTTGACACTGGTACTTGCTGCCCATTTTGGCAGGGGCAGATCAGCTGCCAATGTTGTTACAGTGGAAATGAATAAACCTATTAAAAATGTTCTGTTGCTGCAAACTGTAAAACTCTAAAACTCAAAAATCTAGTAGTGTTTTGGCATATGGGAATGGAGTTATCTAATTGCATTGGGAAAACTGCAGGGATCCACATATCTATCATTTTTCAGTGCAAGGCTTGAATTTATAACTGGAAACTTGCTGGAAGAAAACCCTTGCTAATGTGCACTGAGAGAGTAAATGGAAATGGTATTTCTTTAGGAGCACTAATTTGTTTTCCTTTTTGCAGAAAGACTAATTTGCCACCACATACAGCAACACAGATATTGATGATGAAACTTCTACTCTTATTCAGAAAAGTTTGCTAACCTGCCTTCCCTATGGTTTATGAAATCTGTTAGTGGATTACAGGATAGAACAAGTGCCTAAATATTTGTATGACAGTAGAATATCCACTTCTCCTCTGATTTTACTTATATCTGCTATATATGAGAACCTGTCAAGTTATGGGACCTTCTCTTTAACCATTTCCTGGTTGTAGCCCAGCTAGTCATCCATTCCACCAAAAGGAGGGAGCTGGGAGACATGGGAGATCATAGAGACTGTAAGAATCCTTTCTTCCTCTCATCTTGTCCTAAGTCCAGGTGGAGCAATCCCAGGCAACAGCCACTCATTCCTTTGACCTTCAGGGAAGAAGGTGACCTGTTGTGATCTACTCGATGTCCTCAAGTCTTTCTACATTTATGACCACTTCATCCTTCTCATTCCAGCTCCTCCTTTTTTTTTCCATTCGTCATCTTCTATAATCATTTGGATATTCTTTGGTTTTCTGTTGCTCCCTGGAATGGGCTGATGCCTATGTTTAGGGGGGAAAGCAACAAGGACACAGCTGTAAACAGGAGCATAGAGGAAATGTTAAAAGAAGACACACACATATAATTGTCTATCCACAGCCCAATGCATTCCCAGTGTCCAGCCTTCTTCATTTCAGAGAACTTTCTGTGCTGAACGTGTATAAAAATATTGGGTAACTCTTTTATAGGTCAATGCCCAGCCTCTTCATGAGCCAGTGTGAATATTTGGCACCCCAAAAACTAATTTTGTTAAGGAATTACACATGTTCAATGCTTTATTTTTGTCTGTTCTGAATCTGGGTACTGCTCACTTCATTTGATGGCCACTATTTCTTGTACTGTCAGAAAGGATGTTACAGAGATCCCTATCCACACTCTTTATTCAACTCATGATTTTGTAGATTCCTATCACATCCTCCTTAGATGTCATCATTCTCACATGTGATTTCGTGCACTTTGAACTGAAAAAAGATTAATTAAAAATTATTCAAGATTTATCACCACAAGGAAAATGCATGGGGCACAGGGGAGACACGCATCTCATGTCTCTGCCACTTGGCCTCAGGGTCAGAGAACAGTCCCTGGTCTTACTTTCCTTACTCATTTCTTTGATTCATTAATCACTCTACATGGCTATTGAGGGATCCTGGAGAAAGGAATGTTTTGGCACCACTTTGTGTTTGGTTGGTAGGATCAAGAAGTTCAGCCTTGTCATTTTCTGAACCAGGCAAGAAGAAGCTACAAGTGTTCAAGTAAAGAGTTTTCAGTCGGCCACATTCCCTGCAGTCCGTAAATTGGAATTCGTCATCCTGGGGGCAGATGCAGTGAGGGAGGAAAGAGAAAGAAATAGAAGACAAGAAGTTGTGCTGACTGAACGTGCTTTCCATCTGGGACATATCTCTTCACCGCTTCTATCAGCTACTGGTGCATCTGCTTGTCCACTTGTATAGGAAAGCCTCACTCTACCACTGCACCCCTTTTCTTGCCTGCTCTTCTTCCTTTAATCTCTGAGAAATTGTGAGGCATTCTCTCTTCTCTCTTGTCCTGTGCTCCTCTTGCTTCTCAATGAAAATCTTTCTCTCATGGAACAGCTTCCCTCATTCCCAGAGGCTTTCTGAAGTTCTCCAAATGTTCCCGACTTGCCTCTGTCTGAGAAGACCTATGCCTGTTAAGTAAGGAAATAAACAGGCAGTTGTTACTACTGGTTCAGTTTCTATGGAGGAAAATGATTAGAACACTTTTGCAAGGCTGGGATGATATTTTCAGAGCATTCTTTCTCTTGTCTTGGGAGACCTGAGTAATGGAGTGTCCTTTTCTTCCCTGTCTGCTATGTGATCTGGGCAATGGGGAACTTCCTTAGCACAGAGAGATTATAATAACTGGGGAAATGGGTGATCATTGTAAAGGATACATTGAATTGCTGCTGTGCTTTACTCTGTTTAACATCCAAAAACCAGCATGATCCTGGGAGACCTGGGGCAAACATTCCTATTAAGAATGCCTGGGACTTTACGTGGTGGGTGTTGAGGTGAAACAGAAGCTGCAGGCAGAGTTTTTTTTAAATCTATGCAACAGCCTTATCACTAGTGTAAACATATGGGCCCAAAGTAATTTATAGCCTGATGCAGATAATAGATAACTTGGGCTAGATCCTCAGCTGCTACAAAAGCTAACGGAGTTAGTCTAATTGCACTTTCTGAGCTATATGCTGCTGAGTAATATACATTTTTTTATGTTTAGAAGCCAGAATCCATGTTACTGAAGTATTATAGAGATGTACAAAGAGGGGAGTGTTGTGGTTTAACCCCAGCCAGCAACTAAGCACCACACAGCCACTTGCTCACTCCGCCCCCTGCCCCCAGTGGGATGGGGGAGAGAATTGGAAGGGTAAAAGTGAGAAAACTCCTGGGTTGAGATAAGAACAGTTTAATAATTGAAGTAAAATAAAATAGAATGGTAGGAATAGTAGTAGTAGTAGTAGTAATAATAATAATAATAATATACAAAGCAAGTGATAGACAATACAATTGCTCACCACCCGCCAACTGATGCTCAGCTAATCCCCAAGCAGCGATCACTGCCCCCTGGCCAACTCCCCCAGTTTATATACTGAGCATGACGTCATATGATATGGAATAGTGCTTTGGCCAGTCTGGGTCAGCTGTCCTGGCTGTGCCCCCTTCCAGCTTCTCACTGTGCAGGGCAGGGGAAGCTGAAAAGTCCTTGGCTAGTGTAAGCACTATCTAGCAACAACTAAAACATCAGTGTGTTATCAACATTATTCTCATCCTAAATCCAAAACACAACGCTATACCAGCTACTAGGAAGAAAATTAACTCTATCCCAGCTGAAACCAGGACAGGGAGACAATGCAATTTTGCATTGATAATAACAAGAGATACATCTTGCAGAAAACTAACTAAGAAACCAATAGCAGGTTTCTTGCATAAATGGGTATGCTATACTGTCTAGAGGTCTAGACACTGTGACATTCAGTTATCATTTTTCCTGGTCAGAATATGTCAGATCAAGTCTCCTACCATCCCTCAAAATCCAACAAAATATGAACCTGCACATCTACTTCTGTCGCATATAACACAAAACAAAGTAATTTGCTTTGTCTTTTTTTTTTTTACGTCAAAAAACTGAATCTTTCTAGAAGTTATAGACCATAGAATGTGTTTCTAAGTCTTTACAATGTGTTTTGTAGATAGTTAGTCAATACAAATATCTGACAATTATCAATCATGAGTTTCTCAAAGGCTCCTTTACTTTTAAATCACTGTAGTGATGCTCTCATAAAATATAGCTTGTTTACTATTACTCTTTTAGATGTGCTGTAGCTGTCACACCATTACAATTACCTTCTATCTATGCCATCTGGAAACAGGGAGAAGAACTTATCTTCTTTGTACTGTATGGAAAATAATTACCAGTGATATTCTGTATCACAGCTGAAGGAGGATTTTTACATTATATCTTGATTGCTGTATAATTGCATAAGACAAATGTATTTAACAATGAATATTACAAGAACTTATATACGCTATTATTATGATGTTGCTTTAAATTTTAGAAATAAATTCTTCCATCTGGACAATCACATAATATTTCTGAAGCTTTAATAAAGCTTTACCAGAAAATAAAATATTTTTATCACCCAGATATGATGCACAGATTCACAGCAACCTGAGGAAACAAAGAATTGTTTGGCAAAACAGTTTTATCATGTCCTTTTTAACATGATAATAAAAAAAAGGTAATTAGCAATAACAGTCAAATCCCACTAGATTTAAAACCTTATTTAGCTCAGATTAGCAGCTGAAATTTCAGGTCTTTATCTGAATTTAGTCAATCTATTCAAATATGATGAGTAATGATAATAAAGCCCTCCAGTCTGCAGGTCAGTCAGCTTATGCAGGCTCTTAAACATGCACAGAATCTCCCTGAGACCAGTGGGGTTCCTCCCAGGATTAAAGGTCTGACCACATGCATTTTACTGCAGGAAGTGTTTCCTCATGAATTACGCAGGTATCCCTCTTAACCAGAAAACCTTGAAAACAAGTTCTTTTGCAGCATTTTTCTCCTTCTCCTAATCTCAAAACTAGAAGAAAAGCAGAATGAAAACATGAAAATGAATAATGGGAGGCAGCAGACATAGCCAAACCTTGCCTACACTCAAGAAGAACCAAGATATTTCAACCTGAATTGAAAGTGTGAAGAATTCCTTGACTCATGACCAGAAAAAAAAATGGGTTTCAAAAGCCTATGTGAAAAAATGTCACTGAAAGGGGACTTCACATTTGCCATTATAGCATAAGGGAGGGGGATCTACATATAAAACCAGAATAAACTACTGACTGGAAAATTGTAAAAATATCCTTGCCATCCCTCAATCATAATTTATTGCCATAAAAGGAAACAAGTTCCATATTTCTGCATGATAAGAAGAGTGACAAATATAAATACCTATGTTTGTGTAGAAATTCAAAATTAATCAAATTTTAATGCCTGCAGGGAAAAGAGAATCTACAGTGCAGTGCAAACAATGTCAAAGAAATAGGAACAGTCATGGATCAAAGTTCTGATAAAAAAAAATTGCCTCTGGGAAATTCAGATACTTTTTCATGATGGTTTTACATCTTTATACAAGGTAAAGACCCACTCTTCATTGGGTATGTGCTCTGTGGCAGCAAAATAAATATCTTCCCATCCCTGGTCATTATCTAGTATGGAGATTAAAAAAGAACAGCAAAGCAAACATCTGCCAGAAGACACTCTCATTTAAAAGATTAACTCTAATATAAAATTACTTTATCTTGTCTTGCAACTATTTGGAAACTCATTAAATTTACAACAGTCACTTCATATGGAAATTACTTCTCTCCCCTGAAGAGACTGTTAACTGTAGTCACGTATTTCATGGTCCATGATTATATGAACTTGCCCTGTTTCAGCAAAGAGCTTGAAATCTGTATAACATTAATGAAATGACAAGGCCTAAGTATGGAGCTCAGAGTGTCTTTCTTGCCTTTTCTTCATGTCTGCCTGCAGAGAGGCTGACAATGCACGTATTGCCTTGCTAATTGAGCATTAGATTAAGTGGACTGGTGTATTTGTTGACTGGATTTTAGCAAATAAGTGAAAGAAGTAATTGCCATCATAAGCACAGCAACAAATCCGCTTTACATTTTAATTTAATGTGTTTGTATGGGATCTTAATCCTTAGAACAGTTACACCCTACTGCAGCTAGCTATAAATGTGAGACATAAAGTATCCTTCTAATAGTGTGTCATCAGCATCTGCATTTTCAGCTTGGAAAAAATCGTTTTGGAAAGGTTGATGCATTTGGAAATATTATGGTCAATATTTTGTAAGGTGATCAAATACTGTATTTTCTAGGAAGAAAACTGCAATGCTATTGCTCTTTATAAAAGTTGTTAGAGAAGAAGGCCAGTGAATTTTAAATAATTGCTGCTATGAAAGGCAGTCATATATTTAGTAAGTAAAACTATCCACTTGTAAGCAGCGTTAGGAACCAATATAATCTAATGTTTCTGTTTAGTTTTTGCCTATCATCAAACCTATTAAAATAAACAGAAATCCTTGAACTTGAACATGTTTCTTCAGAGTATTATTACCTTATAAGTACATAATGTTTTCACTGGTGGAATAAGATTCTTAACCTAGTGGTTAAAAACTGTACTTATTTTCTGAGAAATGTACTTATTTTTTGAGACAATCCACTGGTCCATGTGTCAGGACCTGGGGGTCACTGGCAGGGCCGCATGTCCCCAGGCAGCCTGGCCGGGCAGCCCCACCTGTGAGTCAAGGAGCGCAGGGCAGGCTCAGCCTGGGACCCCAGCCCTGCACCCAGCCCAGGCCCCGCAGAGCCCAGTGGGGCTCCCTGGATCAACCGTAGCCCTGCTTCATGGGGCACCCCCACTCCTGGTGTTGCCTGACATCACGTTGCACAGCTTCCCACTGTAACTGCTGTTGGACGCAAAAGTTGTTTATATCTTCTTGCACTACAAAAAGCTAAGCTCTGTCAAAGTACCATCTGGCAAGAATTTATGTTTTTCCAAAGGATAAATCTCACCTTTAAACACCAAGCTACTATATTCATTTCCATGGAAGTTAACTCATCATATAATGGTCCCCAGCTGCTCTGACAATTGCTCTAAGAAGCACAGATGAAACTGGGAACAATACTGGTTTGCAATATAGAATTTGTAGATATAGAACTAGAAAAAGAAGAAGAAGTGCAAACTCACTTTACATAATCAACGAAAGGTTTAACAGCAAAGTGTAAGAAGAATTGTACATAGAGGAGATGTGTGAATCACTGCCAAGCAAACACACAGGTTGCTGAAACTGAGTAGACAAAGCTTTAGTATCCACTGGCTTCCTAAGCACCTTCCCAATACGGACTTGCCCTCTTTGGGTCTGGACAACCCAGTGCCTGGAAAGCCTTATGGTACCCAGAGTTCTGTCTCCTGAGGAACTCCCACAGCTTCTCTTCATGTGGAACTGAAGCAGGAATGTAACAGTCCAAAAGAAAAATGCCAGTCTGGACTCAGACAAATCAAATATTATATTACACAATTCCCTTATATCAGATAGAACTGCCACAGAAAAATTGCAAACTACAACCCATGAGTATAAGGACTCTCATACTTGATCTTCATGGAGAGCTGGGTCAAGTCCTCCCAAAAAGTGAAATCCATAAGATGTCAAAGATAAACCCCTAATTCTAACAGTTTTAAACATCTCTTCCATTAATACCTTCTGTAGGGAGATGCTATCATTATTTTGCTTTTTCTTTGCAGGTGGCTGCCTTTCCTTGACATGATGGTTTCGGCCCAGTTTTCTAGTTCCCACATTACTGTGTTGAAATTGTGTTCAAAAGTGTGACCCTAACTGTCCTAGATAGCTTTTAGTTGCTGAGGGGAAAGGGAGAGTTTTATTGTTGTTGCTGCTTTTAAGATCTACTTAAATGCAATTATGAAAGTGGCAGAATTTGCAGACTGTGATTCCCATGCTTCGTGCAAGAACAGCGGGTTAGTCACACTATATAGGTAATTTAGGTCTCTGATAACATTTCATTCCTTTTACCTAAAATGAAGAGTAACAACAGAATCATCAAGATACATGTTAATGGCAATAAACCATTGTACACAGTCACTGTGCCGTACACAAAATGTTGGTAAAGCATTTTATATGTGATTTAAAAAAAAATAATATCAAGAGCCTCCTCAGACAAGATGTCAAGTTTTTGAATGAGATACGTTGCTATATATATATACTGTAAATCAGCATAATTGGCCTCAGTTAGACTTTTAGCTAAGATCAGAATGGTTATTTCTCTTCCAAGTAGAATGCATGAAATCATAATGTTGCATCACTGATTGACTTCTAAAATTTATGATTTATATCTTCTAAGCTTGTATGGCTGAGTATCTGATTTTAAATTAGCCTGGCTATGACCAATGAGTGGATAGGCATAGTAAGACAAATCTACTTTTTGTTTATAAATGACCTGCCAATAAAATCTACCCCTCTCTTTCATATATGAAATATCCGTCCTCAACAATGCTTTTAATTATGATACACATTTGCACTGTACCAATGGTTGAGTGGCACTGCACTAATATGTGTATCAGTTCAAGATCTAGGACAATATACTTTCTTACCTATTTCAGCTGTCTTGTAAACTAACCTAACATTCTATTTCTTTCCTCAAGAGATCTTCCATACAGTGGAAGCATCACATAGCATCAATGGATTGAAATACGTGTATTTCAACAGTATAATGCTTCTTCCTGGCAAAGTCTTGCAGAGCTTACCTGATGCTGACATGTTGCATCAGCAATGTTGCTATCCAATAAGTAATTAGGAAAAGACAGAAGCATTGATCATTCAATGTAGTTAATATCTACACGTACCTAAATAAGGAGCTGATTTAAGAGGCTATTATAGATGGAAACAAAATGCTGAAAAAGTATAGAGACTGACAGATGCCAATACAAACAAATAGGAACATAAGAAAAATGAACAGTGGGGAAAAGTGCACATCTGTATAGACAGGTTAATATGTACGTGCATGAACACGCTTTCATACATATACACAAATATTGCTTTCAGTGGGAAAATTCAGAATACAGTAGAAGCCTACTCATTTATGCATCCTGCAACTTTATACTTATGTAAGCTGTCTATATTTATATACAGTGGAATCAGTTGTCAGAAGAAGATTGAAGATACAAGCTTACCTTGCTAGTCCTCAGCCCCTAAAGATCTTGTACAGAGAAATCTCTTTTGTCGGATGAATACTTAAAGCAGATTGAACCATTGCTCAACATGCAATCAAACCAGACACTTGTAGACTTAATTATGAGTGACAACCCAAGCCAGAACTTCAGTGCTGGCTCACTTCACTCCTTCATCTGTGTACCCTCAGGGATTACAATTCTAATGCTTCTGTCGCTAAGGAAATTACATGATTAAACTAGCTTTCGTAGGGAAATCAATTACTCCTCAAATTTTTAAGTTTATTTTTACATCCCAGAGCCATCTTCAGAACTTCATATTGAAATGACACATCTACAACATTATTTAATATCACTTTCATTTTTCATTTTCTTAGAAAACATGTTTTTACTTTTCTATTCTTGCCCCTCCATAATATCCCCAAAATAGGCACCTGGGCATTTTTATTTTATGGTTTACTTTAATGCTTCTGATGGGGCTGACATTATATTTACACTATCAATTTTTCCATATGCAGATAACAATTATTTCTGTTTCAGAAATGTCATATCCACCTGTGTACCCTACCACTCATTTTACAACTATTCTTTCAGTCATATTATCTTGTATGTGTCTACAAACACGTACATGTGTGCCTGTTTAGGTATATACAGGTATACAATAAAATTTAATTTCTTCCCTGGTCAGATTTTCTTATGCAGTTCCAATTTATTCTGTCTAATGAGACAACTTCTAGCAGCAGTCTTGTTGACAGTAAAAGTAATAGCTTTACAAAAGCAGTAACCTGTTGCTGTACATTGCTATATTGAAAAATGGATGCTCTGGTTTGGAGCACATCTTTTTATTGAGCGACTACACTCCATGATGGAAGATACTTGTGAGAGAAGAACATTCCTAATCGCCAAATGTTCTGATAAAGATGACCAATTAATCTTTGTCTATTAGAAAAGAGGATAGGAATTAACTCCTATAAACTAGTGTGAAGACAAAGTTCAAATAGAACTTAAAAATATTAAAGTTCTTTCCCACTCTTCTTTCATGCTCTGTGCAAATTACTTTACACTCATGTCAGCCTATGACTTGATGCAATTTCTGAGTTCTGGTACGTCAGTAATGCTGAGAAAAGCTGAAAACTATAAATTATCCTGGCAGAGACTATTACCTAAACCCGACTGACTAGTTGCATTTAGATTAGCTGATCTTTTCTTGTTGTTATCTTTAGGGAATTTACCTTAACACAGCCAGCTCTGCGGGAAAGCCAGCTGTCAAACAGGAGACTCAGCTGCAGCTCTGCTTGCCCTAGCCACTAGTGCACAAAGAACTCAGGAACATCAAGAGCTTGTAGCCTGATATGGTCCTAAGTGCAGACTTTTGGCTGACCACACAGGTTGTTAAGCAGCTCTTGGTTCATTGACATTATGGTCTCAGTCTTTATGTACTAGACTGATGCAGAGTGTTTTTCTCTGGCCTTCTCAATGCCACAAACAAAACTCTTTCACTTAGTTGCTGTGAGCATACTCAGTGTTTCACAAGTCATTGGTGATGATTAAATGCTGCATATTTCTGAGCTCCAAGTGAAGTCAGTTATTGGGAAATTTAAAATCCCTTGCAATGTTCATTCACTTTTACCACTATCTTCAAAGAAAAAAACAAAAAAGAACCAGAAATTAACTCTTTTTCAATATGTAAGATCGGCTTTTGAGGGATTCTTTCGGTAACAATATTACTGAGAGATTAAAAAGATAGACCATCAGTCTAAAATGTCCATTAAGATCAGACGTGGTACAATCCATGGGTGAAATTCATTTCACTTGCATGAAGTCCGTAATCAAGCTGTATGCAAGAGAAGCCTGGAGGCCTCCAGGTGCTTCATTCTCTCTCTCCAGCCCGCTACCTAAGCTGCAGGATACAGAGCTCCCCCAGAGCCATAATCTCCTACCTGCAGACTAGAGAGAGTAGCAGTGCATTACCCATAGCCCTGGGACAAACGCACTTGCATAAACCTGCCTCCATCCGCATCCCTCGTGCAGTCCTTCCACCTGTGCTTCTCCTGGGGATACACAGACACACTCACACAGAAACATAGCGTGACCCTGGAGGGTTTTTCATTCCCCTTCCTGCCAGCAGACATTTTCAGCTAAGAGAATTATTCTCAATTGTGGGGTAATGTAGGCCTTTTTTGTAAGCTAACAAATTCTTTAGGGTGGATAAATAATGCAGAACTGTTGAGAGGGTGGAAATTTTACATTGTTGAGAAAATCTTACTGGTACTATAGATTTACAAACAACACTAGGGACATTTTTTTAAAGCCTAGGTAACATGAACAGGGATATTAGCATCGATCAATGCTCACCAACCTTTTGACTTATGAAAAATATTTTTTCCAATATTTAGTTGAAAATATTTAAAATATAATATTTTAATAATATTTTAAAAGCATCACCAGTCACCAAAAGAACAAACTGACCACCTTTTTTCCTTTCACTGACATTAGAGAGTATCATTTTTGATGCAATACTACAGTTACATCTAAGTTTTGCTTACAAATCACAGCAAAATTCACAGGATCCTAAAAAGAAAAGCCCTGTCATGTGGTAAGCCCTAGTCAATGGTATGTCATCCACTCTGGGTCTCAATTTAGTTTAAAAAGGCTTAACAACTGTCAATTTCAAGAAACAAGTTTGGAATAACAATGACCATCTCATCCTATTTATTGATTTTAACTGTTTTATTATGTTTTATCCAGTGTGCTAAAATTCAGAGCCTCCCCAGTAGCTTTCAGATACACTTACAGAAAAACTTTAACACAAGGGGATGGATTTAGGATAGATTTTTCCTGGCTAACTAATAAAAAAAAATGTTCAACGGCAGTTGGTTCTCCTTATTAGAAGCATTGTCAACTATGAAACTATAAAATAAAGATTACAAATAGTCAGTGTTGGCTTTAGAAAGAATGTTTCTCTTCTGTACAAAACTGGAGAAAGGGGCTGGTCTTGGGGTTGACTTGAGTTTCTGACCTATTTCTCAGTATCTTTGAACCTTCAATCTAGAAAAATCCATGACTTTCACTTAAATATCATGATGAATCATTTTCTTATTTTTCTGTTGACTGTGTGTTTGTATTACTTGTTTTATTCAATTTTTCTTTGTGCCATCAGACGTCTTAATTTTTTTCTTGAGTTCAATGCACATCTTCACCCACCCATTGACATCTTGTCATTTCTCCAACACCTTATACAATGGGAGAGTGCAATAGAAATTTCATTATTTCTTTTACCACGAAGGCTGAACTGTTCTGCACACTTTGGTTTAACAGCAGAGCAGAAAGTGTGAAGGGATGTCTGTTGGACTGGCAGCTTTGAGAACAAACTGACAAAGTTACAGTGACAGAAGAGAAAGTCCCTCGGAATGAGGAGCCAAACAGCAGGAAAGGCAAAACCAAACGAACAATAATAAAGATTTCAACAAATTCCCAAATCAGGACTGAAGGTGAAAAAAAAAAAAAGAATAATACAAAAATTCATGTCTGCCAAAAGGGGTTAGCCTTCTTCTTTTACAGTATCTATGTGAAATCGACGATATAATAGCAGCTGAATGCAGCAGTTATATGTTTGCCATTTAGGATTTATGTCATGTTGTGTTCTATCTGTCAGCTTGGGCTTGAGAGCAGGTGCTATGACATAAATCACCACCAAATGTTTGCATAAAAAGTAAAAGGCATTTTTTCTTTTTCTTTCTTTTTTTTTTTTTTGGAGGGGGTGAGGGGGATGTATAAGGAAGAGAAAATGGATG
Source organism: Nipponia nippon (assembly GCF_047370975.1). Classification (NCBI taxonomy): domain Eukaryota; kingdom Metazoa; phylum Chordata; class Aves; order Pelecaniformes; family Threskiornithidae; genus Nipponia; species Nipponia nippon. The sequence continues at coordinate 41,683,909 of NW_028262347.1, read as the reverse complement.
GGATTTTAAAAAAAATTAAAAGAAGAAAGAAATCAGTCTTTAACATTTTATATCATTCTCAGTCTTCAGAGGACAAGTGTTTGCAAAGTTTTATGTGCCATCTAGCTTTTTGAAACAAGGAAGCAACAACTGTGCAACCTCTGTTCTGAAACTGCAAACAGCCAGGGAAGAGCATATGCAATTGTTAATGGATCATCTTTTTTGTGGATAATGTCTATCACATAACAGTGGGTAATATTTGCTGAATACCCCAGAATAGCAGCAGGGAAAGAAAGCTGTTGCTGTTACCATTGTTACCTAAATAGCTGACCATATAACAGTTTTTATATGTTCACTCAGGCTCTGACTCTTTCCTTTTGTTGTTGATTTTGTTGTCCTTCGTTCTATTTTGGTTTCTGTCCTTTTGCTGTTGCTGTTTGTTGCAGAGGAATTTGGAGCTCAGAAATGCCTGTGCCCTACATATCTGTCCCATTTATCCCACAAACTTCTTATCTGATATAAACTTGGTAAAAATGCTAGCACTTAGTTTACTTCTATCATTTGTCGCTATGCTGAGTTAGAAGTACTTTGACAAAACGTATGGCCTCAAAGTTAGCTGAAGCTGATCAGAATTTCCATCTGGATTTAATGTGCCTCGGGTTTAACTCACCCAGTGCTGCCTGAAAGTCAGATAGTGTGATCCAGTCATTGGTCTCCCTAGATTTTCAATGGACAGAGATAAGCACCTTCCTTCTACTTATCTTTTTCCACTGACTCGAGGAGGATTTAATTTCTAGGTGGCTAAGTTACATGGGATGAAGCTCATGCTTTGTAGGTCCATTCATGAAGACCGCTGTTTAAACAACTGCCTGTACGAGGTACTGAAAGAATGTGTAAATAGGCAGGGACATAATGTATCAGTAATGACATCTTCCATCTCTCTCGCTCTGTACCTGAAGTGTTGGTGTGTAGCTTGTACTCCTGCTTGTATTTATTAACAAAATAAAGCTTTGTTAAGGAAGAAGAGATATGTCAGGGTGAAATGATAAAACTGTTAACACATGATTTTACAAATTGCACTGTTCCATGTGTGCTACATAAAACCCCAATAATTATTTGTACTTGTCTTGACCTATGAATAAAGACCAAACCAAAACTATAAATACATCTTCACACAATTTGAAACATAGCTGTTGTACTCCATTGTATGAAAACTAAACAAGTGCTGGTAAGTATTTCATTACAAATAAAGGGGTTTGTGCTGTAGCTAATATTTTCTCTAGACTCATTTAGACTTTAATCTAGACTAATTTAGACTTTCTCCCTATCCTGCCCTTAGACAGTGAAGCTAAAATAAAGGTTAAATCTGGCCACTATAGCTGTCAACTTTTGGGAATGAGTTAGAACTGACATCCACCTTGTCCCACAATGGGGTACCCTTAGTCCTGTAACATGATGGAAGGTTGCACATAGGAGTTTAACAGAGATTTGAATGGGTACATTTAAGACAGTTTTGACTAATCTGTTCTAGTACTATACACATTTGTTTCCATTTGGACAATAGAGTTGTTTTCTTGAAACTACAATACCACATTCTGGCATCTCATGATGGTATTTCCCCCATGTGTACCTTTTCCATCTTTCCCCTTTCTACACTCTTATACTCCTATTCTCTTGTTTAAACATGGGCAGGACTTTAAACTGTCCTGGTTTCAGCTGGGATAGAGTTAATTTTCTTCCTAGTAGCTGCTATAGTGCTGTGGTTTGGATTTACTATGAGAATAACGTTGATAACACACTGATGTTTTGGTTCTTGCTGAGTAGTTTACGCTAGTCAAGGACTTTTCAGCTTCCCATGCTCTGCCAGGTGCACAAGAAGCTGAGAGGGGGCACAGACAGGATAGCTGACCCAAACTGGCCAAAGGGCTATTCCATACCATATGACATCATGCTCAGTATATAAAGCTGGGGGAAGAAGAAGGAAGGGAGGGACATTTGAAGTGATGGCGTTTGTCTTCCCAAGTAACCATTACGTGTGATAGAACCCTGCTTTCCTGAGGATGGCTGAACACCTGTCTGCCGATGGGAAGTAGTGAATGAATTCCTTGCTTTGCTTGTGCGCGCAGCTTTTGCTTTACCTATTGAACTGTCTTTATCTTAACCCATGAGTTTTCTCACTTTTACTCTTCTGGTTCTCTCCCCCATGCCACCGGGAGGGGGGGGGGGGGGGGGGGAGTGAGCGTGCAGCTGTGTGGTGCTTAGTTGCTGGCTGGGGTTAAACCACGACAAACCCTAAAATGTTTGAGGATTTGGTCAGAGATGGAGAAATTACAACAAAAATACAGTTCCCATTTTCCTCTGTTGTCATATACAATTCTCTTGCTGTTAGTGGGCAGCTGTGACAACGAATAGCACCCAGACTGCTGAGTGCTCTGCTAGGTGTGGGCAGCTGATTTCGTGGCTTGAGATCTATAGTTTTTTCTATGGTCTTGGCATGAATGGCCCTTCAGACTAAAACCACTCTGACAGTAGGACTGCATTTAGTCTCAGGAAGACGTTCAGCACTTCAGCCCCTTTATATGGCTATTACTGAACATTGTCTCTTAAACTGAGTTGTAATGTTTCTCTTTTTGAAGGGTGCTACAATAAAGAAGCAAATTGCAATAAATGTTCACAAAAATAAATGGTTCTTCTGGGCAGCAATGGCAGGGGGCAGAAGAACTCCTTATGTCAAGTAGAGCTAAGATTGCATTCAGCAGCTGGCTTCATAAAACATGTATAAAATATGTGGTAAAAACACAGGAAGACCCACAGGATTCCACAAGTTCCACCACAGGAGTCCAGCATTGTTTAGCAGAAACAGGTTATTTAGGCATTGTTTCTGTTGCGGGGAGAAGAACAAAGGAAAGGCCAAGACACAGTCTTCATTTTCTGCATTGGGTCTATTAAACATTAAGCATTTGTTTTTCAGTTGCAGGAGTAGTAGCAGACAGCAAAAATTTTGTATAAGTCTTCTTTTCATGCAGTAAAATGTTAGTTTTTTCAAGAACTGAGTTATGTAATATTTTGTATTTACTTTTTGACTAAAAAATAAATTATAGGCAATTTGGGAACCAGTATTAATCTTTCTTATTACTTTGTTCCACTGAAAAGAAATTAAAATTGCTAGGAATCTTTTCAGCAATATAAATGATCCTTTTTGAGAATTTTACGTCACAGATAAACTGTGAAATTGTCCATTTTTTGCCTTAATCATTCTTCCAGTTTGCCAACAGTGATCAATACAGCACCCTAATTATCCATGTCCCAATACTGTCATATCAGTTTCAGAAGATCCATGGTTTAAAACAAAAATCTGATGATGAAATAGTCACAATTTAGCTTTATTAATAGAAAGTGAGAGGTTTTTTTCTTTGACATGTATGTGTGAGGGGCGAAGAAAGAATGTTATCTGGAACTGAAAGCTAAAAAAATGCATTCTAAACCATGAAGGAACAACCAATTTAGGGGCCAATATTTTCAGATCTATGGTTTTGTTTTTCACAGATGCTTCTCTCTCCTACGAAGGGCATCTAGCTGAAAGTTAAGGCAGACACATAATAAACACAAAGTGTCAAAAAGGATATTTATACAAAATTTAAGAGTCTAGTTCCAGGAAAAATGAGCCATGTTGTCTCAAGCGTGTGAGACATACTAAAGCTCCTTGTCTCCAAGTGTTTTACTGCTGTCCATGACCAGCTGAATCCCTTCCTTTGCTAAACCAAGTACCTCAGCCTTCATCTGGGTCTTTCTGAAAAGCCTTAGGGTATCCAAGACATTCATACAGGGATGACAGGTATAATACAGAATTTACGCACACCATTTTGGAGTAGCAGCTGAAAGCCAGGCCAGGACATTTGCATAGCACCTGATATCCCATCCGCTGCAGAGAAGCAATGCCCAATGAATTTGCAGAATATTATTACTGTAATCACAAGTAGGGAGACCGCTTCTTTCACAGAAGGAGTTGTGGACTTCAGTTGTCTTTGTCTAAAAGGAATTTGAACCTATAGCTGCCTATCAATCCAATTACTGGATAGACAAAATGGAAGCATGTGTCATATGTCTATTGAAGTTTGTCCACTGATGAATCAGGAATATAAGAGTCATGGATTTAGAAGGATGACTGTTGAGAAAACATGACTTTATCTTAATGAGTCATAGACTTGCTTGGTAAGAGGTAAATTGATCTATAAAGTTTTTATTTATTTCAGGTGAAATAATCATGACATTATTACAAAGCAAATCAGGGATAATCATCACCACATTACTTTTGTTTAAGTATAAATTAAAAGTACACGAGGCTCTTAAAAACTTTGAATCCCAGCTTTTAATGGGCAAGAAGGCAAAAGAAAAGGCTTATAAAAATTAGACTTTTGCTATGTTTTTTAAAGACAATCCTTGTGTCTGTAGATCAATTAAGATGATATTACAATACAAATGACACAAGGATCACTGAAACAAGGAGTTCTAGTGAGCAGCTAGAGATAAGGAAGGACAGAAGTTACTTGATCTTTACCAAGAGAAGTTACTTGACTTTATCTTACTATGCAATACAACTGGTTTATGTCATTTATTTCTCCCTGTCTGGGGTGGAGTAGAGCAGAGCAGATGTTGAGGGAGAGCAGGGGAAGGGTCAGGGAGTGGAGAATTCAAAGAATGTTAGATTCTACATGGATGAGAATGCAATACCTTCCATATATGCACAGGTATTACTATAGGAGACAATTGTCTCATACAAAACCGTGTTCGCCATAGGAAAAAACAAACATGGAAGCAGAAATTAAGCTCCTTAAGGATATCAGCTGTTAATTCCCATGGACTGGGAATCCAGAGCTTTAGGAAATTACTGCTGTTTCATGTGGCTAAAAAATTGGAGGGCATCCAAGTACAAATACTTGGCTGATGCCCCATGTGTCAGATGTGTGTGTGACAGAGAAAGAGAGAGCGAGCATTCTGAAGAGATTGCAGGCTAGTTGACATCTGCAGATGATATGCAGGAAAACGCCATTGCCCAAACAAAAGGAAATTATTCCCAAGGCAATTTCTGATGCATTAGAGCCACTATCAGCAATGCACTGTGTGCACTAAAGGAGTCAACCCAGATACGTTTGGTTTATTTGGAGACATTGACAGCTAATACTGTTTTCAGATGTGGTATCTGAAATAAATTCCAGGAGCTAGAAGCAAGCATGCCTCCTGCAAGAAGAGGTAATTCTTCAGAAGAAGAGTGTCCAAACATGGTGGAAGAAGAATTGTAAAGTCCATAGTCATCAAGCAGAAAGAATCCCAACTGAGTTACATACACAGACACACACACACAGAGGTCCATTATGGTATGTCTCCTATTTCCTCAGGACCTCAGTATATTATAATCTTCATCTCACTCTCTGGTCCAGGCCTGGCCATGAGAACGAAAGTCCTGTATTCACTTACAGTCGGCGTACCCTTGACATGACTGCAGAATTCAGACAGTTGGACACAGAGCCCTGTCACTAACAATCATTTTCACATTCTCTATTACTGTTATTGTCTGAAAGGAGAATTGTACTCATGGATGCAAGTGATACCTCCTCCAGCAGAAAGCATTGCATTTTCATTGTACTTTACCTTCACTTCTGATCACTGATCAGAGAAATGAGAATAAATTTAAGTCTTTTATGAGTATCTTGAAGCTGTTATTTGTAGTACCCCAATGAAGCATTTGATTTCAATATAATGAACTCAAAGGACTGATCTTGGTGTATAGAGTCTGTAAGTCAGGCAGCAATATAATCTGCCTGTAAACTCAGTGCATTGCAATATGCATACAAAGTGCTTTATAAAGATCAGCTTTGCATGTAAAGAACAATGGGTCTGGGTAAAGAACCCTACTGAAAAAATGCTGAACACTTTCAAGACAACCAAAGTTTTCACTGAAATCAGAGACAGACATAGTACAAAAGAAGGGGCAGATATATGAAGAATAGAATCATAGAATCATAGAATCGTTTAGGTGGGAAAAGACCTTTAAGATCATCAAGTCCAAGTGTTAACGTAGCACTGCCAAGTCCACCACTAAACCATGTACCTAAGCACCGCATCTGTACTACCATGTCTACATCATACCTCCAGGGATGGTGACTCAATCACTACTCTGGGCAGCCTGTTCCAATGCTTGACAATCCTTTCAGTGAAGAATTTTTTCCTAATACTCAATCTAAACCGCCCCTGAAGCAACTTGAGGCTGTTTCCTCTCATCATATCACTTGTTACTTGGGAAAAGAGACCAACCCCCACCTCACTACAACCTCCTTTCAGGTAGTTGCAGAGACCAATAAGGTCTCCCCTCAGCCTCCTTTTCTCCAGACTAAACAACCCCAGCTCCCTCAGCTGCTCCTCATAAGACTTGTGCTCTAGACCCTTCACCAGCTTCATTGTCTTACTACTCAGAATTTCATTTTTATAGCTGTACTGCAAGTGCCAAGCTCTGTAAAGTAACAGAATGGGTATGCAATGATGACTTTGATGCAGAGGGTAGAAAGAGTTAAAGTGACTGATTGCAACAAGCCCATGGGGAGCTATTTGAAAAGTGAGCAGAAACGGAATACACTCTGCTGCAGTTTTTCTGTGATTGTGTCTCTAATGCATTAAATTTCAGTAGGTCCTCTTACACACAGCTCATAGAATGAGACATGAACATTTTCTTTCTTCCTACTCAAATTCTTTGGAATTCCTATCTCATCTTTTCACTTACTGCTTTAAAAATGTAACATAAAACATACAAAAGTTTATTGTGCTACATTATTTTATCATTTTATCCATTTTCATAATGTAACCTCAAAATTTGTTTAAAAAATGGGCTCTAGTGGATTTGTAAAGTTGTACTATAATGTTTAGGTAAACTCTGATTTACAGCTGAAATTGGATTTCTGTTTAAAAGGAGAAAAAAAAAATAATCACTAAAATAGTAAGTGCTGTCTGAGGAAATCATATTTATTGTCTTTTGATCTGTCTTTAGAATTATGCTTCAAAACCAGATCTGAAAATAACCAATAACCCAAAACCTTTCATTATATCAAATGCCTTCATTATGATGATAATCAATTTTTCCAGAAGAGACAGATTTTAGCATTTCAGAATCATCTAAAAAGTGTCACAAGTCTTCATCAATGGGAAAATGTTAAACTTTTAAGTATCCAAACCCATTCAGTACACCATGAATCAAATTCTTAAATCCTTCCTTTATGATAGGTATATAATAGTTCTCCACAGTGAACAAAAATAAAATCAATAAAAATATTGATTTTTAAATGCTCTTTAAACTATTTCTCTCATATCCAAGTATTATTAAATTCCATATCTAATTTTTACTGATAGCAGCATTGGCATAGTAATTATTGTATATGAGCCTTTCAAAGGAACTCACCAGTTTATACTTCTTCCAGAGAGGTATTTCACGTGTCTCTGTACTGGGTTTCTATAAATGTAATCACTGCAGACTACATAGTGATTACAAGGATGCTGCCCTGAGTAATGAACAACCTTTATGATCACAACTGAGGAAATATCTTAAGGAAGAAATTGTACCACAATTTTCTTGATATTTCTTCCTTGAACTCCAACAGGGAGTCAAAAACTTCCATGGTAGCCAGCATTTATCCTTCTTGCTCTCCTTTGGGATGGGAGTAAATATACTGTGTAGGATCTGTCTCTTTATCTTCACTACCCAAAATACTTATAAAGTTCAGAGCCTTTATAGAGGATTCCCTGCTTCTATATTCTTCATAATCTTCAGATTTCTTGAAGGTCTCCAGAGGAAAATGTGTTTATCTAAATTTACATCTGCACCAGACATACTTATTCCTCTTGATAACTGACAATTTTTCTTTTATTGGGAATGACCTAAGAGGCCCCTAAAAGTTTGCTATAAATTGTGTGCTTAAATTAGGTAGACTGGATTCTACCCACTTACTTCTATGAGTTTAAATCTATTAAAAGAATGAATGTTGCTTTAACCAGTTATTAAAATGCTGATTATATAGTAAAATATTCTAACCCATGACAAGACTACACTGATAGGTTGTCTTTTTTTATTTGCCCAAGTTTAGTCACAAGGAATCTGATACTATCATCCGTGAATGAATATATTCCTACAATTTTAAAATCAGTAAGCCAAACTATTCCCATGAAAACCAAGGCATACTTCAGGAAGACACAGTATTTTAGAACCACAATTCATTTAACTGAGAACGGTGTTCTCCATCCATCTTTTCTAACTTCAATGAATACAGCTTAACAGCTGTACTCTGCTATTTCCAAACATTCTTGTTAGCTTTTTTCTAGCTTGCCTGTGTCTGTGAAGCATCACCCTTTACAAAAATGGGACTGGGACAGAACTCTAAAAAGTGTGTTCTCTGTAAGGTGAGAAACAATAGAAATGTTAGACCTGTCATTCTACCTGCTCCCCTGCCTTCTGTAAAATATATAACCTGAGTCCAAAAATCTCACTCACCTCTTTGTTCAGCAGCCTGGCTTGCATAACTACAATATATTACCTAACACTCCAAACAGAAAGCCATAATAAATAACTCAATTTCTCAAGCACATGGGATCTTTCTCAAATCAGAGCAAGTCCCATAGTTTACTACAAGCCAAAGCTTCTGCTCCAATGCAAAGGATATTTCTACCTTCTTTCCTGCCATATAAATATGTAGAAGTAACCAAATACTTATTTAAACAAGCAAAAACGCAAGTCATAGAATCATAGAATGCTTTGGGATGGAAGGGACCCTTAAAGGTCATCTAGTCCATCCCCCCTGCAATTAGCAGGGACATCTACAACTAGATCAGGTTGCTCAGAGCCCCATCCAGCCTATCCTTGAATGTTTCCAAGGATGGGGCATCTACCACCTCTCTGGGCAACCCGTTCCAGTGTTTCACCACCCTCATTGTGAAAAATTTCTTCCTTATATCTAGTCTGAATCTACTCTCTTTTAGTTTAAAACCATTACCCCTTGTCCTATCGCTACTGGCCCTGCTAAAAAGTCTGTCCCCATCTTTCTTATAAGCCCCCTTTAAGTATTGAAAGGCTGCAATAAGGTCACCCCGCAGCCTTCTCTTCTCCAGACTGAACAACCCCAGCTCTTTCAGCCCTTCCTCATAAGAGAGGTGTTCCATCCCTCTGATCATTTTTGTGGCCTTCCTCTGGACCCTCTCCAACAGGTCCATGTCCTTCCTGTGCTGAGGACCCCAGAGCTGGACGCAGTACTGCAGGTGAGGTCTCACCAGAGCAGAGTAGAGGGGCAGAATCACCTCCCTCGACCTGCTGGCCATGCTTCTTTTAATGCAGCCCAGGATACAGGTGGCTTTCTGGGCTGCGAAAGCACTTTGCTGGCTCACGTCCAGCTTTTCATCTATCAGTACCCCCAAGTCCTTCTCGGCAGGGCTGCACTCAGTCCCTTCATCCCCCCAGTCTACATTGATACCAGGGATTGCCCCGACCCAGGTGCAGGATCTTGCACTTGTCCTTGTTGAACCTCAAGAGGTTCACACAGGCTAATTTCTCCAGATTGTCCAGGTCCCTCTGGATGGCATCCCATCCCTCAGGCATGTCAACTGCACCACTCAGCTTGGTGTCATCTGCAAGCTTGCTGAGGGTGCACTCGATCCCACTGTCAATGTCGTTGATGAAGATATTGAACAGCACTGGCCCCAGTATGGACCCCTGAGGGACACCACTTATCACTGATCTCCATCTGGGCATCGAGCCATTGACCACTACCCTCTGGATGTGACCATCCAGCCAATTAGTTATCCACCGAACAGTCCACCCGTCAAATCCATATCCTTCTGATTTAGAGAGAAGAATATTGTGGGGGACTGTGTCAAAGGCCTTACAGAAGTCCAGAGAGATGACATCTGTAGCTCTTCCCATACAAAACAAATCACTTATTTCAGGTGTGAGTGGTAAAGGTAATTAATTGTTTGTGACTTGCTAGTCAGAATAATTAATTGTGCTGTGAAGCATGGAGTTGAATATCTTTAAAGGTGTTTAAGCATCCAACATGGATCTAAATAACCCTCTGAAGACCTGGACTTAAGGTTGTCCCTCAGGCAGTTCATCTTAGCCAAGTTCTATCTCACATGACACTGTGACATCTACAGTCAGAGTAATTACGCAAAGGTTCACCTAGTTGTATGCATTGTCTGCGTAGTTGCCTACATCTGGCTATGAACTTTTGGCTCTCGCATTGACAACTCACTGACAAAAGGTAGTTACCTCCAGAGGGAAATTCATCTCATGTCTCCTTTGGGACTAACTGTGCTGTAAAAATTCATGTTTCTCTTCACAGATTATAAAGCCGTATGGCCAAATATAGTCATCAGTTTTAGACATCTGCATCCCAACTTTGGTACCCAAAGAACTTTGGGAAATATGTTATGAACTTTCTATGAGAAAACTCAGAGATGCTTTGGCAGGACTGTGTGACGAATTCAGTGTTGATGCTGACTGTAGACCCTGCCCCCGCACCCTGCTCTGTAAATAAATATCTAAGCCTACCAAACATCTTTTCAGAGCAGTAAATTCACACTCCAAACAGTAACTTTCTTTCCTCCATTTTATCATTGCTCGTATTGGTGTTCACCACTTTTCTTCTTAGCTTCCTGCCAGTGAAAGTGAAAGTTTACTTTCACTTACTTCAACTGTCCTGTATTATTCCTCTGATGTTTTTTGTCAGTATGTAGCTCATAATTTATAGGCTCCTGGTATGCTCTTTCTGAACCTGCTGTGGTTCTTACTGATTCTGTCATGGTATTCCTTCACACATTAATTGTTATCACTAGATTTTCAGCCATAAATGTAAAAATTAGCTAAATAAGTTATAGTTCACCTGGCAGTTTCTTTGCATCTCCCCTTTTTTGTAAACAATTTTTGCATTCCACTTCCAGAAAAAGTGTCTTTTACTCTCTATGGAGAGGTAATTCTGGTTTTGAGAAGCAATTTTAAATAGACATCCTGTCGTCAAGAAGTCTGCTTTCTACTGCTTTAACCAGCTTTTCCAGTGAATCTGTTAGAGATCCTTATATTCAAGGTTAAAAAATTACTAACTTTCTTTAAAAAGTCATAAGGGGATGGTATCTGTAATACTAAATATTTTGTAAATAGGCTGGATACCAACTTAAAGAGGTAAGATTGAGCCTTCTCCCAATCGTATGGCCTCAAACCTCTCTTGCACTGGTTTATATTTCACTGTGGGAAATTCATACAATTAGCTTATTCGTCTTGTCTCTTAATTTCACTTAGCAACACATGGTTATTGAGTAAGTGACTTCATACTTTCTCTTAGTCTGGCCAAGCTTTGGAGGAACCCAATTTAAACAACCACAAAGCTACCTCAGTATTCAATATTCCTTAAAATTCAACTTCAGAAGTTTCTTTTGCTGAGAGCTGTTAGAAATAATGACTTACCAATAAGCAGTAGAGCACTGACATAATTTCTATTAGGTATTTCCGTCATGATCTATATTGCCTAGTTGAACTTTGGACATTCTTGTCTGTCTATGCGCATCCTACTTTTGTTCCCTGAGATAAATTATGTGGTTTTTTTATTCAGGGAGTGTGGTTTTGGTTTGTGTCTATACAGTGTCTAGTATTAGTCCACTAATGGACATCACAAACATCGAGATGATGATAAGTCCTTTACAGTAGCTATGTTTGGCCATTGATGTAGGAGGTGAGACATTACTAGGCATAGCTCACTATATGTTAAGCCAGAGAACAGTTTATTATGCTGCTTAAAATGCAATATGCTACAGATCTCACTAGGACACCAAAATTTAAAAAAAAAAATAAAATAAAAAAAAAAGAGTTTTGTTCAGAAGAGAAAATCCACCATCTGGTATTGATGCTGCTGATAACATCTATTATAATCCTCTAAGATGCATTTGTCAGTATGAAACCGTGAATACTTATAGATTTTTGTGCAGGGTTATTTCAGATTGTACACTAGACTTAACGTAGATCCATTAATTATTTCTGCTCTTCCGGAGCTAAAAACAAGTCTTCAGTTTCTTTTCTGTCACTTGTTGATGTTCAGAGTTTCAATAAGCAAGGCTCGTATGATGAATGTGTGCTAACATTTTACTTGTACTTATTTGTAACTATATAATGCAAGAAGGCTTACGTTTTCTAAATCTAGTCTACTTTTAAAAAGTTCTATATTTGAGCCTGTGGAAATACCACGTTAGCAAAATCTGCGTCTTTACACCTGTGTAATGCTATCTTTCAATTAATATATCCTGTATGGTCATATAAGAAGTCATAATTTGATTAGGTGGTAATGTTATGTCCAACTGCATCAGTTTGAGCTAATCAAAAACTTCAATAATACATTAATTTCCTGGCCTTTGCTTGCCTTCCAAAAGGAAGACCATTTGGTCTTTGTAATGAGTGCACTGAGTTTAAAAAATGTTCCCAAAAAAATATTCCCAGATGGCTGGCTGTACTGTTTAAAAGTAGTCAAAACAGTCTAAGCAGTCATTCAATAACAAGAAAAGACATTTTCCTTTTGGATGTGCATTTGCCTGCATGATTGGGACTCCTGTGCATTTTCATATGCAATGGAAAATGTTGTGGAAGAGATTTTAATTTATTTTGACAACCTGATTGTATTTGGAAGGTATCAGGAGGAGATGAAAAAGGGTGTCTGAGAAAGTTAAACCACACAGAAGGTCAGGGGCAAGAGCTAACAACTGATAAATGCTTCTTTGAAACTCCCAAGGAGCATCAGACTGTGAGAGGCATAGGACTGCAAAAAGGAAGAAACTCAGAAACTGATTTACCTTTTTACCTTTGTCACCTCATGCATTAGACTGGTAACAGCTCAGATGTCTTGGAGTTACAAGTAGCAACACACGAAGAGTTAACAATTGTGATAAAGTCACTATAGACAAGATTTAGCTCACCTAACCTTAGGTATGTAATAGTCAATTGTTGAGGCTCCTCATGTAGCCAATGAAAGGAGAACTGCTTCCTGAGGGTGATTCGTTCTGTCAGTCTTGGACACCCAGATGGAATCAACCTGTGGGTACTTAAGTCTCTCTGTTAGACACAACTTACATAATTACAATATTTAGTCCAAAGACTTACATATTAGATTTCTTGATGAGATGAATGTTTATATGATATCATCAAGAGACATCATGAAGCAAATCAAAATGTAAGACAAAAATGGGATTCCAAAATCCTTTCGTTGAGAAAAGATTTGATGAGAGATGAAACCTTTCAAGAAATACTTCCTGATTTCTCACTTTTAGTTTCTCTTGAGCACAGGAATTCCTTTGTCCTAAGGGGATGTTTGGAAGGCTAAAGGATGGGATTAAAGTCAGAATTTGAAGATAAATGAATCATACCTGTAAATCTGCCAGATTGGAATTGAGATGGGGGGGTGGGTGTGCGCAAGGAAACAACACTAACAAAGGATTATTTACTGGAAAAGAAAGAGAATGAGAGTGACATAATGAACTGGTGCTTAAGTTCTTCCTTGTCCCTGCCTCAGTAGAAGACTTGAAGCTCTTCTCTCCACCTGTCTTCCCAAACACACAAGCACACATTTCAGAAAAGGCTGCAGCCCAGTTATTAGACAGTAAAATCAAAAGGCTTGTTCCCTAACAGGTTACAAAATCAATGTTGCTTTTCAGTAACTTGGGTAAAGAACAGTGCAGAGGTAACTACAGGTTTTTTCTTCCAAAACCTATTTCTGTGTATGAAGATGCCTTGAGATGTAGAAAAGCTTTGCAATTAGTCACATGAACTAAACATTAGCATCTAGTGCCTTTTGAGACCAGCTTAGCACTCCTAGGTTATCTGGTATGGCCAACTACTACTCTAAAAGGGTCCAGATTCTGTAAGTTCTGTATTGAATCTTCCAGCTGCAGACAGACATCTATGATCTGCATACTCAAAGGTGTCTCAGATGCCATTGACTGCATATGTGTACATAACTAAATCACACCTTCCATCTCACAGAAATTTAGGTATTTAGCCTTAATTCCCTTTGCATGCAGTGGACATATCTCCAAGAAGGGGAATGCATCTTATTTTAAGAATGGTACCTAAGATTAATGGCTTTCTTTCTCTCTTATTGACTACAAAGGAAGCCAAGACCACTATTTGAAATGGACACTTCAGTGACATGCAGTTATGGATGAGATTAATATGACTGATCCAGAATTAGGTGACTGTGGAATATATATTATGGACATGGAATCTGCAAAGCTCTTAAATGTTTGTCCTGGTTTCCGCTGGGATAGAGTTAATTTTCTTCCTAGTAGCTGCTATAGTGCTCTGTTTTGGATTTACTATGAGAATAATGTTGATAACACACTGACGTTTTAGTTGTTGCTAAGTAGTGTTTATACTAGTCAAGGACTTTTCAGCTTCCCATGCTCTGCCAGGTGCACAAGAAGCTGGGACGGGGCACAGCCAGGATAGCTGACCCAAACTGGCCAAAGGGCTATTCCATACCATATGATGGTATGCTCAGTATATAAAGCTGGGGGAAGAAAAATAAAGGGGAGGGACGTTTGGAGTGATGGCGTTTGTCTTCCCAAGTAACTATTACACATGATGGAGCCCTGTTTTCCTGGAGATGGTTGAACACCTGCCTGCCGATAGGAAGTAGTGAATGAAGTCCTTGTTTTGCTTTGCTTGTGCATGCAGCTTTTGCTTTACCTATTGAACTGTCTTTATCTTAACCCATGAGGTTTTTCACTTTTACTCTTCCAATTCTCTTCCCCATCCCACCGGGGGGGAGTGAACAAGTGGTTGTGTGGTGCTTAGTTGTTGTCTGGGGTTAAACCATGACAATGTTTGAATGACATTTCTGAACCTGACAACTAATGTTTGTGTGTGTTTTCACTCTTGGGCAAAATACTGAATTGCCTTCTTTCTTGAAAATTAGGCAGTTTTCAATAATGAACTAAAAAAAAAGAAGATATGCCTATTTTCACACTAACATGTTGCGAAGTCTGATGTTGTAACCAGTCCTTTTATAAATTCTGAAGTCAGTCTTACAGAGCTATCCAAAACATTGACAAACATCCATTTCTTTATGATGCTTATTATTTAGTATAAGTGAAGCAGAATTGTATTCAGTACATCTTAGGCTTATTTGAGACACATAATAAATATAAATTCTTTAGTGAGTTCATTGTAAGCCTCATTTTAGAAAGCTCTTCTAAAAGATAAAAGAATTGCTGTCACTTAGGTTAGCATCCTACCATGTCATAAATATAAAATAAATTTTTCAAATTTTAATATCAGTCACAGAAACTACCAGTCTTACTACATCAATGAAATCCCTGTTACAATGCAGAACTATAGATAAATGAATGAAAGGTGGGACCATTTAATTAAAGGGGTTTTATTAGTACTTCATTCAAAGTACAGTATAAAAATTTAGCCCATCAATTTTGCTTATGACAAGAGTCCTTTTAACTGGAGATAAAATTCCTGAAATTCCAGGAATCATAGCTTTAAGAAAAGAAAAACCTACAGAATGAAACATTGTAAGTTAGAAGGTGGAGATGAACACAAGTGACAATATAACAAACAATTTATGAGGTTGCACCAGTGTATAAACTCAAGTAGAAACGGAAAAAGAAAAGTAGCAAAGCAGCCAGAAGTTTTTTGAACTATTACATAGTACCTACATTAACCTCTAAAACATGTAACATAGGCTCTCTTTATTGTCAGTGGAAAGAAATAGACCCTAAAAAGATATGAGTGACGTTACGTATTTTAGATGTCTACGCTAGGATGAGGTAAATTGTTGCTTAGAAGAATCTATTTCTCCCCATTGACTATAAGAGAAGAGAAGGATAACTACTTTAGCTGTAGACCTTTAAAGACACCTTCCCAACAGGAAGGCAACTCACTAAATTTATCCCTGAAATAGCAGTCTTGACTTCATTTCTCAAATGTCCTTTGCTTTGAAGGAACAAAATGCATACAAGAAAAAAAACTCTCAACAAAGATTGCTACATAATATCTTTTTGTTTATATTATTGAGAAAACAGAGGAGGGAATGAAGTGATTTCACTTAGATTATTAGTCAGTGGATTTTTGAAAGATAAATTTGCTATTTAAAAATCCTGC
Source organism: Nipponia nippon (assembly GCF_047370975.1). Taxonomy (NCBI): domain Eukaryota; kingdom Metazoa; phylum Chordata; class Aves; order Pelecaniformes; family Threskiornithidae; genus Nipponia; species Nipponia nippon. Next base: position 41,667,750 of record NW_028262347.1, on the reverse strand, counting down.
CATAATTTATATTAAATGTTAATGACCTTACATAAAGATTAAAGGTATGATAAAGGAAAAAGTAGTATTAAAGCTAATAAGCCACCAGTGATTTAACTTGAATTGTAATTCGTATTTTCAGAAAACAAGGATACAAAAAGCAATAAAACGTATCTTTACATGAAACACAGAGATTTTCAAGTTCACTTGTATTATTGTTTTTAAATTTTTACAAATTTTTACAGTGGGTAATAGCAAGGAATTAATTAATTATTTTATTTATTAACAGCAGGAATAGTGTGCCCCTGTACTCGGCACTGCTGAGGCCGCACCTCGAATACCGTGTTCAGTTTTGGGCCCCTCGCTACAAGAAGGACATTGAGGTGCTGGAGCATCTCCAAAGAAGGGCAAGGAAGCTGGTGGTCTAGTGAACAAGTCTTACGAGGAGCGGCTGAGGGAGCTGGGGTTGTTTAGTCTGCAGAAGAGGAGGCTGAGGGGAGACCTTATTGCTCTCTACAACTACCTGAAAGGAGGTTGTAGCGAGGTGGGGGTCAGTCTCTTCTCCCAAGTAACAAGTGCTAGGACAAGAGGAAATGGCCTCAAGCTGCGCCAGGGGAAGTTTAGGTTAGGTATTAGGAAAAACTTCTTCACTGGAAGGGTAGTCAGGCATTGGAACAGGCTGCCCAGGGAAGTGGTTGAGTCCCCACCCCTGGAGATATTTAAAAGACATGTAGATGTGGTGCTCGAGGACATGGTTTAGTGGTGGACTTGGCAGTGCTAGGTTAATGGTTGGACTCGATGACCTTAAGGGTCTTTTCCAACCTTAATGATTCTATGATTCTATTATTCTGTGAATTAAGTGTTCAAGTTATAATCCTACCAATGTATGAGCTTAATGTTTTTGTTAGGACTTCATGCCTTGCCTGAATGTGGAGTGTAAGCAGGAACAAAGTCTTGATTTCTAATGCATTTGGAATAATGTGTCGATGTTATTAAATATATCCAAGTTAATGATATACAAGTTAAAAAATAGAAAAAAGAATTTCATGAAACTCTTTTCCATCAGAAAGTATATTTCCATCCAGACTGAATTTATTTATTGGTCACAGCATCCTTCTGGACAAGATGTCCAACGGTGGGATGAGCAAGTTCACGGTGCGCTGGGTGAAGAACTGGCTGAATGACTGGGCTAAAAAGGGATGCAGTGATTGAGGTTACATCTGGCTAGTGACCAGTCACCAGCGGTGTTCCTCAGGGCTCAATCCTAGGGCCTGTTCTGTTCAACTTTTTATCAATGACCTGGATGCAGGAGTTGAATTCATCATTAGCAAGTTTGTTGACAATACCAAACTGGGAGGTACTGTTGACTGTCTCGAGGGATGAGAGGCCTTGCAGAGGGATCTAGATAGATTGGAGCATTGGTCAATCATCAGTGGCATGAAATTCAACAAGTCCAAATGCCATATTCTGCACCTAGTATAGAGTAACACCGGGCACAAATATGAATTGGGAGAGGAGTGGCTGGAGAGCAGCCCTGCAGAAATGGACCTGGGGGTGCTGGTTGACAGCAGGCTCATTATGAGTCAGCAGTGTGCCCTGGCAGTCAAGAGGGCAAACCGCATCCTGGGGTGCATCAAACACAGTATAACCAGCCAGTCAAAAGAGGTGATTATCCCACTGTATTCAGCATTGGTACAGCCTCACTTTGAGTACTATGTGCAGTTCTGGGCCCCATAATTTAAGAAGGATGTAAAGGTCCTTGAATGCGTCCAGAGGAGGGCAACAAAGCTGGTGAAAGGGCTGGAAGGCATGTTCTATGAGGAATGGCTAAGGACTTTGGGTTTGTCTAGTTTGGAGAAAAGGAGTCTGAGGGGCGACCTCATTGCTCTCTCCAGCTTCCTGAGAAGGCGAAGTGGACAGGGAGGTGCTGATCTCTTCTCCCTGGTATCCAGGGATAAGACACATAGGAATGGTTCAAAGCTGCGCTAGGGGAGGTTTAGATTGGACATTAGGAAGGATTTCTTTGCAGAAAGAGCAGTCAAACACTGGAACAGGCTTCCTAGAGAGGTGGTGGATGCCCCAAGCCTGTCAGTGTTTAAGAGGCATTTGGACAATGCCCTTAATAACATGCTTTAACTTTTGGTCAGCCCTGAAGTGGTCAGGCAGTTGGACTAAATGATCATTGTAGGTCCCCCTCTAACTAAATTATTCTATTCTATTCTATTCTATTCTATTCTATTCTATTCTATTCTATTTGGTAGGAAAACTTGTCTTTTGTGAAAAAAATCAGAGGAACACAGGAGACATTCTATGTTTATTACAAATAAAACCCCAAATACTTAAAATGAAATTTCTGTCTTCCACACCACATTTCTCATACATTCACTTCCAGCATTTCTTGTTGGAGAATTGAGACACAGATACTTGGGAATCCTGCAATAAGAGAAGAAAAGGAAATCCCCAGTAGAAGGTACAATGGAAGACAAGGCTCATGATTCCTTCAGAGATTCTTGAAAATCAGGGGGGCGAGAAAGTCTGAGTAAACTAAATGCTTTTTGCTGGAATTGCTTGGTAGGAAGAAAGAAAGAAGGCTGGAGGAAGGAGATGGTAACAAAGAGACAGAGAGTGCACATGGTGAAGATACTGAAGAAAACTGTGTAAGAGACATCTAAAAAAACAGTCAGAAGAAAAATTTCTATAGTAAGCCAAGAAAGTTAACTGTTTTGCAATAGCTCTTGGAGAAGTATCTTATTTACAACACCTTTGAAAGAGCCCTTATTTTGTTCCCAGGGGGCTAAGTGGTGCATTGTTTCAATAACAATTTTATGGTCCAAGATTAAAATAGCATTATTAATTATTTTGTTAAGGTATCACATATCTATGAGAGCAGTTAATTACACTGCTGTAAGGAATCAGCATGTTCTTTTCCCTGCAAAAATAGTTCTCAGTTTGTCCATCTTTTTATTTCCTCTTTTCCAAAAGTTGCTATTCCATCCTGGGCTTTGGGACATCAGGGCTGTTTACTATAATTCCAGCATCTTTTATTAATAGATGTGCTGGATTTTCTTATTCAATGGAAACTCTTCAGAAGAGTGCTATACTAGAATGACTTAACATCTTGATTAACTCCTAATAATTTTAAGAAGTCTCTTCCTGTTCTGTTGGAATTAATAGGCAAGTTTATGGGAATGCCTATGAGATTTAATATTTCTAACATTAAAATAAGCCAGAGTAATATTCAGAAAAAATACAGAGAAGTATGCTGCATTATAAGCTGGTCGTTTTCATCTAGGAAAAAATGAGACCAAACAAGTCTAAGTCTGAGGGGAATTAAAGAAAAAGCAGCGCAAATATTAAATAAGATGCAGGCTAAAGATCATTATTTTTGTTAGATCAAGCTTTAATCAGGCTTATAATTGTTTTTGGATACTAACCATGTGGGTCAGCAGGAGACATAAAAATAGATTAGAGGTAATTCATTCTGCTGAATTGAAAATGTAATGTGTTGTGGGTTTGTATTAACATTAAGCAAGGGGTAGGAAATGAAATGTCATTAAGATTAATGTTGAATTATGAGATGTGAAAGCTTTGATGTAGATCTGCAAAAGGATCCTGGGCATTTAAATACCACCCAAAACTCTAGCACCCATTTAAAAAGAAATTTATGTCCAAGTTCTCAACCAATTTTTAAGAAACTTGTTTTCACTCCATTTGCCTAAAGGATCCAAAGCCAGATCAGGGCAAAAGAGAACTGAATCTGTTTTGTCACTGAAATGATTGCTCTTAACCTGATTAGTTTCCTCTTCTTCCAGGTGTGCTTAGAAAGAAAAAAGGCTAGCTTTATTTGAGGATGAAAAGCAGAGGGCACAAACATCTACCTTTGGGGAAGAGACTGAAGGCACATATCCTAAATGAAGTGACTCCATACCCAGTAGCACTGAGAAACAGAGAGAGCTGTGTGATTTAAGGTGTCCTACTGTCTTCATATTTCTCAGCTGGCTAATGTAGGGAGATGCTCATTCAGCATGTTGTGGGATTGTTTTTTTTTCAAATGTATCCAACATTTAGATACTTAACCCGTTTCATACATTAGATGGGGAGCCTGACTACCACTTTCAGCTACGCAGACTCCATTTTTAAAAATCGAACTCTGAAATGATGAAGGTTTTAGTATAGATTTAGTACCAATGGAAAAACACAAGTTTTGCCTTAGCAACAAATAAAACATTGACTAAGAACATTGAATACATGTATTTTGTCAGAAGATACGAAGGGATCTGATAATACCATTTGGACACAGAGCAAGAAGAAAAAGAAGAAAAAGAAGAAGAGGAAGAAGATGACGACGACAACAACAGCTTCAATAGAATTGAACTGAAATGGCCATCAAAGATTGCTGGATGATTCTGTACAGCTGAATACAAAATAAACCTTACTTTTCAGGAAGGAGCACATCAGTAAATAAGATGAATAATAAAATGTGTAGTTTGGGATTTAGAAATACTTTAGACAGAATGAAAATTTTGTAGGATCTCTGTTTTAAAGTGTAATGTGTCTGAACACATTTTTAGCAACATGTAACATAAGCTAGTGCCAGTGTATTAGACTCCTGAACTACAGATAAAAAAATCAATTAATGAAGGAAGATGAAAGCAAATATTCCATCTAACAGAGAGGTGTTTTTCAGTGATTTACATTAACTGTGTTTATCTAACTGAATGATAGTCATACAGGTCCAGTTCCTTAAGCCATTGGAGACAATGAAGGAAATTACAAATTGCGAGAGGCAATGGGATATTACCTGCCAGACAGAAACGTTGCTTATGTATTGCCAAGTACAAAAATTACACCTGTCCTACACAGAAATGGAGAATATGCTGTGAGTAAGTGCTACATAAAGGGATACCCCTACCCTCAAGAAACCAGCAGTTCCAATGTAAAGGAGGTAACCTTTCCTATGTAAGAGACCTCACCCTGAAACTTTTCAAATGTGTAAATCTCATTAAAATATCCCAGTAATTATTACTGACCTGAATAAATGTTACAGAACTGACTTCTGACCTAAGGATGTTTTTTCTAAAACCCACTGAAGCCTGTTTCTTGACATCAATGGGTTCTGAATGAGGTCTTTAGTGAGTACTGCTCACTTAACAGTTGTCTAAAAATAGGTAGGGAATAAATGTTAAGAATAAGAATATAAACCCTATACAGTAGAGTACTACCTCTTTGCTTTATACTCTAACTGGCCTGATGTTTCACAATAGCTGTCAATGAAGAACAAGAATAAACAGTAATGGCCTTGATATAATACTGTAGAGAAAAAATCGTTGTTATGATTGGCTATTATCATCTATTTCATAGATAAAGGATTACTAACATAAGCAGAAAACCTCATCACAGTTTCTAAATATTAATAGGCCACTGCAAACAAGTATAATAAAGACACACTGAGGTAGAAAGTGACCAAAGAAATCAAAAGCAAATATTATGGCTGCAACTTTATCAGCTCCTCCTATAATTCTTGCTATTTTTTAAGTATGCCTGCACTTCACTTTAATATAGAAGCCACTTATATCCAGGAATCATTTCTGTATGAATTGTCCAATGGGAAAGTAAAGCTATAATTATAATGCATAAAGATATCCATTGAACACTTCATAATGACAAGATGTATTCACTATATTACAGACAAGCCTAAATGCCCTACAGCAGATATTTCTAACAGTATAGTATCTTACATATGCTTACACACATAAATATACTTCCCTAATTGAAATAAGTTTGTTTCATACTGATAAAATCCAAGGGAAGATGAATAAATATTTAGCTTTTGGGCCTTTAAACTGTACTGTTTACTAAGTAGGCAGCGCATAAGTTTGTTCAATCTGGAAGACAATGCATGTAAATTTGGCAGTTTTGCACATTTTGCAGCTCTCAATTAATGTTTTTGAATAAGCTTTAAGTCTAATAAATGTTTAGAAATTATTTTTTCCAGGACTTCAATTTGAATAGCAAGAGATTTTTCTAATACACCAGCCAACTTTTATACGAAAGCCTTTTCCAAGTTTAGAATATTATTACTGATAACATAACCTTCATAGCTATTTTCTAATAAGAACATTTCATAACACGAAAAAGAGGTGCATTCAAAACCGTGGAGAAAAAACTACAAAAGCAATGCAAGCAAACAACACTGTAAACATACCTTAGCAGTCAAAGCAGAGCTAGAGAAATATGAAGAAAAATAATTCAGAACATTACTCTAAGATGTGATAAAAGGACCTAAAAGGTGTGGTGAATGATACAGTTCTGTATGGAGACAGGTAATGTATGACATGCATGTAGGTCTGAGGTAGTTGAGGAAAACTGCTAGATGGTACTAGAATAACAGACAAATGTATTCATTTATTATTATGTGCCTTAGAGAACAAATGTAAACAACAAACATGAAAGAATCATAGAGGGTATGTGCAGTATCAAGAGATATATTATTCTTCTAAAGAGATTCATTATGTTTGTAATTTCCTTGGAAAAATGTGTTTCAGTGACTGTCTCAGTGCAAAATGAGAACTGCAATACAGTGAAGAAAGTCTCAAGGATCTCACTAACCAGGAGGAAAGCTTGTCTTTCTCTCTGCATAAATGCCTGGCTGAATGCCTGTAAGAGAGATTTCCCATCATGTGAAAATTATTCTTTCTAAAGAGCAAAGAGTTTCTTTTCAATTTTCAAGACTTACTACCTAATGCCCAACTTCGTGAACTTTTTATATTGTATTATTCTCTTTATTTTCCATAAGGAAGGCCTCAGATAACAATAAATAATTTTTGAGCAATTGTTCTAGCTAGACTTTTTGCCCTGGAAGTTTCCACTGACTGAAAGTAATAATCACAACATGATTAAAACCAGGAGTGATTCTGAATAATCAGTTCGAGTCATGCCTGAGCAGGAGAAAGCAAGTCTACTCTCTATGTGAGAATTTTATCCTACTGTGCAGACAAAGTCATATGCAAACAGGTTATAAAATAATGTGTGAGGTCTGCTCAAGTCCCAAAGAACTAACTCTTTTCTTCTTTTGCACTAGTAAAAGTTAGAGAAGACCCAGTCTTCTGCCACCATAGCTGAAAGCCATCCAGCTCAGTGAAACTCTCTTTGGCAAACAGATTACTAAAACAACAGTAGTTATAATAGCTCCACTAGTCTCTGATATCTCTTCACCTTTTTGGTACCATTTAGAGACCTTTAGTTGCCTCAGAAATACAAAATGTTTTGGTGCTCAAATTATATTTAGAACATTCTGCTCTTTTATGAATAAAGGGGGACAAGATGTATGCACAAGATAACCTCAGAAAGAAGAAAGAAGTTGTTCACTAAAAGTTCCAGAATACGACAAAAACTTCAGCACTGCATTTGGAAACTTTTCTGCTTAAGATTAGGTAGATATCCAAAAAATCTGTTATGCATAAGTGAAAAAGCTCTACATTTTTCCCCTTTGTTTTGTTGTGGGAAAGAAGGTAGGTGAAAAGCAGTTGGAGCTCACAGAACATATGTTGTTTCTTGCGATGTAGTGCAGCAGAAAACATTAATTAAGAAAAAAAAAAAAGTGTTATCAGCATCATCCAAAGTTTTACTGTTCATCTTTTTCATATTATTTTATCATGCTACACCAGGCAAAAAGTTTCAACGTGTTCTATTCAGGCTGCTAAAAACCCTCTCCCACTTGGCCACAAAAAGGGCAATGTGGTCATTTTACCACTGAGCCTTCACCAAAGCTCTGACTTCGGCAATGAGACACTAGGAGCTAAAGCAGCCTAACAGATTAAGTCATGGCTTTCAGAAATGCTTTGTAGAGTATGTTGACCACAAACTATGAGCTATATCACTGGCTGCAGATCAGGTAGTTTGTGGCCTACCTGTGAGACCAACTGCGGGGCTGGCAAGGAGGGGGCTGTGGGGCTGCTGTGGTCCAGCCCATCACCTCCTTGCCTCTCCTTTCTACACTGAGTTTACCAGAGCTGTTTCAGTGTGCTAACTGCTGCAAAACTATCTTCCTCCCTTTTTTTTCTGCCATCTTAGTGTTTTCAGCACAGGGTTGTAACCTAGTCAAATGGAGGTGCTGGGAATGATGGCTGGTGGTGGGTAGGAGTGAGGACAGTCCTCAGTCAGACTGCTCTGACTGCCCCCAGAGGACTCCCTGGTTAAGCTTCAGTCCAGTATCAGGCAGTTAGCTGTAGCAGGGCTTGAGGATGTAGCTTTGCAAACGTTTTTTCAACAGTACTGCTAATAAGCAGTCTGTGAAGCTTTGCACACACCAGACCGTGGTTAAAAATAGCTCCCAAAGTCCTGGGTTTCTTGGTCTGGTGTTATAGGATAAAGTTATATGAATGTCAGATTTTGACAGTCCTCCCACTGTCCCAGCCTGCTACTTTTCATTTCCAAGAGATAGTTTAGGTCATCTATTTTAGAGTCTAGCTGCAAAGAACTGCTGCTCTGCACAGTTCAGGGCAAGCTGTGAACTTCAGCAACAGGGCAAGGCCCAACAAAAAGGAGTAAGGGGGGACTGGGGTGGCTTACACCAGCCTTGTGTAAAAGGCAATGTAATGTTGAATACTGCTGTTCATGCAGGCTCATTTCCTATGGCAGTTTGAACTAATATAAATAATGGAGAACTTAAACAGCTGAGCTAAGGATCCACCTTCCTTTCTACCAGTTTTGTTGCAGAGTGGTCACCTCTGGTGAGGGCGGTGTGAAGTTAAACACTAAGAATACAGTATCTTAAACTTATAAACAAGGTTTTCCTATGCTTGCCTCTTGGAGCTTTCAGGCACTTTAAGCTTTAGATAGAAGCTAGGACAGGGGTTTCAGCATCTAAATTTTGGGCATAAGTCCTTAAGGATTCCTCAAGGATCATTTAAGTATTTCAGTCTCTCTGCCTCTCTGCATCTCATTTAATAGGAAATAAGCTTTTTCTTGACAACACCTATGTGTAGGAAGGACAGAATAATAATTAGTCCTGGTCAAATATTTGATGTGAGAACAGTATTCTTTCAAAATATGTTGATGCATGGAAGTCCAAATGTTTTGTGGAAACATATTCATTTTAGTGAAAAATTTTAACAAACTGTTGAAATTTTTTTTAGATAGCATTGAAATATTTCATTCTGACAAGGTCAAGGTACTTTCCTCTGACTTTTGTATTTTGACCTTAATGTTGTTATGTATAATTAATATGAAAATAAATAAAAGCTGAAGTGTCAAAGTCAAAAGGAAGTACTACCTTGCATCAAAGAAGTGCTTTATTCTTATAAAAAAATTAAGCACAACCATAAAACTTTTTGAGATTTCTGAAATCACATAAAGGGAAAATGTGTTGATCAGAAAACATTTACTTGTATTCCTACTTTTCTTTCTATGCAGTCAAAACAAAATGTCAGCATGTTGTCGTTTCTCCCTGACTGCAAATTCTGCTATTATTTTAATATGGCCAGATATGATGCAGACAGTGGGCTCCACAGGCAAATAATGCAATGATATAGTAGTAGGTGTGGTTTCTGTTGATATAGTGTGGATGTGTAGGCAAACTGCTTCTTCAAAACCTGTGGCAAAGCAGTTTGCCTTCTGGGCATATAATAAAGGTTACTCTTCTGTCTCTTTTTTACGTGGTTCCACAATTTGAAGTATTCTCCATTAAAGCCTGATGCAACCAGTTACACAAAGGTATAACATAAAGAGAAAAGGAACATCAGATGGAGTGGCTTCTGCAGGAGAAGAGGTCCACTGGATAAGGACTTATCAGCTGAAGAAATGCCAGCTGATGGGAGGGATACTGCAGAAGTTTATCAAATCATGGCTGGCACAGAGAAGGTATTAGAAAATATTGGTTGCTGCTCCTCACGATATAAAAAATAGACAATTAATATAGAAAATTTTTTCACACACAGTAAATTTAATTTGGGAGTTCACTGACTTTCAATGCTTTATGTAATACAACTATAAATGGTTTCATAAATGATTAGAAAATGTCTTTCATGGAGGAAATGTCGGTCAAGAGCTATTAAACACACCCAGGCAAATGCAGCCTCTGTCTCGGATAGGTAAGTTGATAGCTGGAAGCTGAGAGCAAATACCCTGGGAAACGTTCTGCCTTTAGCTTGTTCTTACTCTTTTCATAAGCAACTGCTACTAACTGCCTGAAGATTATATGTACTTTTGGTTGCTCTCAGTATGGTTCTTCTAATATTCAGTGGGAATAAAGGCCTTTAATACAGAAAATAAATTTTCAGTGTACCCATGATCACTGGATAGCCTGCATATGTTTCAGAACCTCTCTGGCAAACATGAATGGTTGATGTTACTTTGGAAAACAAAATGCTATCATTTTCTCTGTGTGTACCAATGGTGAAACAGGAGTGACAACTTTTTATGTGAAGAAAAGGTTCCCTTCTCTTTGCTTGCTTGTTCTTAATAAATTACTACTTTTCTTTATGCATCAAAGCAATCACAGACATCTCTTGTGAAAATATACTGTGAAATGCATGAAGTTATTGGATATCAGGATGGAAAACTCTCCCTTTTAGAAGCCACTTGTACCTGTGTCTACCAAAAGTAAAAAGCAGAGACTTTTGTTGATAATTATAGAGAAATTAGACATGCCGAGTTCAGTGGACCGTTCACTGAAACTGCAAAAATGTCCTTTTTCCTCAGGTTACAGTTGGTACAGTGTGAAGTTAGGAAAAAATGCTCTTGAATGCACCATTCTGTACCAATTATCATAGTTCTTGTTACGCTGTTGCCAGTGATATAATTAGCAGTGCTAGCAAGGGCATTGTCTATGAGGTCAGTTTAACCATGTTGTGGCTGTTATAATTGCCACTATACTTCTCTGAAAATTAAACTCTCTGTACTGTCTTTTTCCCCCCTGTTCATGATGTCTTCCTCTTTCTTTCCAAATCTGCAAATATGAGCTCTCTAGTGAGTATGCATACCATTTGCATTTCTGTAAAGCTAAAATCAAAAGACCTTCTGCCTACTTTCTCTTCCATCTTTGTACAGGGGACCGAATTTTAAAGCTACTAGCAGGGCGTTTTAGTTAGTAGGAACAATGGCTACAGAGAATGAGGAAAATGGCCCCATCATTGGAGCTAAAACGTCTTAAAAAGAGTGGAAAGTATCTCCTGGGTTGACGAACCCTGTAACCAATCCTGTTCAGAAAAGTGTTAACATGCCTCTGAAAACCAATGAAGCTAGCTGTTCTCATTACCTCGTTGGGAAGCCTATTCTATAATCTCCGTTGTTTTAAGGCACAGGAAAACCTTCTAATTTTCAGCCTAGTTTTATTCAAGTAAGAAACATTTCTTTTTGAAATAAGAAGCAATTGGACCTTCACAGAGGGCAGAATGACAGTGTCAACAATTTCACTGAAGATGTACACTTTTATGGCAAGCAGTTATCATAAAATCTTGTATAGACAGCTTTTCTGTTTTCTTTCAGGTTTTGTCTTTTTTTCTTGTTTTGGTCAAAGTTCTTTTTTTTATATTGTTTTTCTTTTACCATTTATTGGAAAGCCAGGAATAAGCTATTACATTATGACCTTTCTGTAGCATTTTCCATTGGGATATTAATGGTAGGTTATTTATCATTTTGCTGGGAAGGAATAGATTTCCTGTCTCTTCTCTTGGGCAAACCTTGCTTTCACTTGTTTCATTGACTAAATGTGCTCATTATTTAGTCTCAAGTGTATGCCTGGGGTGTAGCCCCTGTAGTGATTAAGTTTTCCTGGCAAATCAACACTATGGCAAATGTTTATGGTACTTAAATATGTCTCACAGTTCATTTATTTTTCTGTCCTTTCTTGATTAACTTCAAGCTTGCTTTTTCTTTTGTTTGTTTGTTTCTATATCCACTGGTGACATCTCAGCTGTAGCTTTCACAATTAATTGTCTTTGTTGTGTTTTTATTATCATAAGCACCCGGGACAGAGAAGCCCTTTAATTAATAATTTCCTAATGGTAACTTTCATATGTTACTTTTCTTTCTATCATGAGCTTTGCAGGTTTTACAATGAAGCTAGTTATTTAAAATCTTGCACAGTGCACAAAAAAATCTTTCACACTCTTCCCATTTTCCTATCACATACATGTTCACACACAATATGCAGAGTCTTATTCTAACATTCAGATCCACTGTTCCCAAGAACATAGCTATTTAACTCCTATGCAAAATTCCTTTAAAAACTGGGCGTCATCCCTTCCCTTGAGCCAAACTATGTTTTTAGTCATATAAATTTTTGGTTTGATTTAATGGTGCAATTATTTTTAATAATTTAATGGATAATGTATAATTATCCATCTTGCAGTATAGTAGTATGCCTTCTAATTTCACAGTTATCCTCCTGGTTGGGGATTAATTGTGGCCAATAGTGGATTAGCTATAAAGATCTCTGCTGGAAATGACTTTATAAAGACAAATCTTGATTTAACTTCCTGGCTTTTTTTCTAGTGCTTTCCACCTCAGATTGACATTCAGTATTCATCTTGCTAAATTAGAGCCAAAATGACCAGTCTCTCCTGCCTGTTAGCACGACTCAGCAAAACAGCATGTAGGCTCCCAGATGTACAGTGCAAGCTTTCCCTGACATAAGTATATGGCAATGACTGAACTGATAAATAACAGGTCCTGGAAATGAGTCTGCATATGAAACCCATAATTATCTGTGCTATTTAATTTTTAGCTCCCTCTCTCATTGTATTTTGAACCACTCTACCTGCTTCACTACAGGATGAATCTGCTACAGACAGGACAGGACAGCAAGTCTTGTGGATACCAGCTGACGCATTCCACTTGGCCTTGAGGCCAGAAATCAGCCCCTGGACCTCTCCTATTCAGTATTATAGATAAAGCACAGGTGACTGGAGGTGCACACAATAATATTTTCAAGGATTCTTAAAGATTAACAAAAAAAGAAACAGTATTAGAAGGCACACAGTAAAACAAACATAGAGAAAATAGTTTTTCATTGTCATTTTTCAATTAAAAATCAAGCTACAGATTCTTTATTGTTGCACAAAATGTTAAGAGGTTTTGAAAGATTGAGACTGTAAGAACTGTAATAAGTTACTAAATATTGTTACAGGAACACAGAACAGAAATGTTCTATTCTCCCTTTTCCACATGAAGAGAATAAAGAGAAACTTTGAAGGGAAAAATTTAAAACTCATAAATATACAACTAAACAATGGAATTAATTGTTACAGCATGGCACTCTGATCAATATTTATTGCTAATTGTGATAGAAAAATGAGTAGTGATAATGATCAGTCCCATCCTAGATGGCAATTTCTGTATTTTCACTTACAGTTAGTAGATAAAAATATTTCAAAGGCTTAGATATAAGCATGTATATCATCTGGATCTCCACCAGTTGAAGCTGACCTGAGCTGACACTACCATCATATGAAGACATCCGATCTCTGTGCTGACCCCTTCTCTATACTGGTCCTAATAGTTACAGCCATGTGGCAAAGTGAATCAGGGCATGATCCTGGCAAAATTAATCCAGAGAGGAAAAATATTTACGTTTTAGCCTGGGTCAAATCCATCATCATTTTCCATCCCATAAGAGTCAAGGCAGAAGTACCATTTTCACTGGGAGAGATACCAAGTTAACCTGACTGTCAAACCACATCTTAAGAAGCAGAAGGTTATATTGGTCATCAAGCCTTGGAATTGGTTGGAATGTGAAGTGAAAATACATAGTCACAGTAAAATGTCTTAATATTACTGTCTTATGAGGGATCTCATGCTTTCCTCTAGACAAAAAAATAAAAGATTGTTGCCCTTTTTAAAGAATATAGATTGTTTGGCATCTCTCAAGCAATTTGGTTTTGGGATAGGAGATTCTCAAATCCTATTACGTAACTAATTCACTAGACTTCTGTGGTTTTGGGGTACAGTGAGACAGTGTATCTAGCATGAAAAATAATCTTCATGGAAGCTTCTGAGTGTAAGGTGTGCTCTGGTCAGGTAAGCCTAGGTAAATTAATGCAAGTCTTCAGCCAAGAAACCTAATTTATCTAATTGCAGTTGCACAGCATAGATTAATCCAAATTAATACGTAATTCTCTGTTTTTAAAATTATTCTAGGACATAAAACTTTTGCCAAATAGGTTGCAAATTTTTTTAGTGCAAAATTGCTAATACTCGCACCAGGTTTTCTTTCTTGTAGAACTCAACACTTGATTTGATATAAATCCAAGTATTCACCAAAGAGCTAAACACACTATAGTCATTAATCAGAGAAAAAATCTATTACTGATGGATAAATCAAATTCATAACTTACAGGTAGAAAATGCTAATCCATCCTATAATATAGGTTTTCTCCAGTATTTCTTAATAATTATGTGCCATTCTAAAACAAGAAATATACTTAACAAGCAGTAAGATTTTTTGACCATGCTGTCAGTATACACATTAAGGAAACTCCTTAGTGATTTATGAAGAGCAGTATGAAATGGAGAATAAATGGATGTTCAAGCAATCACATAATTGTAACAATAATTAGGACGAAAGTTCACAATATAAAGTAGTTTTGGTAGAAAAGACCTTTTCCCAGAGTTGTTCTATTTTATAGATTTGTTTTGTGTAAATTTGAATGATGATGAAAATATTTGAAATCTCATTTGCCCATTGAAGACACTCATTTCTGAGATGTCTTCATTTTGAAAGGTTTTAAAATACCCTGTAATTTCTATATATTGTTCTCTCCACCAGCCTTGTTACTTATCAATATTCCTAAAGAGAATTTACCACCTTCTGCATAAAACACTACAGGAATTGACAATCTAATGAAAAGGGCTTGCTAATTAAAGCATTTGCCATTGTTTTTCCCTTTAAGTTATGAACAGAGTACTTAGCAAAGGGTGAAGTCCAGTAATGGATTTAGGAGCCTACACAGCAGCACTTGAATATCCTTGCTTTTAAAACATGGAGGCAGAATGTAATCTAAAACCCAGAGACTTAGGCTTCCCCTACCATATATTTTACATTAAACAGTCACTTCACAAAACCCAAAACTAAATCTGAAGGAAGAATCTTGAATCCAGGATTTCCTCCTTTCAAGAGACTAAGCTAAGCAACAAACTACAGAATATGCCTTGCTTCGGACTTCCCCTTTCCTAGCCCCACAAGTCTTGCACTAACTGCTGAGGATGAAACACAAGGAAGGAGATGAAGACTGTGATCCATTCTACCCTTTAATTTGGGAATCAGGTATTCTTCAGGAACACATAGGACTTGCATCTTTCAGTCCAGGGAGAGCACTGAACCCTGTTATCCAAGTTCCTAAACAAATTTTCTTTCTCATATATAACTAGGTAAAGGTGGCTAGCATTTAGCTACTAGCATATTAAAAATAATCTGCCTATATGACAGCTTGCAGAAAAAAATCAGCCCCTGATGCATATAGGCGTAAGCCTTCAGCTGTCAGATGGAGTTTTGCTTGCTTATGTTACAGTTTAATGTGATTACTTTTGTCCTTAACATGCAGTTAAATGGATGATGACTGTAGACCACATTTTTGAACAGGTTATTTTGCCATTAAGCTTTAAAAAATGTAGAGATTACTCAAACATCATAAGCCTATTATTTTTTACACAGTTTTAAAAAGACCCAGGAGTACATTGGTCTGAGAAAACCAACAAAAATTCAACCTTTTTACAACAGATTTCTTTGGTATCAGATTTGACTTGATTGAAAGTCAAATGCTTTCCTTAAGAATAAGAGGTTATTTTAAAAAGGTGAAAACCATAGACTGTTCTCATACCTTCATATATATACACAATATGTTGTAACTGTCTATTGTTCACAGGAGTGAAGAAAGAGAAATGTTTTGGTCACACCTGACAAATACGTATTTGTTAGTTTACTCGACAGACTTTGCAGAGTCCAATAGGGAAATTAAATTCAATGTCATGTGCTGAACAGTAGGTAACAAAGAATGTGGGAAATGGCTGTTGTGTTCTTCTCCAGAAAATGTTTAAATATGAAGAGCAACTTCTTCCATGTTAAATGATTTTAGGTAGAATGGCGGAAAAAGGTGTAGAAGATATTTCCTTAATTCTGAATTTCCTGGTCCCAGAGTGTTAAGGATAGATGGAGGCGGAGCAGGAGCGGATGGGAGTCTACCTTTCATTGAGTGTCTCTGCACCCCTGCTCCAAGTAAATTCCAGGTTGCAAGACAAGAGAAAAAGCTCTGTAACCAACAGTCTGAAAGAAACAAACTTTTGGCAAGAGGCAGAATAGGGGACAAAGGGAACATATGCTGGAGAGGTTGCTTCTTCAGTTGTTTTCTCTGTGAATGCAGTTTTTTAGAACATCATCTGGTAAAGCAGATTTACAACCTACTGGTTAGCACGAAACCTAGTGTGAAGGGAATGTCAGTTACTTTAATCCAGTTTCAACAAAGCATGCTTTTTTTTTTTTTCTTTCCCCCCTCAGCAAATAGGATTTCTATCTATTAACATGCAGGTATGAGGCAGTCTGAGCCAAATGTCTTTGTTAACTTATTTTACCATTGTATTTCTTTGTGTAGATTAGATTGTGAATAGGAGCATCTGCTCTGGGGACAAGTGTGAGTATATGATTTGGGTAGGGTAAAACATTACAGACTTTTAAGCTTGGGACATGAGTGAGTCACACCATCAATACCTACTGAATATGCATTATTTTCTAATACTATTAACATTAACAGACTACAAATATAACATGAAGGAAACAAACTGAAATAGAACCAAAGAATTGGGAATCAGTGTTTACAGAGAAACAAATAAAAAAAAACAATAGCTGAAGGTGATTCCCATAAAGTTTGGTTTAGATCTTTTTTGTTTTGCACCACCTGAATGAGAGGCATGCTCACTTACTGCAATATTTAAACACTAAAAAAGTACTTCTGTTTTATCTGCATTTTCATGTGCTAGGCAAAAAAATGCAGTTCATGATAGCAAAATATGGAATCAAAACAATTGTTTTTGAAGGTGGACTGGCATTATTTTTTGCTATTTATTGTATTATCATCTTCTCAGTTGGATGAACTATATAGGCACAGGAGTAGAGAATCTGCAATCCAGGCTGACCTTCAGAGCAAAAGGTGTTATGTCCTAATACAAAATTAGTTTTACCTTTTCTGCATAGAGAACTGAGGAATAATATCCCATATTGCAAGTCTCTTTTCAAAGGCATTTACAGACAACAATATAATAAACTTCTGTGAAATAGCTCTTTAATATTAAAAGTAAATATATGAAAGGAATGACAGCTTTCTTTCCTTGATTAAATGTGAATGATGGGATGCACAAAGTAATGTTTAGATGCTGAAATAAACATTACAAAAAATTATCTAGCTCTGAAAAAGGAGCAAAGAATCAGTAAAATTATGTAAGTGTGATGGTTGTAGTCAACAACAGAGTCTAAAGGAGGATTTAGCTTCTCAGGTATGTTATTTACTCCATCTGGAGTGCAGCAGGTGAAACGCTGTCCAGAAACTTGAAATTACTTATTAGTAAGATGAACAATTGTTTTTCCAAATCATCGGTGCATCAAATAACCTTCCAAACATTGTACAAAACTATTACTGAAGGTCACAATCATCTAAAATTTATCCAGTCATGCCAGATGAAATAGGCATCCACTGATTCTGCTGTATGTGGGATCATTGACTAGTGGCTGGGACTGAAAACGTATTTTAATTTAGTGCATGAAAATGAGAAAATCCCAGCTGCAGGAATGCTCTACTGAATGTATAGGTATGATGAAAATCCTGTATACCTGCTCTTTCTCAGACTAGTATTAGCTGACATGCCAGATGACAGCAAACCCTCAGAGAGAAGCAAAACTTGTTCATCTTAATTGCTGATGGACTACCTCTATTTTTACAATCTGTGTTGCAAAAGATATTGATTCCTGTGTGCCAAGTGATAGTGAATTTAGAGGACAGCTTGGCCCCATTGCTTAGTTTTGTTTGCCAGCCTGATAAAAAGGCAACAAGACTATTTTTGGGGAAATCAATCTTTGTATTTTATAATGTTTTGAATGCAGACCCAATAGTTACTGGAGGGGAATGGTTTGTTTCCTTTGTCCTTTTCCAGGAAAAAAGGTCTCTAGGCTTTCCAGATGGTGGTTTGTCTTCGGATTTTATGATTGTATTTCCATCTGTACTCCCATCTTCACAGCCCTTTAGAAACTTTTGTCTTTTAACTCTAGTAGCAAACTTGTGTTCAAGACCATTTGCAATGCACATGTGGTTTTTAGAATAACTTTAAATATTACAAGAAATATTTCTGAGAGAGGAAGAGTATTATCTTAGTGTTGACAATATGTCTCCAAATTTTCACCACAGGCTCCAGCCTTAGCAGTGCTACAGTGGAGCTACTGTTTAAAACAATTTTCCCATCAGTATATGTATTAGAACACTTTGAAAATATAGACAGCCACACATTAGGAATAATGTACTTCTGGAAACTGATTAACAAATTATTTCCAAATCACACCTTCCAACTTTCCCTTACCAATTGAGCTGTTGTCACGAATGAGTGGTTAGGCCCCTCAAAGAATCAGCATCAAAGATATTTGCAAACAGTGATTTTAACAGAAATCTATAGTGGGATTCAACAGAGTTTGATGGCAAGGTTCACTCTATTACTTATTAAATGAATAGAATATATATATGTAGGAGAAAAGAAAAAGAAAAAAGAAAGAAAATAGCTAGCAGCAGTTTAAGGTTTGTTTGCAGCAAGGAGAAAATCACAAGAATTTAGCAGTAACTAATCATTAATTAATCTAGCATCTACAAAGAGATTAAATAGGGTTTACTACAATATTTATATTGATACACACACACAATAGGCCTAGTAATTTGTCACGACTTTAGTGAAATACTCACAATATGCATATATAAAGGGACCTAGTAAAAATTCCCCTTGAGTTCAGTGAAATACTCATGTCAAATGATTGTCTCAGTGGGCAAATGTCAAGGCTCAAGGAGTGAAAGGTGTCGGAGATCAGCCCAGGTCCTGTTGTAAGGCCTCTGTATGCAAACTTAAAGCTCACAGCTCTGAGAGGCATCCCACTTGGAGGGAGATTCTGGTGCAGCCCGCTGCAGTCCAGGAGAGCTCAAAGGGTCTCACTTGGTACTGCTGTTTATAGGGTCATGACATGATTGACGTCAGGCATCAGTAAATTTCCATTCTACTTTCACAGCCCATGTTGGAAATTACTAAAGTTCTCAAAAATTCCCGTGATGTTCGTACAGATCCCCCCACGTTACAGCCCGGATAAGATAGGCCCCAAGACTATCAGGAGGTGATTGATACAGATGAAAAATGTGTTCCAAGGTTGTCAGGGCTGCCTCCCTGGTACAAACAATGCTGCTCCCACCTTAGCCATGTAAGAGTTTCTGATACAGTGAAGGGATGCTTAACTGCCAAACTTGTTACACAAAGGCCAAGTTTTGACGGGAGTTACTGAGATTGTAAAGCAGTTTCACTTCCCATGTTCTGTCAGGTGTACAGTTTGCAAGCCTGATACATGATGATATTAAAACAATGTCATATTAAGTAGATTATATAGCTGTAACATGCATAGCAAATACTCCTGGAAATCATAGAATCATAGAATCTTTTAGCTTGGAAAAGACCCTTAAGATCATCAAGTCCAACTGTTAACCATCATGGATCAACAGATTCCAATTGCAGTCCTTGGTTACTATCCAGGACCAATGACTGTGGATTACTGCCTGGAGTTACCCAGTAGCCATCATTCAGGTGGATGCGCAGGCAAGCCTGTCCAGCTGAGAGCAGGAGTCCTGTAATGTGTGTGCAAATTTCTCTCTCCAGTGAGTTGCCCTCATTCTGAGCAATAGGATCAGTTAACCTGAACCACTCCTGACACTTACGTGTTGCTCACTCTAGCTGGGTGATGAACATTTTGTGATATGGGATGTCACAGGTGAGTGAAAGTTTTGAATAACATTGAATAACATAAAAACATTAAAAAAAAATGGCAAATGTTTAGTGTTAGCCTGGATTTTTAAGAGTGTTTCATCTCAGGACCTTCTTGCTCATAAATCTTGGTAATATTTGATCACTCTCCTTTAATTCTTGATATTTGGTGAAGTAATGTCTGCTTGGGACTCACCCTGCGCACAAGTATTTCAGGAAAAACAGATGATGAAGGCTCACAGAAAACACTGCTGTTTTTCTCCCCGAGAACTGGAGATCCAGAAAGCGGAAAGTTCACCTAAAGGGAAAGAACACATTTCCTGCTTTTTTCTTACTTTTCCAAAGAGCAGAATTCCACAAGACAAAGTCTCTTAAAGAAAATCTTTACTCATATAAACCAGATGGTTACTCACTGCAACCTGTTCTAACAGCGGGTCTGTCAACAACTAAATTAATAGAAGAACTGGTCATGTTTTGTTTTGTTTTGTTTTGTTTTGTTTTTTGACAGGTTGTGCAAGTGTATTATATTGATGTCGTGCATATTCCTATTTCACTGAATAGCTAGTGAACAGTTAAAAGTTTTGTTATTGAATACATAGACAATGATAATAGTTAACCACTTTCTCCCCAATTATCTTTCCTTCTAAATATTTTCTTCTCATCACTGAGGTCAAGAGAGAACTTCATTTGGGCGTATAGAAATCAGAGGAGTCATTGCCTAAAATTGCCCATAAATGGAGGATAGGTTAAGTTGCTCTGCTGTTGAGACCTATACTATAAGCATCTAAACTTGACTCTGTAACTTTTGTCTTATGCTATCTTTTCATTTATGGAATAGATCCTGAATTTGCCTAAAATGAGTTATTTATACACTGACTGTTTTGTAGCTGTATCACTGCACCCTAAGTGAGTATCAACACAGATTAGAGTACCAGAGGTTAAAATGACAGAGTTTGAAGTTAATGAGGAAGGAAGAGTAAGTAATCAAAGACAAAATCTGGTGCTGTTGGAGAACATAGTAGTGAATGCTGTTACTCCTGAAAGGTTTTGCATATAGGTAGGTAATGCAGAAAGAGATCAAGAGCAGAAAAACTGAAGATGAAAAGTACATGGGTTCATTTGATCTAGCAAACAGGGAAGTCTAGTATATGATGACAGTCTACAGACACATCAGGATAGAAATCAAGAAAATGTGTGCAAAAGTATTGTAAGTCACTTAGGTTGGTGATTAAAAGGTTTCCAACTATCGGATCAGAAAATATCAAAAATAACATTCCAACAAGAGTGGGGAAGGGCAGAAAAATAACAATTTTTAATCATGACTGAGTATAAACCACGAGTGAGCGTAATACATGATGCTGATGATACCAAGCCACCAGACTCAGTGATCCAGGACTTCCTCCCAGCTCTGCGCTCCTAAGACACCTGAACATCCTGAGCTTGACTCCTCTGCCCTCTTTCTTCCCTGCCTCCCTCCTCCTAGACCTTACCTATTAACTGGAGATTCACTGAGAAAGACTTGGGGGTTTATCCAAATGAAGCTACCAGTTGTAGCACACACAGTATTTCCACAAGCAGAATGACGAAGCTGTACAAGAAGAAGCAATTTCTTTAAAACAGAACTTGCATTTGTATTTGTTTTCATAATAGTAACAAGAGAAGAAGAAAAGAAAAGAGCATTTAGATCTTTCTTTAATGAGAAACCTTAGCTAAGTGATTTTTTTGTATTTCAATTCAGGGGAAATTGATGAATACCAAATCATAAAAAAAATATGACACCTCATTGTTTGGAATTTTTATGGCAGTAACCTGCATTTGCTGCCCTCCTTTTAAATTTAGGGGGTTTTAATACAAAAATTAGAAAAACCCAGACCTCTCATATTTATTTCCTAAGATAAACCATTTCATTAATCACTGAAGCTGACAGTTAAACATAATTGGCTACACTGATTAATGAAATGGTTTATCTGAGGAAATAGATACGAGAGGCTTTATAATGAACTTACTTTGAATCTAGGAAAAAAGCAGACCAAAGCAGGATAGAGCAAAACTAAGCTAAACATACCAGTGATTTTTCTACACTATTTCAGTAGTCCCCCTTAGCCCCACTTTTTGTTTGTTTGGGCTTTTTTCCTAGTATTCTGCAACAAAATTGAAGACAACTGAAAGTATTGGTATGAAATTATTATGTTCTGCTATGGCTGTTGAATTAGAGATCGGAAAATGGCATATGAGACTGACTTTTTTTTTTTTTTTTTAATTTATCGCTGTTTGTGAAAACTGGTGTGTGTTTAATTTTTCCAGAATGTATAGGCCTTTCAAAAGGCCTTCCCATCCTTCAACATTTCTATTGTTTCAGATCAGGGAATTTGTTAAAAAAAAAAAAAAAAGGAAAATGAATTCTCCTCTTTATTTTAGAGATAGCTTCCCTGGATATCCTGCAGAAACAGAACGTATGGAGACAGCAGAAATGTGTGAAAGCAGACAAAGCTTAAAATAGGAAAACCATAGAAAGCAAATTATATTTTTCATTTAACAAAATTGCCTATATTGAATCTCAATTGTTTGAGGCCTCATAGCAATGTGTTGCCATGAGAGAATTGTTCAGTTTGGAAACATAAACAATAGTTAGGAAAATTAAATGTTGGGTGGCACAGGGCATTTTCTATAAATTACTTCGAAGCCAATGGAATTGAAAGAAAATCATATGCTATGTATGTAAAATGAATTTCTGAAATCGTTCAGGGGATTGGATAGTTCCTTTTCTTTAGTTTGTACAATCTCTTTGTTCTACATGCAGCTTTGAATGTAATAGCTATATGTAATCCTTATCTAGGATAGCAATTAAAACACCTCTCCTCATCACATAATTATATCTCTGGAGACAATTATGAATTCCACACTTACATTTTTAACCTTGAGTATAATCTCCTGGTTCATGTGTCTAGGTTTGCATAAACTTCAAGCTGAAATTATTTTATCTTTGGAAGTGAGTAACAGGAGTGATATTGCCTGAATAAAATGTCCATAACATCTAAGATAAAGTGAGCAAAGGAAAAGGAGTAGTACAAAATGCAAAATTACTCCTCTATTTGTTGAGAATTTTGTGATCTAAGCCACAAAAAATCTAGAGACATAAGCAGTTATGATATTGTGTTGCTTTTGTACAAAGTTGATGTATGTGAGAGAAATCATTAAAGGGATCAAATGTATCAGAGGACTTATGTTTTATTGATTCTAATTCGCTGTATATAATCCACTGCAGTTTGAAATAGCAGCTTGGACTTCTAAAGTGCAGGGGTCAGAGCATTTAAGAACTGTATCTTAGTACAGAAACAACTTCGACAATGACTTCTAATGAAGAAAATGTTCTGTAGTTTATTTATGTAGTTATATATTGACCATAGAGATCATTTGGTGTATGGGTTGAGTAGATTTTTCTTCTACTTTTTGCAAAAGATTGAAAGTAGAAGGCAGATAATCATCTGAAAGACTGCTGTTTTTAATTTTACAAAGTGTGATAATAGGAAAAAAAAAAAAAAGGCCTTAGAGGTAAAACTGAAAAACGGAAATTAGTTTAAAACAGGACTGTCAGAAGTGGTGGTGGAACCATAATAACTTTCTCTGAGACCAGGCCATGCTCCTTATCTTGTCAGCTTCCCTTTCCACACCAACTCCTTGGCTCTGCAGACTGCATAGTACTCTCTCACCTTGCTCCCTCTGGCTTATCCCAAACCATTGCAGTAAGCAATGCTACCTGGGTAAACATTCCCATACTGAACTACCTGCTCCGAGGAGCCAGAAAAGAGAGCAGAAAGAAGATATAGGAAAAGAGCAGAGGTTATGGATGGCCAGAAGCGAGGTGAATGTGGGACTTAAATGTTATTTGCTTTTATAGTAAAAATTAGTGCATATTTTAACAAATTACACCTTGCCTTTAAAATACGTTTAAAACAGTTAACAAAATGCTACACGTTGGCAAGTGGGAAGTATTTGAAATTTTTTCCAGACTTTTAAAATGTTTTTCAAAAAGTCCTTTAAAAGTCCTGTTCAGAGAAATATAACCTCCAGTTGCATATAATATAGTGATTAACATATATGACATAATATGATGACATATATATTAGAAGTTAGTTATAGGCAAGAAAGTGTAAAGTAGGGATAAATAGCTAATTCTCCAGAAAGAAAATTTTTAATCTGAGATGCCTTAGGATTAGTACAATAAATGTAATAGAACCAGTCTTAAATTTATCTAGTGACATACACTCAAGAGATATTGGTGTACGTGAACTATTCATTTAGAACCACAAAGGAATTTGAAATTCTCTTGAGTTCATGTTACAACTGTATTCATTAAACCAGCACTGTTGTTCAAATACTCTTGTGTTATGAATGAATCACTGAAGGTTTGTGTGAATTTCCTTTAGATTCCTACAAACACTTTTAGGTTGTTATTTCCACTGCATTTCAAGGTCAAGTGTTATGTGGCCTATCTAATTTAATTCTGCTGGACATGATTTCTTGGTGGAAACAAGAAATCACAGTGGAGATTTACAATTTTTCCCTTTCTGTTTTGAGATGTGACTTTGGCAGTGGTAACTTACAATGTTACAAAAAATAACATTACAGAAACCAACCCCCAAGGAGTAATTCACGTTGACAACAGCAAACAATAGAGGAGAAAAGAAGTACCTAATCCCTTCTCTTCATCAGTGAAAACAAGTATTAATAAACGCTTTAAAAGCATCTCTTCCATTATAGTAGCAATCTCTTAGGATCAATCAATAAGACAGGACAGAAATCTGTGCATGGAAACAAAGATGGATTTCGGGAAGGTGGCTTAGCTTTCAGACAAAAGACTGATAGAAGCTCTCTAGAAAATAAAGACAGGGACAATCCAAAATTCGTTATATGCAACTAGTTGTTGTAAGCAAGCTGTCCTTGGCAGGTGAGAAGGGGGTTATCTGTCAAGTTAAAAGATAAGGATCATCTTGTTCAAAGAACAGTCATGAAACATCCATAAGTTTGCATGGAGCAAGCATACACACAAAGTGGGCTGGTAAGCAAGGAGAGAAGTTGACTTTTTTCCCAACATCCTAACAAAAATTGAGGAAGGTATGCCATAATATTTGACTTTGGCTTTCCAGTTAGGATTCAGACTGACTAAGAAAGCATTGAGAGAAAAAAAATTGGGCTTGCACTCCTAAATTATGATTTGTAGTTCATGAATAGCTATGTAAACGATGACTTGGGTTTGGCCTTCTATCAATCATTATATGCATTAACATAATCATGGTCACTAATTAATGATAAAAGGTGTGTCTATCACTTGAATGACAAAGATAAATGAATACTAGAGAATTCATGTAGATTTTATGGAAGATTGGCATAATTCAGAAACATGATGACAGAGAAAATTCTTCATCTTCTTTTATCTAAAAAGACAATCCATGCATATTCACAGAATCATAGAATCGTTAAGGTTGGAAAAGACCCTTAAGATCATCAAGTCCAACCGTTAACCTAGCACTGCCAAGTCCACCACTAAACCATGTCCCTAAGCACCACGTCTACCCTTCTTTTAAATACCTCCAGGGATGGAGACTCAACCACTTCCCTGGGCAGCCTGGGAATTCGTTCATTCTTTTACCTAGATTTTTCTAAAGTGGCTGAAACATCTTGCAAATATGTAGTAAATGACACCTTAGCAAACACAATTACCTGGTGTAGACCAGTAACAAAGTGAAGATGTCGTTAGGGCATATTAAAAAATATAGGAAGCAAAACTGAAAACTTGATGATACAATCATTCATAAATTACTGTATTTATATACTTTGGGTCACACCTTGAAGCCTCATAATTTACTGCTAGCTTTTGGGGGTTTTGGGTTTTTTTTTCTCTGCCAAAATGGCTAATATTTTTTCAGACAAGAGAATGCATATAGGGCATGGAGGGGTGGGGACTGGGTACTGGCAGGGAGACCTGTGCTGGGAAGTGGTTGGAGGGGAGAGTCTGCTGGAGCAGTGATGCCCTTGGTGGGGGGCCACTGGGGTGGGGAGCACTGATCCTTGGCTCCCCCCAGATGCCCTGCTCTTTGCCCCAGCACCTCTCTGCTAGGGACTGGCTGTTTCACAGCCTGTCTGTTACCTGGCCAGCTAGGGCAGGAGAGGGGTTTTCTTACCAGTTTTGGTGCCTATTTTTAACCTGAGCTGCTTATGGCTGGTGGCAGCAGCAATTTGAACAGTGTATAGCAGACTCTAAAGAGATTATTTTTACCCATTTACTAATGAAAGCTGAAATTAGTACATTTTCACAAAGGAATAATAGATAAACTGAAATCGGTTTGTACTTCTGATGATACTTGAAACATCTCTGTCAAAGGGCACCTCAGACACGGTGACAACTCTAAGTACCAGCAGCAGACAGTGGACAAAAAAAGTGACTGATGTAGTATAAGACTTCAATATATTAAATGTCTGCAGCAGCACAACAGAGCTTTCCAAATTTTCCCACAAAGAAGAATGTTTTACTCAACTATATAGTCATGGTACTGTGGACCATTTTCTTCTTGTTTTCCTTTGTGGATACAGAAACACAGTGCTTATAAGGAGTAAATGTTAGTTATTAAGGAAGGTTATTATATTTCCCTTATTTAACAAATAAATTAAAAGAATTTCAATAGTCAGTTTCAAGAGGTTACTGTTTGAACCTGTTCATTTTGGCATCTGATAGCATCTGGAAGGGAGTTAGCTTCTATAGCTAACAACAGTTAGCAGTCTTTATTTTGCAGATCCATGTTAACTAGAAGATGTGGTCAGAAAAGTTTCTGATGAATACCTCGATAGGCTGATTATGGCAACACATTCACTTCAAGAAGTAGCTAACATTAGTAACTGTTGGTGACCAATATCAGGTTATAGAGGACATTCGATGGATGTGAATGCGTAACTTTGGCAGTCCTCAGGGGACAAAGTGCAGTATCTGAGTATGTGCAGGGAGACAAGAATAAGATATCACTAGAGAACAAGTCATCTCTTTTTTTCTCCCAAAGTAGCATATATCCCAGAGCAATACAATATTTCCCCTCTCCTTCAGTGGCCTTGATTTAAGCTTCTTATAAAATTATGGAATTTGCAGATCTATTTTAATAAAAACTCTATTAAACCTTAAATGAATGTTAGCAAAGGATTTTTGTGGTGATTCAAATATTTCTAAAATTAGATACAGGTATTCAACTGAGTACCATACATTATGGTCTGTATAATTTATTTCATATCTTGTAAGAGTTTTTACTGTAATATTTAATGAAGGATATATCCAAAGTTTGCCAAAAACTTTCACTCTCCCAAGGATATGATGCACTCATCTTTGTGCCTTTTCCTCTTTAAATTAACTAAACCATGCAAGATTAAGTTATTTTGACACCACCAGTTCTGAGAGTAAAACCACTTCCCTTTTGTTACAGAAAAGAAGAAAAAGATAATCAAAGTGATAGAAGGAGCTGTCACATCTTATTTCTTTAAAAATGTAAGGTTAATAGCTCCTAGCTGTCATATTCTACACACTGACACTCCATGAAATAGGAGGAAATCAGAGTTTGACGCAAACTCTGAACCAAACTTCTGGACAATGGGGTCAGCGTAGTCTGTGATGTGTCCTGGCACCTCATTAAGGACCTTGTCTGAGCATGCCAGACTCACTATCCCATATTATCAGATTTCCTTCCTATGGGAGATATCTGACAACTTTCAGTTTTCATTATAGCCAAATTTTTTTCTTTTTATGAAAGAATTTGTTCCCAGACCAAATCTGTGATCAGATTTTGCCTCCAGTGGAGTATGAACATCACACACATCTGTGAACTTACTTAAGGTTTGAGGATTTGGACTGAACTAACCATTACTTTTTATTTTAAACATAAATAAAGTTAACCATGCACCTTTTAATTAAACAAAATGAGTTAGGATCTCCATATCTAAGAGTAATTTAAAAGGAAGTAAAATAGTCACGTAATATGTCTTTTAGAAAATATCCTATTGGTTACTGAGGAAAAAAACCCACATAAATAATCTTTCAGTTAGAAGGTCTTGCACAAAAATTTGTGGAATAATTATTTTAATCTTCTGTATTCAAGTACATTTTAAAGAACAATATGAGTTTATGTATCTGTACATTTGAGTGTATACATGTTTATATTTTTTTATATGTTTATTTATATGTTTATACATGTTTATATATTTATATGTTTACATATATGTTTGAATTATAATGCTTGCCTTTATGTAATAACTCAATTATGTCTTTTTCTTTCTCATATATATATATATTGCTCTATATTTAGTAAAGTTCATTAAGAATTTTTGTGAATTCACTGCATGAAAACTGTAAAATGAGTTGGTAACAGACAGGACACAATAAATATGAACCATAGCAGAGAAAAAAAGGATTTGTTCTGGGATCAATGGAAAAGCATAATAAACTTTCAAGAAGCATTCAGCAACTTTTTTCTGAACACTTTTTTTTTTTTTTTTGTCAAATTGAAAATAAAACAATAATTTAACTGGAATTAATAAAAAATTCACCTGGGGAAAAAAAGAAAAGAAGAAGAAAGGAACCATTTTTGCAGCATGATTCTTAGCATACAGTATGTTTCTCAACAACGTACATTTCTTTTCCAATGTCTAATGTTTAAGAAACTCATATTAGATATGGTGGCTCCCTGTTTTTCCTAAGGCAACTACTCAGCCCTGCTCTGGAAAGTAACTGTGAACATATTATGGGTTATTTTCAGATTATAATAACCTCTACTTCTGAGATTATTCCTTTTTCTTTTAAATAGTGTATTCATTTAAGTTAGGTTTCCCAAATGATTGTCCTAGAGAAGCAGTGAGGTTGAGTTTCCCTTTTTACTCTCTTTTTCTAGTGAGGGAAAAATGCAGTGAGATAGCAAGGATCAATATCCTGTTGATCTGAACAGATCTCATTTATTTATTCTTTTCATTCACTGATGAAAAAAGTCAATCGTCCACTCAGCTCCACTTTCAACAGTAGTATAAGTTTGTGTAAATGTTTAATAAATAGTAGGTTTATTTCACTTTAACTTGTATGTGTTTGATGTGTTCAATTAATGGGCAGGTGCTTTTAGGAATTTTAGATTAAGACAAACAGCCTGCAGATTCCCAGTCCAAATAGGTAATATTGCTTCTTTGACAACTGGTTTATTATTCTGGTGCTTTAGTCACTCCTGACTACAGTAGATTTGCCCTTAAAAAGGAACTGAAAATTCTCTATTTCACAGTTTCTAACTCTGAATCTAGCATCCCAATTTAACATGACAGCTCCTCATGGGCCAATTAATTTTTTCCGAGCTATTTACTTGGATGAATATTTACTAAGTTGGCAGAGGAAACATTTAATATGGATGTTTTTGTCCACATAATATCAGCTTTTCCAGATTGTTTTACGTAAAATACTATTAAATTCAAATCTCTTCTTCTTACACTTGTATAGAAGCTAGCTTGAAATCCAATTAGTGACTTGTTGTGCTTTAACCCAGCAGGCAGCTAAACACCACACAGCCTTTCACTCACTCCCCCCTCAGTGGGATGGGGGAGAGAATCAGAAAAAAAAAGTAAAATTCATGGGTTGAGATAAAGACAGTTTAATAGGACAGAAAAGGAAGGAATAATAATAATAATAATAATAATAATAATAATAATAATAATAATAATAATAATAATAATAATAATATACAAAATAAGTTATGCACAATGCAATTGCTCACCACCCACTGACTGATGCCCAGCCAGTCCCTGAGCAGTGGTCGCCACCCCCTGGCCAACTCCCCCCAGCTTACATACTGAGTATTATGTTAAATTATATGGATATCCCTTTGGCCAGTTTGGGTCAACTGTCCTGGCTGTGCCCCCTCCCAGCTTCTTGCTGGCAGGGCATGAGAAGCTGAAAAGTCCATGACTAGCGTAAGCACTACTTAGCAACAACTAAAACGTCAGTGTGTTATCAACATTATTCTCATACTAAATCCAAAACACAGCACTACACCAGCTACTAGGAAGAAAATTAACTCTATCCCAGCCAAAACAAAGACACAACTGTCAACCAAAAACTGTTCAGTTATTTAAATATCAGGGCATTGTACCTAGGTACCTAGATGTATCTTTAAGAACCAGGCCCAGAAATGGGCTATAGCTGAGCTTTGGCAAACTTGAGCTGTTTGAGAGTAATAAAGGTGCCAATGCAAAAAGACAACATGATGCAAAAAACTCTCACCTGACTTCTGCCAGACTCAGCTGGGAATGGGAAAATGCCTTACATGCCCTGGAACGTTTAGGGATTCATTGCAAACATACCCCTTTGGGGAGAACATCCCACTGGCAAGTCTGCCCCTTTGAAGTGATTTTACCATTCATCAAATGCTTCAGGAGTGTTCAGGAGGAAGCTGCAGAGCATAAGGCTTCACTGAGTGGGGCAAGGAGTCACTGAACCCCCAGTTTTGCTCTCAGTTGACTGTAGTGTCGTGCTTTAGGTGCTTTGCCCTGCCTTGAATGTAAAACTCAAACCCTCCTTATTTCAGAAAGTAGGACACTTGACTGTGAGCTGGAAGACCTGTGTTTTGGCCTCATTACCCAAAAGTATTTCTAAATGACCATCTAAACATGGTAGGTCAGTGTAAAATGCATAAACGGTTCTTGAGGAACCTGAACCCAGAGCTGCACCCTTCCATTAACACACCTTAACCAGCAGATGTGCAGTCATCTTTCTCTTGATTTTTTTCTTTCTCTGGCTATAAAACAGTTGGGACACTTTTCTGCACCACAGCACAACAGCTTCACTGTAAGGTGCAGTAACGCCCATCCCTGCCCTATACCTCATTAGGGCACCTGCTGATGGCATAGGAAAACACACAAGCTTTGCTTTGTTCACAGACTGAAACCAGCCCTGGCTCTCCAGTTGCTCAAATGTTTTTCCTGGTCACGGTTAAAAGAAAAGAGTGATTCCTTGCTCAGTCAGGGAGTAACAAGTATCTACAAGTATCCAAAATCAATTGCAGTTCCTTCCTGCAGCCCTGAAAGCAGGGACAACTTTAAATCACTGCTTTTGCTCAGTATTTCCAGCTGGCTACCTCCACTGGATTGTGTACATGCTGGTTTTAGGTGCTCCTCAGCATGTTGGTTAGTTCTGAATTTCATTCCCAGCCATTTGTCTTTACCTACGCATGGTGTCTGCAGCCCGTCACTATGTGTGCATACCTCCATCAAGATATGGATTCTACTCTTTAACAAGAGTGGGGAGAGGCACTCAAAATATCTAAAAAACTTTAATTATAATTTTTAATCTGACTATAGCTGTTAATGCAGGAATCTAAGTTTTATCCTCTTCTTTCCCCTAATTCATTTTCTTTGATCAGTGTTAATGGCACCTTAATTAACTTTAAACCATAGCTCTTTCTCTCCAAACAAATTCTAATAGTTGCATCCCTTCATTCTCTTTGGTAGCACCCAGCTCCTCCAGATGAGGTACAAAGACTATAGGCCTACTCTGGTGTTAAAGAAGTAAAACATTTGATGGTGCGATAGCTATACTATTTGCCTTTGCTTTTTGATTTCACTCACACTGGAGGCTGTGGAAGATTCACTTTACCTACTGTTAAAAAAGCCTGAGGATGGCTGCCTTGGTACATAACTTACCTATCTTTTGCAGGGTCTTTCTGATGGCAGAAATGAAAAAGATATGCCTGGGAAGAAAAAGAAGCAGAGATGTTAAGAGATTTGTTTCAAGTTTCATTTACATTAAGTTCACAGGCTGAAAACTGGCATGATCTTTTTACTTTTCTACAAGCTAATTAGGGATATTTCTTGAAGAAATATACTTTATCCAGCAAGCTGCTGATGAAGTACTCTGATGAAAAGTGGCAACAAACAAAAAGAAATAGTCGTTATCTAAGTGATGTAATAAGAAATTATATGATGCTTTGAATAAGTTAATATTCATAAAAAGTGGTGAATTATTCAGTGAACAGCTTTTTAGAACTCTGGAGTTGCTTGCAGATCATAAAGAACTAAATAATTAGAGAGCCAATAATGGCAATGCTGATATAGAATATAACAAATATTCTAAATGTTAGTCAATAGAGAAATGGCAAAATTAACTCAATAAGATATTTAATTGGATTTTATTAATTGTCGATATTATTAAATTAGCTTTGCCTTAATTTCTATATTTTTATATAAGATTTTATAAGGTAATTTTACTGTGGGTCTATATCCCATGCTTGTGCTTCCATTACAGATGTGATGTAGAGCTAATTTAAGCTTTCACCATGCTGTATTGGGTTGGCGCGGCAAGGTTTTGGTAGTGGGGGGGCTACAGGGGTGGCTTCTGTGAGAAGCTGCTAGAAGCTTCCCCTGTGTCCAATAGAGACAATACCAGACGGCTCTAAGACAGACCCATCACTGGCCAAGGCCGAGCCCATCAGTGACGGTGGTAGCACCTCTGAGATAACATAATTAAGAAGGTGAAAAAAAAAAAACCTGCACAACTGCAGCCAGAGAGAGGAGTGAGAATACGTGAGAGGAACAACTCTGCAGACATCAAGGTCAGTGAAGAAGGAGGGGAAGGAGGTGCTCCAGGCGCCGGAGCAGAGATTCCCCTGCAGCCCGTGGTGAAGACCATGGTGAGGCAGGCTGTCCCTCTGCAGCCCATGGAGGTCCACAGTGGAGCAGATATCCACCTGCAGCCCCTAGAGGACCCCATGCCAAGGCAGGTGGATGCCCAAAGGAGGCTGTGACCCCGTGGGAAGCCCACACTGGAGCAGGTTCCTGGCAGGACCTGTGGACCCACAGAAAGAGGAACCCACGTTAGATGAGGCTTGCTGGCAGGACTTGTGACCCCGTGGGGGACCCAGGCTGGAGCAACCTGTTCCTGAAGGACTGCTCCCTATGGAAGGGACCCACACTGGAGCAGTCTGTGAAGAACTGCTGCCTGTGGGAAGGACTCATGTTGGAGAAGTTCATGGAGGACTGTCTCCTGTGGGAGGGACCCCACACTGGAGCAGAAGAATGTGAGAAGTCCTCCCCCTGAGGAGGAAGGAGCAGCAGAGGCAACATGTGATGAACTGACCGCAGTCCCCATTCCCCATCCCCCTGCACCACTCAGGGGGAGGAGGTAGAGAAATCAGGAGTAAAGTTGAGCCCAGGAAGAAGGGAGTGGTGTAGGGAAGGTGTTTTAAGATTTAGTTTTTATATATTTTCTCATTACCCTACTCTGATTTGATTGGTAATAAATTAAACTAATTTCCCCAAGCTGAGTCTGTTTTGCCTGTGACAGTAATTGGTGAATGATCTCCCCCTGTCCTTATCTCGACCCACAAGCCTTTCGTTATATTTTCTCTCCCCTGTCCAGCTGAGGATGGGAGTGATAGTGCAGCTTGATGAGCAACTGGCATCCAGCCAGGGTCAACCCACCACACATGCTAATGAGCAATGGCAGTTATACTCACTCCAAGCACAAAGGTGATGGCATTTCTATAGCCCTCATTTCAGGAAAGGTTTCTGTGGGCCTAAACACAGAGCATATTAAAAGGATAATAAAGGCTTCGGTACTAAGAAATTGTTCATAAGTGCAGAATCTTCTCGTTTAGGTTGTGCAGGCTCAGATTGACTTGTTATTTCTTATGATATGCCTCTAACTTTTCCATAGCTGTAGATGTTAAAGCTCTGGGCAATCTCAGCTTAATTACCCTACATGGGTGTCCACAGCTTCACAGCGATATTGAAATATATAGTCGTTACCAGGGTATGTCTGCCCAGACAGGTGAGTCATCTGGATATGGGCTAGCTGAAACTTTGGCAAAGCCATAGCTACATTAGCAAATCCCCTTGGCTTAAAGGCTGATTTTTCTACATGTTCCAAAATTCCATACTGACTGGCTTGCCCTGAAATTTGGTGACTTTGATAGGACCGACCACCTGGAAAGTTTCCAGTTTCAAATCTGAGATCATATAAATAAGGTTTCCCTGAGATAAGGCTCCCCGTATAAATGCAAAATGATAGATGCTGAAATCTTCATATGAGAATGTGAAAAACTGTGGATCAAATCAATATTCGTACTTCAAAGGCATTTGGAAGGGTTGTACTTCTGCTGGCATCTGAGTCTCCTTTTCCATCTTCTGAGTGATATCACCTCCAAAAGTCCTTTCTGGGAGAGATTGGCACATGTGGCACATATATTCAGGCACTGGCATACCAGCTAGAAGATGAGAACGTCCAGCATGATGAAAGAAGCACAATTTTTGTTTCAAGGCTGTTACCTATTGTCTGGGTTAAACAAGCAGAATGAAGCTAAAAACACATACGTCTTGGGGACAGGTTAGTATCACATATCTGGAGATGCCTGGCTGAAGCAGGGCAGCAAGTGCTGCTTCTCATGAAAGGAGGTAATGAACAGAGGGTGACTCAGGTTATATAGCCAGGACAATGTCCAACTATCCCCGCAGACAGTGTCTGCTGTACATACATATATTCACATTTGAAGAAATAGAGGGTGTCAGACAATAAAATAATTGTTTTAAAGTGCAAATGACTTATAAAACTCTAATGAGTGACTGAAAGAGTATAGAGCTAATGGTAGCAAAGCGGAGACAATAAAAGTATTCTGTCATTCTAAGAAGAGGAAAGATGTAATAATGTTACATCTATCATATATTCCAAGTTACTGTATTCCCTCAACAGTAAGTCAAGTTTGTTGACACTAGGTCTGTGAATTCCTTTGGTAGCCTGATAACTTCAGAAAGCACCTTTTGTTTGGCTACAACAAGGCGCCTGATGAAACATGAATCAAATCTAGAATTTAGAAAGTATCGGTAATGTGAGGGTAGAAATATCTCTTTACTGCTTCTTTTTCCTTTTGCTTTTGGGAAGTAAAGAGTAAATGAAAAAAAAAATGTGAACCAAGAAATTAAATGGCAGAAACTTTGTTTACATGAATGTAAAATTGCAGGGTGCAGAAGAGTTCAGACCTCTGAAAGCTCTGAAATGTATGCTGCCTTTGATCTGTGCTGTAAAACACCAATAGCACATATTCACTTCTTTTGTCTTTGAACAGTTATTAACAGGAGTACCTACACTTTTGTCAGGCAATCAGTGAAGACGCCTACTCCACCAGATGACCACTGAATTAGGTAAATCTCCCAATTCCTTCCCTTCCTTTTACAAACACATAACCACATTTAGAACTGTTTTCAAATATCATGACCACAGCCGTGTCATCCTAAACTGCTGACAGTGTCCCTGGCAGTCCTTCTGCTAGCAGGACACAACACTGAAATGCGGGGCATCAAAACTCTCAAATCATGTGTAGCTTTTTCCTTTGGTTACCAAGCTGGAGGTCTGACAGAAAGGATCAGACCCTTGTTAGAGGGCACAGTCCATCCCTTTGACTTTAATTTTAAAGCATATCTTTGAAAGCAGCTCTGTGGTACCCTTCAGTCAGCCTTATCAATTAACACAGTGAAGAGGATGGTGACTGTATTTTAATTCTTACAAAGAAATCTGGAGTATTAATTCTTTTATAGCATAGTTATTAGGTTTTTTGAAGAAGTGAATTCCATTACGGAACAAGACCCATAGTAGAATGACTCTAATTGTGCAAAAATTGACTGTGATGATGTTTTTAAGCAATAAGTTAATTTACTTTAGCTATTTTCCTTCCATATTGCACTGGGTCTCCACAAAGACTCCACTTCATTTGCAGAAAAGCACATGGAAAATAATTTTCAGAGTAGCACCTCTGAGGAATCATTGAAATGAAGCCTCAGCTTTACACTTAGAAGCCCCTGTGTTACATTGTGCTTATATAAAAGCACCACCTTAGTTGTTGAATGAGCATGTCTGGAGCTAAATGTATGAACTGCAGCAACTTGTGCTGCAGCCATCTGTCCAAATTACAGTGCCGCCTTGTTCCTTGCACATCGGGCGCAAGAGGGGAAATGCAGCCTTATGGAAAAGTGAACTGGCTTATTAAGTAAAGGAACAGGAACAACTTCATGTGGCCACTTTTGGTCAAGCAGCACTGCCTGAATTTCCAAAACCATCAATCTGCAGAATATTATGTTTGACATATTATTTGTTGAATAAATGTGAGGAAAAAGAGAATCTAGCCTATTGACTAGATTATTTATTGTGATTCATTTACTCGCATCTGTTACCCAGTGCCTGAAAAGCAGCTGTCTTGGCGTTGTTCTTAAGGGTTTGGCATAGGTACTCTTAGGACCTGACCCACTGAGCCCTTTCCTAAATTAAAGTAAAACAGAGAAATAAACAAGATTAAAGTAAATATCAATAAAGAAGATGTTCATAAATAATCTAATATGTCAAATAAAATATAGGGAATTAAGAAGATGGCAGAAAATTAATAGATGTGCTAAGAGCAACCTCATATCCTATTACCCAGTGCTTCAAAATTTACTGTCATACAGGTGCTATAAATTTGCGGCAAAGACAGTGCTGAAATGCATGCAATATTGGAAAACATTTCTACTAACCAGACTACTGTGATAGGTGCAAAAAATTCCAGTGAATTCCACAGAAGCATAAAAGCCTGATCTAAAGTCTAGCAGGAAAAAATATGTTGACAGATATAGCTATATAAATAGATATAATAGCTTTCAATTTTTTAACTTTAAGAATTTAACTGCAAGGTGTATGATTAAATTTTATTTGATCTGAGGCAAAAATAATAATAAACCTCTCCCAGTGGTTTAAGTGATTGGTAAGGAAAAATATTCAGAAATTCTGTCCCTTTGAAAATACACTAAGACCTCCATGAGGCTTAAGTCATGAATATGTGTTTAATTCATATAGGCACTGATTTAAGGTAAATGAAACTTTACATCCTTTTCCTAGGAGTTCCATTTTTTGCAGCTAATTAAAAAAAAAAAAATGTTCCTTTAGATCTCAGGGAAATCAGGATGCTTTTCCTATATGAATTCAGGGTTTTTCTGTCTGTCATATACAGGAAACATTTTTGTGTGATCCTTATTTCTGGCAATGCGCAAGTGTTGGCATGTGGCAATTTTCATGCATAAAATGCAGGCTTTTGTGTCCCCTGTCACACTAACATTGGGAGAACAGGCTTTCCTAAGGTTGTATTTTGACCTGTCAGTCACCTTCTTCACTAAGTGCTGAAGACAACAGCCTGTGTCTGTTGACTGTGCTCAGGGATAGGCTCCACTGCTGTAAATACATGGAAGGTGGCAGGCCTGCTCATCTTTGGGTATTAAATTTGTCAGAAAGTGGTCTGACAGCCTCAGAAGAAGCTTGGGGTGGGATTCAACCCACCTAACCAGGTATCTCCAATGCAGATGTCTGAATCCAAGTGACTCATCTTATGCTGCTTTTATAATCAAGGAAAAGAAAAGAGGGGTGATTCATCTGACATATTTTAGACATCAACTTCATGCTGAAATCAGTCACACCATGCAAGTGCCTATATCTCTTCATTAATTATAAAGGGAGTTTAGGTGAGTAGCTTGGATCTAGACCTGTACAGTGAATCTTACCATAAGTTTCTTGTTTCCAGTTTGAAGATTTCTCCTTGTAGAGCATTCAGCAATCGTGGTGCCTGGTAGAGCTGAGGGAATATATCAGAATAAAAAAAAAAAAAGGGGGAGGGGGGGTGGCAGTGTTGGCAGTGTTAGGCCAGGATGTCTTCTTCTGCCTAATCACTGGGTACTCCATATGGTCCTTCGGGGTACCATATTGTGGGACCACATCCCTGTGAATTCATCAGATTGGTAAGTGTTATGTTCCGGTCCAGCAGTCTCTGACACAGATGGTTTAGGCGGATTCGCGTTCCAGCTTAGATCATTACTCCAGCCCTAAAATGCCTGTCGATGAGCTGGAATGTCTGAGTAAAAAATCAGGCCAGATGACTGCAGTGGCACCTGCTAGTTTAAAATCTAGGAATCTGTGTGAAAAGGAAAGGCATAAGCTCATCGTATAGTAAAACTGGTTCTGCTTTGTGACACTAGCCTTTCCCACAGCCTCCCCTGTGCATCCTTCTATGTGGCTGTTTATATGGGATTTGGAGGATGGTTGTTACACATATGGGTATACACATAGAGGAGAGGGTGTTAATGTACCTTGAACCAACAGCTGTAGGAGTGAAAATCCAGAGGCATTCTTGGCTTTGTCATAGGCTTATCAGGCATGCCAGAGAAGAGGTACACAACTTGCTATTCTGCATGGAAATATGAGCTGCCATCTCTTCTCTGGTCCTGATAAAAAACATGGAGATTCCTTGTGCTTGCATTTCTCTGTCTGTAGAATGGTTAAAATATGTCATCCTCATAGCAGTTTTCTCAGTTTTGTTTTATATTCATAAAATGTTTGACGATATTTGGAAAGAAGAAAAGTATAGAAAAGGCAGAGGTATTGTAACTGTAGAAATATTAATGTTTTTTCCTCAGTTTTTTCTTCCTTGCTAAATTATAAGGAACCATACACGGAGTTATTACATGTGTAAGATTTAAAAAAAAAAAAACAACAAAACAACACAAACAGAATAAATATGCTGCTCTATACCAAATGCTTTGAAATCAGAGAAATAATGTATAATAACGGGTATAAAATGAACTACCTGGTGGAGCAGTTAAGCAGTACAGTCTGCTTAGTCTGAATTCCACATCTGTGTGAACACACTTCAACTATTTTAATCGCAATCAATTGCTCTCTGAGTATCTATATGTCCTCATAAATTTGCCAGTCTCCCTCTCACATGAGGAATGTGTGACACTTATGCTTTAAGGTACTCCTTGTAAAAGCTGTACAAGAAGGGGATCAAAATAAGAAACCTCCACTGATTTAAATGTCACATTCTTGGCACAGGTTAAACATGCATAAAAATTTACAGTCAAGATTAAGAGATGAGATTTCAGATAGTACCCAAGAAAATGACCTGTTGGTACTTAAGTATGTGAACTAGCTTACAAATGGGATAACACCAGTCATAGGAGGACTGGATTTTATGACCTGATAAAGGAGGCTTTTTGTTCTGCATGATTCTTTTATTTTTTGTCCTTGTCATTTTTATCTCCATTTGACACTGTTCAGCAGACTGAACTGAAAAAAGAAAAAACGCTTTTCTGAAAAATATTTTGGAATATCACATAAATAAGAAGAATGCAGATGGAACAGATGTATTTCAGTTATATTGTGAGTCATAGCAGTAAATTTTAGGCAAGTCCAAGGGACTTTATTGGACAATGAGAATCTGCAGATTCTAGGGCAATTAAAACCCTAGAACTAAAATTTATGAACCACCTTCTCAGCAACACTCAGGTACACAATGGTATCTAGAGACGAAAGAGATGAGTAAATTATACTTTTATTTTCCTAACCCTGTATGCTTAAGAAAGTGCATTCAGTACAAAGAAGTGGAAGGCTGACTGCCTTGCCTTTGAATCTCTCTGAAAATAGTTTGGATGGGCAGTTGATAAAGGCCTTAATTTGTAAGAATTAAATATATGGAAATATTTTTAACATTAGAAAACCTATTGAATTAAATGCCTAAAGGTGAGTTTATCTCTGTTTGGAACACAGAAACACTTTTTAAAGATTTTTCCTCATTACTTTCTGTACTCTGGTTTTGTAAGCAAAAGTTACATCTGTTCTTCACTAAGCTGATGATCATCAGGAACACTAATTATCATCATGTATTAAAAATTATAAGTGTAGGAAACCATGATGATAAAACTTGCTTGGATCAGGTTCTAGCTACTTACTTGGCTCATTTATATTGGTACATCTCTCACAGATATGGAAATTAGAACAGAAAAAAAAAAAGAAATTTATATTTTTTTCCTGATAAGAAAACTGGAAAAGTGACAACATTCCTACAAAAATGTTCCAGTTTTTAAATAATTTTTTTCAATTTTGACATCTTATAATTTTCATGGCATCTCTTTATGAAATTAATTTTAAAAAATATTAACAGCAGCTATCCTAATTATAATCAGATTAAAACCTCACTCCACATCATGGCTCTTAACTGGAGCAGCTCCTATTTTTAGTATTCTGAGGGGAAAAGGAGATCTGAGGGAGATTCACAGCTGCCTCTGACAGTAGTTCCCCACCACTGCAAGCAACGTGGATGTGGACTGAGTGTACAGACGGTCCTAGGGAACCTTGGGAGCTAACAGTGACTTCTGGAGCTACCTTGTTGGCTCGCTTCCTCCTCCAGCCAGGGCTGTAGCGTATGCAGCAGTTTGCGTGCCAGTACAGCATGCTGCAGTTGCATGATATGGTTCCAGCATATAAACCATATTTCATCTTCTTAAGTGCCATATGGAACTCCATAGCCAAGAAGTGGCTACTTCTGCCTTAGACACAGAAGTCAACTGTAATTAAACCCACATTGTTTCCAAAGGTAAAATTTCGCCCAGTGTAACTATCAAAAAAGTATTTCGATGTCTTTGATCCAAGGCTAGATGACATTTTGACATTGTAATGCCGTGAAGGATGCCTTCAAAGAACTTCATCTATGATATAAGAGAATCAACCTCCAGTCTTCTGTCTAGTCATCTTTTACATCAGTACAGGGGCTGAAGAGCTACCCATGTGAATGTATATAGACTGGCAGTGTGTTCATTAGCCTGGATATTCTTCTTCACTGTGGCAAGACAACCATCTTTCCAGGTCATATCTCCTTTTGTATGAAGCATAGTCAATTTGTTTCTCTCTCTGAATAAACATTATCATGATAGTATTTGCTCTGGACAATAGGACAGAAATTGTGTTTTTTCCAACAACAGCTTTCTTGTAGCTCATTCAAGAGGATGGCAATAGATACTTTTCACCTCCAAAAATACTGACTTTGTCCAATATCTTGAATTTGGACTTTAATAACAATAGTAAGCATAATGCTTCAGTATTCCTCTGTAAATATTTTTCATTTTGAGAGGCAAGGTGTTACGTGCGACAGAATTACTAGTTATTCACTGACTATTCACTGAGGACCATAAGATGTAGGGAAGAAGGTAAAAGGAAATTTTGATAATATTAGACCTATTTTTTCACCTTTATTCTGCATTATTGATACCTTATTTTATCAGTACTGATGAATTATTTCAGTGAGTTGGTGGTTCAGGTCATTATTTTTATAATGCAGTGGCAGAGTGAAGGAGTTTTAAAGTGCATGTAAACTGAGAAAGCTGCAATGAACTTCGAATAAGCAGGCATGATGAGTGTGATTCATTTCACTTTATAGTCAGTGAGAAGATATAGGGATATTTAAGGAACAATTCATTTTATCCTAAGCTAAACACCTAAAATAGTCCAGATGAACTGTGCTTTAAATGTACCTACTGCTCTCCATTGCCCGCAGTTGAAAATTTGATGACTAATTCAGGTTTAGTGTCTACTGTGTAGGTGTTCAAAGCTACATAAGGCTAATTCATTTGACTTGACTGTCTGTAAAGCAGCATGTTACTAACTGGCATGGATATGCCAGATTCAGTTTTCAGTTAGAACAGGTTACTCACTCTCACTTCAGAAACAGAGTTCCAGCTCTACGGGGGGAAGGATTTTTGCTAACCTTTAACATATGTAAAAGGCTAAGGGGTTATTTAAGCTACATTTTACTTTTCTTTCCTTTCCTGGTTATCCTACTTTTTGTCCATGTGACTCCATGACGCAGATTATATTCTTTAAATTGTCTTTTTGTTTTGACTGACAAGTCTTCTTTTGTAAGAAAGTCTACCTGCTAATCCCAACGGGTAGTAATTTAAAGATGTATTTAATTGCCTGAAACCCTTCATGACAGCCCTTCCTAGCTTATGGTACTGTCAGCTGAGACAATATAAGCAATGGAACAATTGCTGGTACTCTCAGAGGATCAAGGACTTGCAGAGTTAGACTTGGCTTTCAGGGACTAATTAAACCTATCTTTTGTCTTGAGCCCAATCTAAAAATGCTGTTCTTCTAACCTATTTCACTTATCTTCAAGAAGCAAAATGCTCATTCCTGACACAAGGCTGCATAGAGATGCCAAATGAATGTAATTCATTCTATTCATAAAATGAACATTGATGAAAGGTTGAGTCTCTTCTCTTTCTCTGGTGTAGGTCAGTAGACTGTACTCAGGGGAATGGCAGTGCTGTACTGTGGATGCAAGTGAGGACGTCTTGGGGCACAGAATATCCAGGAGAAAAAGACAGCCGTTCAATACAACCCATTGACACACATGGCTGAACCAAGACCAAAGGGAAGAAGAGATGTTTTTAATGAGAAATCATCTGTTTCCCTTTCTCCTGATACTGGATATTCAGTACCAGGCTGCAGCTCAATGCATTGCTGCTGGCAGTCTCCCTTGCCCAAGAAAAGCTCAGAATCATGGCAGGATGGGGCTGCAGGGAGCTAGTTGCCTCTCACTGGTTCTGGAATAAATTAAGCAGCTGGGGGCTAGCTCTCATTTATGTCAGAAGTTAGACGAATTCCCCTACATCCATAAAATTCACTGCTAGCCAAGGTTAACATTGAGGAGCAGAAACTCTACCACCACAGTCTTAACAATGCGTCAAAAATGAAAAGGAATTCTACAAGGAAATGCTCTGTTTCTGAATGTAGAAGATTTCCTTGTTTATACTTAGGTTTCTTTCCTCACTAAATGCAGGACAGGATTATGAATTTGCAATCCTCTTTTCCTGCTGTGTAGAGGTACTTCTCTCATGACTAGTTATAACTCAACTAAAAAGGTTACTGTGTCATGTGGAAAGCCCAAATAGATCACCAGGGAGAAAGCATTACACATTACACGTTACACATTACACATTACAAAAGAGACACTTGGAAGCCATACTCTGCCTATCACAACTGAGACACAGGCTCTACGAAATATAATGGGAACAAAATCAGAATATTTCAGAGCAGAGTTGGCTCCAGGTGATTTGAACTTCATGCATACTGTTTTAATGGAGACACACTGGGACATAATGTGTAGAATGTTTGATGCATCACTAATACTCATGGGAGCTGCAAGGCTAAATTCTTCACTTACCCCCTCATCAGCAACATTGACATTGAATGGTACTGTGAAAGTCAAAAGCTGGATCAGCAAAAACAGTCTTTTGAAGATTTAATGAGCAATTTCCATTTATTTTGAGGGGTATAACAGCACATCTGAAGAAGAAAAAAACAGGTAAGTGAAACCTGACACCTGGTCAACTTCTGTCTGACAGCAACTATTTTAACTGATTTCAGTAGCACTCCCAGTGATTATTTATACAGTAAAAATTCTTGCTCTGTCAGCCTTTCACAAAACAATTTAATCTCCTTTGAAAAACTACATTCTTCCTAGCAGGGCATAGTAGGTGCAACACCCTGAGCTCAGTTCCTATGGTAATGCATGAAATTCTGTAGATCAAAGAACAAGTTTAAGGACCGGCACCATACTGTATATTTAAGATGAAGATTCTCAAATAAGCACTGTATGCAGTAGGATAGTAAATAAAATATTTTCAGTCAGCCCAAGTCCATTGATTCACTTCCTTCCTTTTATCCTTCAAGTATAGTAAATGGTATATATGGAATATGCTGCATTCTATCAGCCTTCTAAGAAAAGTTCTATCCAGCTATCAAGAGAGAACTTTTTAATGTCTTCTTTAATTAACTTGTCACCAAAACTACAGTATGCTCTTGAAATTTACTGGTGCCGTAAAGTCAAGAGGCATCATCAGGACAAAGGAGAATTCAGCTATTATCCAAAAAGACGTGACTGGTGTTAGGAACTGCACTAACGATATTGCCATGAAATCCAGCAGTGCAAGGCCATGCTCTTATGGACCAAACAAAGATTCCTGCTACACACTCAGAGTTCTTCAGCTGAAAAATGACCAAAAATGTGGAAAACTTAGGAATCCAATAGGACCCAGGAAAATTATGAGGTATGTTATAATATAGGTTTTAAAATAAAACAACAGGAAATAAATAGGATATGTAAGGGACTGATCAATGTATTTTCAATAAATCAACTTGTACTGAAATAGACAAAGCTGTGATTGCTTATTAAGCTATGCTGGAGTTCTTAGAGTGACTTTTTCTTTTTCCTTCTTAATTTTTCACTATTTATGCTGGACCTTTCTGTTCAGACACACATTAACAAGGCATCCTACCCAGAAGATTCAACAGTCTAAAATAAGAATCAATAAACTCCGTTTTAGTTCAGTAATGGGGGTAGAAAAAAACTACCTTCCTATCTAAGGCATGCCTATGAAATATTTCTACTTAGTATTTCGGACAGACAAAAAGATGTCTATTATAGGAAA
Organism: Nipponia nippon; assembly: GCF_047370975.1. Classification (NCBI taxonomy): domain Eukaryota; kingdom Metazoa; phylum Chordata; class Aves; order Pelecaniformes; family Threskiornithidae; genus Nipponia; species Nipponia nippon. The sequence goes on along the minus strand of NW_028262347.1, from coordinate 41,623,440 downwards.
ATTACTGTCTTTTTCACATTTATTTAAGACAAATGTTTACTTTTCTTATAAGCTAAGAGTGTAAAAAAGTACTGGTGTTAGAGAGGTAATAAGCGATGGATTATGGAAGACACTGTGTGAAGTTGCCTAAAAAGCCACTATTGGTCACGCGGTCAATACAGCTATCTTTTATCAATGTGACTAATATTTGCCATGCTAGTAAGGCAATATGATGAGCAGAATTAGTATTAAACATGCTTGAGGGCTCCTAGGTATGAAAATACCAATCCTGACCCAGGAAGCCCCACAGCTTTGGAAGGTAGGAGGGCATACCATGCCATTACTGTTATGTGTTTGCCCTGTCTTGTTACTCTTCCCTAAACATTTGTTATTGGCCGTTCTCAGGCAATATACTCGGAGGTTAGGTGGACCTTTGATCTGACCCATAAAAGATCCCCTCTTTCACAGGGAGGTTTTCACACTTCAGGCTCAGTCAAGCCCAGAAGAGAGAGCTACACTGTGAAATTTCCTCTTATCTGTTGCTTTACAGTACCTGAGAAGACGAGAATACAACTGACCATGTATGTTAGTGGTGGTGTTTAACTAGTTATAGCAAAAAGGTTGTGAGAAAAGGAATACATTTGCAGATGAGGTGATCTAGGAATGACAATTTCAGCTGCCCACCATGAAGTTCCAGGTCTGATATTATGAGAAACATACTGTTTTCCTTTTGAAAATATCCTTTCCTTAAGAAATTTCCTTAATTTTCTCTAAGTACCTTCACTAGCAAATAAGAATAAACCTACAGATGTTTTTTCCCCAAGCAGATCAATTTATATATTTACTTCTCGAATTAGATAGTCAAGAGATTTTTTTTATGATACAGTCACAAAAAATCATCATATTCAGTAGTGTGCAATTAATCAGTCACAGAACATTATTAATTGTAAATGTGCCTATTCAATCTGTGTTGATGTTCACACATATTTGTTATGGAGCCATATTTGATCAAACAGCCCACCAATATAATTGAGATATTCTGGGAAAGAAAATAGTTCAATATAGTACTCTTGTGAGAGTTTCTGTGGTATAAAGAGAACAATCCCATTCATTATGTGCCATCGGCCATGACTGATAGCAGATTTCTTTCAGCACACTTTTCTGATAGCTGATAGCCTTACAAGATTTCTTTTTCTTCTTTGGTTTGATGTGGTTTGTAGTTTACAGCAAAATTCCATTAACTTATTTTTTTCTGCTTGTTTTTATTGTCTATACCAAAAAATATTTGCCTTTGTGTAAACTTTACATTTATTCTTTTACTTTACAGTATTTATTCTTTTACTTTACAGTCATATGGCTTGATACACATGTATTAGAATACGCCAGATTTTTTTTTTAATATTACTTACACAAGTATCATGTTTAACACCTTAGCTATGAAATTAGCTATGAAAAAAAAAGTATGTTGCCTTCTACCCACTCTTCTATAAATATAATTAATAACAAGCGACAACTGTCATTTGATATTTAGCTAAAAATAGTAATTACCTTAGGAGCAAGAACAGATAGTATGGAAGTCTTTAATGTTCTGACAATAAAGCTATTAGATCAAAATATATCACTGGGAAAAAAGTAAACACCCTATACACAATGAATGCCAATTATGATATGTCCTGAACTAATTTGTACACAGCTGTAAATGGCTTGAGTGCCCAGAGTGGACTTCTTGTGTTTGCTTTCCAGTTTCTTGATTTAAAAAATCTTCCTATCCATTCAGCTATAAGTAACCCCAGACATTCCTAAATTTCACTAATGCCTTCATTTTTGACCTTCAGTATACCTTAGCTGCCAAGAATTGTACCTATGCTGTGACTACACAGCTGTACCTCAGTCATGGTAAATATGACCAGCTCAGTATCTTCCTCACATCTACACCTGATTCAGAAAGCAAAAGCGTGATTCAGCTGGCTAAACATAGGTGATGAGTGACTAGCGCAATGGGATGTCGCATCTAGCTTCTAGTTGCTGCTTTGAAAGGGTATGGGTCTCCCAAAAGTCCTGTGACATACCTGTCAACTCCCTGTTGGGTATCTAATGACTTGAGGCATTTACATTTAGATGACTGATTCACAGGCAATGGATAAACTTAGTTCCAAATCAAGATATATTCATCTGGAGATGTACGTCAGCCACATGTCTAAGTTCCCATGTTTCCATTTTACAGAATGAGCAATTACATTGTATTATATTCAAGATGAAAGGTGCACAACTCCTGGGAATACGCTGACTGGGTTTCAAAACCAACTTGTCTTAACACAGATGACGTATCAGATGCTATAGAGTAACTAATATAAAATCGATCCTCTTTATGTGTCAGCAAGTGGATTGGTGAATAAACCCCCAAACTGCAATTCAGGATTGGATCCTGAATCAAACCTGTGCCTTTTCTTTTTTCTTTTTTGCACTGAAGACTTATTTGAAACTCTGCCTTCTCTCTTTGCCATGCCACCACACACCAATCCCCTAGACACCCATGCGAATGGTGAGCTTTAATTGGATCCCATTCTTTTCTGAAACCTCTCCCCTCTTTCCAGTTTTAGGACAGAAGTGGATAAGTCGTCCGCACATTCTTTGTCATATTGAGAGTACGGATTCCTACCGTTGTTATTCCAGAAGCGCTCTCTTCAGTCACCCAAATAACTTTAGATAGTTGTACTGAATTGATTATCTGTAGTTCATCCGGTCTCAGCATGACTTTGCTTCCTCTCACGTAGCAGTACTACTTTGTTAGATTTTTAATTATTATTTTTAAATGTATGTGTGAATCTGAATAACAGGAGAAAAATGTTGGCAGAAATCTAATTTACACCATGCACTCTTTTTCAGGATAACCAAGATTAAAAAACCAAAAGAGCAAACCCCATATCACCTCATTTTCACATTAAAAATTGTTGTAAGTCTTGAAAATGGCATAGCATAGTAATGATTGCAAGCAAAATGATAAATGGTACTAATTTTACCCATCTTCACTCTATAGATTTTAATTGTGAGGCTTCCTCTCTTTTGCAGTGAAGAAAGGAGACTATACTTCTACATGATTATTTATTAGTACCTGGTCCAAATTGATTTCACATAGTCATAGCAGACTAAGAATGAAAATACATCTTTTACAATGAGCCATACACACACATATACATGCATACATTATATTAACGGAAAAAGATAATTAATATTTCTAATTGCTAGCATAAGAGTTCAAGTACCCTGAAATTTTTCAACTGTAAGTGATCTGACTGTCATGCCATGTTACAATACAAGGTATTATCATCAAATTACTTTCTATTATGTTAAATCATGACAAAGCACAGAATGCATTGCAAGAAGACAGAGCTTGTCAGTTGATGGGTTGCTTCTTGACATGACCCAGCTGTGCGTTAAACAAATGCAAACCTGTTAGGAGCAAGACTTCCAAATCTAGTAGTATCTGTCAATTACAGTAGCAGTTGTTTTTAGCTGGCTGTATTTTCTGAATATCAAATATTATCAGGGAGAGGGGTAGAGAGGACTCCTGTGCACACTGTACAGGAATCACTGTCTGTCACAGTAATTAATTTTCCAGTGGTTCCATATTAAACTGGTCTGCTTGTTCACAAACTATTTATTTGCATGTATTGCCTAAGTCATTATTTAGAAAAAAATTTTTTTTTAGAAATAGATATTTTCCTTAAGTCATTGCATTTTCTTGCTTCTCTTGTTCCTCATGTGCACTTAAAACACACAGGCCACCAGGGGTTGCTGTGATGTGAGAAAATGGAGGAACACAGCTCTTAGTTTCCTGACAGATGTTTGGGACAAAAAACTATATTGGTTGTAACTTTCATCATCATCATTTGTGAATCACTTTGTCCCACAATGTGAGAGTGGTCAACGAGAGTCTTTTTTAGAGCTTGCAACTCCTCAGTTTTTGCTTTCCAGCTATGTGTCAATGGCAGGGACTTGCAAAGTGACTGAGAAACACAAAACATGCAAATGTAGATGGGATTTAACACCTAGCTCAGAACAGGATATCTAATGAATTTTCTGTTCTTCAGTCTGAGACCCTGTGTTGCAGCAGTTCAGACACATAAACTTTCTTCTAATCTTGGGGAAGTGTTATGGCTCTGTACACTACTCACTGGGATCTTTCAGAGTTTGCTTAGGCTGCTATGTCTCCCTAGCTGAACAAAAAGGCAGAACAGAAGTGACATGCTCTGGATTTAGCCCTCCATTAACCTATATCTGTATTTTCTATGTCCTCATTGCTTCATTTTCAAGCTTTCATGAGGGTTATAGAAAATTTGGGGTAAATAACTAAAGCAGAATAAAATGTCTAATGTACTACCTCACTTGGAAATGTAAGATGAATGGAAGGTTTGAAGGAAGACTTTATTTTTTCAATTTAATAAGCAGAAAATCTAGTAATGTTACTTCAGAAGAGCTAGTTTATTTCCAAAAGATGTCCTGGGGAGGGGGAAGGATTTACATGAAAGTACTGACAAGTGTGTACATTTGAACGTACAAGCAGCTGCAAACACAAAGTTCCAGTTAATACAATGCACAACAGACACTCTTCCCTACAGCTGTATTTGCAAGTCAAACCAGAATTTCAAAGCTCTGAAAAAAGTTCAGTTTTAAACAATGTTTCTGAGGGGTTTTTAACTTGCCTCTTTAAAAAAAAATCACTCTGGCATGAAAGTTGGTATATATAAAGTTTGCAACCTGGGAGCAATTTTTTAAACAAAGTAATACACCTTCATTTTTTTAAATTAAATTGTACAGTCCATTAACCTATAATCCTAAGTATAGTTATGACATTTTCTCTACATGTATCAAAGGAGTGTTTAATTACACATAGAAAATGTCGAGCTAGTTAGGATAATGCACATTTCTGAATTTCAAAAGACTGGGAAAGGGATTTTAGCCAATCAAGTATTACAGAAAATTAGTTGTTTAATGGATATCCAAGTTAAATATTAAGCCCCAGATCCAAAAAAGAGATTATTTTTTTTCTAAGCTCTTATCTAAGTTCATACCCTGGTGAGCTGTGTCTTCTTTCCTACACAGAACATAGTAGACCTGATCAGAAGTATTATAAAAAGGATCAGCTGGCTAAAGCAAATGATGAATGAGATCCTCAAAATTCTTTATATTAGCCTTGGATTTGCATTCCAAAAGTAATTAATCTGGTGGAATGACCATACATAATACTTAGTCTATAGTACCTCTAGGACTTGAACTACTTTTCCTTCTTTTCTCCTATGTAGAGCTCTGAGGCTCTAGATTCTTTAACTCGTTTCACTAATAATGCTACAAAATCCCAGTAGTATTAAAGTATTAATTTTACTGGAAACAAAGCTAGACAAATTCTTTTCACTCACAGCACCACTGGGATACTACCTACCTTCAGTCTTCAAAGGATCAGGAGCGATGAGATGAGATGAGATGAGATGAGATGAGATGAGATGAGATCAGATGCTTTTAAAAAAGAAAAAATCCAACTTAAGTGTATGCTTTTGAGAATCAATTGATTCATGCTTCATTTCATGTCATTTAGTGGAAATTGTCTGGTATATTTGAGGAAGAGTAACTCAGAATACCTCAGAGAAAAGGCCAAACAGGTATTATGTAGCAGGAACCTTGGTTGTGCCACAATTAGAAGACAGTCAAAATATTAATTTCTAATACTGTGGCCAGGCTGCAAAATGTATTGAACTATTACACTTCACCAGTGATGGACACAATGGAAAACTCTAAAAGACATTTAAAATTACTTTCTTGAATTAGGAAGCCATCAACTTGAAGTTTTAGAAGTGTGCGAGCCATTACTGCTTGATTCATTAAAGTACAAAGAATAAAAAGCAGCCAACTCTTAACCACCCTGTAGCAACGGCTATCAGAAAGAAATAACTGGTTTGTTTTGTCTCAGTTCCTGGCAGAGCCCTCTCTGGACTTGTTAGAAATAAAGGACGTCTAGAAACGACCCTCAGCTCCTTGCTGTATTTGCTGGGTTCCTTGATTTGTCATAGTTAAATTTTTAGTCATGGCTAAATTTTAAGTTTGGACTTGTAGCTATGAGCTGCAACATATAAAGTCATCAATATCAGAGGAAAGAGCTAACAAAGGAGAACGCAGATCTGCCTGTGACAGTGTCAACTGCTGAGACTATGTAGATTGCCACCCTACACATGGATGCCCTGAGGAAAGCATTGCATTTCAGCACAAGCATCTTGGAAGGACAATTGCCCTTACCCTGAGGAGTCTGGAGACTAATAGAAACTCACAACCATGGTATTGGCTTCTCAAATGTGGCTTACTCCTGTCTGCACCATTTCCATCCCGCCAAGCCATTCTGCAGGGAGCAAATATTGTGCCAAGTCCCATTCAGTTACAGCGGTGACATCCCAAAGAGTCTGCAGGTTCAGTTCAGCTGCTAGAAGATCTGCAGAGTTCTTCCGTCTGTAGCACCATAAGGCTGGATAATCTGCTAGCACACATTATCTTTCAAGCTTGTATTTACATAGTAAAACAGAATATCTATCCTTAGGGCTGAATTCCATATTTAGAGATGTTTTTTTCTGCTTTTACTCAATAGATCTTTATTTCAAGTTTGGTTTTACTGAAATCCAAACTACTGTTTACACTAGAAAGCCTCAGACCTGCCAAGACACCAGTATGTACCCAGCTCTGTACTCTGTGGGTAGTCCTATTCAATTCAGAAAAACTACTCACAGTAACTACACTTTAAGTATGGATATATATATCATCATAGAATCAAAGCAGACCTACTCAGGGTACGTAACAGTAGCAGAGTCTGGCCATAATAAGCATTGTTTCAAGCCTGTTCTTCTAATCAGACTGATGTCTTCATTCCTTTTCATAAACCTATATTACCAGTTTGAGCTGCCCTTTGTTTCTCCATTTTTAATTCTGCCTTATTTCAGATGTTGCTAAACCTCCTTTTGTAGGCTGTCATAGTACTTCTAGGACTTTTTTTTTTCCTAAAGAATTTTCTGAAGTCTACCTCAGGGAGTTTTTAGTAGTTAAGAGTTAGAAAGCAATTTTGGTGCCTTCATCAGTTCAGTAGCATTTTGGGTCTATGCTGTGCTAAGACAGTTGACTGTCAATACCAGCTGTCACCACAACAAATGTAAGGGAAAAGGATTAGAGGAAGTGGCTTCCTCCAGATAACCACAGCCACCAAGCTACTGATCATCCTGTTTTCAGCTGATTTATCACCCTGTGAGGAACTTCTCAATTAGTTTTGTTCATTTGTATTTGTTTTTAAAGTGGGTTTAGGGATTATAATCTTCTTTTAATTAATTTGCTTAAAGAATTAGAAAGTATGTATGAATTTTCTGGTGTCACCTTGTTCTATCACAATATTTATATAAGGGATGTGAAAGAAGACAGGTGCAAATCAATTCCCTTTTTCTATATGTCAGAGACTATTCTAGATATATAATATTCTGACTTGGAAATTACATAGGATTAAGAAAACAAAACTATATTTCAAGTTATTTTTGTTTAAACTAGATTTCTCTAATGAAAGCTATCTCAGAAAAACTGTTGTGTCCACACTCCCTGAACTGTAGCAATAACTACATGTCTGATATAATTATAAAGAATTCAAGATAATTGGCTGACAACAAGATCAGATGATTGGGGACCTTTTTGTAATTTCAAGGATCTCTTATACATTTACCTTTATATGTGGAGATCTGTGACTTCCTCAGGCTGACTCTCTCCACTCTTATTAAAATCTCCAAGGTTTTTTTCCTGACATTGTGACAGTGGAGGTTCTATACTTGAAAATAATAAGAATATTTTTATACTTACCATAGCATGTTAGACTTCAAGCCTTCCAATCTCTTGGGAAAGGTTAGAGTACTTCCTGCAACTTCTGTACAAACAATCTCATGAACTCAAAACCAACAAAAAGATGAAGTTTATTTTAGGTATCATATTTCTGCTCAGCGATCCTGTTGACGTCATTGGTCAAGTTCTGGTTTTTTTGAAAATGCTGGCTGGTTAACCTTGAAATGTTTAATTCAATAAGATTTTGGCAGCTCTAAAGCAGATGGCATAGGATGATGTTTGGATTTCTGTTGCATCTACAAAGAGGCTGGGAACTGGAACCCCCAGTGGAGTCCAGCCCCTGGTCAGAGGTGCAGGCTGAACTTTCCCACAGCTGGAAACCTGCAAGTCCCAGGCAGCTGCTCAGGGAAACAGCTGGCAGCTGCACCAGAGGTGGATCTGTTTCACCCAGCTGCTGCAGAGGCTAGGGAACTTTCCCTTGGGTGGATATTTCCAGCAAGTCCAGAAAACAAATTTAGAACACTTTTTTTTCCTGGAAACTATGGGGTTTAGGCTAACTTTAGCACTGAAAAAGTTTCCTGAGCCATGGCACCACCTGGAAAGAAGCCAATGTTTACTGGAGCTGGAGGAGCTGGAAATGAAATCACACTGACAGACAGTTTTTCTCTCTTTTAGAGTAATAAGAAATAGTGACATTTGCTCTAACAAACAGGCAGGAATGTTATCACAGATGTCCTGGGTCTGCTGCTAAAAATCACAGAATCTGTGGCTTGAGATAAGGATGAACACAACTCCTGGAAATTAAAAAATCAAGAAGACAATTCTCACAAATATTAAAAAATCAACTGCAACAATCCTCCCCTCTCCCCCACTCCATCCAGGCTCTGATAGATTATCTCTATCAATGCTAGGGTATGCTAACCATGTAATATAAATGTCATTTTCATCCATCTTTTTCGTTTTGGCTTTATCTCGTTCTGAAGCAGGCTTGCCATGAACTTTAAATGCACATTGTTCATGATGGAAAGTGTCCTTTTTCCTTTCTTTATGACATAGTCCTTCTTTTGGACATGAGAATAATGGACATGAGAATAATAATCTGAATGGTATTATGTACTGAAAAGCTGCATTTCTTGCTACTAAGATATTTCAGGATCCTTCAAACATTTTTTCTCTGTAGTGATGTGCTGATAGCATCACCACAAACATAATGCTATAGGTCAGTAATGAAAATAGTCTGGAAGAAGAGCAGGCAGAAAAAAAGCTTGAAAAAGTACTAACAGAATGAATGAGCTGCACTTCTTACTTTCTTAAGGAAGAAACTGATAATGCAGTAGAGTCCCACACAGCCTTCAACTGATCTTTTTGGAGCTAAATCAATTAAAAAGACGTGAAAGGAATATTATAACCATTTAGAGGAACATTTGAGGAGAGAAAATTAGATTTACTTGGCATAGAGTTCCCTTGTCAATGTACTATAGAGAGAACAAAGGACCTCAAGGGGATTGAAAGACTGCAGAAATGTTCCACCTCTGGCTTTTAGAAATGAGATTTTCAAACAGGAGTAGGAACACATTTTAAATAAATGGTCCCTGAATTTGATGCTACTTATTAATGATGAAACAAAGAAACTAGTAATAAAGAGCACATTTCAGTTTTCAAATAAAAGAACTTAGATTAGAAATTGTTGTCAATTCACTTGAAAAATTTTGGAAATATTTTTGGAAGTATCAGAAATGTAAAATGTTATCAAAGATCATAAAAAGGAACATTGGACAACATCAGAACACAGATGTCCAGAGTCAGAAATTACAATATCTATTTAGAAGACTGGTCAAAATCATCCTCATACAACAAGATGAGTATACATACAAGTATATGTCATTGGGCATCTTTAAGAACAGATCAGACAAGAATGGGATAATATAGTTGATCCTTTCTTTGAGTAGCTAAATGGATTATTTTCTGAATGCTAGATGATTTGCAGCTGCTGTTCACCTTAGTCCATAAGAACAAATTAAAAAGGAGATACTGGAAGGAAGAATTTATAAATTAAAATTATAATTTGGAAGAGAATGTAATCACTAGAATTATATTGTGGCTTGATTGCAAGAACTAATTGAATCAACACCTTCAGATTGTGTATAGGTATCCTTCATTAATTTTGAACTGAAATAATTTTACTTTGCTGAAAAGGTTTAGGTCAATTCAATAATCTGCCTGCTTTAATTCTCATTAAAGTACTTCTGTGATGCAGAGGTCTTTTGTCATGTTGGGAGATTACCTTTCACTTTAGGTAACTTCAAAGGGGTTACCCTTTTCTCATTGGGGTTGTCAGTGAGGGAGGATGACTTCTGTCCAACAAACGGAATGACCAAACAACAAAGAAAACAAATAAAAAGCAGCCAAGAAGAAATCTGCAGAAAGCTTACTGTATAGTACAGGGGAGCAACAAGATGCGTAAGAATTCAGCTCACCTGATGCTAGGTATCTGCTGCTTAACCTGATTTAGCCGTATTCCCTCAGTGGACAGAGGCTTCCATAGCAAGTGCTTCTCTGTCTTCTTTCATTTCTGATAGCAGGAACTCAGGAAATTAAGTTACATTTGATAAATTTAAATGAAATTAGTTGAATCCTGAAGGTTTACCTCACTAGCCAATAAGCCAGAAATTCTTCTCTGAAGTCCTATTTATATCATAGCAAAATATATAAGTCTAAATATGACTTTAAAAATAAATTTAACATTGCATTTTAATTTTTGGAATTCCAGCTCCCTGTTTGATGAATAAGTAATTTCCATTTCAAACTTTTAGTATTTCTTCTCAAGAATTGGACTTAGTGAAATTCCCTTGTGGCTGTTGCTCATTTTTTGCAGCTTGTAATTTATTGTTGAAGGGTTTATTTTACAATGCACTTCTTTCATTTGTTGTATCACTGCTTTAGCATTACTTTAATTTTAAACAGGTTTGAAAGCACTTCATGTTAAAAGAGCATATTTCTGTGTTAATAAACACTATTTCAAGTGGCTTTTTCTCATACATTTCTTTTGCCTTCAGAGTAATGCTGAGCGATGTCACCCAGAAAATTTAGGGCACTTGGAAGGAAGTCTGAATGCTTGAAAGTGCATCTTGAGTACCTTAGAAGTTAGCTGTGTTCAGCTTTCACTTCATAGCACTAACACCCACAGTATCTCTGTACAGAAGCAGTAAACCTAACATTTTGGAGACATGGAAGCACTGAAATTTGACAAGCAAATGCATCATCAAATTTCATAAGTAGCCAAATGTGGGCAATGTCTATTTCTATGGAAATGGGTGACTTGTTATAATGATTCCTTTTCCTCCTCAACAAACAGAGCAGGTGGAAAGGCAGATTCACATCAGTATCAATTGCCAAAAAAACAGGGAAGAGGAAACACTGGATGCAAGTAATGTATCAGGTCCAGACTGAACTGACTGAGGTGGGAAATTCACTATAAAAATTAAAATCTATTCTTAATTATTCTCATATTGCATAAGTTTTACTCTGGAATGCTTGAAAATCATGTGATAATATCTATTCCAATATAGTAAACAAAATAAATTACTTAAAAATGAAATAAAAAAACCCAAACAAAACCAAGCCACCAAAAAAACCCTGGAATGTTATAAATTTCAACTATCATATAAGCTTTTTTTTTTTTATCTGAACTATTTACAGCGTAGTCTAAAAATGTGTGTACATTTCTACAAAAGCCAGCAGTAAGGTTTTGATACTTTGCAATGCTGAATGAAATAACTGTCCTGTTAGCACAGTGGCCCATCATGGTTATGGGTTTACATAGGCTTATTTTTTAATGAGCAGAATAATACAATCACATTATAAGGGTACAATTCACAGTTGCTTAGAAAGCTAATTATTAGAGGTCTTACAAACATCCTTGGCATTCTGAGGTGCTGCTCCATACCTAATGGTGCAATAGTTTCCTTTATGGAATTCTGCTCTTGCTCTTCTCATTTTTTCCAGGCTTCCATTAAAAAAAGAAAGTGACCTCTTCTGATAACGATTTGTTTTTAGAGAAAGTATGCATGAGACTGGTTTGAAATAGCCATGCTGCCAGGTCACAATGAGAAATAATGAAAGTTTTTATTATATTTGTTTTCATACTCTTACTCTTGTTGAAAGTGAAGTTCCTTAGTACCAGGGTATGAATACATTTGTCATTTGACAAGCAGTACTCCTGAATCCGGAAATCGTCTTAAAGATTTCCAGTGTTATTTCTGGCCTGCCAAGTACTTCACAGATTTTAAAGCTCGGCATTAATATATTTCCTTTAAGTATCATGAGTGGATATGTTTTGCTTTCATTAATTGAACAGCACAGAGAAGGATGGATAGAAAAGTAAGTAAATTTACCATCCCAGTTTTCATAGAAATACTACTACAATGATTAACAGATAATCATGGTGTAATCTATGTTGGCACCTTTCAAAACTGAAGGTGTCCTTTCCTGAAAAGGGGGATGATTCTCTCCCATAACATCTTCTTTGAAAAATGGTAATGCACAGACTAGAGAAGTGGACAGAAAACCAGCTGAACTGTCAGGCTCAAAAAGTTGTGATCAGTGGTATGAAGTCCAGCTGGAAGCCAGTTGCCAATGATGTACCCCGGTATCAACACTGGAGCCAATTGTTCAAAATTAACACCTTCATTAATGAACAGGACATTGCAAACTTGCAGACTATACAAAACTGGGAGGAGAACCAGACAGTTGTGCCGCCATGTATCGACAAGCTGAAGGAATACATCAACAGGAACTTCATGAAGTTCATCAATGGGAAACGCAAAGCCCTGCAACTAGGAAGGAATAACCCCAGGCACCAGGACAAGCTGGGTGCTGACCACAGAAAAGCAACTTTGCAGAAAAGGACCTGGGTGTCCTGGTGGACAACAAGTTGACCATGAGCCAGCAATGTGCCCTTGTGGCAAAGAAGGCCAACAGCCTCCTGGGCTGTATTGGGAAGAGAGTTCCCAGCAAGTTGAGGGAGGTGATCCTTCCTCTTTATTCAGCACAGGTGAGGCCACACCTGAAGTACTGTGTTCAGTTCTGGGCTCCTCACTGCAAGAGAGACATGGAGAGAGTCCAACAAAGGGCCACTAAGAGGTTTAAGGGACTGGAGCATGTCTCCTCTGAGGAAATGCTGAGTGAGCTGGGACTTTTCAACCTGAAAAGGAGAAGGCTCAGGGGGATCTTGTTGATGTGTGTAAATACCTGATGGGGAGGAGTAAACAGGACAGAGCCAGACTCTTTACAGTGGTGCCCAGTAACAGGACAAGAGGCAATGGGCACAAACTGAAATACGGAAAATTCTATTTAAACCTAAGAAGAATTTTTTTTTCATTCTGAGAACAGGTTACCCTGAGGCTGTGGCATCTCCACCCTTGGAGATACTCAAAACCTGACTGGACATAGCCCTGAGCAACCTGCTGTAGTTGACCTTCCTTTGAGCAGGGGATTGCACTAAATGACCTCCTGAGGTCCTTTCACTCAAGTGAAAGGCTGGTCCTGATACACTGCAGAGTTCCAGGATGAACTATTGAAGTTATTCTTTGCAAGGATTTCAGAAATGGTTTCACAACTTCAGCTTCCATACCTATGTTGCACCTTCTCAGACATCCACAGATATTATGGTCAGCTGGAATTTCCTACGTTTCTCACAAACTGTCACAAAAGGTCTGGAGGTCATCTTAGTGCAAAATGCAAAACAAGTGAGGGGTCGGAACTACACCACTACTATGGAATAGGAAAACTGTCTTGTTTGGCACTGCTTGCAAGTTTCACCATCCCTATAACTTCACAGCTAACATTTGTCAAAGACACAGCCTGTGGCACTGCTTTCACTAAATCATTGGTTGCTTAAACTGTACATCTTTCTCCGTGCAATTCGGAGGGAGCAGGGTTTTCCAGCTTTTCAAGCTGTAAACTCCAATACCTTTAAAAAATAATTACAATAATTCTATGCCATATGGATCCTGTTAGTCTTAATCTCTGCTCTAGAAAAACTTTGCTGACTGCTGAACTTAAAATCATAGAATCATAAAATGTTTTGGGATGGAAGGGACCTTTAAAGGTCATCTAGTCCATCCCCCCTGCAATTAGCAGGGACATCTACAACTAGATCAGGTTGCTCAGAGCCCTATCCAGCCTGTCCTTGAATGTTTCCAAGGATGGGGCATCTACCACCTCTCTGGGCAACCCGTTCCAGTATTTCACTACTCTCATCGTAAAAAATTTCTTCCTTATATCTAGTCTGAATCTACTCTCTTTTAGTTTAAAACCATTACCCCTTGTCCTATCGCTACTGGCCCTGCTAAAAAGTCTGTCCCCATCTTTCTTATAAGCCCCCTTTAAGTACTGAAAGGCTGCAATAAGGTCACCCTGCAGCCTTCTTTTTTCCAGGCTGAACAACCCCAACTCTCTCAGCCCTTCCTCATAAGAGAGGTGCTCCATCCCTCTGATCATTTTTGTGGCCCTCCTCTGGACCCTCTCCAACAGGTCCATGTCCTTCCTGTGCTGAGGACCCCAGAGCTGGATGCAGTACTGCAGGTGGGGTCTCACCAGAGCAGAGTAGAGGAACAAGCAGAGTAGAGGGGCAATGTGAATGTTATAACTGTTATGAATTATTTGGCTGCTACTAACTCCTTCTGTTCTCTGGAGCTACTCAAGAAAGCCGCAGGCTTTAACCAGGGAACCCTGAATATTAAACAAAGAAGCTCATAACCACTCAGTCTTAAGAGCTGTGCTGACAGCATTTATATCTGCGGACCATAACAGCTATAAGACCTGCCATGGGACCTCTGGTGGTGAAGAGCTGCTGACAGAGCTTGTAAAAAACCTTGAAGCCTGCATCATATGACTTCTAGAGAGAGGTCAAATGATTAATTGGCCACGACTTCTGATGAGGTAAATCAGCATAGCACCACTGAATTCAACAGATCTTTGTCAATTTTCAGCACCCAAGGATCTGACTGAAGTCCTACTGCTCCTGTTTTATAGAAATGGACTGCAGGAAGGAAAAAAAAAGCTCAGCAACTAAATTGGTAATTCACTGAATTTTCACATTAGAAGAAATATATAGCTTCTAAAAAGGTACTTATTAAAAAGTCAGAGGTAATATTTCTGGACCATCCATGTCTTTTTCTCATACAGTGCACAAACCTATTCAATTTCCAGATCAGACATTTTCAGACATAGCAGAAGTCTACGCTCTCCACTTTTTCTGTGACAAACTGTCAGTAGGAAAGCTTACATGACAGAAGCTCAAAAAATGCCAGTCAGAACAGAATATAAGTGACAGATTCAAAATTATACTGGCACTACCTCTTGCTCAAAGCTAAATTAGTACATTTCACTCATATTGTCCAAATACAAGTTGCAAACCCACTTTTTCTCTTATATCAGTTAGTATGAAATGACTTCTCTCCACCTTCCTTCCTCCTGGAAAATACTCGGTGCTGTGTTTTGTTCATCATCCTGATGCAGCTGTGACCTACAATGAAAACTTAAATAAAACAGCCTCCTAAATCCCACTATTTTCATTGGTATTTATTTGGCATTTTGCCAAAACAAACTAATACGAAAGCAGGTCGTTATCCCAGGGAGGTTACTTGAGTGAAGAAAGGGATTGTACAGCTAGCAGAGCACTTCCCTGTGAGTGAATGCAGCATGCCAGTTTAAAACACACAAAAATTCTTATGGAGGTTACATGCTTTGACAAATACCATGCTTTTCAGAATATCCCAGTTAGACAAGACAGCTGAAACTGTTTCTTTTGGCCCTTTAATAGGCATGGGAGCAATGCAGTGGTGATAAAATGGGGAAAATGCAGACCTGTGAAGAGCCACTGGATGTTTGAAAAGCTAATCACTGGGAAGCTGAGACCTGAGGTGAATTTTTGGATGCTTTTTGTCTATCAAGCATAAGATGTAACTGTTGTTCTTTTTGTTCTTTCTATTTAGAAGGTGTCCTTTCAACACAAGTCTCCTGCAATGCATTCTCCTGCAAGTCCAGGGACATTGAGACAAAACAAAATCCTGTCAATATAGTATTAATGATTTTGTGGGCTGTCTCTCCATTGGCAAGTCTTGTGCTAGAACACCTTATGTTGACATTTGTGGCTTGCTGGAATAAAAACACCTCAGTGTTAAGATTTCCAAATTTATCTTTTTTGCAAGTATTCTAAATTGCTATTTGCAATCCAGCTTTATTTATATTCTTCCAACCAAGGCCAACAAAATACTGGACTGGATACACTGAAATTCTTATAAATAAGTAGTATTTAGTATATATAGTGTATATATATATAGTTTTCTTAAGTACTATAAATGCCCAACAGCATTCTTGTTAAAAAATTATGAGTAGTATTTTACTTAATTAAATGGTCACAATCTTTGCAAATGTGGAAACACAGTTCTGAGAGAACACACACAGAATAAATATCATAGCAGTCTTTCACCCTGCTGTGTCTTAGGACTTTTCTAGGCATCTCTTGACTGAAGAACATGAGTAACAAACACAATAGTACTCTCTATTAGGAGTTTTATGTTTTAGATTACAGCATCTGTATTTGGGGTTGCATTCCCCATAACGGAACTGTATCAGGTTACCACCGACTGCAAGTGAATGTGAAGAGTAACACACTCTGGGGGACTTGTACCTTTCTTTTCTTCCTGATAATTAATCTATTGAAATTTACTTGTGTAAAGCTGGACGCTGCAGCTGACAAAGAATCAGAGAAGGAAAACTTCACAGGATGTCTCACTTGGAATGTTTGATTTGGGACTTTTTTTTTTCTTGGGATAGTAAATAAAAGTGAAGATTTGTTTTTTATTTCCCCTTGACTATTGTTATTGAAGGACTGATGTCCCTTTCATATTACTGCCTTTCCCCTGTTCTTGTAATATTCAATGTCAAAGAGAAATATATTGAATTATATTACAGAAGGGACTGGCACATAAGATAATATGATTGGCTGGCTGAATTGAGTCTGTATTGAAGTTACACGCAGAAGAATCCTATTGTCAAATCTGCTGTTGCTCTTCCTCTACGTCCACTCCCTTTTTGTGGTAATGGTGTCTGTATGTAAAGAGCTAAAATAGACTATCTCATCAATTCTTATACGTCGCTGTTCTCCTCTCAGCTGTTCAAACCTCTTTGGATCTTCCTGCTAACTTACAATAGCAAGTTATCTCAGTGAATCAAATCAGTTCCTCTGTTCTTTCCTGATATTTAGCTCATCTGACTTTTCTTCTAAAAATCACTTCCATATGCCAAGTTCCATCTGCTTACTATGATGCTGGAATAAATAACTTCCTAGGCAAATTTAATTTCTGCTTTTAGGACATAAATCTTGCATTCTTTTCACACTCAAAGCAGAGATATAATGTGGATCCTGAGTGTGCAGAGAATACAAAACCCAGTTCCTAGATGGTAGTTCTAATATCTCTTTCTCTTTTTGGCATGAAAAATTCTTGGCCAAATCCTGGAGACCTGATACTACTCCCAGGTGGACCCTTGTGACTTGCAGTGGGAGCAAACAATGTAGAACATGGCACTATTTACCTATTTACTCCTTCACCTTGCAATAGGATCTCATATCTTCACATACCATCACATCCACACACACACCTATTCTTAGATTAGCCCAAGTTTGGTTAGTTTGAGTATCTAGTTTACAATGCATAAACTGCAAGCCAAAATTCTGTTAAAAATTGAAGCTTTTGAATCTGTTTTAAATATCCAGTTTATATATCTGGTTTAAATATTTATAATAATTTTTTGTATATGTGTGCACTGTTTGATGTTAACAGAACTTTTAAAAATCTACACTTAAGAATAGATATTTTCTATTTAATTTATGCTGTATTTTATATATATTTTGTATATAGCATAAAACATATAGTAACCTTTAACTACATAACATGCCTATCTGTATGAGATGATAAAATATATTTTCAGCATGAAATAAATTTTTACATCTCTGTTGTAAACCCTGGGAAAATAGAGACTATCACAGAAATGCTGATACAACTTAAAATGTAGCAGGATTAGTAAAGTACATAAAATAGTTGAATGTTCCAGAAATGTAATCTTTTGGAGACAAGACACCTTGTCCTACACCGTACACCAGACATAAAGGGGCACTGTATAGAATGATGACTGTATGAAACAAGCATTTTTGCTTATGTTTTATCTTATGTATGTTCCATAAGCTAATACAAATATTTAAGAATGATTTGAAAAATAATAAAATAATAACATTTTAAATAATAAAAATTAAAAAGAAATGTTCATTTATCATACTTCCAAGAAAGTTAATCGGATGTGTTCCATAAATATTTCAGGATGACTCTGTATACATCTTAGTTTTATTATTTCAGAGTAGGCAGCACTATTTACTCCCATCTGAGCAAAGTTCCTGTTACAGCTGCAGAAACAAAATTATCCTTCGATCTCTAGGAGCAAACAAAGCATCAAAGTTTACACCATCTCTTTTAATGTTCAATGTGAAGTTTTCTATTAGGACTAGCATTTTTTTACGCTTGCTTTTCCACTAGGATTGGACATCATCCATCTGTTGTAATCCTAAGGAGTCTAACAAACAGAACTACATTACAGGA
This sequence comes from Nipponia nippon, assembly GCF_047370975.1. NCBI lineage: Eukaryota > Metazoa > Chordata > Aves > Pelecaniformes > Threskiornithidae > Nipponia > Nipponia nippon. The sequence goes on along the minus strand of NW_028262347.1, from coordinate 41,604,949 downwards.
GAATTTGGACATCTGTTTTCTGGTGCTGCTTTTGTAATGCACCACAAGTAGACTGAGGAGCATTACCAAGAACCTGCCTTTTGAAGCAGAACCCAGATGAAGCAAACTTTCCCAGCTGTGCCATGAAGCAGGAGAGTCATCTGGCATGTGCTCTTCCTCTGCCCTCTTTTGTCTAACTTGTGTATATTTAGACTTAAAACAACTTAGGGCAGAGAATGGCACTGTCTGCCCCTAGAAGCAAAGTGGAACCCCCAGCTATGGCCGACAGAATATAAATAAGAGCTTAGACAAACACAGCTAATGACCAATCCAGAGCAAAAATGAACAACATTCACAAAGGTGTGAGTATTGCACAGCTATGGCATGTCAAAGTTGAGGGCTGATTGATTATTATTTTTAGAGCACACAAAGAGCTTGTGAACAGCTTTAACCTTCATGATTTTCTTGTTCATTTTGTTTGAATTATAATGTCACCAAACAAAGTCAAAATCAAAAGCCAAGAATTCAAAGGGGGATGATGTTCAACACCGGTATTTCAATGCACAATCATGCTTCTTACAGGAAAATCAGACAACTAACAGCTGTAAATCTACACTGTACCAAAAGTATGCGTCTATCTGAAAATAATCCATCTTGGGGCAAACTGAATCTCTTACAGTATCAACCAGAAAGATGATTCAGTTGCCTAAAAATAGGCACTTAGTACTGTGTTAAATTGCTTAGGACATTCCATCCAGCCTCCATCTGCCATTCTAAAAGGACACAAGTTTCTTGAAGGATATATGTTTCCCTTGCCAAGCCCTTTGGGCAACTAAGATACCTTAGCTGGTCCCATATGGCACCAGAGTCTGACACTGTGGCAAGTGATTCCTACACTGAAGTCCTAGCTCTTTATTAACTATAATGGAGCTCATACGTTTAAGTTAATGCATAGACACCTAAAATTAGGGCAAATCGAATCCTAATCTGTCTGTCAGCTCCTAAAACCACAGAATTTGGTGCAGCTTTTTTGTGGGAGAATCAGGCAGCTGACTTGTGCACTTGTGAATGGTGTCATTTATATTAATCCATTCAAAAGTGTTTTTGTGGACCTGTGGATGGAATCTGGTAAAATGTGCCCAATTTAGTTAAATGTAGATCTACATAAAGGTTTGAAGAACAGCTTTACACAGTCTTTTGACTGCATCAGCTGGTATTGGCTTCACTCAGATTTCCACAAGCAAGCCCTAGAGCATCTTATGTTTCCCTAGGCTATATCACCTGACCTTCAGCTGCAAGTCCACAAAGGAATGGTTGTACTATGGTTCCTTTGTCATATCTGTCAGCCACATACAGACATCTCAGCTATCTCAGGGCTTCTCAAATGGCATTAGTTTCCTATATGTCATCAACTGAATTAAGACCCAGGTCTTCAATGACTATAAGGAAAGACTGGGCACCTAGTCTACTTCTAGACATCTAAATTTAGATACCTCAGTCTGGAATTTCATCCCACCCCTGGTTTTATTCATTGCTCATAAAACCATCTCCATGTTATTTCTGGGCTGAAATCAAAAAGCCAAAATGCCAGAGGAACACTAAGAGTCCAGGTTCTATAAGAGATATTTTATCGTGGCTCTCAAAAAGACTGGAAACAAGGAGATAGCTGAAGAAACTGTCTGTATCAATACAAGATTCTTAGTATAATAGCTTTTTTAAAGGAAATGGACAACTCCAGGTTCTGCTGAAAAGATCTTCCCCATAAAGCTGTTAGAAAAATCTGTCTTCCACAAGTCCTGCCTTTGTCCATTCTGAATGAAATGCCCGGCTAGAGAAATCAGAACAAGTAATTGGCCTACAACATCATTATACTTGATTTCTGTTTGCCTACAGGGCCAGATTACCTGTAATTGTTCTCTTTTGTTATGTATACAGTTTGCTTCACAACTAAATTGCAGTCGCAGCTGGCATAAGTATTTTAGCTGTGGGTAGGAATGTGAGGATTTCTGCTTCTAAGAGATTTACTCCTACTGCCAGGTAGACTGCAGCTGCTTTTCAAGCCACCGTGCCATTTTTGAAGTTATCTTGCAAAAGCTGATCTAGGAAACTAAGAAGGGGCATACAGTGGACTTTCTGCAGGCTCTCCTGGGTTTGATATCAATTACCCGTTTGTCTTTCTCTTGGAAGCCCTTTCCAATCTTCTGATTTGAAAAATTAGACTATAATTAGAAATGCTTTATTACATCTGGGTAGATGGCTTTACAGGCCCAGTGTGGTATGTTGTAGAGGAGTTATAAATATGTTCTCCACACTGGCAACCTCACTTTGGACCACAGAAGATAACCATTGCTACACTTCATAAACTCTCTACAGGAAGGGGATTCTTTCTGTTCCTGCATAACTACCAACCTACCTTTTCCACTGTTGAATTTAAGGGCACGGGTGATTCACAAGGGGGAAGGTAAAGATAACTGACACATAATTGAAGTCAGACAGAAGAAACAATAAATTCAGTTTCCTTGGACTTCCATACTTACTCATTTCTGAATTCTTTTATTTCCACTGAGGTGCTTTGTGCTGTCTGCCTTAACAGGAATTGTACTTGGAAGAGCCTTTCAGTAAACTGTAAGTTCTTCAACAGACAATTTTAAGTTCTTAAATAGGCAAAATTCTTGTTAGAAGTTATAGGAATTTTGCACCTTGGGTTGAGCAAGTTCCTTAAAATGATATTGCACATAAAACAAAAGACCTACTTCCCATCCAGGCATTGAATGTTAGGTGTTTCACATGCAATATACAGAATCATTCCGTACTGTGCTTATTTTCTTATAAAAGTATTAATGATGACAGGTTTTCATCTATCAGACTGAGCAACAACAATTTGTAAGTTGTTACACCATGATATGAAAATATTTAGTTCTATCCTTTTTAAAAGAATACCAGCTTTCCTTCTCAGTTTTTATTAAGCTAAAGAAAAGAAAAATAAATACTAAGAGATTAAATGAATAATTTTACACATCATTACAGCTTGAAAGGATGAAAGTCTAGTTTCATCACTGATGCGTTCCTTAGCAGAATTTACTGAGTTCTATTAATTAAATACATCATTTTCTGCAATCAGTGGTAAGGGTGAATTCTCACACATTCACATAAGGAAATTTGGAGCTGCTTTGTCTCACATTGAAAAAAATATATGCAGAAGAAATTCTCAATACTTGCAAAGGAATGAATTTATCTGTATTCTGCTATATTGAAGGATTTTGCAAAGTGTCTTCACATTAAAATAAGTCTCAAAATCAAAATGCTTATACGATGATATAAGGAATTTTAGGGCATTTAAATTAAGCAGTAAAAGAAATTTCAAAACATCAAAGCAAGGAGCTTTTATAATGTGCTGCTGCTTTATTTCCTTTGTTGTTTTTGTGTGAATATTTTGATCTAATAGTTATGATACATGATTAACGTTTCAGATAATCCAAACAGGCATCATGTATGTTCATTTTATAACTGGATTTTATGAAAAATATTATTACAGCCAGATCTACTATCTGAACGGTTGTTTCACTGCAACTATGTCAGAACACAGCTCATTCCCTTGCAAATGAGTTTTCACTAGATTTGCTGGTAGCTGTGCACTTGGCTTTTTAAAACTGTTAGGGATGGATGATCTGGACATAGATATAATAGAAATATAGAACAGGAGATATTTTGAAAGAGAAATGAGTCTGTTGTGGAGAATATTGTATGCAAGAACCATGCATAAAATAGGCTATGAAAGCAAAGGTACATATTCACTTTAGCAAGAATTTTAACATCATCAATAATTTGTATTTCTGATGGATAATTTTACAGATCCAGAACATGCTGGTATTTTGTTGTGCTGCATACACGTGTACTTCTTGAGGCAAATATTGTCTTAGTGACTGTCCAACATACAAGATAGTTTAAAAGCAAGTCAAGAAGAAAGAAAATAGAATCAATATTCAGCTCCCAGCAATCTGTTTAGTAGCATAGCCCTATACTGCTAGGAGAATAGCTCTCCATTTTCAGTGATAGGTAATGGTCCTGTGTCAACTTTTCTAATAAGAGATTCTGTTTAGCTATTTCTTTTGTGAACGTCATGGCAAGGGTTAATATTCCAAGATGCAATAATCCAGACATCACTCAAATGTCAGGACACCTGACATTTCTGGAGCTGTTCCATCTGCTGGAAGATGACAAAACAGGAATTAGCATGTCCCAGCATTAGGGACCTAAATTGGTCAGAAGAATGGACCTCTGCCTAACGGTTGTTGTAGAGCAGCAACAGCATCCTGATCTCTCTCTTTGTTCTTCTAGCAATATTACAGGGAATGTAGGAAGACTAGCCATTGGACTTACCAAATTAAGAGAGATGCTTAAAATTCTGCCGAACTGGAATCGTACTCTCCCCGTCTGACATTTTTATGGGCTCTGCACCTTTCACAAGGCTCCCCCAAGAATCACACCTCTGGTCAAATGAGCCTTCATCCAAGTGTAGTATTTTGAACTTACATTATGTGGTGGTTTCTCATCCCCATAAAAGCTATTGACACATCTTCAAATCTTAAATATTTCCAGCCACAAGTTTGGATTCTTGCAACCTCATAAGTAAAATAACAACACGGCTAGGAGTTTTTCTGCAGCTTGCAATAACGAAAAGGGACAGCCATATAGGGAATGCATGGTAATAAAACCCTTTAAGATGTACTAAGAGGATTAGCACAGTTTGATTTGAATCACAAATGGTGAGTGTTCCTACCTGTTTGTGAGGTCCACAGTACATGTATTTTGTAAGTCGGAAGTAGAACCTAGTTGAAAATTATTTTATTGTTTCTTGGGCATTTTTTTTTTCCTGCTCTGCATTTGAATGAAATGGAGATATTTTTTATTCTCATTAAAAAAAAAATAAAAGGTAGAGACTCAGACTGCAGTCAATCTTTCTGCTGTATTGCAGAGGCTTCCTAAATGTTAAGCTATAAACACTATCTCATTGTATCTGTCCAATTTAAATATAGTTGTTTGTGCAAAAACAAGCATTTATTTTGTAAGAAAATTAAAGAAACCCAATGTAAAAGAATGCAAACATTTAGCTGGGAGGTGAGAAACGTGTCGTACAGCTGACATCAAACTGAATAAATGTAAGGGAAGTCTCCTATTCACCTGAGTCTTTTTGATCAGAAATCCCACCCTGATTTGAGAAACCATCTCAGTGAAAGCTTTGTCAAATCAGCTTCTTTCCCAAAAATAGTTTCATGATTTGATGGCTAGTTCTGGTGATAAAACATAGTCAGTATGCTTATAGAACAAACTAAGAGGCTCCAAGCCACTTGGTTCCTATAAGCGTTTATCACTAAATAAATCTCGTCTGTTCATTCTTCCAAGTGAAATATCAGCAAGATATTTAACTGTTTTTGTAAACCTTGACTGTTTATTTGCATAGTTCAGAAAAGAACACGACATAAAATTTACACCTGATTCTTAAGTGCTGTATACTGAACAGAAAAGCCAATAGAAACTTCTACATAAGAACTTTCAAGAAATAAAACCCAAAATAACTTCAGAAAAATATACATGAGGTGATTACCTCTTTTTTAAAAGGTAAATACATCAATTAGCATATTTTTAGTCAGAATTAGTCTAGCTTCAGGCTTCAAACAATGCCTTTTATTACTTTACAGAAAGTAACTGTCAGAATATTCTTGTCCGGATAAATATCTGCAGACAGTGATGAAGTCACCTATTAGTTTTCTCTGGAATAAACAAAATAGCAGACTGAGATTATTGAAGTATTCATTGTATAATACATTTCCCAGACCTTCTTGGAAGGTTATCTTTATCTCATCACACATTTTAAAAATCAGGCACACGCTACCTTAAAGGAGCCTGATTCTCTCTGCTGGATATTCACCTACTTTTACAGCTAAACATGTTTTCATATGCTTTTTTTAATCTGTGGCTCTCAAAGTGTTCTACAAAAGAAATATAGAGCCTATCCGCTCTCTTAGACACAACATCACATTTGAAGTCAATCTTAAATTAGTTATCTCACACTACCTTTAGGTCATTGTCATTATTGCTGAATTTTTTTAACTTCTTATTGCTTCTGAACTAGAAAGCTATTTCAGTCTTGAAATTCAGGAATAGATTGAAAGCAAAAATATATGCAGAATTTTATTGTTCAAAATTTTCTTTTTAATATTTATCAGAAGAACAACAGAGAGGTAAAAAAGTAACTTCTGTTGTATTTCGTTATGCTGATCCTCTCTTATGTATGGGATTCTCTCTTATATATGGATCTGACCCTTCAAATTTTCTCTTGGCCTGAAGGAAATAAATTAATTTCTTTTAATGATATTTTTAAAAAAATCAGGCTGCATTGCAAGAAATCCCACAAAAAAAAGAATCTTAAATATAGAGCAATATCATATCTCTGTCAGTAGACATAAATTCAAGTCCATTCACCTTGTAGGTCTAGCCTGAGTGTAAGGAGGACTCTTCCCCTCTTCATGCACACTTTGCTGGGCACCCCAGCTGCCCCCTTTTCCAAAGGCCCAGGGGTCACTGGGCAGCCATGCATTTCCTTCTAAAGTTGTGTAGTAGGTACAGGCTTGGCTACTACTCCACTTCTAAAAGGAGATACCCCTTCTGTCCTTCCACTCCAGCATAGCATCTCGGTGGTACAATATGAAAGAAATATTGTCTCATGGCATGTGAGCTAGGTGAGTGTGGACAATCTTCTGCCACTCCATCGATTATGATATTGAGCTAACAATAGCATATGTATGGACAAAGTTTCTAGAATAAATGCCTTATTTAAGTGAAAATCATAACAATTTCTCCTAAAATTACCAAATAAAAAATATCATAGGATACATAGAATGTTTATCTTTTCTATTTAACTAATGTATCTACTGAAAAAAAAAAATTCAAAAATACTGTAGCTGAATTTTTTTTGAGTGAAAAAAGGTAGTATAACACAATAAGGTTAATGTACACAATAAAAAGGCCCTTTGCAATACAATAATCTATGTGAACAGTTGTGTTTTGAGTGCTACACAGGGTTTCCACTGCTTTCTAGTTAGTAACCAGCCCTTTCTGGTATTTCTGTTACTTAGTTAATATTGGAAGGCTTGTAGGAATACTGGAAAAGGATTACAAAATGGAGCATTTTATGATAAAAAAGTTATTGTAAAATACGTGCTTATTCTACGTTTGCCCTTCCTATTCACATACTGGCAGTGCTTAAAGACAGTTTTTAAATAACAGAAATGGAACTGGTACTATATAGCAATTTATAAAGCAACAGCATGGTTATACCACAACTATATAAGTAAATTTGACAACAATTGTGCATTCATGTTCTATCTCGAACACAAAAGGTCAACACATTCAATATGGTCTCCAAAATGAATGCCTATGATTTTTGTTCATGAAAGTAATAAAATTTCT